>NC_081406.1:471063399-471774899 GCF_030272615.1 Cryptomeria japonica | reverse complement strand
TTTAGGTGTGGAGCCGTTTTTCACATTTGAATCTTCCTTCTTCACCCACATCTTCTTATGTTGATCCATAATCTCTTCCACCTTTTCTTTTCCCTTTTCATTTGATTTGTTCTTGTTCACCAGATCATTGTTACTCATGTTCTTACTTCTACAGTATATTGCAATATGATCGGGTTTGTTGCATGCTTAGCAAACAACATTCATTTGCATAGGCTTGAAGTTCATCTGATCTGGTCTCATCCTACATTGGTTAGATATATGTCGAAACATTCCACAAGCATAACATCTCTTATTCTGAAAATTGTTCATCACTGTTCTGCACATGTTTGATTTATGAACAAAATTGTTTCATATGAAACATTGAGTACCAGTAAAGGTAGGACCATTGTTCATCATGTTATTCATCTTACTTTTGCATTGACTTTCCATATAACCAAATTTTCCACAAACAAAACATTTATCATTGAATTTGTAGGTATTAGGTTGTCTTACCGAAGGTTTCTTGTCCTTCTAATGATTTCTTTCACCAAAACTAGAGGATTCCCCTTATTCAAATCCAAGTCCTCACATGTCTTTCCCATGTCTCTGACTTGCCAGCATCTCATCCAACCGAGTTGAACTAGCTTTGAATTTTCCTTTGTAGTCATTAACAATAGAAATCTCATCTCTCATAACTATGATCTGTCTTTCAAGTTCTTGTCCATCATTCTTGCACTACACTAATTCAAGCTTCAACTAATCATTCTCATATGTCAATCTGCAACATTCATCAGATCTATCCTTCAGTGACTGAGTCAAGGTTTCTTCATTCTTCTTCTGGTTTTCAATCTCCTTTGTCAACTTCATTACAATATATTGCATCTCATTCTTCAGGACTACATTCTCTCTGGCAAGCTTCTCACATTCATTTGTCTTGTCTTGAAGAGATTGATTATCCATGCTTTGTTCTTCTTTCTCCTTTATCTTATCCATCAGCTCCTTTCTCTTTTCACTTGAAGTGCTCACTTTATCTTTTAGGGTTTCAATGAAGTCTTCAACTGCATTCAAATCTCTTTTTAGAGAACTTACATTGTTTCTTGTTGCATCAAGATCTTCAAGTGCCACACTAAGTTGTCTCTGCAAACCAAAGTCCATTGATTCAATCTTTTGGATCTTCCTCAAGCTGTTAGGCTTCCTTCGAGGAACTAGGCTCTAATACCAATTGTTGGAATCAATGAACACTGAGAGAGGGGGGGGGGGGTTGGATTAGTGTTTTATAATTTGAAAACGTATTAAGTTGATTCTTAATCCACCAGATGCACAAGAAAAAAAGTAATATGCAGAAACTTAAAGAAAACAACCAAACAACCATAACACCAGAATTTTTATGTGGAAACTCGAAAAGAGAAAAACCACAGTGGGATTTGAACCCACAATATTATTATACTATGACCAGAAGTATGATAAAATTACTTGCATTCAGGCACACTGCCTAGAGCTCACTACTCAATTACAAAAGGGATACAACTTGGAGGAAGACTCACTGCCTTATAGACTAATAAAAATGATTACAATGATGAATGAATTAAAGTATAGCATCTACTTATGCCAAAATGCAGTTCTAGTTAAGCTCAAATTGTCTCCTACACCTGATATGTCACTCTGCTTTGTTTTCCTGCTCTGTCACTCACCAGACCACCAAAACCTTCAATCACATTCACCAAACTTGCAAATTCGCTCATGCAAACTCTCTTCACTCATAACATGCATCAAAATTATCAACCAAATCAATCTTATATATCCACACCAACAAAACCGAATCATTAACCATGTCGGCTTCACAAAACTGCATAGTATGAAACATGTAGTAACATGTCGGCTCAATCCATCCACAAATGCATATGCGGACCCAAAATAAATGATGACAAGCTTCACACACAACGACACAATTACCTCAAACACAACACCAATCATCGAAAAGAACTCAAGCATTCTAGATCACATAATACCCAACTGATCAATACATTAGCTCTGTTCTTCCGGAATCACCGAATACTGGACCTTGAATCTTGCACTAGAATCGACACTAGAGGCTGAAATAGCAAAGTAAGCCACCTCAAATCATGAATCAACTATCTTAATCACCAAAACCCAAATACAACACCAATGTCAAGATATGCACCATGATCTCATGCTCTATCGGTTACTATGTTCCACCTTCCAAACTTACGCCTGATAAACAATATGACTTCCGGTAGATCTAATCTACATATACCAAATAGAGTCTATTGACTGAGTTGCCATCAATGACAACTCCTAAGCAATCTCCATACATGAATCTTCACCGGTACAGTGTCTCTTTCCAACAGGTGTATTCCCCCCTCGATCTAGTACAAAACACTTTGAAGTAGGAGAAGGCCTCATCTTTATTCTGCCAACAATATACCCACATTTTCCTTGTATGATCATCAACAAAAAGATGAAAGTACTATTTCCATTATGACTAGGTGGCATGGGACCGCATAGATTAGTATGCACCAGCTGCAAAGGTTGGCTTTCATGATGCTCATTGGGATAGAAGGGTGCTCTGTGTTGTTTTCCAGCAATACAACGAGAACAAACAACACTCAACTTCTCAAGTGATGGAAGCCCTTTGACAATGCTTTTCTGACTGAGTTTTAGTAAGTAACTAGTGCTTAAGTAACCAAATATACGATGCCAAAGTAGAGCAAGATCGTTTTCCTTAGTCACTAAAGCTTGATTATAAGTAGTTGCATCAAGCCTAAATATTTTGCCAATATCAATAGTATTGGCAACAATCTTGTCATTTTTAGACTTATCTTTGATAAGAAAAACTTTTGTATCATGATTGTTATCAAACTCAATCTGAAGGTTGTGGTCAAGAAATTGATTAACAAAAAGGATATTTTTGGTAAGTCCTGGCTCATACAAGACATTAGTAAGCCTAGAACGATTGATATCAAACTTTAAGGAGATGTCACCAATGCCTTTGATTTCCTGGGTGGTATCATCTCCAAGAGTGACTGTACCATAATGGGGTTTCAATGTGAGAAACCACTCCTTTTGTCTAGTCATGTGCTTTGTAGCACCAGATTCCACATACCATATTGAGGTTGATTGTGAACCATCTTCTGAAGTGTGGGCTGGCAACACGTATTCCTCATCTAGATAATCTTTTTCTTCAACAACATTGCTTTGTTGTTTCTGCTTGTTCTTTTTCTCCCATTGCGGTTTTCCACCTTGATGTCAAGAATGGGTGTCTCAAACTTATTAGTTGAAATATCGAGCAGATGGCACTTGGTCTCTGAAATGAGCAATTGGGTGTGGATAACATTTGTTTTATTGATCATCTTTGAAGGGAATTGAATAACCTTTGTGTTATTGACAAAGCAATTGATAACCTGTGTTATATACCTGCCTGGAGAAGCAATGTGCAGAGCACTGCGGGATAGCGAGGAAAGGAAAATTAGTCTTTTCCATTTAACCCTACAACTTGACAAAGGCATGACGAATAGGATTGTGGGATAGAGGGAAGAAGGAGACTTGGTCTCCCTCTCGTCACCCCATGGGACTCTGAGGATCAAATAAGAGAACATGCAAGGTAGCAGAAGAAAGACAACTTGATCTTCCCCACCACCCTATGAGGGTTTTCTAATGGTCGCAAGTGTAGTGTAGGATAAAGACGGAGGGCAAAGGGATGACTCTTCCCGCCCCCTCGCGTGATGAACAACGGTCGAACAGTGGTGCTGTAGGCCAACATACAAGCAATGAAACTTATTTTCCCCGCCACCCCACAAGTAATCTAAGGGTTCCCGAGGAGCATTGCAGGCTAACTAGGGGAGCAGGAGACATGCTCGTCTCACCATTCCGCAACGATGTCAAAAGTGACTTCTGTGACAAGTTAATCTAAGAGAGATAGAGGTGGGGACCACAACCAAATATGAAATGACTTGCTGAGTTGTATGTAGATGATTGGTGAAAATTGGAACGACTCAGAAGAAGAGATGGAGAAAACATGGCTTGCCATTGACAATTTGAGGAAGTTCGAAAGTTAGAGAGGTGGTAACTAAATCAAACTTTTTTTCAACAGACATATAAACATTTGGAAAATGGTTGAAGAGAGAGAGTTGGTCATGTTGGATGATAGGTTGATGAGATATTGATTCTTGTCATTGTGCAGAGAGGTTGAGTGTCAAGTGGTAATTTTGTAATGTTGAATTAAAAAGTCGATTGTGAACATAATCTTCTAAACTATTGTTGCCTAAATAGAGACTCAATCAAAGCTTGAAAATCTGTAACTTGTATGTAAATAGTTTTTTACCGCAATACAAGAGATTCCTTTGGTGTGTGGTTTTTGACCTGTAAGGGTTTTCCCACATGAATTCTGGTGTACTACTTTGTGATTGTGTTTTTCATGTTACTTTGTTTATCTTGTATCGTGCATCTTAATTTGTTGTAATTCAAATTGAAACACATATGCTTTTCTCCTCTAAGAAATTATCATTAAGAAGACGTTTTCCGCACTCTGCTTTCCTTACACTTGAAAGAGATTTTTTTGGATGTGTTTTGTTAGATGATCATTTGTTTAAGGAGTTGCGCCAACAATTCTTCACATCATATCCGACTCTTTCACAGATTGGACACTTTTTTTGAGGTCTGGATGAGTTACTAGATTTGGGAGGCCCACTAAACTTTTTCATAGGCTTCTTGCCTTTATGGTTTGTGGTCATGGCATGATCCTCCTGATCATGTTCATGTCTTATAGACTCTTCTTTCTAGAGTAGATTCACAAGCTTCTCAAAAGTGGGTGTTGTCTCTATGACATTCAAAGTTGTCACAAACACTTTGTATCTAGATCGAAGTGCATGTAGAACAATAGGAACTAAAATTGCATCATCAATTGTTTCCCCCAATGCTTGTAGCGAGGCTCTCAACTCTGCAACCCTTTTGAGAAAGGATTCTAATTGTTCTCCATTCTTCATCTTCAAGTTGTGTAGCTGACTCTACAAATTTAGGATTTGATTTTGATTCTTCACCTCATACACCGTATTTAGTTCGTCCCATGCATCTTTGGCCGTGGATGAGTCACAGATGAAGGGCTAAACATCATCAGACACATTGAACAAAATGATCAATTTTGCCTTTTTGTCTGCTTGATCAAATTTTTTCTACTCATCAACTTCTGCGAGCTGAGTTTTGAGTTTGGTCTTCCAGACGGAATAATCATTCCCATGCGAAAATTGGGAATCTAGAAAAAGAAACTTGGGAGAACTCCCTGCCATTGTATTATAGAAGGAAAAACTAACACCCCCTTTGAAGAGTTGCACAACTTTGTATAAAACATAGGATTACATTTAAACTTCCTATGTCTAATAATATGTTTGGCAACTTTCTATTTTTCCAATTAGCATGTGAACTGCATGCAAAAAGATAGAACCTCTGCCAACAAATGTGAACATGCATGTTGCTAGTGTATATCAGAACATAAACTCACCAAGGAATAGATATGTGTGACAAAATGAAACACTCCACAAATACAACATTTTCATTGAACAGTTGCTGAGACTAACCGATCTTATTATTAGATACTCATGTATCTGTCAGACCCTAGAATGAGGTTCACTAAATTTAAGCCTCAACAGTGATCATGCTTACTAATTTACTGACAAAACCAAATGAAAGTAAAATGGAACACCCTAAAAACTTCAGAATGCGCAGACTTGTGGAGATTATTCAGATATAGTCTACAAGATTTTTGCAGTCATAGAGAAAAGAAATCGGTCTCAGAAGAGATCTACCCCAAGACCTCGATATGTCTATAGAGCAATCGAATCATAGGTATCCAACACAAATTTAAACTGTTGTAAACAACGCTGCTAACATGGTCGATAAGGAGGACTTGAGCTTACAGGCCAGAAGGTCGCGCGGCTAAAACAAAACTTCAACGGAAATAGCTTAAGCTCTTCTTTTGTAGAAATCTCAAGCTCACTATCCTCTCTACATTCTCCTCAAATCCAAAGATCTCAAATTCACTAGTTGCGTCTTACACCAACAAATCAACAAAATGCATGATTTTATGGCATCTATCCAACTTGGGGAAATTATATCATGGAGAGACCACTTCGAATTGAATGTCAATGTAGAAGTACATGTAGATACACCAACCTTGATGCAAGCCAACCAACTATAGTGCAAGCTTAATGTGACTCTAGGAATTGATTGCAAGCCTCCACCATGCTTCGGACCCCTCACTGGACCGCCAATCCCTCAATTCCTAGCATATTATTCGAAGGAGCTCATGCCTAGCAGAGTCGATTTGATCATTAATCGATTGGTCATCTCTTTTGGGTTCTCATTCTAACATTTCTATTAACTTGTTTGCTGGCAGTTGATGTATGATCTAGTTAGTAGAAGCATTATTTTTTTATTAGTGATATTCCTTATTTCTACACAACCATAGTATGGTTTTGATTTGCTTGGACGAGACCTTTTCTATTTTAGATCTGTTGGCGCATAACATTCAGCCTATTGGCTAGCAACATTCCATGATCGAAACAATTTTATTGTTCAAATAATTTTTTGGATCATGGAGGGCATAAAAATCTAGTCGTGAACACATTGAGGGATTGGCGGTCCAATGACATCACATAACATAAGCTTTACATGGAGAAACCCTTGCGAGAAAAAAAAAACTCCATCAAGAAGAGAGACCAAGTAAGCATTATCAATAATAAATGTGATTACAATACATTTACTTCCATTCTCCTCTTTTTCTCCAACATGGAAGCACTTGTGTGCCTATGAACAACTTGCTTATGCTTCACACCTATCCTTGTTCCTGTAGGTTAACTCTACATTCAACTTTTCCCCATTCCATACATTCTACTTCCAAAGACCTAAATTTATAGGATGTTAGGAGCTACATATCATGCTTAATAAAACTATCTTATATGAACTAATAAAAACAATAAATAAATAATACCATCACCACAAGATAGAATCAAAGATGCACAAATTAGTAACATAAGAAAATCACATAACATAGGATTCACATGGAGAAACCCTTGCGGTAAAAAAACCTCTACCGAGAAGAGAGACCAAGTAAGCATTATCTATAATAAATGTGATTACAATAAATTTGCATCCATTTACCTCTTTTCCTCCAACATGGAAACACTTGTCTACCTATGAAAAATCTCCTTATGCCTTCCACCTATCCTTGATCCCGTAGATTAACTCTACATTCAACTTTTCTTCATTTCATATATTCTACTTCCAAATAGCCAACTTTAATGGATGGAAGAAGCTCCAAAACCACAAATAAAGGTGTCCAAAGAAGGATCTTCATTCCAAATGATCAAAACCTTTGGATTACTTCCATGAAAGTTGAAAATACCAATTTTGGCTCCAATACTTTCTCTCCAACTTGGATTCACAATCTTGCAAGATAAACGTTACATTAAATGTAATAAATGACGAAATACCAAGAGACACATGTTGCCTCTTCCAAGCCCTCACTTTGAGGAGTCTAAAGGTCACTTTGTTGTCCACTTTCTACATTATTAACTATCAAATTATAGGTGTCCACATGTGGGGAAAACAATATTTAAATAAACGTGTTCACAACCCACCTTTATCGCTGCTAGTGGAACCCATCATCCCTTATGAATGTATTACAAACAATAGTGAGAATAAATATTACAATTTTTTTTTTTTCTAATAGACCCTGATTGCCTTAGGATACTTTCCAATGATATTGGAACCATGTTATAGGATTTACAAGGTAGATGGTACCTTAATCCTAACACATTCAAATGTCTAAGGGACGTCTAACTTGTCAAACTTTTAGAGTTGCCATTTGTGGTATGACTTTTTTCCAATTCAACCTTGTTCCGTTGCTTTTTTGGAGCTGTAAAACTTTTTCTTGTTGTCATGCCTTTCATCTAAACTTCAACCTTGTAGTCACTTGCTCTTATTCCACATTTTGTTCAAATTCAAAAGTATGTGCAATTCCTCAAAGTTCCAAACTGTTAGGGTTTCAAGCAGATCCGAAGCAAATATGAACTAACAATTATATGCAGATTTAAATACAAAAGATAAAGAAATAAAACAGGACACAGATAACACATAGATTTAACTTGGTTCACCCAGAATGAGTTACGTCCACCATACACAGTCGTCCAATCTTTCTTATTATACAACAAAAAAAGTACATCAACCTTACAATGCCTTAAGCATCCTAGCCGCTTATAACATGCGTTTTTAGGGCAAAAACAAAGTTGGCCTTTTTAGGGTTTTATTACAATGTCAGTTTTTATCAAAAAAATACCCAAAAAAAAATTTCTCGAGGGCTCCCGCTCCTGAACCCCTGCCCGAGGCCCGACTCAGCCTCAGACCCCGACAAGGATACGTGCTGAGTGTACAGTACTTTGCTGATCAGTCGCCACATTTTAACAATCTCCCACTTGGAGACTGATCAGGCTCCACACCGAACAATCTCCCACTTGGAGACTGATATTACATGACACCACTGTACATGCAACATCTGCTAGATAAAACACTAGGACTCGACTGGTATAAATTCCACAATTATCAATCAAGAAGACCAACAAAAACTGATGAAGAAATCAGCTTCTCCTGTGGAACTGGCTTCGTGAACATATCGACAGGATTCTCACTTGCTTGAATCTTCTCATGCCGTAACTGACCCTCTTCAAAAACAGTCTGGATGAAGTGGTACCTGAGCTGAATGTGCTTTGTCCTTGAATGAAAAGCAGAGTTCTTCGCAAGATGAATGGCACTCTGGCTATCTATATACAATGGGTGATCCTCCTGTGTCTGACCCAATTCTTCCAGAAAACATTGTAACCAAATCATCTCCTTGCTGGCTTCTGTAGCAGCAACATACTCAGCTTCAGTGGTTGAAAGTGCAACAACCTTTTGCAGCCTAGAAATCCAACTGACTGCAGTTCCCCCTATAGTAAAAACATACCCTGTAGTGCTCCTTCGTGAATCAATATCACCTGCCAGATCAGAGTCAACAAATCCACTCAGAGCAACATTAGATCCTTTAAAACATAATGCCTTCGTAGTGGTTCCTTTCAAATACCGAAGGATCCATTTCACAGCATTCCAATGTTCCATATCCGGATTACTCATAAACCTGCTCACAACTCCCAGTGCATGTGCAATATCTGGCCTTGTGCATACCATTGCATACATCAGACTGCCAGCATCTGATGAATACGGGATGTTAGACATTTTCTTTACTTCTTCCTGTGCCTTTGGGCACATCTCCTTAGTCAATTTGAAATGACTAGCCAAACGTGTACTAACTGCTTTTGCATCCTGCATGTTAAATCTTTTCAACACTTTCTTTATATATTCAAGGTTCTATTTTTTCTTTCCCGTGTAATCCTCATACCTAGAATTTGTTTAGCTACACCCAAATCCTTCATAGCAAATGACCTGGCTAATTTCTGTTTAAGATCATTTATGTGTTCCATGTTAGAACCAACAACAAGCATGTCATCAACATAAAGCAACAGGATAATATAACTATCATTATTCAATCTCTTAAAATATACACAATGATCAGAATGACATCTATGATAACCGTGTTCAGCCATGAAACTATCAAATTTTTTATACCATTGTCGGGGTGCTTGCTTTAGGCCATACAAACTTTTCTTCAACCTGCACACCAAGTTCTCCTTACCTTTGACCTCATATCCCTGTGGTTGCAACATGTAAATTTCCTCCTCCAAATCTCCATGGAGAAAAGCTGTTTTCACATCTAATTGTTCAAGATGTAAATCATCTGCAACCACAAGACTAAGTACAGTTCTAATTGAAGTTAGTTTTACAACTGGAGAAAATATTTCATCATAATCTATACCCTTTTTCTGTGCAAAACCTTTTACCACAAGTCTGGTCTTATATCTTTTCTGACCTCCTTCCTCCTTCAGCCGATAAACCCATTTGTTAGGCAAGGCTCTTTTTTCTGCAGGTAAAGGGACTAAATCCCAAGTCTTATTTTTTATCAAGGAGTCCATCTCCTCTTTCATGCCTAGCTCCCTGTTGTTTGGCATCCACCTGCATTGCTTCTTCATATTCTTCTGGTTCACTAGAATCAGTTAATAATATAGAATACAAAGAAGGAGAAAATCTTTTAGGGGGTCTACTTGACCTCATAGAATGTCTAACACTTGCAGGAGTTTGTGGGACATTCTGTTGTTGAAGAGCATCAGGTACCTATGGCATTTCATTTTCAGGAATCTCATCCAACACCACATATTCTTGCTTGTCCTGTTCATGCTTCTTTTCCTGCATCTGTTCTTTACACATAACCTTCTCATTGAATATAACATCTCTACTTATAGTTATTTTCTTATTTTCAAAATCTCATAACCGATAGCCATATTTATCTATCCCATATCCAATGAAGGTACATTTCTGAGATTTAACATCAAGCTTGGTTCTGTTTTCTTTATCAACATGGACAAAAGCTTCACAACCAAAGGTTTTCAGAAAATAATAATTGACCTTTTTACCAGTCCATGTCTCCTCTAGAATACCACCATCAAAAGGGGTTGAAGGTCCTCTATTTATCAAATAGATAGCAGTATGTACAGCATCTGCCCAAAAATGTAAGGGCAATCCAACATGCAATCTCATGCTCCTTGCGCATTCCATGATAGTCCTATTCATTCTCTCTGACACACCATTTTCCTGTGGAGTTCTTGGAACTGTCTTCTGCTTTCTAATCCCATTTAAGGAGCAGTAATCTTCAAATGCTTTGCTGCAATACTCACCTCCATTATCCGATCTGAGACACTTCAACTTTTTTCCTGTCTCATTCTCAACTAAAGCTTTCCATTTCTTAAAAGTTTCAAAAACATCTAATTTTTGTTTTAGGAAATATACCCATGTTTTTCTGGTTGAGTCATCAATAAAAATAACATAATAACAAGAGCCACCAAGAGATGATACCTGAGCCGGTCCCCATACATCTGAATGCATAAGCTCTAACTTCTCACTCTTCTTCTCTCTCCCAACCTTGAGAAATCAGACTCTTTTCTGTTTGTCATAAACACAGTTTTCACATAACTCTAAATCAATCTTCTTTAGTCCCGGCAATAGATTTTTGGAGTGAAGGATTTTCATCCCTTTCTCACTCATGTGCCCAAGCCTATGGTGCAACATTATCGAATCTGTTCTTACAACATCTATTGTTGTTGTCCCTGCAGTAACTTTATCTGTAGCAGCTAAGGTAGAATAAGTGTTACCAGTACACAAATATAATGTGCCTACCTTCGCACCTTTAGCTACTACTAATGATCCTTTACTAACCTTCCAGATACTGTCTGAGAAGGTAACTATGCAACCTTCACTACCTAGTTGCCCTGCAGAAATTAAATTTCTTCTTAAGTTAGGAACATGTCTTACCTCCTGCAGAAACTAGTCATTTCCATTCTGCAACTTGATCTTTATCTTTCCTTTTCCAACAATTTGACAGGGCTCATCATCACCCAAATATACCTGTCTAAAATCACCTTGAACATAATCTAGAAAATATTTTCTATGGGGTGTAGCATGAAATGAGGCCCCAGAATCTATTACCTAGGAATCATTAACATTATCCAAACATAAGATTAAAGCATCTTGTAAAGCATTACTTGCAATATTAGCTTCCTTACTGTCATTTTCATTTTTGTCTTCTTCTTTGTTTTTCTGAGACCAACAGTCTTTCTTTAGATGACCAGACTTTCCGCAGTACCAACAATCTTTCTTTCCTCTAGATTGAGAGCGTCCTTTATTTGACTTCCCTCGTGACTTCTCATTCCAAGGGCCTTTTCCTCTTTCCTTTGATCTTCCTCTGTTCTCCACATTCAAAACACTACTTGATGATGTTGGAGTCTCACTTGTGCTTTTCCTTCGCATTTCCTCGCTTAGGATAACACCAACAATATCATCAAATACCAAAGTATTTTTACCAAAGACAGAGTTACTTACAACCATAACCAAGCTATTCCAGCTTTCTAGCAAAGAACATAAAATCAAGAGAGTCCTAACCTCTTCTGCAAAGGTAATTTTTACCGAAGACAATTGACTGATAATTGTCTTAAATTTATTTAAGTGCTCCGCTACAGATCCTCCCTCACTCATTTTCAAATTAAACAAACGCTTCATAAGAAATACCTTATTCAAAGCAGAGGGTTTTTCATACAACTTAGCCAATGTTGCCATCAAATCTACAACCATTTTTGCTTCTGTTATATTGAATGCTACAGACGGTGCAAGGCACTATCGAATGGATCCCAGTGCCTTTCTATCTAAAATGTCCCACTCTTCATCTAACATTGTGGATGCTTTCTTTGTCTTTCCTTCCAATGGCCGCCACAAATCCTTTTGATACAGGTAATCCTCCATCTGCATTTTCCATAACTGATAATTCTGGCCATTAAACTTTTCGACCTTGAATTTGGAATCTTCCATTGCTCCCACTCAAATATGAGAGTCCTGCCAATTTACAGAATACTTCGCTCTAATACCAATTGTTAGGGTTTCAAGCAGATCCAAAGCAAATATGAACTAACAATTATATGCAGATTTAAATACAAAAGATAAAGAAATAAAACAAGACATAGATAACACAGAGATTTAACGTGGTTCACCCAGAATGGGTTACGTCCACCATACACAGTCGTCCAATCTTTCTTATTATCCAGCAAAAACAGTACATCAACCTTACAATGCCTTAAGCATCCCAATCGCTTATAACATGCGTTTTTAGGGCAAAAATAAAGTCGACCTTTTTAGGGTTTTATTACAATGTCGGTTTTCATCAAAAAAAATACCCCCAAAAAAATTTCTCGGGGGCTCCCGGCAAGGATACGTGCTGAGTGTACAATACTTTGCTGATCAGTCACCACATTTCAACACAAACTTCCTCTTACTATTTTGGCATTAGAGTTCCCATCAATACCCTTTTAGTGATAGAGTTTTGGTCATACCCTTCAAGTGAACCCATATTTTTATTAATAAAATATTTGGCTGATAGACCCTTCAAACGAACACCCTAGTGTAAGGATATTTGTTCGGATGTGGGTGTTCGAATGAACATAAAAATCCATTTGATTGAATGTCCTCCTTCATTTGAAGGTCCTTTCAAAAAAAAATTAGTGACCAAAATTCGTTCATGTGTAAATTTGTAACCCACTTATGTGGGATGACCCTTGACAAACCTCAACTCCAATCCTCAAATCTTTTCACTAAGTAATTTTTTGGAATTACAAGTTACGACTTGTTCTTATTTGGGTATTGTGTAAGAAGCACTAATTATTCTTGAATCTCAACTCCTCAAAACTTGCACTAAGTCACTTATCAAAGTTGGAGTTCTGGTCATCCCTTTTCTTGATTCATCAACCTCAAAATTGTGAAACTCTATCAATTAATGATTAAATTTGACACCATGAAAACCATCTTAGTCCTTTCCTTGTCCCCCTTATTTTTACAAGTAACAATGGCTAAGGAAAAGGGGGAAAAATTGAGTTCAATTTTTTAGGTTTTTGACTTTATCTTACTAGCATGGCTTCCCTCTGTATCGCAAATCCTTGATATTGGCAGTTGTTGTGTTGTTGTCATTAATGTCAACCTGCAACTTGTGTGTTTCCATTGATGATATGCCAAATATGATTATTGTTAGTATATGGGGAGATTGTTGTCAGATGAAGGATGGTTGTAGATGCTTTATGTTATCGATGTTCACCTTTCTGGTGTTTGATGTCTACACTCAGTATGATGTGTTGATGTTGATAATGAGCTTGATCACATCATACTAAGATGAGGATTATAAGCATGGAAACAAGTGGATATGACTATGATGATCTCGTGTATGCTAGAGGATGATGGTTTATGATACTTTTGGGACATTTTGGTCTTTGGAAGATTGAATAAGTAATTGTAGGAATGTATGTTGAAGATAGTTTGGAAGAATGTTTTGTATTCCTTTGCATTTCATGACATAGTCTTGTGGATTTGAATATAATATGTATGCTCCATTGACATTACACTCCTATCTTTTTAGTTCCTTTGTGTTGCAACTAATGTGGCTGGTAATTGTAGTTTGTTGGCAATCTGGTGGTTTGTTAGGATTCATCCAAAATGCTTTGCATTTCTCCACATTGATGTTTCTAGTGTTGCAGCTTGTAGGACATGTTTGTATCATTTGTGTTGTGATTCAATTTGAGTTTCAGATGTTGATGTGGTTTGCAGGAGTTGATAATGACATTTTGTTCATGATTGATGTTGTTGGCCTTTTGGAATGAAGTGTTTTGTATCTATTTGTGTTGTGCCATCATGTTTTGATGTGATAGTGAAAAATATGTAGTTGGGGATGTCGTGGAATGTTCAAGGAACGTCCCTATGTGTTCTACATGATGTCAGATGATCAATTTGATGTTGCATTGGGTCTGGTCATAGTGTTTCAAGGTAATTGTTGTGTTTTGACTAACATAGTGTGTTCTCATTCTTGCACTATGCCCTTGGGGTTACATGCCACTATTGGCGATTGTGTTCAATATGCGTCCAAGAGTGATGCACGGTGGAAGAAATGCTAATGCCATAAATGTTGGCAAAAGAAATGCTCTGGCAAATGAGGATTTGACAACCCTCCAAAGACAAATTGATGCATTGCAAGAAGAGTTGAGAAGAGGGTTTAATTCGAGGAGAGGAGAAAGTGATGATGAAGGAGAGGTTGAAGAATCATCCTCAAGTGAATCGGAAGAAGCAATAGATCAAGATCAGGATTGATTGTTGAGGGCCATTTCTCAGATTGGGAAGAGACCCAAAATGGAAGTTTCAAATTATTCTAGGAATCTGAACCCAGAAGAGCTGATTGATTGGATTAATGAGTTGGAGGAATATTTTGAATATGAGGAGATAGAATACCCAGATCGAGTCAAATTTGCTAAGACAAAACTAAAAGGTCATGCAAATATTTGGTGGTAAGAGGTCCAGCTAGACAGAAATCAGAGAGGAAATGGAAAGATCACCGGATGGGATCACATGGTTGATAAGTTGAAGAAACAGGTCAAACCTATGGACTATGAGCTGGATTTGCTGAAGAAATTACAAAGGTTGAAGTAAGGTAATAAATCTGTGAAGGAGTACATAGAAAAATTTTACAAAATAATTATCAGATAGGACATGCAGAGGCCAACAAGGAGAAGGTCGCCCGCTATTTGAATGGGTTAAGACCGAGTATTCAAGAGGAGTTGAGTCTAGTTAGAATGGCCAATATTGAAGAAACATATCAGTTTGATTTGAAGGTTGAAGAGAAGCCGAATAAGAGGTTCGAAGGCGAGCAAAAAGGGAAAGCCCAAGGCGACAGAGGTGGTGGAAAATCTTTTGGAAGCCGAAATGAAGATCTGAAGAAAAATGATGAAGCGGGTACTAGGTGCAATCAAAATGGTGATAATTTTTATCGCCCTCATGATCATAGTAATGATGAACAAAAAGGAAGACGAAGAGGAAGGCTTGGACAAGGGTTTGGGAGAGGAGGTTTCAGAGGAACTTGTTTTCAATGTGGAGAAGAAGGGCATAGAGCCTTTGAATGTCCACAATGCAAAGGAATGATATGAAGAAGAAATGAAGGCCAAGCATGAGTTGTGCATGCAGATGAGGAAACTCAATCAGAACATTCAGATGATGCTGAAAGGGGAGATACCCTAGTTATCAGGAGAACCCTGATGAATGAAGAGAAAGAACTAGATCAAAGGCATAGTTTATTTTGTAGCAGATGCAAATGTAAGGATAAGTGTTGTAATGTGATTATTGACAGTGGGAGCACTGATAATCTGGTGTCTAAAGAAATGGTTACAAAGTTGACGCTGAAGAGAGAAAAACATTCGCAACCATATGAAATAGCCTGGTTGTAGAATGACCACAAGGTTTTGGTCAATGAACGATGTTTGGTGAAATTCAAGATTGGAAGCTACCATGATGAGGTACTCTGTGACATCATACTTATGGATTCATGTCACATGTTGTTAGGGAGGTCATGGCAGTTGGATAGTCATGCAAATACCTATACCCTAACAAAGGATGGAGTTCGCCATAAGTTGAAGCCCCTGAAGGAGGTGGAAGAAAAGCTATGTAGCAATCCTAGAATGTGTTTTATTGGGGGAAAATATTTTTTTGAAGCCTCGAAACATGAATGTATGTGTTATGCTTTAATTCCTAGATTTGATAGATAATATTGTAAAGAGGTGCCTATAGAAGTTTCAGTTAACTTGTTGAATGAGTTTCAGAACATTGTGTCTGATAACGTGCCTGAGGGTTTACCATGTGGAAGGTCTAACAGAGTTGTAGATGCCTTTAGTAGGAGGCAAACTTTGTTGACAAAGGTGCAACTTGAGACGGTTTGGTTCAATTAACTTAAGAGATTGTATCCTAAGGATCTTGATTTTGCAAAGGCTTGGAAAGCTTGTAAGGAGCCTGTTGGATTGGACAGGACGAGATGGCTGGATTTCATAATCCAAGATGACATGTTGTTTAAGGGAAGGCAGTTGTGTATTCCTAGAAGTTCCATGAGAGAGAACTTGATCAAGGGTAAGCACAATGGAGGGGTGGTAGAACATTTTGGTCAAGAGAAGACCATTTCCATCATCAGTGAGCATTATTATTGGCCTCAGTTATCCCAAGATGTAAAGAATTTTTTTCAAAGTTGCAGAGTATGCCAAATGGCTGAAGAAGTAAGTCAGAATGCAAGGTTGTATCAGCCATTACATGTACCAGCGAGGCCATGGGAGGTGAAGAAGCACATCAATGAGATGAATCTGCAGTATAAGGTGACGACAGATTATAAACAGAGGCATAAGGAGTTCCAGGTTGGTGATGAGGTGATGGTCCATTTGAGGAAGGAAAGGTTCCTAGTGGAGATCTACAATAAGTTAAAGTTGAAGAAGTTTGGTCCCTACAAAATAGTGAAGAAGCATGAATCTGGAAATGCATATGAGGTAGAGTTGCCAAAAGGAATCAACATTTCCCCTGTATTCAACATTTCAGACTTAACAAAATATCATGAAGGTGGCATAGAGGAGGAGACAACAATAGAACAATACACAATTCCTACACCTACTTCAGAGGAGGAGATCGAAGCAATTCTAGATAGCCATGTGAAAAGTACTAGGAACAGGCAGTATGAGGAGTATCTGGTGAAATGGAGGGGAAGACCTGTTGAAGATTCTTTGTGGCTGTCCAAGGAAGAGGTTGACCGTTTGGGTTTTCCTCAATTAGTTGAGACATGACAGAGTCACTTCTCAATCTACCTCGGGTGTCTGATGTAGGAGCATCCAGTGGTGTAAGGGCAATCCCGCATCACTCCAAAATATTTCTTTTTGTTTTGGTTTTCTTTAATGTTTTTGCAGATCTGGATACCCTTTTGGACAAATAAGAGATTCCAACTCTCAAAATTAACAAGTTTTTTCTAGCTGACTACCAAAAATAGCAAGTTTTTATTTGAAGGAAGATGGAGCCCAAAATTTACAAGAATATTAAGGAAGAAAAAATAAGGTCATTGGAAAAAGAATCAGGTCAAAAGAATTAACAGTTTGAAAGTTATTAAAGTTTCAATTTCCTGAAAAACTAAAAAAAATTCTTCCAAGTCAAATTTGAGGCATTAAACGATGTCAAACGGGTCCAAAAATGGCGGGAATTGACAGAGAGGATTCATAGAATATTCTACACTCAAAGAGATTTTCGACGCTTCAAAAAGTTCATAAATCCGATTCCCGGATCAAAAGTTATGGCTGCCGGAGGTTGGACAATTTTTCGGAAAGTTTCAATTTTTGAATCTGGCTATATTTTCATATTTCTAATTTAATGTTTTGGCATTTGTTCGCCAAATGGTAATTTACTATTTGTAATTTTGGCTCCAAGATGGAAAAAGGGCTATTTAGGACTCATTTGAAAAAAAAACTTGCAATAGTTTTTGGGATGTGAGTTTTTGGATGTTAGTTTTGGGGAGTTGTGTTTTTTATTGTAAGGGTTTTTCTAGAAAACTTTGTAAGCTGAGAGGATTATTCCTCTTATTTTCATGTATTTCAGATAGCTTTCAAATAATAATAATAATATATCTTGTGTCTCTTTAATTGCAATTTACTGTGTTTTTTATGTTTCTCGGGTTTCGCCCTCATCAATTTTTCTCTAATGATTTTGATAGATTCTGTAAAGACTGTGGCATTAACAGACAAAAGACAACTTTGTATTCTACACAGCAGAATGGAGTTGCAAAAAGAATGAACAAGACACTGATGGAGAAGGCTAGGAGTATGTTGAGTGGTGCTGGTCTAGAACAAATTTTTTGGGCTGAAGCTATTGCCACTGCTTGCTACCTGATTAATAGGTCTCCTACATCAACCCTTGTTGATATAATGCCTATGGAAGAATGGTTGGTTCATAAGCCTTCATTGAGACATCTTAGAGTTTTCGGTTGTGAGGCATATTTACATGTGCCAAAGGAGAAGTGGACAAAGTTGGGAAACAAGGTTGTGAAATGTATCTTCATCGGGTACAGTTATGGTGTGAAAGGATACAAGCTTTGGGACCTTGTTGCACAGAAAGTAATTCATAGTAGAAGTGTTATTTTTAGATAAATTAAGTCTCCTTCTATTACATTGCAGCCAGAACAGACTAAAAAGGAAGATGTGATTCAATTTCTTTCTACACCTAAAAGAGTTGAATCGAGACCCCTAGATAGGCAAGAAGTTGAGGAGAGCTCGTCTAGCTCTAAATCTGCAAAAGAGGAGTAAGAACCTCCAACTCAGCTTGTTCGAAGGTCTACAAGACATAGACAACCACCTAAAAGGTATTCACTTGATGATTGGAGATGTATTTTTTGTTTGAATACTAATATGGATGAACCAAAATCTATAGAAGAGGCATTAGGTATGAATGATGCAGAATCTTGGAAGATTTCTATGGAAGAAGAAATGATAGCTTTGAAATAGAATGATACATGGGATCTTGTACCATTGCCTGAAGAATGAAAGTCTGTTGGTTGCAAATAGTTGTTCAATAAAAATATTGGTTCAAATGGAAGCATTGAGAAGTATAAAGCAAGGTTGGTTGCAAAAGGCTACTCTCAAGTTGAGGGTGTTGATTATGGTGAGATATTTTTTCCTGTTGCCAAAATGACATCCATTAGATTTTTTCTTTCTATTGTTGTTGTTTATGATTTAGAGGTTAAGTAAATGGATGTGAAAAATTCTTTCTTTCATGGTGATTTGGAGGAGGGTATTTATATTGCACAACCAGAGCATTATGTGGTGAAAGGTTAAAGTAATTTGGTCTATAAATTAAAGAAATCCCTGTATGACCTCAAATAGAATCCTAGGATGTGGTACCAAAAATTTGATACATATGTGTTGAGTTTAGGATTTGAGCATTCTAAATCAAATCACTGTGTTTATTATAATTCTGATTGTGATCATTTCTTGTACATTGCATTGTATGTTGATGATATGTTATTCATTGGTAAAGGGAAAGGTGTGATTTAAGAACTAAAGTCTCAGCTCACTGCTAAATTTGAAATAACAGATCTTGGTGCAGCGAAACACATTCTTGGGATGGAAATTAGAAGAGATAGAGTGAATAGAAAGCTATGGCTAGGTCGGAGTACGTATGTGAATTTAGTGTTACAGAGGTTCAACATGCAAGATTGTAGACCATTGTGTGTTCCTTTTATAGTTGGAACGAAATTATTTGATGCAAATTGTCCTACATCTCCATCAGAGATGGAAGACATAAGAAGAGTGCCTTACCAAAGTGTAGTTGGAAGTTTCATGTATGCTATGGTCTGTACTAGACCAAACATTGCCCAAGCAGTGGGAGTTTTGTCCAGATATATGTCTAATCCTGGTAGAGTTCATTGGGATACAGTTAAAAGAGTCTTCAAATATTTTAAGGGTACCTCATAGTATTCTTTGTGTCATCGTGGTAATTTAGTTGGAGACATGATTTATCTTGATATTCATGGTTATGTGGGTTCAGACTGGGCAGGTGATATTGATAGCAGAAGATCCACCAGTACTTATGTGTTTACTTTATTTGGTGGTGCAATTAGTTGGATGAGTAAGCAACATATTGTGGTTGGTTTGTCCACTATTGAAGCAGAGTATATGGTAGCTACTCATGCTTGTAAAGAGGTCATTTGGCTTAAGATACCGTATTTAGACATTGAAATAAAACAAGGAGTCGTGATTGTGCCAATCAAAGTGCAATCTGCCTAGCTAAGAACCCAACATTTCATGCCCGGACCAAGCACATTGATGTTTAGTATCATTTTGTCAAAGATATGGTTGAAGATGGCAAGGTGAAGCTAGTTAAGGTAGAAACTTTGATGAATGTTGCAGATGCTTTAACTAACGTTGTGAGCACAAAGAAGTTCAGATGGTGTTTATAGTCTATGGGCCTCATGGCCCCTAGCAATTGATTTATTGTGTTGATACTCCCTTTGCTCTTGCAAGGTGTTCGACAAGTGGGAGATTTGTTTGGAAAATGGTGTCTCAACCTTGCATTTACATGAGGTTACTATTTATAGTAAGTTTTTATTTGAGCACAAAATGGTACAAAATTATCTCTGAATCTTATGGTTGGCTAGATAAGCATTCCGACAAAGTTACATTGCAAGATCACAACTAGTTTTGAAGATATTAAAATTTCCATTTTGGAGGGGTCCAATGAAAGGTTTAAATTTGATTTTGAGGACTTTAGAGACCCCAAAACACCTTGAAAAGTGGGTGTAAACGACGTAGCGGCTTACGAGTCAATAGAGAACTTTGTGAGCTTTTCAGCGCTTCAAACCGTTCGTCAATCGGACACAATTCTCAATTTATGGCCTCAAGAAGTTTGTACTCCTGAAATAGGAAATATAAAATACATCGGACACATTAATGAGCCGTAAAAAGGAAAGGAAATGTCATAGGGCATCTAGAAGGGAGATAAGGTCATCTACACCTTATTGGATGGTTTTAGCCCATGCACTAATACATTTGGCCTAAAATTCCGACGGAGGTTTTCGACGGAGAAGGTATATTGTGATCAAATTTGATTATTTTTTGAAAAAATGCCCGAGTTTGTCGAAATTCTGACGATAATGCAACATTTGGTTTCGACGGAGAAGGAATTAGCAATGACATTTGTGTTTTTTTAGAAAAAGTGCCTGCAACCTCTTCTCCACCAATACCAGATAGAAGAGAAAGAACTTTAATTTAATGCCATTAGGATAAAAGTCTTTAATCAAGATAGATATATGGTATGCAACTGTATCTATTTGGAATGCATTACCCAAACACCGCAATCGATCAGTCGCACATGAAGTTCCACGAGTGTGATCTTTTTCAAATCTTAATATGATTTCTATCTCGTCAACCTCTAGAGGAGCCACCTGACTTGGCCCCACCCAAACCAAGATCTATTCTTCCCACTTTTCAAGATTGTATTTCTCTTCACCATCTTGCAGTTTCCCTTGTGAATTTTCAATTATAGTGCAGAGTTCTTCACGAAGGACACCACCACATCATCTAGAGTCTATGCTTCAATTTTTTTCTTTGATCCCATGGAGGCCAATAGTCCTTTGTCTGAGGAAGTGCTTTCTGAATAGTCATGGGGGGGAGAGGTAATGCTTGAAATTGCCCTTCTATTGGGAGATCGTGTACATAACCTCTTGGTCTTCTGAAAGCTGAAAATTACTTCGAGTCCGCCAACTCTGGTTCCACACTAGAGAAATTTTTGGATATTGACTTCCAAATGTCCTTCGGTGCAAAAGCATCATTCTCATAATAGAAAAAAGGTTCTCCTTGCACGAACACATTGATTTCCTCCAAAGCGTCGCCCAATAGGTTTCACAGGAACTCCAAAACCAGTTAGTACCTTCGGACATAAATTAGAGATGTCGCATCATACTAATGAATCAGTGATGAACAGTTAGTACCAAACCGGTACTGAGAGGGGGGGGTGAATCAATACAGACAAAAACACTTTTCCTTGAATCGGTTTGACTGAAAACATTGCACTTGACTGGAAAGCAATAACCCCGGTCCAAACCAGATTACTACCGGTTAAACATAGTAAGAATGTGAAAGACATAAACTGGTAACTCTTAGCTTTCACACAATCTAACATCTTATTCCCACTTCACCCATATGTATACACAAGTAATACATCAGCATAAATGTAAAGACTTACTGGTTCAACATGCTTTACCGCTTGACAGAAAATAACAAAGCATCACACATAACACACGTATTTTTCATGTGGAAACCCAACTGGGAAAAACCACGGTGGGGATGAATACCCACAAGCTATTCTTTGAACCTTTTGAAGTTTGCTCTGTTAGGAGCCTAGTCCAGTTAAAGACTTTACAATAGGTTCTATTAGGAACCGATCCTGGTAGGGATCACCCGATTAAGGGATGGCTAAAATACCTGGTTAAGGGTTAAACCCTGTTAAAGGTTACCTTGTTAGAGGATTTTGAGAACTCAATGATTTTGAGTCACCCTGTTAAAGGATTTACATCAAGCCGATTAAAGCTACCTTGTTAAGGGATTTTCCAACTGTTGAAGTGGTTAGAGGTCAACAGGTATTACAATGATCTGGTAATAGCTCTCAATGCCAATGCAGATCCGCTTAAGTTCATTCCTTCTGCAATCACACTCTGCAGGTATCTATTCTCTTATATGGTCTGACAAGAATCACGTATCTATGCACTTAGATACACACACAAAATTTGCCAACAATTTCAACATGAAAAACAACATCGACCTTATAGGACAAATAGGTCGGTAGCATAAACCCTAAACCCTAAACATTTAGGTTAAGCAATTCAGATGGTTCAATCCTAACCGTTGAACATATTGCATTGATTACAACAGTCTTGAACAGATCTCAAAACGTTCTCCAACGTTCGTTCTTCACCACTTCTTGGAGGCTGATAACCCATCATGCGTTCTCCACCGTTTATAGAGACTTCACACATTCCCGAGGTAGATAGGATCAATCTCCTTCATGCAAGATCCTTCACGCGCACAAGGATGACATGGTAACACAATCTGTTTTTCATTGCAATGCTAACTCATCACACGATGTCATCAGTTGAATCACACAAGCTTGGAACACTTCAACCGGAAACCCTAAAGCTAAGATTGCCAATCGGTAGTCATACCATATGAAACCTTGATACAAAACATTCCATATACTGGTTCACTTGGACAGACATACCGCTTCACTTTTTGACATATACCGGTTCACAACATCATACCGGTTCTCTTGCAAGTTGCTTACTTTAATATACCGGTTCACTCTCCAGCATACTGACATCAATGACAACATACAATATCATCATGTCATCATACTCTTCACATATGCCAACAATCTCCTCCTTTGGCATTGATGGCAATATATAAAGATATCTCTCCACTTCACATCTTCTCCCCCAATATAGCAGATATCTTCTCCGCTTCACATCTTCTCCCTCTTTGACAACAATGCCAAAGTGGAGGCATATACATCTATGCTCTACTATGTTGCTCCCCCTAAGGAGTAGCATCCTTCAACACACCAACCCTGAAAAAGATATATCAATGTAAGTCCTTACTGATGTGGAGCACACACCTTTAGTTCACCTCCTGAAGGGGCAACACCCCTAATTCACCTCTCAAATAGGTAAAGGTAGCCTTCGGTAGAGGCTTGGTAAATATGTCTGCTAACTGCTCCTTACTGGAAACATGTTCTAGTAAAACTTTTTTGTTCTGAACCTTCTCCCTCGAGAAATGATACTTGAGCTCGAAGTGCTTGGTTCTAGCATGTAAAACTAGATTCTTGGAGATGTTAATTGCACTTGTATTGTCACAAAATATACTTACTGGTTCAGATACATAAACTTTGAAGCCATTCAATACATGCTTCATCCACATTGTCTGAGTGCAATTCATAAAAGCTGCAACATACTCCGCTTCTGCTGTAGACTGAGAGATACAACTCTGCTTTTTACTCATCCATGAGACTAGTCTACCACCAAGAAAGAATGCACCACTGGTTGTGCTTTTCTAGTGTTCCACATTATCAGCCCAGTCAACATCTGTAAACACTTTCAGGTTGAAATCATTACTGTATGGATACCATAATCCATAGTCAATAGTTCCCTTCAGATATCTCAGAGTTCGCTTGACCGCTACCAAGTGGGATTCTTTTGGGCTTTTCTGGAACCGTGCAATAATTCCCACTGCATGTGCAATGTCCGGTCTACTATGTACTACATAGTGCAATTTACCAATCATTGATTGGTATTCTTTCTCATTTACCAACATTGAGTCATCTTCCTTTGATAGTTTACAATCGGTCACCATCAGTGTACCAACCGGTTTGTTGTCTTCCATGCCAAAAGCCTTCAACACCTCTTTGACATGCTTGGACTGAGTGATAAAGATTCCATCTTTCATTTGTTGAATCTGTAGTCCAATGAAGAACTTAATCTCCCCTATAAGTGACATCTCAAATTCCTTTTTCATCTCATCTGCAAAATCATGACTCATCTTGTCATCTCCTCCAAAAATTATGTCATCAACAAATACCTCACAGATTAGAATCTGATCTCCTTCTGACTTCAGGTAGATATTACTATCCTCACTTGTTCTCTCAAATCCAATCTTCACAAGATGGGAGTGCAAGCGTTCATACCATGCTCTAGGTGCCTGCTTTAGTCCATACAAGGCATTATGTAGCCTACACACCATGTCACTGTCTTCTGATAGGGCAAACCCATCTGGTTTCTCTATATACACCTCCTCTTCTAGTATTCCATTTAGGAATGCATATTTTATGTCCATTTGATATACTTTGAATCCCTTGAATGCTACATATGAAAGAAGCATACAAACTCCTTCCAATCTGGCTACAGGAGCAAAGGTTTCTCCATAGTCTTCTCCTTCTTCTTGAGCATATCCTTTGCACACCAGTTTGGCTTTGTTTCTTACCACAGTGTCATCTTCATTCAGCTTATTTCTGAAAACCCATTTGGTGCCTATGACATTTTTATGCTCAAGTCTGGGTACCAAAGACCATGTACCATTCTTTTCTATCTGGTCAAGTTCATCTTCCATTGCATTGATCTAGTCTTCATCTTTATGTGCTTCTTTGAATGTTTTAGGCTCAAATTCTGAGATCATGCAAGAGTTTTCTCTGACCTTTCTTCTTGTAAGAATTCTTGCATCCTACTCTCCTATGATCTGCTTTGGATCATGATTCATCTTTACATACCTCGGAATGACCTTAGTTGTTTCCTCTTGCTTTTCTTCTTCATCCTCATCTTCATCAGCATCAGCATCTACAAGTGTAGGAGCACTGTTACTGGTGCTAGGCTATTTTGCAACCGGTTCCCAGAAGGTTACTACCGGTTCATCTCCTACTTGCTCATTGCCAGTTTCTTCAGATTTCTCAGAGGTTTCATCGACTCTAACATTGATTCTTTCAATAGTTCTATGAGTCCTATTGTTGAAACATTTGAGAGCTTTTCTCTTTGTGGAATATCCTAGGAATATTCCCTCATCACATTTAGCATCAAACTTGCTCTGATGTTCACTCCTCTTGATATAACATTTGCTACCAAACACTCTAAAGTAGCTTACCACCGGTGTCTTACCGGTCCAATACTCACAAGGTGTTTTATCCTTACCCTTTTTTATGAGTACCTGGTTCATTGTGTAGACTGCAGTGCTCACCGCTTCTCTCCAAAAGGTGTGAGCAACTTTTTCTTGGATCAACATAGTTCTAGCTTCTTCAACCACAGTCTGGTTGTTCCTCTCTGCTAGGCCATTCTGATGTGGAGTCTGGGGGGTAGACAGTTGCCTCTTGATGCCATTTTCTTCATAGTATTTTTTGAATTCACCGGAAGTGAATTCTCCTCCTTGATCAGTTCTTAAGCCCTTAATTCTCTTACCGCTTTCTTTTTCAACCAGTGCTCTGAAGGCTTTGAAATTTCCAAAGGCTTCAGACTTGTCCTTCAAGAATGTGACCCACATCATTCTTGAGAAATCATCAGTAATAATCATAAAATAACTATCTCCTTGCACACTCCTAGTTTTCATAGGACCACACAAATAAGTATGCACAAGATCAAGTAAATTGTTTGCAATGAAAGGCTTACCTTTGAAGGTTGAGGAAGACATTTTCCCTAGTTGACACTCTCTGCACAAAGGATTCTCCGGTTTGCTCAACATAGGACCTCCTCTAACTACCTTGATCTTACTGGCCTTCACAATATTATCAAAGTTTACATGGCAGAGTCTCCTATGCCATAGCTAGCTATCTTCAAACTTAGTCATTAGACATGTACTGACATTAGCATTTAGTTGAAATAGGTTACCTTTGGTCTGCATACCAGTAGCCATCAGTTCACCATTCTTTCCTTTGATTTTGCACACTCCATTTTTGAATTCTAGAGTGAGTCCATTATCATTCAGTTGAGAAACACTCAAAAGGTTGTGTCTGAGACCTTCTACCCAATACACATTGTTAGCACTGCTTCTTCCATTCAGAGAGATGGACCCTTTGTCTTTTACCATACATGGTGCATCATTACCAAAATGAACCACACCACCATCATACTCTTTTAGAGATAGAAACTTACTCTGGTCACCAGTCATATGGTGAGAACAACCACTGTCAATAATCCACTCATTGGAATTATCAAAGCGGAAGACAAGAGCCTTCTTGTCCGACACATCTTCCTTAACTGCTACAAACACAATGTCTTCACTTTCTTCATCTTCTGACTCCTCATCCATGGCACCTTCATCAACTGCTACAAAATAGTTTCTTCGGTTTCCTCCTTTGAACTTTTTGAACTTTTCTGGTTTGTCCTTATTATCACCATTAGGATAGTTTACAACAATGTGTCCTATCCTATTGCAATAAAATCATTTCAAAGGGAGCTTAGCTTTGTATTTACCGGTTCCCTTAGGAAGTCTCTTGGCAAGAAGAGCTTCAAATTCAATAGTATCTCCTCATCATCCATTTCTCTACTTTGTCTTGGTTCACCACTGGTACTAGCTTATTAGCTCTTTGTAGATGGTGCAACAGATGCTCTAAAGGCTGATTCAGTCTTCTGAATACTGCCATCATAATTATTTAGCTCATAAGCTGTCAACTTAGCAATGATGGAGTCTCGGGATACCTATGTCTTGTCTACAGACCTCAACTCCTGAATAGCAACAACCCTTATTGCATAGACCGGTAATAAGGATCTCAAAACTTTGCTAACAATAGTCAAATCTTCTATTTTACCACCTACATTATTGATATCTCCAACAACCGTTTTGATTCTTATTCCATATTGTTGAATGGTCTCTCCTTCAACCATCCGCATGTCTTCAAACTTTCCCCTAAGGCTTTCTTCCTTAGCTTGTTTCACATGCTCATCACCGCCATAGATATTCTCAAGAGCATCCCATACTTCTTTGGGATTCTCTTTATCCTAAACATCAATAAACTCAATGTCAGATAAACTGTTGATTAGGGCTTCCATGACTTTCCCATTGTCCTGAATCTCTCTCTTTTGATCATCGATGAGAGTACTGGCAGGGATAACATAAGCATTCTCAACATAGCTCCAGTGTTGAGCACCCATTCTTCTGATGTATATCTTCATTCCGTCCTTCCATATTTTAAAGTTGTCTTTGTTGAAGTTTGGACCTTCCCTCTTCATCATTAGAGTAGGATCTTTACCTCAAGCGGTTAAGATTACAACACAAAGGACCTGGAAGATTCTCTGATACTAATTGATGAATCAATGATGAACAGTTAGTACCAAATCGGTACTGAGAAGGGGGGGTGAATTAGTACAGACAAAAACACTTTTCCTTGAACCAGTTTGACTGAAAACACTGCACTTGATTGGCAAGCAATAACACCGGTCTAAACCAAATTACTACCAGTTTAACATAGTAAGAATGTGAAGGACATAAACCGGTAACTCTTATCTTTCACACAATCTAACATATTATTTCCACTTCACCCATATGCATACAAAATTAATACATCAACAGAAATGTAAAGACGTATTGGTTCAACATGCTTTACCGCTTGACAGAAAATAACAAAGCATCACATGAAAAACATCACACATAACACACATATTTTTCACGTGGAAACCTAGCCGGGAAAAACCACGGTGGGGATGAATACCCACAAGCTGTTCTTTAAACCCTTTTGAAGTCTGCTCTGTTAGGAGCCTAGTCCAGTTAAAGACTTTACAATAGGTTCTGTTAGGAACCGATCCTGCTAGGGATCACCCAGTTAAGGGATGGCTAAAATACCCGGTTAAGGGTTAAACCCTGTTAAAGGTTACCTTGTTAAAGGATTTTGAGTCACCCTGTTAAAGGATTTACGGCAAGCCGATTAAAGCTACCCTGTTAAGGGATTTTCCAACTGTTGAAGTGGTTAGAGGTCAACAAGTATTACAATGATCTGGTAACAACACTCAATGCCAATGCTGATCCGCTTTAGTTCCTTCCTTTTGCAATCACACTCTGCAGGTATCTATTCTCTTATCTGGTCTAGAAAGAATCACGTATCTTTGCACTTAGATACACACAAAACATTTGCCAACAACTTCAACATGAAAAACAACATTGACCTTATAGTAAAGATAGGTCGGTAGCATAAACCCTAAACCATAAACATTTAGGTTAAGCAATTCAGTCGGTTCAATCCTAACTGTTGAACATATTGCATTGATTACAACAGTCTTGAACAGATCTCAAGACGTTCTCCAACGTTCGTTCTTGACCGCTTCTTGGAGGTTGATAACCCATCACGCGTTCTCCACCATTTACAAAGACTTCACACATTCCCGAGGTAGATAGGATCAATCTCCTTCATGCAAGTTCCTTCACGCACACAAGGCTGACGTGGTAGCACAATCTATTCTTCATTACAATGCTAACTCATCACACAATGTCATCAGTTGAATTACACAGGCTTGGAACACTTCAACCGGAAACCCTAAAGCTAAGACTACCAACCGGTAGTCATACCATATGAAACCTTGATACAAAACATTCCATATACTGGTTCACATTACAACATACGAGTTCACTTGGACAGACATACCACTTCACTTTTTCACATATACCGGTTCACTTGGATAGACATACCGCTTCACTTTTTCACATATACTCTCTATCTATTTATCACCCTTTAACACTTTCCTCTGCTTTTTTCCAATTGCTCTCTTCTAGGCAGTTGATGAGCTTGTTTCCATGTCATTCAAGATAATGCCTGCTTGCTTTCTTTTACGAAATTTGCTTGCACATGTCTCTTCAGTTTGTATGTTCTGCTTCTGTACAAATATAAATTTTAATTCACACTCAGATAATAATTAAATAAAATAAGCATTTGTAAAGAAAAGATTTAGTCATTCGATGTTACATATTATCTGACGAAAAGATCTTAGATGATTCTTGGAGAAAGGAAACATCATTGATAATCATTTTTTGCAAATAACACTGAATCAAATAAATAAGAAATGTTTAATGCAATTTTTAAAAATAGAACTCGTTCAATACTTTCATTCACTGACAACAAAGCCGTTTGACCCAAATCATCTCTCGCCATTGGAATTCCAACGACAACTAATGAAACATCTGACAAGGATGTTGTATATCCGATGTCACTTCCATGTCGGACGACCGTCGAGGAGCAATCATAGCATCCATCAAAAATCCGTCCAAATTTGTGGCCAGGGGTGCAAATATAGCCGTTGTAGAAGGAGTTTATAACATCATCGGACAACTGACACAAATGGCATTGTCGGGAAGCCCGACGATGAGTTTTCGATGGAAAAGTTGGTCAGAAGTCCGATGTTTGGTCATTGCAAATCCAACAATTAGCCGTCGGAAATTAGGCCCAAATGTACTAGTGATGGTTTTGTAATACCATTTGACAATTTCTTGTATTGTATCTCCTATAAATGAGGTGTGTGAGATAGAGGTTGTGTGTAAGTCTTACGGCTATTGAGTTACCTCTAAATCTCTGATTAGTGGTACTCCCGCGAAGAGCTTTCTTTGCAAGTATATTGTAATTTGTTTTGATTGCAGAATAATATATTGGACAACTTTTGGAGTGGGGTTTTTCTCCCGAAAGGGTTTTCCCCATGTAAATCACTGTGTTATGGTTTGAATGTTGTTATATCTATTTATGTTTTTTGTAACAGTTGTGATGATCTGTAAAAGTTTTTGCATTACCCTCCTCTCAAGGTTAGTGTAGGAATTTGTTCCACTACCTAACTTCCTTATAAAAAGATGATCCAAAATTTGTGAATATAGGTAATAGTTGTACTCTGAAGGAGAAAGATGAGTTCATTCAATTGTTGGGCTAGTACATTGACATGTTTCTATATTCATATAAGAATCTCAAGTATTTTAAACCAACAGAGTTGCAGTTTGATATTCCTCTTAAAGTCAGTGTGACTCCTTTCAAGAAAAAGAAATGACAGTACAATCCAACGATTTCAAATACCATTCTTTTAGAGATTCAGAAAATGTTAAATTCTTGAATTATTTTTCCTATTCATCATTGAACATAGAAAATATAGCTCCTTTGCATAAGAAAAATAGAGAGATTCACATTTGTGTGGATTTTCGGAATCTAAATCAATTGTTATTAAAAGACAATTATCCCTTGCCAACTATGGATCATTTTATAGACAACCATAGGATCTCAAATTATGTATATGCTTGATAGTCTTTTCGGGTATAACCAAATTGAGGTAAGTGAAGATTATCAACACAAGATTGCAATCACCACTCCATGGGGTACATTTGCATATTGCATAATGTCTTTTGGATTAATAAATGTGGGTGGTACTTTACAAAGAGCTATGGATTTGGCTTGTCATGCCATTATTAGTAGGTTCATTGCTATTTATCTTGATATTCACATGGTTTTCTCTAAAGATCATGAGAATCATCTTTATCATCTACATGAGGTGCTTGAGAGATGTCGAAAGCATGGTATTTCTCTCAATCCCAAGAAATTTGTTTTTGGGTTGACAGAAGGGAATCTTTTGAGACACATTGCATCAAAAGAAGGGATTAATATTGATCCTGAAAGGGTTAAATCTATCTAGAATCTTGCCCTACCCACTAGTAAGACATTTCATTCTTTCTTCAGGAAGGTGAATTTTCTTCGCAGATTTATTCCTAACTTTGCAAAAAAGATTCGTCACATTGTTGATATGATGAAGGGTAAAGTTGTTTTCCAATGGAATGCTAAAGGAAAATCCACTTTCAATGAGATTAAGGATGTTATTTATCATTCTCTACTTTTTATTTGTCCTTATTATACTAAGGATTTTATCATGTATAGTTATGCTTCTAAGCATACAATGTCTACTATCTTAATGCAAAATAATAAAGAGGGGATTGAGTCTCCTATTGTTTTTATGAGTTACCCTTTGAAGTCTCATGAATTAAAATATTTCCAGATGGAGAAACATGCTTTTGTTGTGGTTAAGATAGTAACATATTTTAGGTTTTACATCCTCAATTCTTATACACTTGTATTGGTTCCTAATACATCAATTTTGTCAATCCTCACTCAGTAAAAATTTGGGACTAAGAGAGGTAATTGGATTGCCAAAATTCAAGAATATGACCTTGAGATAAAGCCCACAAATCTTGTTTGAGAGAAAGGTTTGTGTCAATGGATGGCCGTGAATGTTTCAGTTCATCAAATTAAGGAAGATGAGGAAATTCCAAAAAGTTTTCCTACTGTCTTGTTTGTTAACACCATAGAAGAGTGGTATTCTAATATTTCTCATTTCCTTACATATGGTGATTGTCCTTCAAATTTGAGTTACAAAGAAGAAAGGAAAATTGATCTCAAGGCTACAAACTTTGTTCTTTGGGATAATGTTTTGTACAAGAAAAACATTCATGGTACCTTTTTGAGGTGCGTTGACAAAGCACAACAAGTGAGATTGCTAGTCTTTTCACAACTTAGCTTGTGGTGGAAATTTTTTTGCACCTGTAACAACTCATAAGATTATGAGGGCTAGGTATTATTGGCCTACACTTTTCCAAGATGCGTACAAGTGGGTACATAAGTGTGACCTTTGACAAAAATTTGTTGGAAAACAAAAGTTGGTAGCTCTTCCCCTAAAACCAGTTGTGATTGAAGAACCTTTCAAGCAATGGGGAATTGATTTCATAGGTGTTATTAATCCATCTTCCACTGTATTTCATACCTATGTCCTCACATTGACAGATTATTTCACCAAGTGGGTAGTGCTAGCAATTTTTGTGCCAACCTTAGTAGAGCTCAAATCCAAGATTTCAGTGTGGCTAATACTTCATGTTAGTCAATACCAATAACACATTATGTTATTGTAGGATTTTGCCAAGATCAAGGGCACAATGAAAAGCATAAAAAGAGACAATAGAATGACAAGAACAAACTGTATTCTCATCAATATGCAAATGATTAACTGGATTAACCAATACAATGAATATAGGCCTACTTATATAGGCAAGGCCATATGGATGTATGAGCACACAAATATGACATGTGGCTCAATGAGAAACAAGGGTAGGTAAGAAATACTAGGGGTGGGTAGGATAAATAATATAATATTCCACAAGAGGTGGATGACCCACCGAATGTGGAGTGTAACAACAAAATAAGACCACAAAAGGTGGAATTTCTCCTACAAGCTCTATCTCTATGTGCACACTTCCCTAAGTGTCTCAAATCCAAACTACGAAGAGATGCATTATCCTAAGTTAACTTAAGTAAAGTGTAATAATATCCAAAATGAATATTTATTTACACCAACACCCCCCCTTAAGTGCAACTTAGGGGAATGAGGACTCAAGTCAACAATGCAAGATGGGTTCCCGCTACTAGGCCATGATAGGTACCCATGTACAATATGCAAATGCAAGCAAAACTATGCAATGCAATCTCTCACAAATGGAGAAAGGGAGAAAACCCAGTGGGAAAAAACTCCCCCCCAAAAGAGAGATGAATGTTCAAAAGACTCTCAAAGAAGAAGGACAAAACCTCAAAGAGGAAAAAGTCCCCCCCATAAGAGAGGAAGGAGAAGTCAGCTGACCCCCCCTAATGACACATCCCACACCCCCAAGAGAGCTCGCAACTGCTGGAACTTACTCTCAGTGAAAGGTTTGGTGAATATGTCAACAACCTGCTCTGATGTAGGACAATACTGCAAATCAATGACCTGCTCCTGAATGAGCTCTCGGATATAGTACATATGAATCTCGATGTGTTTGGTCTGCTGGTGCTGGACCGGGTTCTTCGAGATTGCAATAGCACTCTGATTGTCGCAATGTAGAACTGTCGGCCATGGAGTAGTGAATCCAAATTTTGTGAGAAACTGCTGGAGCTAAATGGTCTCAGTCACTGCGTTAACAGCGCCTCGATACTCAACCTCAGTCGAAGAGAGAGCAATAGCATGTTGCTTCTTGCTTTGCCAACAAATGGGGCCCGAACCAAAGTGAAAACTATAACCAGAAGTAGACTTACAATCATCAAGATCGCCAACCCAATCGGAGTCTGTGTAACCAACCAAGCGAAGTCCTGTGCTTACTGCATAGTGAATCCCATAGTGATGTGTACCTTGGATGTAATGAAGGATGTGTTTGGCGGCTTTCCAATGAAGCTCATGTGGTTCCTACATGAACTGGGAAACCATGCCAACTGCAAATGAAATATCAGGGCGTGTATGAGTCAAGTAGATGAGACTACCCACAAGCTGACGATACAAGGTGGCATCAACTGGTGGAGAAGAACACTGAGCCTCAAGCTTGACTCCTGAAAGAAAGGGAGTCATGACAGGCTTACAATCAGCCATATGAAAGCATGCAAGTAGATCAAGAGCATACTTGGGCTGCGATAGTGTAATCCCAGAAGGTGACTGTGAAATCTCTATCCCGAGAAAGTAGTGCAAAAGACCCAAGTCAGTCATAGCAAATCTATCATGCAAAGCAGATTTGACCCTGCTAATGATGGATGCGGTACTCCCTGTAATGATCAAGTCATCAACATAGAGCACAAGTATCAAGTGAGAGTCATCCTGTCACAAAATGTAGACATTTGGATCCGAATGACACCTGATGAAACCTGCGAAGAGAAGAAAGGAATCCATCTTCGCGTACCAAGCCCTGGGGGCCTGCTTAAGGCCATAAAGAGATTTCCTTAGTCTGCAAACCAAGGAAGTATCCTGGATGAAACCTTGTGGCTGCTCCATATAAATCTCCTCATTAAGATCACCATGAAGAAAAGCACTCTTCACATCCATCTGATGTACAACCCAACCATGAGCTGCAGCAATAGCAAGTGTCAAACGAATGGAGTTCATCTTGGCTATGAGTGCAAAGGTCTCAGTATAGTCAACACCTGCAACCTGGGAGAAACCTTTCGCAACAAGCCGAGCCTTATACTTATCCACACTACCATCTGCTGCAAACTTGGTCCGATAGATCCACTTACATCGAACCATCTTTCTCCCTTTAGGGCGATGGACTAAATCCCATGTGTTGTTCCTCATCAAGGAACTATACTCTTCCTCCATAGCTTGGTCCCACTCAGGCACCCCTGATGCTTCCCTAAATGTCTGTGGATCGGAAGCGGTAGCAATGAATGCATGTGGAAGATCCTGATGTTGTGATTGAGTTCTCCGTGTATCTGAAGGATCCCCAACAAGAGAACCCACGGACTCAAGTGTCTATCGAGCCCAACGAGGTCTAGGTGGAGGTGGAGAACGAGGCTCCTCAACTTCAAGTGGACCCTGCGGAGGTGTAACCCTGTGAGTCGGAGTTGAAGGAGTCTCATCATCTGAATCACTAACATCACTATCCACAATGGAGGAAGGTGGAGGAGGTAGAGAGGCTAAGCTAGGAGAGCTTTCCTCAAAGTGAACACTCCTCTCAATGAACACCTCATGTGTCTCTAGATCCATCAATCTGTATGCCTTAACACCCTCAGGATATCCAACAAATATGCAAGGTCGACTCTGTGGTTCCAATGCCTTGCATTTCTGTGCAGGTATGCGAGCCCATGCTAGACACCCAAAGACTCTGAAATGTCTCACAATCGGTTTCCTACTAGCCCAAGCTTCAAAAGGAGTAATACCTTGCAAAGCTTTGTGAGGAACCCAATTCTGGATGTGCGTGGCACAATTGATAGCCTCTGCCCAAAAGGCGGGATCAAGAGAACGTGCATGTATCATACAACTAGCCATTTCTTTGAGAGTTCTATTCTTGCATTCTGCAACCCTGTTCTGTTGTGGAGTGTATGCGACAGAATGCTGAAGATCAATCCCCTCAAATGTACAAAAATCCTCAAGTCTTTTGTTCACATATTCCCTTCCATTATCTGTGCGAAGAATCTTGACCACTTTCCCTGATTGCTTCTCCACACGTGTCTTGAAGTCCTTAAATCTGTCAAATACTTCACTCTTATGAATGAGAAAGTAGACCCAAGTGAAGCGGGAGTAGTCATCAATGAAGGTAAGAACATAGTGGGCCTTACTAAATGAAGGTGCTGGAAATGGACCTGCTACATCACTATGAACAAGTTGAAGAGCTTCCAAAGCTCTCCAAGTTTTCCCTTTATCAAACTTCTCTTTGGGATGCTTTCCCATGGAACAACCTGAACATACACCCTCTGAAAAACTGATTCGAGGTAGACCTGTGACCATGTCTTTAGTGCTGAGTTACTGAAGATAGCGGTAGTTGAGGTGACCAAACCGCTCATGCCATAGCTTACTTTCTGAATTTGAATGAGTAAGCAAGGCCCTAGAAGGTGAACTTGGCACAAAGTGGGAGAATGAATAAAGCCTTGAGTTGTCATTGACTTGGCCCACTGCTACCAAGGCATCATCATCAAGTTCCTTTACCACAACTGAATCTGGTGTAAACTCAAACTTTTTCCCATTCCCATAGTGAGTGATTTGGTAGATGGAGAGAAGGTTGGTAGACAAGTTAGGAACATAGAGAACATTCTCAAATGTTCCATCATCCATGTCAACTGAACCTTTCCCTTCAACCTCTACTTGTGTATCATCCCCTATGTAAATGTGAGGTACCTTAGATGGCTCCAATGAAGAAAACTGCTCCTTTGTAGAACCCATGTGATATGAGGCACCCGAGTCAAGTATCCATTGCTGTGAAGAACCTATTGTAGCCACAAATGCTTGCCCTTTTCCCTTAGACTGTGAGGAAGAGGAAGGAGATGAATCCTTCTTTGTGTAGGCGGATGGCAAGTTGATGTTGTTTTTCTTAAGAAGATTAGTTAACTCATCAACTTGCTTTGCGTGGCATCGATGCTCATCATGACCATACTTCTTGCAATATGCACAAGTTGGTTTATCTTTCTTAGGTGGTGTCCCCTTCTTGGAAGAGGATGAAAAATCGTCTTGGGATGGAGAGGATGATTGTCCTTTTTCCTGGTGTGGATTAGACTTAGAGTGCTTCTTCTTCTTGTTGGAATCTTTGCCTTGACTTCCTTGATTCCCTTGATTAGCCACCAAATCCTTGGACTTTGAAGACTTGAGAAACCCCATGTTCAACAACTTAGATTGCTCCAATATCAACATTTTTGTGAAAGCATCAAATGAAGGCATAACATAAGAACTCCCCACTGTCAAACGATGAGTTTGGAAGCTAGACACAAATGCTGCATATTCTGGTGCAAGCTTGTCCAACAAGTTGAATATCAACTGAGCATCCTTTTTGTCAATTCCACAATCCTTAAGCTTTGCTCTTAGCTCATTTGCTTTGGTGACATAATCTTGGATTGTATCAAAACTCTTGGGATCCAAGTTGGTGAGCTCATTGTCAATCTGATAGCCTTTGATTTCATCAACTTGACCATACAATTTCTAAAACATATCCCAAGCCTCTTTGATTGTTTTACACTTCTCAATGTGAAAAATGAGGTCATCTGATACATATTTGCACAAAGTTCCAAGAGCCATGCAATTCTTTGTGAGCCATTATAATTGAGCATTTGGATCAACCTTAGGATCAGGTGGTGCATTTGGATCAGCCTTAAGATCAAGGGCACAATGAAAAGCATAAAAAGAGACAATAGAATGACAAGAACAAACTGTATTCTCATCAATATGCAAATGATCAACTGGATTAACCAATACAATGAATATAGGCCTGCTTATATAGGCAAGGCCATATGGATGTATGAGGACACAAATATGACATGTGGTTCAATGAGAAACAAGGGTAGGTAAGAAATACTAATGGTAGGTAGATGAAATAATATAATATTCCACAAGAGGTGGATGACCCACCGAATGTGGAGTGTAACAGCAAAATAAGACCACAAAAGGTGGAATTTCTCCTACAAGCTCTATCCCTATGTGCACACTTCCCTAAGTGTCTCAAATCCAAACTACGAAGAGATGCATTATCCTAAGTTAACTTAAGTAAAGTGTAATAATATCCAAAATGAATATTTATTTACACCAACAGCTATCGGTCTCAATAAAGTTAGCTACTTCTTCATAATTTTGCAGAGTCATATAACACAAGGGTTATATGATGTGTCAATAACACGTGTTATTGCCCCTATGCCTAATATGCTATATCAACAACTCGTGTCAATAATATGTCATGTTATTGATCGAGTCGTGTTATTGATCACCTCAATTTGTAGCATGTTATTTGGCACCGAGGTGGGCCCTAGTTGGCTAAGTGTTTGGCGGGTTTAGATAAGTCATGCGGGATAAGGCCCAAGGGGCCAGCAACAGGCATTTTTCTTATCCCACGGAGTTATAAGAACATCAGCGGCATCCCACGAGGTAAGGGTTTATCAAAGAGACAATGTGTTTTCTCTTATCCCATGGGGATAAGAAAGGGACACAATGTGATGTCGCGGGATAAGAAAGCAAGGTAAAACAAAGAAAAGACTTATCTCATGAGGATGGAGAGACAACAAAGGGACCTACAAGATAAGAAGACAAAGAAAGTGCGAAGGTGATGGTTATTCCCCCTTATCTCGCATCGTATGCATGACTCCTCAGCGGTTAAGCATAGTGAATGGAGTGTGGACCCAGGGAGCCATGTCGAACATCTGCGGTCGTCGGATCTTCATAAAGGCCCGATCCGATGACCATGTTTTAATCTTCGTTTGGGCCTATTGGGTGCCCAGGTGGTGAGATTTTGTGTGTCCATCTTCGCACTGTGAATCTCTTAGATCAATGGTGGACATTTGAATTTGTGGCATCCATTGAGTTTTGAATGCTTTGTGCAAGGTGGTTGTCCACCTGATGGTTGAGGTCGTTCTTTGCTCAGTCGATGCTCAAATCAAATTAGTTTTTATTCCAACCACCGGATTTAAGATGCCATAACTCCAGAGGTGACTTCTACGGGCCGATTTCAGACGCCACCATGCCCTCTTCAATACAAAACAGAGAATTTTTGTCCTTGCAAGTGTGCTCGACCATGCTTGTCGAAAGGGTTTACTTCACCAAAGAGTGGTTTTCGCTCTTCCAAAGGTAAAGGACGCTCCCAGGGCTAGTTGCAGCACACCATCAGATTTGTCAATCTAATCTCCTCCTCTCTCTTATTTTTGTAACCTAACCTAGATAGGGAGGGTTTTCATCAAATGTTCAATCCAGAGTTACGTCTAAACTAGAAAGACAATTTTTGTAATTTTGATGGGATCTTCTCCTCTTTTTCTCTAGCAGTAATCTATGATTTCTGCAACTTTAAAATCACCTTGCCTCTCATAAATAATTTTTTCTACCCTTACCTAGTTTTATTTCATGCGAATTGTGTATCTTCTTTACCTGTTTGTGTGAATGCATCTTTTGTTGCTTTCTTAGCATCTGTAATAGTGTCGATCCCTCTTAGAGTGACATCTAAGAATATTGTTTGTTCCTTTGCCATTGTTAAGAATTCCAACCCTGACTCAGCCTTAGAAAGCTAGACTTAGATAGGAATTAGTGTATCTTTGGGCAGTTTTGTTAATGTTTTGCACAGTCACAGATGGGGTAGATCAACTTTCAGTCTAAGTGCAAGCCTTATTTCCCTTCTTTCCTGCAAACCTTCTCTCTTTCGCTTTTCCTTGTTGAAAATTAGTAGTGTTAGATTATTTGTTGTGGGTTGGTCCAACACCTGCATCAGATTAGAAAGGAATTTGGCCTTTTTCGGAGACTCAACCTCACAACAACACAAATATCACACTTGAGAGGTTGTTCCATGTTTCACAAGATTGGTGATCAAACCTAATCACAAAGGGTGCAAAATTTTGCAACAACATTTTTTGGCACGCCCGGTGGGACACATTTCAATATACTTATTGAGGATTCAGTGCTTTTTCTGAGCAATCCAACCTTTGGAGGCAATGAATAAAGCACTTGGTGACTCTAAGGAACAAATTCAAACTCTTGGCGAGGACCAGCTACCACCTACATGCCAAGAATTCAACATCAGTATCTTCTAGAGGTATTTTTCTTTGATAATATGAAATTTCAGATTCTATAAGAAGAGGGAGTAGCAAAAAAATATGGCTATCACTAGAATGCATGCTTTTGTCACCTTTAATGGTGGCAACCCCTTAGCTCTAGCCCAAAGGAGCAACATCCCAATTGCAGCCTTTAAGGTTGTACCATTTTTTACTAGGGAAACCGTTGTCACCCCAACTAAGCACATTCAAGATGTGGCAGGTATCTGCTCTATTTTTTACATCGCAGAAGATAATGTAGTAGTGAGGCTTCTTGCCTCTTCTTTCAAGGGTAAAGCCTGACAGTGGTTTAGGGGTTTGTCCTCTGGTTCAATCCATAGCTGGGATGAATTAGGGGAAATATTGTGCAAGAGTTTTGAGGACATAAGTGACCCCTTGTCATTGATTGAATAGCTAGTAACTATCAAGAGAGCCCCTTATGAGTTTATGGCAGACTTCAACTACAAGTTCCAAAAGACTTGGGATAGGATCCCTACTTTGGTCAGGCCATTTGCCAATTGTTCCTTCTGATACTTCCTTAGGGCTCTAGATAGTGACATAGTTGTGATGATACAGTCATTGGGAGGGGATAACCTTCCAGAAGCCTATGACATAGCCATCAAGGTAGAAAGGTGCTTAATACAAGCTAAAAGGTTATCCCCAAGGCTTTCAATGCCCTTCTTCCCAGAGGTTCCTGCTCAGTAACCTACTTTGGCACCTATACTAGTGATATCTATAGGACATTTGTTCACACCTACTACTTCTCCATCATCTACAGAGATTCATAAACCCCAAGGCAACAGGCCTTATCAACAACAAAGTCAAGGCTATCAACAATAAAGATCCAGTTTTGTAGGGCAAAACCAATGGATAGGCCCTATCCCTTTGGATAGCATAAATTTTGCAATTGCAAACACCTCAGTAGCATTTTCTCCTGTGCGATTCAATCAGGTTGATCTGGTCACTTGCAGAAATGAGGGTGCCTCTTAGGCCTTAGTGGTGCAGAGAGATTTTGTTTTTTTCAAACTGGCAGGAGACAAATTTTCATGGTGTTGGCCAATCAGACAACATCCTTGTGGCTAACAAAAATGATAACAGTGAGGAGGAGTTTATTTTCTCATTTCATGATGAACTCCCTTCCTTCTTTAAGGAGAAGGACGTGCCTACATCTGAGCAGAAACATGAGACTGAGCCAGGGGTTGAGGAGTCAAAGGATGATTCTTTTTGGGATTATCTACAGGGCTTTTTCTCAAGTTTTGACACCAAGTTGACGACTTCTAGTCAGTTGAATCAAGAGGAGCAAGAGAAAAATCTTGCATTGCCAGCAGAGGTAATAAATTTTGAAGAACAAAGGCATATCTTAGAGGTGTTTGTTTTGTCGCCAAATCAGCAAAGCAAAGGGCAGGTCAGTAGTAATGGCCTAAGTCTATCTCCTTCAAGGGGATGCCCTATCAGATATTTGGCTTAGACCTGCAGTTCATCCCTTGTCATGCTTACTCCTGAGCATGAAGTTGAGCATCATGAAGTTGAGAAAGTTGTTTTCACCCATCCACCTCAGAAGGATAAAATTCAGACAAGGGTGAGTTTCTTTGCTCTCAGGTTTTGGGAGGCATTCTAGTAGTCTGTTGGATGCTTTTCAATTTTATTTTCCTGGCTAGTTTTCCATAGGCATGAAGAGTATCAGACATTGGTTAGGAAAGGTAGCTACTTTGAGAAGCCAGTCAATGGCTTTGTTTAGCCCTTTCATTGTGAGGCAGTGTACATAATTAGTTTAGGTTCTTTGCAGGTTTTTTCAGCTTTCCAAGAAGTGTGCTTGCACTCTCTGCTTTTTTAGTATGGTAGAATTTTTTGTAATCTAGGTTGTAGGGGCAGAGTATGTAATTTTGTTCAAGCCTTGACATTATGCCCAATGGACTTCATAAGGCTACTGATCAACGTGCCAAGAAGGCTTGTCACCCCCTCCAAGTCGCCATAAATGTTGTCAATTTTTGTGTCAACCTTAGCAAAGCTCATATCTAGGATTTCAGTGTGGCTAATGCTTTGTATTAGTTAATATTGATAACACATCGTATCGATCTCAACAAAGTTATCTGCTTCTTCATAATTTTGCAGATTCATATAACACGAGGGTTATATGATGTGTCAATAACATGAGTGTTATTGCCCTCATGCCTAATATGCTATATCAACAACTTATATCAATAACATGTCGTGTTATTGACCGGCTCATGTTATTGAACACCTCAGTTTGCAGAGTGTTATTTGGCACCGAGGTAGGCCCCAGTCGGCTAAGTGTTTGGCGGGTTTAGATAAAGTCACGCAGGATAAGGCACAGGGGGCCAACAAGGGGATTTTTCTTATCTTGTTGAGTTATAAGGACATCATTGGTATCCCATGAGATAAGGGTTTATCAAAGAGACAATGTGTTTTCTCTTATCCCACGGGGATAAGAAAGGGACACAACGTGATGTCGCGGGATAAGAAAGTAAGGTGCAATAAAGAAAAGACTTATCCCACAAGGTAAACAAAGACAACAAAGGGACCCGCGAGATAAGAAAACAAAGGGACCCGCGAGATAAGAAGACAAAGCCAATGCAAAGGGGATGGTTGTTTCCTCTTCTCCCGCATGGTATGCAGGACTGCTCAGCAATCCAACATAGTGAATGGAGCATGGATCCGGGGTGCCATGTCGAACATCTGCGGTCGTCAAATCTTCATAAAGGCCCCATCCAATGACCACATTTTAATCTTCTTTTGGGCCCGTCGAGTGCCTAGGTGGTGAGACCTCTGTTGGCATTACAGTAAGAAAGATTGTTGATATTCAATAAGGATATTGAGAAGGTTGTTGAAGATTGTTGATATAACTGAAGAAGGATGATAACTATCTTTATAACATTATTTTGTCATTGATGTCAAGAAATTGATTACCTGATTCAATATGATGTTACCATATCTTGAGAAGATTGATTTGAAGAGAATTAAGATGTCGGTAAAAGACACAGAAAGAATGTGATGAGTAAGGGGAGAAATAAGTTATTCAATGGGCAACTATTATCGAGTTAGACAATGATGAGATCATGATGTTTAGATTGTCTTAATATCCTACATATGTTGTTGATTGTAAGGTTAATACTATACTATGTCACCGAGCAAAGAACCTAGTCGGTAAACCCTAAGGTTATCGATATCGGTTAATGAAGGTGAAATGTCTACTGAGTAAAGTTTAGTATTTACCGAGTTGCGACTGAGTTATGACAGTGCGCATTGGATGAATACAAGCATTATTTAATGAAGGACAATGATGAGCTGGAGATGTATAAATGATTGGTATGTTGTGCATGAAGTTTGTTAAGGATCTATGGCAAAGGAAAATAGGCAGGAAGATCTACAGCGCAGATTGAACCGCAATAACCTTGTGCAATTTCCAAGATAGGAATGCAAGTCCCGAGGCAAGGTAAAACATTTTCAGATCGGAAGGATACATTGAACCTAGTCAAGTTTAAAGATCTGATGGCTAAGATTGATCATGGGAAATGTGATCAAGGAGATTAAGTGGTTAGCAATTGTTTATAAATAAGGAATTGTTAATAAACAATGTATGTGGGAAAGTGTAAGCACATGGATGCTACATATTGATTACCGAGCACAGAAGCTTGAAGACCTGTTTGAATAACAGAGTAAAGAGCTCAGCAGAGGGACAAGATAAGTCCTATTACTAGATTGTTTTGAGAAAATAAAAAATTTCTTTAGCATTTTAGATGTGAAGTTGCAGATATATTTTATTACTATTATTTGGTAAGTGACAGAAAATCTCTTAACTGAGTGGACTTAACAGTCTTATTTGTAAACCCTCTAGCAAGGTAACATTCTAAATGAGTGTTTGAAATCCTTTGACAAGGTCACTTCTAACAAAGTGAAGATCCTAACAGATCTGAGGGAAATCCCTTAACCGGGTCACATCTAGCAATGTGTTTGTAATCTTTAACAGGATTTTCTTTTAACCAAGCATACTCTAGAAGAGTATATTTCTTAGTGAGTCTAAAATCCCACAGTGGTTTTTTCCTATTTGAGTTTCCATGTTAAATCTGGTGTTATGAGTGTTATGATGATTATGTGTTTATGAGTTAACATGTTTAGCAGTTTTTTGTTATGTTGCTGAAGTAGAAGTTACCGAGGTTGAACTTGTTGATTTTATGGAAGTTTAAGTTTGTATGATTCACCTCCCCCCTCTCATCTTGTTAGCTATTGGCATCTGTACTTTACAATTAGTATCATAACTAACAATTGGTATCAAAGCTTTGGACTCTAGAAGAAAAAGTTTAACGGTACTTGAGGCAAAGATCCGAAGATGTATAAAAGGGATGCACCGAAGCTGAACAAGTCAAGTTTCTCCACATGGCAGAAAAGGATGAAGCTGCATTTATCAGGAATTGGAGAATATGCAACATATTATCTGGAGAATGATTACATTGCACCAAGCACCAAGCACCAACCCTATGACCTTGGAAGAGATTAAGGCAAAGCAAGAACATATTCAAGCTATGATTGAAATAACATCAGCATTGACTGACTCAGAGTTTAATGATCTAGAAGACTATAATGATGCAAAAGCAATGTGGACTAAGCTCATATCTATGTATGGAGGTGATGAACATGTTCAAAGAGAAAAAGTAGATAGTCTAAGAGGACAACTTGAATCCATGAGAATGAATGAAGGTGAGAACATACCACAATACAGTACAAGACTAAAGGAGATTGTTAATCAAATTAAGGAGCAGGTGGAACTATTGAAGAAAAGGATAGAACAAGTAAGTTGTTGAGAACCCTTCTACCAGCTTATGCTATTCGAGTCTCTGCAATCAATGAATTGAGGTCTGTACCTAACATTCCAGTTTATTTGGATGCTACTATTGGTAAGCTACATGCATTTGAGTTAAGTAATTTTGATAACAGTGGGTCTTCGGTAAATAAAGTAGAACCTGCATTCAGTTCTTTTCATATTGGTGAATCTGATGATTACAATGATAGAATGAGTAAGTACTCTAAAGGGGATCACAGTGGAGCAAGTGAAAGATTTCGCAAGAACATGGAAAAAGTGCACAAACTGTATAAGGAAATCAAGAAGCAAGAAGAGTTTGAAGCATTATTAGCCAGAAGGTTATCGAGAGGAAAATGTAAGTATAAAGGAAAGCTACCTTTAAAATGTTTCAATTGTGATAAAATAGGACATATGGCTTCTAACTGTCCTGACAAAGAATCTAGTGAAAAGAGAGAATACCGAGATAACAGGCAAAAAGACAACCAATACAGAGGACACCGAGACTTCAGAAGAAGAGATAGAAAGACATGTCTAGTAGCTGATGCGGAATCCAACGATGATAAATTTGATGAAACTGATACTGAGGAAGTTGTTTATGTGGCTATTAAAGATGGATCAGATGAAGAAAGATATGAAGAAAAAGCCTTAATATCTCACATAAATAATAATGACTCTTGGATCATAGAGAGTTGATGCTCACATCACATGACAGGTGATAAACAGAAGTTTGTTAAATTAGAAGACTATGATGGAGGTTATGTAAGATTTGGTAATGATGCACCATGTCCGGTGAAAGGTGAAGGATCTATAACACTTCTTGACAATGCTAAATGTGATGATGTATACTGGGTTGAAGGTTTGAAATACAATTTGTTGAGTGTAGCACAGCTAAACAATACAGGATACCGAATAGAATTTCAGAAAGGAATTGTCCAAGTTCATGACAAGCATGGAAAGTTAGCTACTATCAGGACACAAACAAAAGGTAATACATTTCATCTTGACTCAACTCGAAACAAGTGTCTTTATGCAAAGATAGATGATACCTGGTTATGGCATAAAAGGTTTTGTCATGTAAATTTTGATAATTTGATCAAAATAAGTAAGAAGCACCGAGTAAGAGGTCTACTGAGTCTTGAAAAACCTGAGAATGCTATGTGCCGAGGATGCTAGATGGGTAAGATGACAAGATCAAGATTTACAAGTAAGTCCTACACTTCTAAAGGAATTTTAGATCTAGTACACACTGATCTTTGTGGTCCTATGAAAGTTCAAAGTTATTATGGTGATAAATATTTCATATTATTTGTGGATGATTACTCAAGGATGATGTCAGTCATGTTTTTAAAAGAAAAATCAGAAGCTTTTCAAATGTTTAAATGGTACAGACAAGAGTTGAAAATGAAACAGGAAGACCACTGAAATGTCTTAGATCTGATAGAGGAGGAGAGTTCACTTCTGATGAATTTAACTTATTCTGCAATGATCATGGTATAAAAAGGCAAGTATCTGCACCGAGAACACCTCAGCAAAATGGGATAGCCGAGAGAAGAAATAGATCAATTATGGATTGTGCAAGAACCCTGATGATAGAAAAGATGGTACCTCAAACGTTTTGGAGAGAAGCAATCAACACTGCAGTTTATACCCTGAACCGAGTTCAACTGAAGAAAGGAACTATCAAGACACCATATGAAATCTAGAATGACAAGAAACCTAACGTAAGTTATTTTAAAATCTTTGGAAGTAGATGCTATGTTCACAAAGATGACAGAAATGGAAAATTTGATTAGAAAAGTGAAGAAGAAACATTTCTTGGTTATTGTTCCAGAAGTAAAGCATTTAAATATCTGATCAAATCATCTAACAAAATAGTGGAAAGTGCAAATGTGAAAATTGATGAATTTGCAGAAAGAAATGATGAAGGAAATTACAAAGAACCAGAATATTATGAAGAATTCGTTTATATTCAACCGAGAAGTCCTACCGAGAAAGCTGCTGAAGCAAATGAAGATAATGTCCAATTACCAAGTAATGAAGAAGATCATACAGAACCTACTGAGCCTATATTAGCCAAATATGTCAGAAGACATCATGCATCAAGTCAGATTATAGGAGATAAGGATGATCCAGTGATGACAAGGAACAAACTGAGACAGAACACATGTCTGATTTCTGAATTTGAACCAAGAATAGTGAAAGAGACATTTAACAGTGAAGATTGGGTAAATGCTATGACAAAAGAGATTGATCAAATCAAGAAGAATGACACATGGACACTGATCCCAAGATCGAAGGACAAAAATGTAATCGGTACAAAGTGGATTTTCAGAAACAAGCTAAATGAAAAAGGTGAGGTTATTTGCAACAAAGCAAGACTAGTTTGCAAAGGTTATGCTCAAGAAGAAGGAATAGATTATGGTGAGACATTTGCACCTGTGGCTAGACTTGAGGGAGTAAGAACATTGTTGGCATATGATGCTTTCAAAAATTTCAAGGTATATCAAATGGATGTTAAATCTACATTTTTGAATGGTATACTAGAAGAAGAAGTTTACATTGAACAACCTGAAGGATTTGTTGAAGACAGGAGTAAAGATCAGGTATGCAAACTGAACAAAGCCTTATATGGTCTGAAACAAGCACCTAGAGCATGGTATGAAAGATTGCACTCTTATTTGATCAAGATTGGTTTTATAAGGACAAGTGAAAACAACAATATGTACATGAAGAAAGATGAGGACAATGGAATACTGATCTCAACCATATTTGTTGATGATACTATATTTTGTGGAAATGACTCCTTATGCAAGAACTTTGGAAATGAAATGTGCAAAGAATTTGAGATGTCACTAATTTGTGAGATAAAGTATTTTATAGGTTTACAGATACTGCAAATGAAAGATGAGATTTTTATTACTCAATCCAAGTACATAAAAGAAATCTTGAAGAAATTTGGAATGGAGGATTCTAAACTAGTAAGTACTCCTATGACTACTAACTATAAATTATCAAAGAATTATGAATCTGCATCTGTTGATGAGACACTTTACCGATCTATGATTGGGAAGTTGCAATATGTTGTGCATAGTAGATCGGATATAGCACATGCAGTAGGTATTGTAGCAAGATTCTCTGTAGATCCCAAGGAAGCCCATATGAGAGCGATCGAGAGAATTTTCAGATACTTGAGAGGCACTAAAGATTATGGCTTAGTATATGAAAAGAGGAATAATTTTGATTTAAAAGTTTATACTGATGCTGATTGGGCAAGCAACATAGATGACAGGAAAAGCACAAGTGGTGGAGCTTTCTTTTTAGGAGAAAGACTAGTGAGTTGGCTTAGCAAGAAACAAGGATGTATTTCACAGTCAACACCAGAAGCTGAATATGTTGCTGCAGCATTGAATTGTACCAATATAGCATGGATCAAACAACTGTTGGAAGGTATAAATGAGAAACTTACCGAGCCAGTAACTATATTCTTTGATAATACTAGTGTCATTAACATTTCAAAGAATCCAGTAATGCACTCTAAGACAAAGCATATATCTATAAAGTATCATTATCTCAGAGAAGAAGTTCAAGAGAAGAAAGTTGTGCTGGAATATATCAGTTCAAAGGAGCAATTAGTAGACATCTTCACAAAGTCACTGCCAAGGGACACTTTTGAGTATCTCAGAAGTAAGTTAGGGGTCCTACCCCTATCTTCTACTCACTGACAGAGTTTGGTGAAAACATCAATTCGATGAATCTATTGAATATTATGTGTGGATTGATTTTGATTTACGCACTTTAGAAGGTTTTCTAAAGGTGTGCAAGAAATAGTGAATAGAGACAAGTGATAGTTCTGATACTTAATATAAGTACAGATCCAATAGCCAACAAGATGAGAGGGGGGGGTGAATCATACAAACTTAATCAATAATAAAAACATCAGATTCAACCTCAGTAACATATATCAATCATATAACCAAAACTGTCAAACATGCAAACTTAAAAGCATATGAACAATATAAACCTCATAACACCATATTTAACATGGAAACCCAAATAGGGAAAAACCACTGTGGGATTTCGGACCCACTAAGAAATATATTCTTCTAGAGTATACTCGATTAAAAGCAAATCCTGTTAAAGATTACAAACACATTGCTAGATGTGACCTGGTTAAGGGATTTCCCTCGGATCTATTAGGATCTTCACCTTGTTAGAAGTGACCTTGTTACAGGATTTCAAACACTCGAATAAGAATATCACCTTGCTAGAGGATTTACATATAAGACTGTTAAGTTCACTCGGTTAAGAGATTTTCTGTCACTTTCACAAAATAACAGTAATAAAATCTATCTGCAACTTCACATCTAAAATGCTAAAGCAGATTCCTATTTGTTCGATACAATCTAGACATAGAACTAATCTTGTCTATCTGTTGGGCTTCTATACTCTGTTATTCTAACAGGTCTTCAAGCTTCTGTGCTCGGTAATCATTATGTAGCATCCTTGTGCATACACTTGCCCGCATACATTGTTTATCAACAGTTTCCTATTTATAAACAATCTTCTAACCGCTTAATCTCCTTGATCACATTTCCCATGATCAATCATAGCCATCCGATCTTCAATCTTTTCTAGGTTCAATGCATCTTTCGATCTGAAAATGTTTTACCCTGCCTTGGAACTTGCATAATAGTCTTGGAACTTGTGCCAGGGTATTGTGGTTCAATCTGAGTTGTAGATCTTCATGCCAACTTTCCATTGCCTTAGATTTGTTAAAAAAATTCTTCCACGGCTTACCAATCATTGATCCGCTCAAGCTCATCAGCGTCTTTCATTAAATACCGCATGTAAATATTTAATGCATTCTGTTATAGCTCGGTAACAACTCGGTAAATACTAAACTTCACTCGGTAGACATTCCGCCTTCATTAACCGATAGTGATAACCTTAGGGTTTACCAACTAGGTTCCTTAGGGTTTACCGACTAGGTTCTTTGCCTGATAACATAGTATGGTATTAACCTTTACATTTTACAACATATGTACGATTTTAAAACAATCTAAAACATCATGATCTCATCATTGTCTGACTCGGTAGTAGTTGCCCATTGAATACCTTATTCATCCCCTTATTCATCATATTCTTTCCTGTGTCTTTTACCGACTTCTATATAATCTTCATATCATACTTCTCAAGATATGGCAACATCATACTGAATTAGAAAATCAATTTCTTGACATCAATGATAAAATAATAATATCAAGATAGTAAAACATCTTTAATCAGTTATATCCATAATCATCAACAACCATCTCAATATCCTTATTGAAATGTCAACAATCTTTCATTGTCTGTTATAATGCAATATTGCCAACAACAAGTTGCTCTGACCAAGACTGAGATGATACACAGCAAGGCAAATCACTTCACAGCGGAAGAAATCATGATTTAGTTCTTTTACTTTTTGGCATTGTTGTCAAATGGGGAGAAGACTATAAATGGCTAGAAGACTAAATGATTGACTGAATGGTAAAGCCCTGAATGATGGAAATAACAAAAGATTAAGGACAGGGGGAGAAGATTGAAAAATGGAGAAGACTAAATGCAAGACAACAGCTCAGAAGCCTAATGAAAAAGGGAGAAGACTTCAGAATATTTTAACAGCTCAAGGATAACAGAAGAAGTCTAACAGCAATCTGAATCCGAATCAATTTAAATATATTGTTGGTATTACCACTTAATTGTTGGTTTTGCCATCAATGCCAAAGGGGGAGATTGTTGACATTACAGTAAGAAAGATTGTTGATATTCAATAAGGATATTGAGAAGGTTGTTGAAGATTGTTGATATAATTGAAGAAGGATGATAACTATCTTTATAACATTATTTTGTCATTGATGTCAAGAAATTGATTATCTGATTCAGTATGATGTTGTCATATCTTGAGAAGATTGATTTTAAGAGAATTAAGATGTCGGTAAAAGGCACAGAAAGAATGTGACGAATAAGGGGAGAAATAAGTTATTCAATGGGCAGCTATTACCGAGTTAGACAATGATGAGATTATGATGCTAAGATTGTCTTGATATCCTACATATGTTGTTGATTGTAAGGTTAATACTATACTATGTCATCGAGCAAAGAGCCTAGTCGGTAAACCCTAAGGTTATCGATATCGGTTAATGAAGGCGAAATGTCTACCAAGTAAAGTTTAGTATTTACTGAGTTGCGACCGAGTTATGATAGTGCGCATTGGATGAATACAAGCATTATTTAATGAAGGACAATGATGAGCTGGAGATGTATAAATGATTGGTATGCCGTGCATGAAGTTTGTTAAGGATCTATGGCAAAGGAAAATCGGAGGAAGATCTACAGCGCAGATTGAACCGCAATAACCTTGTGCAAGTTCCAAGATAGGAATGCAAGTCCCGAGGCAAGGTAAAACATTTTCAGATTGGAAGGATACATTGAACCTAGTCAAGTTTGAAGATCTGATGGCTAAGATTGATCAAGGGAAATGTGATCAAGGAGATTAAGCGGTTAGCAATTGTTAATAAATAAGGAATTGTTAATAAACAATGTATGCAGGCAAGTGTAAGCACAAGGATGCTACATAGTGATTATCGAGCACAGAAGCTTGATGACCTGTTTGAATAACAAAGTAGAGAGCCCAACAGAGGGACCAGATAAGTCCTATGACTAGATTGTTTTGAGCAAATAAGAATCTTCTTTAGCATTTTAGATGTGAAGTTGCAGATATATTTTATTACTGTTATTTGGTAAGTGACAGAAAATCTCTTAACTGAGTGGACTTAACAGTCCTATTTGTAAACCCTCTAGCAAGGTAACATTCTAAATGAGTGTTTGAAATCCTTTGACAAGGTCACTTCTAACAAAGTGAAGATCCTAACAAATCTGAGGGAAATCCCTTAACCGGGTCACATCTAGCAATGTGTTTGTAATCTTTAAAAGGATTTGCTTTTAACCGAGCATACTCTAGAAGAGTATATTTCTTAGTGGGTCCAGAATCCCACAATGGTTTTTCCCTATTTGGGTTTCCATGTTAAATCTAGTGTTATGAGTGTTATGATGATTATGTGTTTATGAGTTAACATGTTTAGTAGTTTTTGGTTATGTTGCTGAAGTAGAAGTTACCGAGGTTGAATCTATTGATTTTATGGAAGTTTAAGTTTGTATGATTCAACCCCCCCCCCCCCCGCCCTCTCATCTTGTTAGCTATTGACATCTGTACTTTACAATTAGTATCAAAACTAACAATCTCGTGCATCCATCTTCGTGTGAATCTCTTAGATTGATGATGGACATTTGAATTCACGATGGTCGTTGAGTTTTGAATGCTCTGTGCAAGGTGGTTGTCGACCCGATGGTCAAGGTCATTCTTAGCTCAATCAGCGCCCAAATCGAATCAGATTTTCTTGTAACCACCAAATTTCAAACGCCATAACTCTAGAGGTGACTTTTGTGGGCCGATTTCAGACGCCACCATGCCCTCTTCAATGTAGATTAGAGAATTTTTTGCCCTTGCAAGTGTGCTAGGTCATGCTTGTCAATAGGCTTTACATCACCAAAAAGTGGTTTTCGCTCTTCTAGAGGTAGAGGATGCTCCCAAGGCTAGTTGTAGCATGCCATCAGATCTGTCGATATGATCTCATCCTCTCTCAAATTTTTGTAACCTAACCCGAGTAGGGTTAGGGTTTTCATCAGATGTTCAATCCAGAGTTATACCTGAACTATAAAGGCAATTTTTGTAATTTTGATGGGATCTTCTCCTCTTTTTCTCTGGCAATAATCTGTAATTTCTGCAACTATAAAATTACCTTGCCTCTTATAAATAAAGTTTTTTTGCCTTACCTAGTTTCATTTCATGCAAATTATGTATCTTCTTTACCTATTTGTGTGAATGCATCTTTTCTTGCTTTCTTAGCATCTGTAATAGTGTTTATCCCTCTTAGAGTGGCATGTAAGAACATTGTTTGTTCCTCTATCATTGTTAAGAATTCCAACCTTGACTCAGTCTTAGAAATCTAGACTTAGATAGGAATTAGTCTATCTTTGGGTAGTTTTATTAATGTTTAGTATAGCCACAGGTGGGGTAGATCAACTTTCAGTCTAGGTGCAATACTTATTTCCCTTCTTTCCTGCAACCCTTCTCTCTTTCCCTTTTCCCTATCAGAAATCAGTAGCGTTAGATTATTTATGTTGGGTTGGTCCAAAACTTGCATCAGATTTGAAAGGAAGTCACCCTTCTCCAGAGACTCAACCTCACAACAGTGCAAGCCCCACACTTGAGAGGTTGTTTCCATGTTTCACAAGGTTGGTAATCAAACCTGATCACCAAGGGTGCAAACTTTTGTGACAATAGGTAGAAGCTATTCCAATGAAGCATGCTACTTCAGAAGTGGTATGTCAGTTTTTAAAGGAGAATATAATATGTAGATTTGGTTTTCCTCGCAAGGTGTGTCAGATAATGCAGCTACATTTTTTTCTTATGAAGTAACTCAATTTTGTTTTGAGTATGGCATTACCCTTGCACATTCATCTAATTATTATCCTCAAGGCAATGGTCAAGTAAAAACAAGTAATAAAAATTTGGTGAGTATTATCAAGAAGCTTGTTGATGAAAATCAGAGGTTGTGGAACAAATCTTTGTATGATGCTCTATGGGTTGATCGCATCACACCCAAGTGGGCTATTGGTATGTCTCCATTTTAGTTGTTTTATGTGCTTAATGTTGAAATTCATTTTACTCTAGAGTTACCAACTTTGAAGTTAGCGAGGGCTATTGAAGATGAGACATCTAAATTCTATGGATAAGCGGATCATGTTCCTTACTCAGTTGGAGGAAGAACATGCACAAGTAGTGGATCATCTTATAGAACATCAAAATCGGGTCGAAATCCTCTTTGACAAGAAAACATAGCAAAGAGGTTTCAAGGTTGGTGATTTTGATCTTCTTTAGGACTAGAGGCAAGAACCAAAAGGAATGCATGGAAAGTTTTATTCTTTATGGATGGGTCCTTTCAAGATTCATCAAGTATGTGGAGAATCAAGCTATCTTGTAGCATACCAAGATGGAATCCCATTTGCATTACCTCATAGTAGACAACATCTTAAATTGTTCACTCAATGAAGTTCAGAAAATCTTTGTAAATATTTGTACAGTTTTGTATTTTCTTCTTTTTATTGGTCTTTTGAGTTTTTAGTCACTTGACTCTATGGCCCAATGGACTAGAAGAAGGCACTTAGAGATGTGAGGTTCTATTTCTAATCATTTCCAAGAATGATCAGTAGATGTTTCTCAATCAGAGCTAGTTGTTATCCCTATTTTTGCTTATGAAGCAAAAAATGGATAACCCTTATGATTTTTTTTCGAATTCATTCTTGACTCTCTAATTTTTTTTTTTGAGGCATTTTGTTCACCTCATTAGTCTTTGGGGATCTTTGTAGTCAATTCCTAGTCCTACTTTTTGTGGTTAATTCAAAAAATGAACTCAAAGTGTCTTTTTGTCTTTTGGTGCAAAGTCGTATTCTTAGTCCGATATTGCAGCACTTTTAGTCTCTAAGCACAAAGTCAGAGTTTAACTTTGACACTACACCTCATCTTTTAAAGGTGCAATTCAGACCTATAGGCCTGAATTACATTGTTTTGGTCATTTTTGGTGCACATCAAACTTATAGGTCCGAATTACACCCTTTTAGTGTTTTCTTGTGCACCAATGTGCATATTGATGACTACTAAGAGGGGGGGGGTGGGAGGGTGAATTAGTATACCCAAAAACTTTACCAAACACTTAAGCAATTTTTCCGCAAACCGATATAGCCCTTTAAACAACAAATTGGTTAATACACAAACAAGCCAAATAGCAAATAAAGAATTCACCCATAATAACACAATCACCATAACACAAGATATTTTGACGTGGAAACCCAAATGGGAAAAACCATGGTGAGTAAAACTCACAAGTCTACTATCTGCAAAATAACAACCAGACTGGTTAAGGTCAGACCAGCTAAGGCCTTACAATGTTCTTCACCAGAATAGATCCTGTTAGGAATCCTGATCTCTATTAGGAGATAAGTCTTGTTAAAGACTACCCTGTTAAAGGATTTCAGATCCAAAACTATGAACCACCTTGTTAGAAGATTTAGAATAGGCTTAACTGAGCCTACCCGGTTAAGGGTTTTTGACTTATCGAAGAGATTAGTAATCAACAAGTAAGTGATCTAGAAAGTAGCACAAAATGCTTAGTTAGATTCTTCATTGCTCTTTGTTAATGCATTGCAGCATTACTTCAGTCTTATGTCCTTTACACATTCAATCTTTGTCGCAAGATACTTTTTGCAAAGACCTAATCTTCTTACACAACACGCTTCACACCCAAAACCCTAGACATGATGTCCTCATATAGGAATCTGATTTCATGTCAGTCCAATGAGATTATATTACAATTTCCTAGGTACAATGCATCTAGACACAATTGTAACATGACACAGAATCACCACATCGGTGTCAGTGGATGATAACTCATCACAAGTTTGTCGGTTAACAAAACAAAGTATACCGATTACCGGTTTACAAACAAAAACTGGTAAACTGCAACATAGAGTTTTGATCTTAAAAAAATTGGTTGTCGTTTGGGGTCCTTGTACCGTTTGAGGTCCTTGGTCATGCTTTAACCTATAAGCTTATTCTGCAAACACCGATAGTCTTCTACAAACAAAGACTATGCATACATTGGCATAAAATACTGGTTTGAACAATACATCACATACTACTGGTTGAGAATAACTCATACAACAAATAAGTGTGTGTCCATCAATGACAATCACAACAAAGTACAAACATCATCAAAATGCCAACAATCTCCCCCTTTGGCATTGATGGCAACATTTAGGAAAATTTGACATCTAAGTGCTTACAGAACAAAAATGATGCCATAATCAAAATTACTCCCCCTAAGCATATACACTACTCCTTTTGCCAAAATTACAAGCATGTACTACTTCCATTTGCATAAAATTTTCATTCAATACCACTCCCCCTTTGCCAACAATGACAAAGTAATGCAAACATGTCACGGAGATGTACCAAAATCATATTGCATAACATGAAAATAGAGTATATGTTTATGACAATAATGAGTAAAACTTCTCAAAAAATGAATTTAAAGTCTTTCAGAAATTCCTTCATGTCTGTAGACCAAGTATCTAGGAGTGAGGCAGAAATTTCACTCTGAGTCTTCATCTGGATTGCTAACTCCTCCATGGCATCCATAGTGCTCATTTCCTGAGTGACAATAATGGCTTCCATGTTCAGAAAGCACTTCTAAAGAATCTGCAACTTAGGTAACAAAAGCAATTGAAGCTCCTACAGATTTTGAGTTCGCTTGGAGATCTTTGAATCAATCATGGCAATTTGTTGCCTGTGAGTCTGTATAGTCTTCCCATACACTGTGAAGGAATCATATGGCGCTTTGAAGGTCTCCATATATCGCTTTTATTCCAATTGGAGTTGACCTTTCTTCTTCATAGCATCATCACAAAATAGATCGAACCGGCAGATTTTGCTCAAAAGTTTATATCCTTCAGCCATTGCTAGACTGATATCATCTCTCTGATGGGTTAGCTTAGCTCTGTTTTTGTCAATTTGCTTCACAAATGTAGCTTTTATTGTTTTTTCATGTTTTTTCTCTGCAGTAGCCTGGGCAACATCTTCCAATGATTGTACTTGATCACCTACTATTGTGCTTAGAAGCTTCAATTGGGCCAGTGAGGAATCAATACCGGAAAGATTAGTATGAGGGACTAAGTTTGAAAGAGTATCAACAACAAATTGAATAACATCTTTTCCTTTCTTCTTTCTTAGTTCCTCCAATATTTCTTTAGCAAGTTGAATACTTCTAAGTAGCTCATTTTTGTCTACAGATTTGGTAAGACATGTAAGAGTCAATTCACTGTGACCAGTGGGATCAACCTGTTTAGCTTGAACTTGATCTCCGGTTGCCTTGGGAATCTTGGAATTATGTCCACCTTCCTTTTCTTTGATCTCCTCTTGTCTTTTCTTCTCCTGCTCTTCTCCACCAATACCAGATAGAAGAGAAACTACTTTAATTTAATGCCATTGGGATAAAAGGCTTTAATCAAGACAGATAAATGGTATGCAACTATATCTATTTGGAATGCATTACCCAAACACCGCAATCGATCACTCGCACACGAAGTTCCACGAATGTGATATTTTTCAAATCCTAATATGATTTCTATCTCGTCAACCTCTAGAGGAGCCACCTGACTTGGCCCCACCCAAACCAAGATCCATTCTTCCCACTTTTCAAGATTGTATTTCTCTTCACTATCTCGTAGTTTCCCTCATGAATTTTCAATTATAGTGCAAAGTTCTTCACGAAGGACACCACCACATCATCTAGAGTCTATGCTTCAATTTTTTTCTTTGATCCCATGGAGGCCAATAGTCCTTTGTTTGAGGAAGTGCTTCTTGAATAGTCATGGAGGGGAGAGGTAAAGCCTAAAATCGCCTTTCTATTGGGAGATTGTGTACATAACCTCTTGGTCTTCTGAAAGCTGCAAATTACTTAGAGTCCGCCAACTCTGGTTCCACACTGTAGAAATTTTTGGATATTGACTTCCAAATATCCTTCGGTGCAAAGAATCATTCTCATAATAGAAAAAAGGTGCTCCTTGCATGAACACATTGATTTCCTCCAAAGCGTGGCCCAATAGGTTTTGCAAGAACTCCAAAACTAGTTAGTCCCTCCGGACATAAATTAGAGATGTCACATCATACACTCCAGACATTGTTTGTTTGTATTGCATACTCTTTATCTATTTATCACCCTTAAACACTTTCCTCTGCTTTTCTCCAATTGCTCTCTTCTAGGCAGCTGATGAGCTTGTTTCCATGTTATTCAAGATAATGCATGCTTGCTTTCTTTTACGAAATTTGCTTGCACATGACTCTTCAACTTGTATGTTCTGCTTCCATACAGATATAAATTTTAATTCACGCTCAGATAATAATTAAATAAAATAAGCATTTGTAATGAAAAGATTTAGTCATTCGATGTTACATATTATCTGACAGAAAGATCCTAGACAATTCTTGGAGAAAGGAAACATCATTGATAATCATTTTTTGCAAATAACACTGAATCAAATAAATTAAAAATGTATCATGTAATTTTTAAAAGTAGAACTCATTCAATGCTTTCATGCACTGATGGCAAAGCCGTCTGACCCACACCATTATCCATAATAGAACAAATCAATATAATAGGCTATTATAAAGAATATATACAAAAATATGAAAGAACATTAAATTACCATTACAAACCCATCATTTCAAATGAAAGGTGAATCCATCATCATTTGGATGGTATAGTGTTTGGAAGAAGGGTATATGAAAAACCCTACTTTTAAGGGTTTGTGAGAGGCTAAATAAGGGATTTTGCATCTAAGAAGGTTAAAACTTGTAAATAATTGCATTTCCTTAGTTTTGAATCATATACTTTCCAAAGAAACCTTTTGATAGTAGATTCTGTGTACCATCCTAATCCAAAAAGCATTCATTTTGTCTACACCCGATAGTCATTGCTAAAATCAGTTTAAAGTGTATTCATTTAGGGACCTTTCATAAAATATTCTTAACTTACACATCATAAAAAGATCTTAAAATAATCATTGTTTATAATGATAAGAATTCGGTTGTTCCATACACCTTCCTTTACTATTTTAAAAATATCATCAACCAAAATATTGTGCAGTAGTAGTATGGAGTGCATTTCATCTATTTTATGCCTAAATATTTCATCATACCACTTTCTTTTCAAAGGCGACTGATCGATTTCCATGTTTGGGTAATGCATTCCAAATAGATACAGTTGCATACTATTTATCTGTCTTGATTAAATACTTTTATCCTGATGGCATTAAATTAAAGTTCTTTCTCTAATTTCTCGTGATCTCTGGAGCAAAGGTTGCTTTGCATCAACCTGGGATACATTTAACTTGTGTTGTATCTGCAGAAATATGTATCCTAGGATGATGCAATGCAACCTCTACTCCACCAATACCAGATAGAAGAGAAAGTACTTTAATTTAAAGCCATCAGGATAAAATGCTTTCAAGACATATATTAGGTATAAAAGGAAACCTACCCTATCATTTGAAGGGGTCTACCTATAATTCAAGTGATCTCTTAATTATAAAATCAATTCAATTCCAAGTGAACATGCAATCAAGCATTGAAGGAGAATTCAAGTTGGTGTAGGTGAATTTGGAAGACCAAAGGACTCAATGAAGCCATTAAAGACTTTTGAAGGTCTTAGGAGTGAAGAGCCAACCAATTATGATGTCTTAAGGTCCATTATGGCGAATGTAAGAGTGGAGAAATTGCTTGCTAAGGAGCAGCAGTAGCAAATCTGCCTTAAGGAGGGGCACATTTTATGATTGACAATGTTTAGACATTTCAAATGAAAGGTGAATCCATCATCATTTGGATGGTATAGTGTTTGGAAGAAGGGTATATGAGAAACCCTACTATTAAGGGTTTGTGAGAGACTAAATAAGGGATTTTGCATCTAAGAAGGTTAAAACTTGTAAATAATTGCATTTCCTTAGTTTTGAATCATATACTTTTCAAAGAAACCTTTTGATAGTAGATTCTATCTACCATCCTAATCCAAAAAGCATTCATTTTGTCTACACCCGATAGTCATTGCTAAAATCAATTTAAAGTGTATTCATTTAGGGACCTTTCATAAAATATTGTCAACTTACACATCATAAAAGGATCTTAAAATAATCATTGATTATAATGATAAGAATTTGATTGTTCCATACACCTTCCTTTACTATTTTAAAAATATCATCGACCAAAATATTGTGCAGCAGTAGTATGGAGTGCATTTCATCTATTTTATGCCTAAATATTTCATCATACCACTTTCTTTTCAAAGGCGACTAATCGATTTCCATGTTTGGGTAATGCATTCCAAATAGATACAGTTGCATACCATTTATCTATCTTGATTAAATACTTTTATCCTGATGGCATTAAATTAAAGTTCTTTCTCTAATTTCTCGTGATCTCTAGAGAAAAGGTTGCTTTGCATCGACCTGGGATACATTTAACTTGTGTTGTATCTTCGGAAATATGTATTCTAGGAGGATGCAATGCAACCTCTACTCCACCAATACCAGACAGAAGAGAAAGTACTTTAATTTAAAGCCATCAGGATAAAATGCTTTCAAGACATATATTAGGTATAAAAGGAAACCTATCCTATCATTTGAAGGGGTCTACCTACAATTCAAGTGATCTCTTAATTATAAAATCAATTCAATTCCAAGTGAATAGGCAATCAAGCATTCATCAAGAATTGAAGGAGAAATCACTATTGAACTTACCCCTGTCTCATATAACCCTATGTTGGCTAGGCCCCACAATAATTAGAAGTTCCTAATTACTACTGTCCTAAACCTTGCATTGATCGTCACAATTTCACAGTGAATTGAGTTAATTAGTCCATTAGCGAGATTGGGAAAGAGTTTGGTATTGAGTTAGGTGTTGGTGGAAGGTTTAAGGAGGTACACCATCATCATAATTAATGTTAGAGAGTGTTGTGTGAAGAATAATGGCCACGAAAGGAGTGACTGTCCTAAGTGCTTGAGACTATCACAAAAAGTGAGTGTTGCAGCAGTGAATCTTCCTTTGACCTTTGTGTGTTTGGGAGGGTAAAGACCCATGGTGGTATATGTTGAGTGGTTGGGAGGGTAAAAACCCACATATCAACTATCTACTTTGACATCCTAGGATGGTGTCCACCTACTCTAAAACCTTGTGGAGACTCTTTGTCTGATACTAACATATACATAACATGTGCCTCTCATATAACCCTATGTTGGCTAGGCCCCACCATAATTATAAGATCCTAATTACTAAAAACACTGGATTCTCCCCTAAAAGGTTGTTGAGTCATAGAAGGCCTAGCTTGATAGCCCTATAGTCTCTCATACCTAAAATATCCTTGTGTCGATGATGGTCAAATGTGACTACCCTATGGCCCCTACTATGCTCTAGACCTTTGTCCCTAATATTGATACTGCTGGGTTTTTCTTTGTAAATCATATAGTAAGTCTAAATGATCCTTTAAAGGATGGGGAGGCCTATGGACACTTTAGTCCCTTCATCAAGGTTACAAACTTCTCTCATGCCTCTTGTGTCCTCCCATGTACCTCCTTTTCCATAAGAGACTTTTCCATATCAACCCTAAAGTCATTTGGATTGGCCATGTGTAGGAAAACTGAAATTTTGGGCTTTCCACCCCTAATGAAATAATTGACAAGTAACTTGTCTTGAATGTAATCTACAAACTACAAGAACTCCAAAAACTAACTCTCATGTTGAGCCACTACGAAACCTTATTATGTAAATTGTGAAACTCATCTATGAATCTCTATCAAAGATATTTTGAAATATAACACACTTTGAAGCACTCCAAATTGGTATCTGGAGAGGGTTTCCAATGTGAGTTGGTGCATTTTATCCTCCCAGTACCACAAGGTGGAATTAAGTCCTCTCAAAAATTGCATTGAAAATGATTCCTTTAAGTTGCTCACATATAGATGCAACCCAAAGCATAAGTCCAAGCTAAGTAACCAAGACTTATCCTCAACCCCATTTGTGGATTTTAAAAATGTAGAGGATTGGAGATGAAGCAACTCTTGAATATGATCCTTTGGCTCATGATATGTGCTTTCTATAGTCTATACCTCTTTTATTTATGCATGATGAGGCTAGGTAATGTGTATTGATCAATATTCTATCTCCTCTATGTGTATTTCCCAAATTCAAGGCGAACTCCTAATAAGCTCCCAAGATGCAAGTATATCCTCCTCTACTACAAGTGGATCCTCATGGATAGTACGATTTGAGGTCCATACTTGGGCTACTCATCTTGGTGAAAACTCTCAAAGTGATATGACCCTTCCTTCCATTTCCTACACCCTATTTTCTAACCCACACCTCATAACCTTTACCTCACTTCCTATCATTATTACCTTCCATCTACTTTCATATCCCCTATCTTAACCTCCTCCACTTTCCTACATCCTATCCTAAACCTTAACCTCATACACACTTACTTTTACTTCACCTACCTAACCCCATTCCATCCGTCACATCCTTTTATCTCCCCCCATTCACTTTCCTACCTTCCAAACTCCTAACATATCCTAACTTACTCTTTCACCATTACATCCTTCATCACTTACCTCCCTATCTTATCCTAACCCACACCTCATAACCTTATACCTCTCAGCTTCCATTTTATACCACCTTCTTAATGGTACACTTATGCTCCCTTCCAAAACACTGACAAAAAATAGCACTCGATCACTACACAGTGCTCTCATGGTTCTGCAGCAAGGATTTTCTGTCACAACCATATATACCAACATGCATAATTAGGATATATTTTACATAATGGCACTCGATCACACAGGTTTAGGTCATCCCTCTCCTTAATTAGAATATATTTTAAATATGGAAAGTAGTGTTAATATGTTTCGGGCTAACTATATTGTTCATTATTTAAAATGCAGTGTTTAATTAATACATGATTGTAGGATTGTTCAACGGTTTAGGTCTTGTAAGAAATTCTTCTTTTAAATCGATCATATCATATTATAGAAACCTCTCACCATCTCTGCTATTGGCAATTAATCTGATAAATCTATAATAAACTTTGAATCTAAATATTTGAATATGTATAACAATGAATTTGCTGATTATACCCTACCTTTTTTCTTCAACCGGATCTTGTAATGCTCAATTTAGAGTGAAACGATGATAATTGAAATGGCCGCCCTGACAAACACATTCCTGCAATGATTAAACTGGCACAGGGAACCTATGTCTGCCTCCCTCCTTTGTGTTCATCGGGGGATGGCCCAACAATAACTTCTCAAATCGGCATGGGAGGAACCACTTCATTCTGCGGCTGGAGCATTTGTGGCATAAAGGTCCTACCGGGAACCAACCATTTGACTCGATTCGGTTTATTCCATCGTAGTGTCAAAGCATCCGTCCAGAAGCGAGATGTGGGCAAGGAACGTAATGCATTATGACAAGAAGCTATCTCCTTCAGACATCTGAGTAGTGACTGCAATTAGGAGGTCGAGCCCTGACGTCGTGTGAATTAGATTTTTTCTTTCTCCCTGGTCGATCGAGCGCATAAACGACCTGATCCGATCTCTTTGTCCCGCACTTATCCAATCGGATCATAAATGACCTATCCCTTTTCATACGAGAAAGAGCGTCTGACCTAATCTCTTTGTTCAGTTCAGCGCATCGGCATATTGATCGAATTTATCCCGATCGGGCCATAGTAGTCTAGCTAGGATAGATAGTATTTTGTAATGGCAGAGGTGGGATTTATGAAATGACTTTGTCTTTTCTTCTTTTTTTTAAGTAATTCCCGTGGTCATCGAAATTTCGATGAATGCGGGCACTTTTTCTAAAAAAACACAAATTTCATTGCCAATTCCTTCTCCGTCGAAACCAAATGTTGCATTATCGTCGGAATTTCGACGAACTCGGGCATTTTTAAAAAAAAAAATCAAATTTGATCACAATATACCTTCTCCGTTGGAAACCTCCGTCAGAATTTTAGGCCAAATGTATTAGTGTGGTTACCAAGACCAAAGAAGCTTATGTACCTGAAGATTATGAAGTACAACTTCATAAAAAGAGATAGAACTTGAGACAGAAGGAGATGGATGTCAGTAGCTATACTGAGGAATTCCAAAGGCTATGTCTGAAATCCAAGACACTGGAAGGTGAAACTAAGAAGGTAGCTAGATACCTGAACAGCCTGAGAATAAACATTCAAGATGAACTGAATCTTTGCAACCCAGAGACGATGCAAAAGTGTTATCAATTAGCACTGGAGGTCGAAGAAAAGCTCAAGAGGAGGCAAGACCAGAACAATAGGGGAAGAGGAAAAAAGGACTTCAATAAAAAAGGTAAAGGAATGTCTAGTGGAAAGGGACAAAACTACAGACCCCAAGGAGAGTCAAACCAAGAGAATTCACAAGGAGAGAGAAGTTCTAGAGGTGGATACAGAGTCAAGAGATCCAATAGCAGAGGCAGATATGGGGGAAGAAATGAAGGTCCTATGAGGTGCTTCAATTGCAACCAAATAGACCACCATGCCAATAGATGTCCAGAGAAGATGGGATCAAGCATGCAAGTAGATAGGAGGACAAACTTGATTCAGGAGGATGCACAAAGTTCCCACTCACCCTCAAGGGATTTGGATCCAGAAGAAGGAGTTTTCCTAATGATGAAGAGGACATTGCTGAAGACACCAGCACCACAAGAACCTCCAGAAAGGAAGACATTGTTTAGGACCCATTGCAAGAGCCACGGTAAGGTCTGTAAACTTGTTGTTGATTCTGGTTCAGCTGAGCATTTAGTGTCTCAAGAAATGGTAGACAAACTCAAACTTGTAAAGTTGCCCCATCCCAACCCATCCCAACCCATCCCATGTATCTTGGCTTAGCAAAGGCCAACAAACCCTCATAAATGAACAGGCTTGGGTTAATTTCTCTATAGGAGAATATAAGGATAGAGTATTATGTGATGTTGTAGAGATGGATGTGTGTCATTTGTTGTTAGGCCGCCCTTGGCAGTATGATCTCAAGGCACAAAATGATGGGATGAAAAATACTTATACCATCAACAAGGATGGAAATGTATACACCATGAAACCACTGCCTGACCCGAGGAATGAAAAACAAAATGAACCAATGGTATTATTGGTAGGAGAAAGGGAGATGGTAGAAACCATAAAAGAAGCCAAAAGAGCCTATGCCTTAATCTTGAAGCCCAAGGAGTGGGAAAACCCTAAGGAGGTACCCAAATAAGTGCAAGAACTTCTCAACATTAACAAAGGTGTAGTTGTAGGAGACATGCCAAATGTCCTACCACCTTTAAGAGATGTATGTCATCACATTGACTTCATACTTGGTGTTTCACTACCTAACAAAGTAGCTTATAAGCTTACCCCTGATCAGACTGGAGAAGTCTCAAGACAACTCCAGGATCTATTGGATAAAGGGTTGATTCAAAAGAGTAAGAGCCCATGTGCAGTCCCTAGTGCATTAACCCCTAAAAAGGATGGAAAATGGAGGCTATGCACTGATTCTAGGGCAGTGAACAAAATAACAATCAAATACAAATTCCCAATTCCAAGGATTGAAGATCTAATGGATCAATTAGGAGGTGCATGTTAATTTTCAAAGATAGACCTTAAATCAGGCTATCAATAGATCCAGATAAGGCCAGGAGATGAGTGGAAAACTGCATTTAAAACCATAGAGGGATTATATGAATGGCTTGTCATGCCATTTGGCCTTAGTAATGCACCTAGCACATTCATGAGATTGATGAACGAAGTTCTTCGGGACTTCAATGGAAAGTTTGTTTTTGTATATCTTGATGATATACTTGTTTTCAATAAGACCAAGGCAGAGCACTTGGAATATCTCAGTCAAGTCTTAAAAAGACTTCATGAACAAAAATTGTTGATAAATCTGGAAAAATGTGTTTTCATGCAGGAAGAACTAATATATTTGGGATTTGTGATATCCAAAGGTACTTTGAAGATGGATCTAGAGAAGGTAGATGCCATCTTGACTTGGCCAACACCAAGGACACTGGGAGAGGTGATAAGCTTTCATGGGTTGGCAGCATTCTATAGGAAATTCATTAAAAATTTCAGTCACATCTGTGCACCACTCCTTGACACCATCAAGGGAGGAAGAAAGGTAAAGTTTGAATGGACAACCAAAGCAGAGGAAGCATTTAAATACCTGAAAGGTAGAGTGGCAACATTTCCTATCCTTACACTTCTTGATTTCAATAAACTATTCACAGTAGAAACAGATGCAAGTAATTTGGCCATTGGAGCAGTCCTTAGCCAAGAAGGTAGGCCGGTTGCATTATTTTCTGAAAAATTGAATGAAGCTAAACAAAAGCATAGTACATATGACTTGGAACTGTATGCAATGGTGCAAGCACTTAAAAAGTGGAGGCGTTGTCTTTTGCCCTAAGAATTTATTGTCTTCACTGACAACCATGCATTAAGCTTCTTGAATGGACAGGAGAAACTAAGTTGCAGACATATGAAGTGGGTTGAGCAGTTGTAGGCCTATACCTTCACTATAAAACACAAGAAGGGAACACAAAATAAAGTGGTAGATGTACTCAGTAGGAGAGTCCATTTAGTGCATGAGGTTCAGATCCACAGTATTGGGATTGATGTCCTCAAAGACCTATACAAAGATGATGCAGATTTTGGTGAGATATATGAGGTTTGCATTACTCTTTCTGATGCATATCACACTTTGTATTATGATTATATGATTCAGAATGGCTTATTGTTCGAAGGGGGATAGTTGTGTATTCCAAAGTGTTCAATGAGAGGAAATCTCATTAAGGAGAAACATTCTGGTCCCATGGGAGGCCATTTTGGTATTGATAAAATACTAGAGTTGGTTAGGAGGCACTACTTTTGGCCTAGAATGCAGACAGACATTAGGAAGTTTGTAGAGTCATGCACAATAGGTCAAAGAGCTAAGGGATTTAGCACAAATCAAGGCCCTTACCAACCATTGCCAATACCAACAAAATCATGGGATAGTGTGAGTATGGACTTTGTTATGGGTTTGCTTAGGACAAGACAAGGGTTTGATAGCATTTTTGTCATTGCAGTCAGATTCAGTAAAATGGCACATTTTGTACCCTGCAAGTCCACAAATGATGCATCTCACATTGCAAATTTATTCTTTAAGGAAGTAGTCAGAATCCATGGATTGCCTTCCTCAATCATCCTAGACAAAGATGTAAAGTTTCAAGGCCATTTTTGGAGAACTCTTTGGAAGAAGTTAGGCACAAAGTTTTCTTTCAGTTCTGCCTACCATCCTCAGACAAATGGGCAGAATGAAGTCATAAATAGGTCTCTTGGAAACCTACTCAGATGTCTAACCAAGCAGTATGCACAAGCTTGGGATTCAATTCTTCCACAGGCAGAATTTGCATTTAATGATACTATTAACAAGAGCACTGGAAAAACTCCTTTTCAAATTAACTATGATATTCATCCTAGAGGGGTGATGGAGTTAAGAGAGCTACCAAATGATTTCAAAGAAAGTGCCCAAGGAGAAGATTTGGCAGAGTTTATCAAACAAGTTCATGAGCAGGTGAAGGAGACTTTGAAATTTACTACAGAGAAGTATAAGGTACATGCAGATCACAGAAAAAGATATGTCAGTTCCAAAATAGGAGATCAAGTGTGGGCTTATTTGAACAAAGAAAGGTTGCCTAAAGACAAGTACACCAAGTTGCAGATGAGGAAGATTGGTCCTTACCAAATCATCCATATGTTTGGAGATAATGCATATGAAATCTCTCTACCACCTAATCTTGCTATTTCTCCTATTTTTAATGTTTGTGATCTCACTCCATTCAGGAGTATTGCAGGTGATAACAATTCTTTGCAGGAAGCTAATGATGAACAAGTTAAATGGTTGAAGGACCTTCCACCTAGCCAACCACTCCAGTTGGAGAAAGTGTTGGAAACTAAAGTGGTAAAATAAACCAGGAAGAACACCTACAAGGAATATCTAGTCAAGTGGAGAGGTTTGCCAGACTTGGATGCCACTTGGATGGATGAGCAGACAATCCTCAAGTATGATACCACATTGCAAGAGCTACACTTAAGTAGGAACTTGACTTAAAACCAATAGGGGGAGTATGGTGCAGGAGCACCCCAAGAATGAAGCCCCTTTTCCATTTTCATGGTTGTTGTAATAAAGATCCATTTTTGTAAGACCAATTGTCAAGTTGGTACACCTATAAACCACTTGGTCAAACTTGGTCAACAGATCTACGGTAGACTAGGAAGAGTCAATTTTTTGGGTGTCTTGTGTGCTTAGGGTTCATTTGGAAACCTTTGGAATGTAGGAAAATGCATAAATAGTCGATAGACCAAATGTTGCAAAAAGTTGTAAAAGTTGCACTATCACCGTAACTTATCCCGATAGAGTTGCCTTCTTGAAGAATTGTCATCGGGTATCGGTGTAACCCATTTTGAGTACCACCTGATAACCTGATGGGGGGGTGACATTCCAAAGGAGTTTTCATCAAGTATCGGTGTAGTTGTTTTTCTCCACTCGCGAAGACCCGATAACGTAGCATACTGAAAGAGTTGGCATCGAGGATCGGGAGTCGAGGATCTTGACTTACCCCGATGACCCGATAAGTTAGCACACTTGGAGTTTTGGCATTGACAATCAGAGAAGTTGTTTTAAAGTCATCCCAATGACCCAATGGAAAAGCAGACTTGTGTCCACTAGTTATTGGGCATCGGCAAAATGGGTGTTTGAGTTACCCCGAAATCGGGCATCGGCAAAGCAGGTGTTTAAGTTATCCCGAAGAGCCGATGGAAAAGCTCACCACCTTGAGAACATTTCATTGGACATCAGATGGAGAGTTTTGAGCTACTCCAATGACCCGATAGAACTGCATGATTGTAAAACTGGCCATCGGGCATCGAAGGTCATGTTTTCGACCTATATCGATGACCTAATGGAAGTTGCCAACTACCAGAAAATGTAACCGAATAGGAATTCGGTCTCCCAACTCCTCCCAACGGCTAAGCTGGTTTGTATTTTGGTTGAGGACATTGGTGGAGACCTATTTGAACAAGTTTGAATCACTTCCAAGAGGAGCGGATTGATTCAACGAATGTAAATTGATCTTTTGGTGCAGATGGAAATACAATTGCAGGTTTCACAAAACATCTGTTGTGTTGGAAAAAATCAATAAGTTGCATTGGTAGGACTTGGCATGGGCATGAAGGTTTATAATTGTGTAATTCCATTTGGTTTCAATTGGCTTAGGGTCTAGATGGACACATCTGAGTCAGAAATTCTTCTGCTCTAGTCTGACAACCAAGGTGAAGTGCAATCAGGGTCTCATCCAACAATGGCTCTAACTTGAGATTCCTGCATTGGACCACAACAACCATTAGAGGAGTTCAAGTTAGATAAATGTACATTAGGAATATAGTAGTTGCAACCTAGGAAGTTTCAGCACTTAGGTTCCACACCATACCCTAGGCCAAGCATGCCCATGTGATTGGTTTCAGAATTTAGGAAATAGGATTGCAGAAGAACTTCAGGAGTGGACTGAACCGATCTAAGGTTGGAGTGTGTGTATAGGAGCATCCTTAGACCTGAACTAAATGTTTATTTATCCTTATAAATTCATTTGCAGTTTGTTGCTTTAGAACCAGACCTAGTTACCCCTATTAGGCATGTCTGGCCTAGAGGAGTTCAGAGGTGTACAAAAGGAGTTGGAGCCTGCCCTTTTGGAATTTGAAAGTACTCCATAAAGGGTACTATCCTTTGGAAGAGTTGAGGTTATTTTGTAGAAAATAGTGTTTGGAGGGCTACAAGTTGAATTCAGTCTGGTATGATAGTATAGTAGCACTTGGGTGTTGTGGGTCTAGGAGCTATTAGGGATCAACTCGGTTGATCAAAACAAGTCTAAAACAAGATAGGGGAACCTTGTCCACTCCCTAAACTGAAGGGTTCAAGTATTTTCATGTTTTGCTAAGTAGGCTAGTCAGCCATCAACCTTAGCATGCTAAGTAAGGTGATATTGTTCACTAGGTCAGAGTGAACAAAAGGGATTGATCATCTCCAAGAGGTTGGAGTTAGGGCTTAATTGTGCTTCCCCTGTCGACCTCTGCATCAGATTGCCCTGCAAAAGTTTGGGGAATCCATGAAGTGGGATCATAATGGAGTGTATGGTGATACTTGGTAGTTTTCACATTCCTAAAGTTGTAGGTACATCTGTGCAATTAGATTTTGATACTCCAAGAGTCATTTTGTATTCATATTTTTGCATCAAGAATATGCAGTACAAGTTCTAAGTCAATGAGGACTCATTTTTTACCATCATAGTTTGTTGTAGCTTTCCTAGATTATCTCATTTCACCTCACCTATATATATTGATGAATCAATGATGAACAGTTAGTACCAAACTGGTACTGAGAGGGGGGGTGAATCAGTACAGACAAAAACACTTTTCCTTGAACCGGTTTGATTGAAAACACTACACTTGACTGGCAAGCAATAACACCGGTCTAAACTAGATTACTGCCGGTTAAACACAATAAGAATGTAAAAGACATAAACCTGTAACTCTTAGCTTTCCACACAATCTAACATCTTATTTCCACTTCACTCATATGCATACACTAGTAATACATCAACAGAAATGTAAAGACTTACTGGTTCAACATGCTTTGCTGCGTGACAGAAAATAACAAAGCATCACATAAAAAGCATCACACATAACACACATATTTTTTTCACGTGGAAAGCCAACTAGAAAAAACCATGGAGGGGATGAATACCCACAAGCTGTTCTTTGAACCCTTTTGAAGTCCACTATGTTAGGAGCCTAGTCCGGTTAAAGACTTTACAATAGGTTCTATTAGGAACCGATCTTGCTAGGGATCACCCGATTAAGGGTTAAACCCTGTTAAAGGTTACCTTGCCAGAGGATTTTAAGAACTCAATGATTTTGAGTCACCCTGTTAAAGGATTTACAACAAGCCGGTTAAAGCTACCTTGTTAAGGGATTTTTCAATTGTTGAAGTGGTTAGAGGTCAACAAGTATTACAATGATCTGGTAACAACACTCAATACCAATGCAGATCCACTTTAGTTCCTTCCTTCTGCAATCACACTATGCAGGTATCTATTCTTTTATCTGGTCTGGCAAGAATCACATATCTCTGCACTTAGATACACACACAACATTTGCCAACAACTTCAACATGAAAAAAACATCGACCTTATAGGAAACAGATAGGTCGGTAGCATAACCCCTAAACCCTAAACATTTAGGTTAAGAAATTCAGTTGGTTCAATCCTAACCGTTGAACATATTGCATTGATTACAACAGTCTTGAACAGATCTCAAGATGTTCTCCAACGTTCGTTCTTCACCGTTTCTTGGAGGCTGATAACCCATCACGCATTCTCCACCGTTTACAGAGAATTCCCACATTCTTGAGGTAGATAGGGTCAATCTCCTTCATGCAAGCTCCTTCATGCGCACAAGGCTTACATGCGAACACAATATGCTCTTCATTACAATGCCAACTCATCACATGATGTCATTGGTTGAATCGCACAGGCATGGAACACTTCAACCGGAAACCCTGAAGCTGAGACTAACAACTGGTAGTCATACCATATGAAACCTTGATACAAAACATTCCATATACCGGTTCACATTCTACCATACTGGTTCACTTGGACAAACATACCACTTCACTTTTTCACATATACTGATTCACAACATCATACCGATTCTCTTGCCAGTTGCTTATTTCAATATACCGGTTCACTCTTCAGCATATTGACATCAATGACAACATACAATATCATCATGTGATCATACTCTGCACATATTCCAACAATCTCCCCCTTTGGCATTGATGGCAATATACAAAGATATCTCTTCGCTTCACATCTTCTCCCCCAATACTGCAAATATCTTCTCTGCTTCACATCTTCTCCCCCTTTGACAACAATGCCAAAGTGGAGGCATATACATCTATATTCTACTATGCTACTCCCCCTAAGGAGTAGCATCCTTCAACTTACCAACCCTGAATTAGATATATCAATGTAAGTCCTAACTGATATGGAACACACACCTTTAGTTCACCTATTGAAGGGGCAACACCCCTAATTCACATCTTAGATAGGTAAATGTATTCTTTGGTAGAGGCTTGGTGAATATGTCTGCTAACTGCTCCTTACTGGAAACATGTTCCAATACAACCTCTTTGTTCTAAACCTTTTCTCTCAAGAAATGATATTTGAGCTCAAAGTGCTTGGTTCTAGAATGTAAAACCGGATTCTTGAGATGTTAATTGCACTTGTATTGTCACAAAATATACTTATCAGTTCAGATACAAGAACTTTGAAGCCATTTAATACATGATTCATCCAAATTGTTTGAGTGCAATTCATAAAAGTTGCAACATACTCCACTTCTATTGTAGACTGAGAGATACAACTCTATTTTTTACTCATCCATGAGACTAGTCTACCACCAAGAAAGAATGCACCATCGGTTGTGCTCTTTCGGTCGTCCACATTACCAGCCCAATCAGCATCTGTAAACACTTTCAGGTTGAAATCATTACTGTATGGATACCATAATCCATAGTCAATAGTTCCCTTCAGATATCTCAGAATCCGCTTGACTGCTACCAAGTGGGATTCTCTTGGGCTTTTCTGAAACTGTGCAGTAATGCCTACTGCATGTGCAATATCCAGTCTGCTATGTACTACATAGTGCAATTTACCAATCATTGATCGGTATTCTTTCTCATTTACCAACACTAAGTTATCCTCTTTTGATAATTTACAACCGGTCACCATCGGTGTACCAACCGGTTTGCTGTCTTCCATGCCAAAAGTCTTCAACACTTCTTTGACATACTTGGACTGAGTGATAAAGATTCCATCTTTCATTTGTTGAATCTGTAGTCCAATGAAAAACTTAATCTCCCCTATAAGTGACATCTCAAACTCCTTTTTCATCTCATCTGCAAAATCATGACTCATCTTGTCATCTCCACCAAAGATAATGTCATCAACAAATACTTCACAGATCAGAATATGATCTCCTTCTGATTTCAAGTAGATATTTCTATCTTCACTTGTTCTTTCAAATCCAATTTTCACAAGATGGGAGTGTAGGCATTCATACCATGCTCTAGGTGCCTACTTTAGTCCATACAAGGCTTTATGTAGCCTACACACCATGTTACTGTCTTCTGATAGGGCAAACCCATCTGGTTGCTCTATATACATCTCTTCTTCAAGTATTCCATTCAGGAATGCAGATTCTACATCCATTTGATGTACTTTGAATCCCTTAAAAGCTGCATAGAAGAAGCATACGAACTCCTTCCAATCTGGCTACAGGAGAAAAGGTTTCTCCATAGTCTTCTCCTTCTTCTTGGGCATATCCTTTACACACTAGTCTGGCTTTGTTTCTAACCACTGAGCCATCTTCATTCAGCTTATTTCTGAAAACCCATTTGGTGCCAATGACATTTTTATGCTCCGGTCTGGGTACCAAAGACCATGTACCATTCTTTTCTATTTGGTGAAGTTCCTCTTCCATTGCCTTGATCCAATCTTCATCTTTATGTGCCTCTTTAAATGATTTAAGCTCAAATTTAGAGATCATGCAAGATTTTTCTCTGACCCTTCTTCTTGTAAGAATTCCTGCATCCTTATCTCCTATGATCTACTTTGGATCATGATTAAGCTTTACATACCAGGGGATGATCTTAACAGATTCCTCTTGCTTTTCTTCTTCATCCTCATCTTCATCAGCATCAGCATCTACCGGTGTAGGAGCACTGTTACTGGTGCTAGGCTGTTTTGCAACCGGTTCCCAGAAGATTATCACTGGTTCATCTCTTACTTGCTCACTACCGATTTCCTCAGGTTTCTCAGAGGTTTCATCAACTCTAACATTGATGCTTTCAACAATTCTCTGAGACCTATTGTTGAAACATAAGAGGGATTTACTCTTGGTGCAATACCCTAGGAATATTCCCTCATCACATTTAGCATCAAACTTGCTCTGATGTTCACTACTCTTGATATAATATTTGCTACCAAACACTCTGAAGTAGCTTACCATTGGTGTCTTACCAGTCCAATATTCATAAGGTGTTTTATCCTTACCCTTTTTGATGAGTACCTGGTTCATTGTGTAGACTGCAGTGCTCACCACTTCTCTCCAAAAGTTGAGAGCAACTTTTCCTTGGATCAACATAGTTCTAGTTGCTTCAACCACAGTCCGGTTGTTCCTCTCTGCTAGGCCATTCTGTTATGGAGTTCGGGGGGCAGATAGTTGCCTCTTGATGCCATTTTTTTCACAGTATTTGTTGAATTCACCGGAAGTGAATTCTCCTCCTTGATCAGTTCTAAGACATAAACCGGTAACTCTTAACTTTCCACACAATCTAACATCTTATTTCCACTTCACTCATATGCATACACTAGTAATACATCAATAGAAATGTAAAAACCTATTGCTTCAACATGCTTACCGCTTGACAAAAAATAAGAAAACATCACATGAAAAGCATCACACATAATACACATATTTTTTTCACATGGAAACCCAACTGAGAAAAACCACGGTGGGGATGAATACCCACAAGTTTTTCTTTGAACCCTTTTGAAGTCCACTCTGTTAGGAGCCTAGTCCAGTCAAAGACTTTACAATAGGTTCTATTAAGAACCGATCCTGCTAGGGATCACCCGGTTAAGGGATGGCTAAAATACCCAGTTAAGGGTTAAACCCTATTAAAGGTTACCTTGTTAGAGGATTTTAAGAACTCAATAATTTTGAGTCACCCTGTTAAAGGATTTACAACAAGCTGATTAAAGCTACCCTGTTAAGGGATTTTTCAACTGTTGAAGTGGTTAGAGGTCAATTGGTATTACAATGATCTGGTAACAACACTCAATGCCAATGCAAATCCACTTTAGTTCCTTCCTTATGCAATCACACTCTATAGGTATCTATTCTTTTATCTGGTCTGGCAAGAATCACGTATCTCTGCACTTAGATACACACACGACATTTGCCAACAACTTCAACATGAAAAAAATATCGACCTTATAGGAAAAAGATAGGTTGGTAGCATTAACCCTAAACCCTAAACATTTAGGTTAAGCAATTCAGTCGGTTCAATCCTAACTGTTGAACATATTACATTGATTACAATAGTCTTGAACATATCTCAAGACATTCTCTAACGTTCTTTCTTCACCGCTTCTTGGAGGCTGATAACCCATCACGCGTTCTCCACCATTTACAAAGACTTCGCACATTCCCAAGGTAGATGGGATCAATCTCCTTCATGCAAGATCCTTCACGCGCACAAGGCTGACATGGCAACACAATCTGGTCTTCATTACAATGCTAACTCATCACACGATGTCATCGGTTGAATCACACAGGCATGGAATACTTCAACCGGAAACCCTGAAGCTGAGACTACCAACTGGTAGTCATACCATTTGAAGCCTTGATACAAAACATTCCATATACCGGTTCACATTCCAACATACCGATTCACTTGGACAAACATACCGCTTTACTTTTTCACATATACTGTTTCACAACATCATACCGGTTCTCTTGCCAGTTGCTTACTTCAATATACCAGTTCACTCTTCAGCATATTGACATCAATGACAACATACAATATCATCATGTCATCATACTCTACGCATATGCCAACATATATGAGGTTTCTCATTGTAATTATAATGTTTAATTTTATGCAATGAAGCTCTGTCGAAGTGAAAATCAAAGTGATACTTTGAGTTCATATTGTTATTTTGCACATTTGATCAAATAAGAAGACATATTTGGCATTCAAAATTTGTGTTGAATACATTGTGGTTTATGGTGAGTGTTATGTTAGGATAACCAGTGGACAACTGAGATTTGGGGGGGGGGGGGGGGGGTTAATTAGTTGTCAACAGATTATAAAACTTTAAGCACACTAAACCTTTTACCATAATGCATAAATCAAATACCGGAATAAAATATATAACAATTAAGCATAAACATAAATCATAGAACAATTACCAACCATCCAAAACACATAACACCATGATTTGTACGTGGAAAACCCAGTAAAGGGAAAAATCACGGTGGGAAGCCTACCCACAGTCAGATAATACTTTTGTAGCAAGTATGTGATTACAATAAGAGGGGCCTGCACATACAGGAAGGCCAACAACCTAGAGTGCATTGCCCATCATAAAAGGAGCCTCACTGACTACAAAGAAATACATACTACAATCCGGAAAGATGAATGAACTTCAAGAATAGCATCTCCTATGCCTGAGTACAGTTCCGGTTAAGATCAATATCAGAGGTCTTAAACCTCTTTCACAAACCCAATTCAATCACCTATGATCGACCAAAACCTCTGCATATGATTACAACTTTATTCGCACACTATACCACATGATCTACAAAGATATCTTACATCATATATATACCAACTCGGGACCTAAACAATTAGGTCGGCTGCCTAAAAGATAATACAATAAATCTGTTAAATAATCCCACAAACCAATGATAAACCAAGATGGCCTAAGACCGGAACAACATAAACCAAACAATAAATACAATCAGTGATGCATCGGGAGCGTCAACCAACACGTTACATAAACCGGTCCATAACCTAAAATAATAACCATCAGACTTAAAATAGGTCACCATAAGCCAAATGAAACACCACAAACAACTGGAACATGAACATGATAACAATCAGCATCCTGATAACCTCCTAGAAGCTGCACCAATATCACTTAGCGGATTCATCAAAAGATCTTCATCAAAGCGCTACCAGTAAAACACTTACCAATAACCAAAAGGCTTACTAGAACATATGATAGCAACCAAATCATCAAATCCTGAACCAACTGAATGTGATACACATCAGGAACACATGAATGACCAATCCAAACCAATTCCAACAGCCGGACCAAACCTGGAGACAAATATGTAGATCAACATCAAAGACCAACCACTCTACTGGAAGTCGATATATAGCAAAACAGCTAGTGTTGACATCAATGCAACACTTAATCAATTCCTCCAAATTCCCAACATGTTTGTATGTCATTCTCATTATAAAACCTTGTTTTGATCAAGTAAAAGCATTCTGAATAAATATTATTAAAGAGTAGAATAAACTTTGTCTTGTAAACTCTGTGTTACATCTCAAGGTTTGTGAAATAAAATTAGTACAAGGGATGGCTATTTGAAGACTTTGAGCTTCATTTTGTTATTTCAAGTAAAGATTGTAGAAATTATAATTACATATTAATATGAAGACTTTATGCTTTGTCTTGTTATCTTGAGAAAGTAAATTGGTTACAAAAGTAATTTGTCAAAGGTTGATAGGATTATAGTATTTGTAAGACTTTGTGCTTAATTACTATCTTCTCGTCCAGCGGAAGCAACAAAAGACTTTGTGCTTTCATGGAAACTTTTCTTCTTTTTCTTTTTATCGTTCATTATAATACTTTGAGTTATTCTATAGTGATTTTGAAGTTGTGTTAATCAAAATTGCTTAAAATTGTAACATCTTTTTTGGAAGAAAAAAAAAACATTTGTTCTAAAAGAGAGAACAAGATAACATATCGTCCAAGTTTATATTAGAATTCATAGTTATTATTTTGTTCTAAATAGAGAGTAATAATAAAAAGGGGGATCCTTCCCTATAATTAGGAGAGATTTAATCTCGCATATTGTGGCTGAAATCACAATTTTGTGAATTTCCCCAATTTACAAAATTTTCACCCAACATAAGCTAATTATGGTTTGAATTTTAATAGATCAGAAGTAAATTATTTTGATATTTTGAGGTCCGAACTAATTCAACCCCCTCTCATTCCTATGGTATGTTCAACATTGGTATCAAAGCTTGGTTCCTTTTAGAGAAGCTTAACCACTTGAGGAAGATCTGAAATTGCGTAGGAAGTTAACTACAAAGCACCAAACTTTGATGGCACAAGTTACTCTTATTGAAAGGAAAGAATGGAATGTTATTTGGAATCTCTATCGACTAGAATATGAGAAATTATCTAGACTGGATATACTTCTCTATCAAATAGTCCTCAAACTTTATATGAGATTAAGGCATGTGAGAACAATTCGAAGTCTAAAGTTGTAATTATCAGTTGTTTAAGTGATTCAGTATTTTCAAAAGTTATAGGGTTGAAGTGAACTAAAGAGATTTGTGAGAATTTGAGTAGTGTATATGAAAGTGATCAAAAGACAAAGCAAGCAAAGTTGAATAATTTAAAGCATAAATTTGAGAACCTAAATATGTCTGATGATGAGAACATTGAAATCTATCTACATAGAGTAAATGAGATTGTGGGTGCTATTAGGGGTATTCCAGTGGTAAATTATAAGAAGTGAAGTTGTGAGAAAAGTGATGTTGACACTGCCTAAATGCTACAAACCTAAGTATGCCATTGAATAAAGTCATGATATGGATAAATATACCTAGGATCAATTGTATGGCTCACTCCTTTGAGATTGTTGAACTAGATAATTTGCAAAAAGAGAAGAAAAACGCAACATTTAAAGCTACCAAGAAGATTTAAGATAAACCTAATGAAAGCAATAAGATGGATGAGATAGAAGAAAACTTTGTGAGAAGACAGAAGAAGGGATCTAGAAAATACAAATTTACCCTTGAAGTGTTCACTTGTGGAAGAATTGGTCATTATGATTATAGATTTACTTATAGAGAAGACTAAATGATAGAAGAACTAATGATGATAACAAGGGAAGAGACAATCACAGAGGGAATAATAGAAATAAGAGAATAGATGACAGATATAAAATTAAGAAGAATTTTTTTTCAATGGAGACCTATTCATCTAAAAAATAAGATGGTACTCAAATGAAGAATCATTATTCTTAGTTATAGAGGAGAAGAGTGATGAAAGGTCTGGTAATCTAGAAGAGAACAATGAAAAAACAATCAATGTGAAGACTGCATTGGATGCAGAAGTAGATCATAATACATGGATAATTGAGTCTAGATGTTCAGATCATATGATGGGTGATAAAGGAAAGTTTATTTATTTTGAGAAATATGATGGTGGGTTTGTAAAATTTGCAGTTGAGGAAGTTGCACCTATTTGTGGTAAAGGTACTATTTCAATTGATGGTATGCATAAGACTGATGATGTTTATTATGTTAAGGATTTGAGACATAATCTTTTGAGTGTTAGCCAAATGTGTAGCAAGGTTTATAAGATCATATTTCATGGTCTAGATGTGAGATTAGAAAATAAAGTTTCAAGAGACTAGCTGTAGAAGGTGTAAGAACTAATGGCAATGTCTACTATGTGAATGATAATGGTGGAATAAGTTGTATGTTGTTGCAAAGAAGTGAATGATAGGTATGGCACAAAATGGTGGCACATATAAACTTTGACAATATGGTGAAAATTAGTTCTACTCATGTTGTAAGGTATTTATCAAAGATTATCAAACCTGTTGATACTATGTGTAGGGAATGTTAGTTGGGAAATCAAACGAAGAGGAGATTCAACAACAAGGAGTATTAAACTTTAAAACCTTTGAATTTGGTTCATACATATGTATATGGACCTACAAGGACAAGACGACTAAATGGTGAAAGGTATATATGTTTCTTATTGATGATTATTCTAGAATGACATATGTTACTTTATTAAGAGAAAAATTTGAAGAATTACAAAAGTTTTAAATATTCAATTCTATGGTTTATAATCAAGTTGATGCTAAGATCAAATGTTTAAGGTTTGATAGAGGATGAGATTTTGATATATTCTGTGAAGAGTATGGTATTAGAAGATATTTTTTTCCTTCTAGGACCCCTCAACAAATTGAAGTTGTTGAAAGAAAGAATAGGATTGTTGTTGAAATGGCTAAAACTATGATAAAGGATACTAATTTGCCTAATGTGTACTAGAAAGAGGCTCTGCATACTATTGTTTAAATTCTAACAAGGTCAGATAAGAGTAAATCACATTAAAACACCTTATGAGCTATGGAATGGAAGACCTCCTATAGTCAAGTATTTTAGAATATTTGGAAGCTAAGGATACATAAGGAGAGATCAGGAAGATCTAGGGAAGTTTGATGTAAGATTAGATACAGGCATATTATTGGGATACTCTAAAAGGAGTAAAACATACTAGTGTTATAACAAGATGCTAAACAAGATTATGGAGAGTAGAGTTAGTAAAGAATGGAATAAAAATGAGACTATGCCTGAATCACAGACAAAAATAGAAGTTGTTATCATGTTTGCAGAAGAGAAGGTTTGTCCAGGAGAAAAAGAAGAGACAAGTGCAAAAGAAAAAGGACCTGAAAAAACACCTAAGAAACTAGCAAAGTATGTATGAAAGAATCACTCAGAGGAACAGATCATTGGAGGTAAAAATAAAGGAGTTCAAACAAGAAGAAGACTTGCAAAAACTAGTAAAAAATAACTATTGTTTCTTATCTCAAGTGGAACCAAAGACCTACATAGAAGCTAGTAAGAATGAAAGTTGGATTAAGGAAATAGAAGAGGAGACAAATCAAATAGAGAATAATAAAACATGGGAATTAGTACCTGGACCAATGGATAAGAATATGATAGGAACTAAGTGGGTGTTCTGAAACAAGTTGAATGAAGATGAAAAATTCACAAGGAACAAGGCGAGATTGGTATGTAAGGGTAATTCACATATTGAAGGCATAGATTTTGAGGAGAAGTTTGTTTCAGTTGCAAGAATAGAGGCTATAAGGATGTTTCTTGCATTTGTTTCTTACAAGAACTTTAAAGTATATTATATGGATGTCAAGTCAGCATTCTTGAATGGAGAACTTGAAGAAGAAGTATACATTAAACAACTAGATAGATTCAAGCTTTCAAAAGATCTAGATATGGTTTGGAGATTCAAGAAGACATTTTATGAACTCAAGAAAACTCCTAGAGTTTGGTATGCAAGGTTGGATAGGTATTTGTTGCAATAAAATTTTAGAAAAGGTACTACATATAACAATATTTATTTCAAAGTTGAAGGTAATAAACCATTGATTGTTATTGTATATGTTGATGATATCATATTTGGAGGAGATGATAATGTATGTGAAAAAATTGTAGAAGAGATGCAGAAGGAATTTGAGATGTATATGATAGGTGAGCTATCATTTTTATTTTATCTTCAAGTTACTCAATCAGAAAAAGGCATTTTCATTTCTCAAACCAAGTATATCAAAGAGATTTTGAAGAAGTTTGAGATAGAGAATTCTAAAGCAGTTGCAACCCCTATGGCTACTAGTTGTAAGTTAAGCAAGGATGATGGGTTTCTGAATGTTTATTAGAAATAATATAGATCTATGATTGTCTGATTGTTGCATTTGACTTTCTTAAAGAATGGTTTTTATGTAGGTTGTCAGTTTGGTTGTCAAATATCAAAATAATCGCAAGCAATCTCATGAACAGGCAGTGAAAAGAATATTCAAATATTTGAAATGGACTGGATAATGGACTATGGTATAAGAAGCGTGATGATTTCACATTGAAAGCATATACATATATTGATTGGGTTAGATGTGTTGATGATAGAAGAAGTACAAGTGGTGGTGGATTTTTTTTTGGAAACACATTGGTCTCTTGGTTATGTAAGAAATCATATTTAGTGTCATTATCTACTATAGAGGTATAATACATTACAACAACATTTTTTTGTACTCAAACTATGCCGAGCAACTCTTAGAGATATCAAGGTGAAGTATGATGAGACAATTCCTATTATTTGTGATAATACATTTTTTATTAATATTTCAAAGAATCTGGTAATGCATTCAAGGACTAAATACATTGCAATCTAGTATCATTTATTAAGAGAGTGATGGACTTGAAAAGCACTGAGAGGGGGGGTGAATCAGTGACACCAAAACACACACTACTTTAAACATTAATCGGAAGATGAAGTTAACCAAGCAGTTAAACAAAATACATGCTATCCAAAATGAAATAATACCATCCACATAAAGTAGAACATCCACCATAACACAAGTGTTTATACGTGGAAAACCCAAATAGGTAAAAACCACGGTGAGATGGAACTCACAAGTTAACTATCTGTAGTAATAGAAAACTGATCGGTTAAGGTCTTACAAAGAGCTCTGCTAGGAGCGAATCTTGTTAGAGATTCCAAGCTTAATTAGAAGCTTATACCCTGTTAAGAGTACTATCTTGTTAGGAGTAACTTCACTAGAGGATTTGAGAATCCAAAATAATGGATCACCTTGTTAGAGGATTTGTACAATGAAGCTTGTTAGAGCTTACCCGTTTAAGGGATTTGTATCTGTTGTAATGGTTAGAAAACAACAAGAGTAGTATGATCTATTCTGAGTATCACAAAACTTGCTTGATCAGATCCTTCTAAGTGCATTCAACATTGCTCTGCATCTTAACACTTATCACTTCTCAACAAAAAGAAATCACACTTTTCACATAACAACTCTCTATATCTCAACAACAACAAAAATGATTCTCTACGATGTCTTTAAATAGACATACAAACCTTATGTCGGCCATAGAAACACAATTTCCTAGGTGCAGTGAATCTAGACATGTAATCATAACTCATCACAAAAATGACCGCTAAACAAACGGTCCTGGTAACTCGTCACAAAAACAGATACCGGTTAGAGCAGTTTAATACCGGTTGGAATAAAACTAGTGAATCGTTGTTATGGAATATTCCACTTGATCTTCTTCTTCATCTTCATCATGATTTTGATGTTGATCTGGTGTTAACACAGGTTATCTCAAAGGCACATACCAGTTGTCACAAGGTACCAGTTATAGATAGACCTTAAACATACCGGTTGATAGTGTAAACCAATTCAAGTTACACTGGTAGTCATTGTTATCATATGTGTGTGTGAGTGTTTCATCAATGACAACAAGTGATGAATATATTACAATCATCATGAAGCCAACAATCTCCCCCTTTGGCATTGATGGCAACACTTAGAAAATTTTGAGTAATTTACAATACTGCTAAGTGTGCATACACAACATATCTACATATATATACACATACTCCCTTAATGTTGTAATAGTCCCCCTTAATGCATGTATAAATAAAAAATTTCAAAAACACACATACATATTATTACTCCCCCTTTGACAACAGTGTCAAAATGATCAAGTAAAATACATACATATATATAGAAACATCTGTATCAAAGAGTTCAGCATATATTACATTTGGAAACAAATTCATGCATTAGCAATTCTCATGAAAATATTGTTGAAATTATGCTTCATCTGAGATAGATCATTCTGCCATGATTCCAGTATGTGATTTGTATACTCTGAGGTAGATAGCAGCTAAGAATCCAATTCTTCCATTAAGTCAAGCAAGCACGTTTTAGGAGTGGCAAGAATAGCTTCTGCATGGGAGTAGGCTCTCTGAAGAATGTCAATCTATGAGGTGAGCTGACTCTTGAGCTCTCTTAGAGATTGGAATCTCTTAGCTTTCTCATTATCATTTCTGATCAGTCTGTCATGTAGTTCATCTATAGACCGGTTAAAGACATGAATAGAGTCCTGGAGTGGGACATATGCCTTGCATAACCTTTCTATTTCCTGCTTAGTTTCAACTTGATTCTTAGTAATATCATAATAAAAGAAAGTAACATTGGAGGTAGAGGTAAGATACTTTCCTCCAGATTCAATAGCTTTCTTCAATAGACTGTCATTATGAGATAAAGCCATTTTGCCATTCTCAATGTACTTTGCTAGCTTATCTCCATATGCCTTCTTATGGCTCTGCTCAACAGACATTTGAGCCGCATCTTTAAGTGTTTTGATTTGATCTCTGAACTAACTGACCAAGTTTGTTGATTGGAGTGGGAAGATGTGCAACAGAGATTTCCAGTAGTAATCCAGACAAAATTTCTACAGCATTTTGGATTGTCTCTACCTCTATTCTTTGTTCTTTCGACCTCTTCTTATGTGCACGAGTTTGCATAATAGTAGCAAGCTTCATCATTTCAGAAGCACTCAAGGTATTCATATCGACAGGTCCTGAAATTCTTAAAGAGTCTTCATCATTATCATCATCAAGCAGTTTTTGCTTTCCCTTTTCAGAGGGTATACACTTAATGATGGCTCTTTCTGTATTTGTGTCTGTTTTGATCTTCTGCTTTTTGAGTAGCAGCTTCCTCAGTGGTCTCCTTTTGAGTGATCTCAATGACCGATGGAGATTGGGGTTTCTCTAGTTGTTCAATTGCTAGTATATTGACTCCTCTAGTTTAGTACCCGGTTGATCACCTATTGTATCATGTACTTCTATGATTGAAGGAGGATCCATATCTGGTGCAGTAGTATCTTCAGATAGGTCCACTGAATCCTCAATGTCCTCATCAACATGAATAACCGAGTCATCCTTCTTCTTGGTTAAGTAGACTATATCAGCTGGAACAATTTCCTCTATATCCATTTCTGGTAGAGAAACATCATCTGTGGTTTCATCCTTATCGATAGATTGGAGGTTATCTATCCTTTGTTTGATTACACAGGCTAGTTGGTGAGTTTCTGTCTCAATAACTGCCCTTTTCCATTAAGAAGCTCCAATCTCCTAATTTTAAAATTAAAATATACTTTGTATTCCTTAGTCAAAGCACTAATTCCATCTTATGATAATGTGGGAAAATGTTGTACAAATAATTCATCAATAATTTATTTTTCTAACTGAGTGGCTTCTTCCCATTTTTCTAACAACATATTATACAAGGAAACTGAAATATCTTTCTCTAATTCATGTGGATATCTACAGTAGTGATTCAACAAGGTTATTACCTGTTGGTGTATTTGCTTTTGCTCATCTACAGTAAAAGAATCATAATGTTCTTTAACATTTTCAAACCTGTTCCTTCCCAATGACTTCATTGTTCTTTCAAATATTGTGTCAGGTTTGTAGGTGGCAATTTCTAATGGTGTAGTTACCTTTGGCACTACCTTTGCCTTCTTAGATGTTCTACCAAATGCTTTCTCCTTCTTAGGTTCTTCGTCAGACTCTGTTCCCTCAGACTCTGGTTGCAAAATTAATTCTTGTTCCTCCTCTTCTTTGGTACACTCTCCTTTTTCTCAATTATCTTAGGTGTTGGTTCCTTCTTGCTTAGGACACTTTGAGTCACCCTTGTAGTTTTCTTCACAGGAGATTTTTCCTCACTTTTATTTTGCTTTCCTTTAGCTTTAGCTATAGATGCAATATAGGTTTCAACAGGTGCAAATTGGATTGCTAGAATATCCAATTTTGCCTTCTTTTTGTCTATAGGCGATGCTAATAGGGTATTATCATAGCCAACCAATAAGTCATGATTGAATTCATAGCTCATATCTTCCATCTCTTCCTCTCTGTGTTCTCTTGCTTGCATTAAGAAAAAGTCGGTAGTAACTATGAAGATTATGTCTTTTTCAAAGTGTCTTACTACATCTTTAGGTACCCTCATTCTCAGACTCAATTTTTTTTAAATTCATTAAAATACCTGTTGGTTGCAGCTGAAAAGGTATTCTTTACAACCTTAATGTTGTTTCTTATCTGAGCATTGGCCGGTTGTTCTATGGACCATTCAATGTCACCTATACCAGGTAGAAAATTTTGAAAGTAGAAAAATAACCTAGCCAATAGCTGACCAAACTTGAACTTCTGGGTATTGTCCTTTTTTATGGACTTCAAATTTAGAAATAGATGGACTCTGATAGCTTCACAAATATCATAGTCTTTATTTTCAACAATCATACTATGTGTTGTATGAATTGTTGCGAATGGAACACTGTTAAGTCTACTAGATTAAAATACTTTGTATCCTATCACCATTGCTACAAGTTTCACCGCAGGATCTCTGATATTGTTAACAGAGAAAGCACGCCCATTAGAGGTGGAACCAGTTAGCTTGAAGATTGTATCTTTAGTGATTTTCCTCAACTCAAGAACTTTACCGGTTGAGCAATAACCCGTTACAGCCCTAATGGCTTCCTTGGTAATTGTGTGAGTCCTTTCCAAATATATATTCTCTCCATGTACTCGACTCGGAATTATTCTTATGTGCTCTTCTTCAAAATTTTCAAGAGGGTAGGCAGCATTATGAAATCCTTTCTCAAAAACCCTAGAATATTTAGCTTCAATATTTCCTTCCTTGTCACAGAGTGATTTCAGCTGAGTATAGATGTGAAGAGTTCCCATATCTTCAATTTTTTAGTCTATATAGCTGGACAAATCACCTTGGATAACGACTCCACTTGGGACTTGCGACAACGCATTATAAGACATAATTTTCTCTGCCTTTACAGCTTCCTCAAGCTCAGCAGTGATCAATAATCTCTCTATAGACTTAGACGTAGATGTCATTCTAGATAAACAAGATTCAAGACAGTTTTCAAAGGAATACCTAATGTCTTGCACATCGCTCTGTTTCCCGGTTGAATTGTTCAAATGCACTCTCGTTCACTTCTCTGCAGCTTCCTATTCTACTTGATTTCTCTTTAATCACAAAGCAATTTTCTAATTCGCACCAAGACTATCTTGCTCTGCTCTGCAATCGCTTCAATTCTTTTTCAAAAGGATTAGGGTAAAAATGATAAGGTAAAACTTGTTTTTATCCTTTTTACCGACCGTAATAAATGCTCATACTGTTAGGTTACGAACCCTAATTTCGTTGCTTACGTGAAATACTAGTTGATTGACATGTCAACACAAAAAGTCACCAAAATTTAAAATTCAAAAAGGTTCTTTCTTGCTTATTCTACAAAAAGGGTTTGAAATATGTTTTACCGTTACGCTCCCCTTAGCCGTTTTAGACAGGCTTAAGTCACCGGTGTTGGACTCTCTTCACTAGGTGAAGGAGTGACTTCTTCTACAGGCACTTCTTCACTCTTCTTTTTCCATGTCTTATTCATATCTTCTCTTGTTTCCTCAACATCAATTTTTGCTTGCCTTTCTGATCCTTAGTAGAATTGACCGATTTACTGTTACCGGTTCTGCAAAACTTTGCCAAGTGCCCCAGTTTGTTGTAGTGGTAACAGACCATACTAGATGATCTCCATTAACCTGCATTTCCTTTTCTTATTCTTTTTCTACAGTTCATAGCCACATGACCAATTTTATTACAAAAGGTACACACAACATTTGTTACCTTTTCCATTTTGAATGGACTAAACTGATTGTCATAGGATCTTTGTCAGTTCCTGTTCACTCGGTTATCAAAATTCCTTGTTCGGTCACCATATGGTCTAGGATGCATGTGTGGTATAGGATTGTTTGCACCATATCTGCACTCAATATTTTTATGCCCATACATTTCACAAGTGTAGCAATGAGCTTCAAACTTTCTAGATACATACCTAGCATTGGTATTATAATTTGCATTTCTGCTAGGTTTGTTCCTACAAACATTAGCAGTATGACCAGGCTTATGACAAGCAAAGCAAACAAGTTTAAAATCTTTCTTACCAGTAGTCTTCTTGACTTTAGAAACATTTTTATTCTTCGGATAGTTGCTCTTTGTACCGAAGGATTCACCTTTTTCAGTTGTATAAAAGCCAAGTCCAGAGATATCACCCTTCATTCACTGTGATTGAATTTGTTCTTCTAGCATGGTAGAACTTGACAAACTTTTCCAATTTCTCATTGGTTTCAGCAAGCTTAATGACAAGATCTTCATTATGCTTAGATAGATTCTCTTTCAGAGATGATGCCAACTCGAGGTCTAGTTTTAAGTTCTCCTTTTCTTTTGTTTCAGCAATTAAGTCCTCATGCATGGTGTCTCTTTCCCGTTTGATTTTTAGAATCTCTTGATCTCTTGCTTTGATAAGATCTTCAGTAGCTCTCCTAGATTCCAACTCCTGACTCATGCGGATAGTGAGACCTTCCAATTCTCTCCTAAGATTCGGTTTCTCACCCTGCAACTTTTCAACTTCTTCTGATAAGGCATCAATATTAGCTTCATCTGAAGAACTATTGTCAGATACTTCTAGAAGTTTCTCAGATAGCTCTCTCCTCTTGACTAGAGAAGTTTTCAGTTTTCCCCTAAGGGATTCAACTTCATTTCTACTAGCTTCTAGTTCTCTAACCATCTCAAAGTAGCTTCTATCCCCCATGGTAGTTTCAAGATTCCCTTCTATGCGGTTAGGCTTTAAAGAAGTTAGGCTCTGATACCAATTGATGGACTTGAAAAGCACTGAGAGGGGGGGTGAATCAGTGACACCAAAAAACACACTGCTTTAAACACTAATCGGAAGATGAAGTTAACCAAGTAGTTAAACAAAATACATGCTATCCAAAATGAAATAACAACATCCACATAAAGTAGAACATCCACCATAACACAAGTGTTTATACGTGGAAAAACCAAATAGGTAAAAACCACAGTGAGATGGAACTCACAAGTTAACTATCTGCAGTAATAGAAAACTGATTGGTTAAGGTCTTACAAAGAGCTCTGCTAGGAGCGAATCTTGTTAGAGATTCCAATCTTAATTAGAAGCTTATAGCCTGTTAAGAGTACTACCCTGTTAGGAGTAACCTCGCTGGAGGATTTGAGGATCCAAACTAATGGATCACCTTGTTAGAGGATTTGTACAATGAAGCTTGTTAGAGCCTACCTATTTAAGGGATTTGCATCCATTGTAATGGTTAGAAAACAACAAGAGTAGTATGATCTGTTCTGAGTATCACAAAACTTGCTTGATCAGATCCTTCTAAGTGCATTCAACATTGCTCTGCATCTTAACACTTATCACTTCTCAACAAAAAAGAAATCACACTTTTCACATAACAACTCTCTATATCTCAATAACAACAAAAATGATTCTCTAAGATGTCTTTAAATAGACATACAAACCTTATGTCGGCCATACGAACACAATTTCCTAGGTGCAGTGAATCTAGACATGTAATCATAACTCATCACAAAAATGACCGCCAAACAAACGGTGCTGGTAACTCATCACAAAAACAGATATTGGTTAGAGAAGTTTAATACCGGTTGGAATAAAACTAGTGAATTGTTGTTATGGAATCTTCCACTTGATCTTCATCTTCATCCTAATTCTGATGCCAATCTGGTGTTAACACAGGTTATCTCAAAGGCACATACTGGTTGTCACAAGGTACCAGTTAGAGATAGACCTTAAACATACCAATTGATAGTGTAAACCAATTAAAGTTACACCGGTAGTCATTGTTATCATATATGTGTGTGAGTGTTTCATCAATGACAACAAGTAATGAATATATTATAATCATCATGAAGCCAACAATCTCCCCCTTTGGCATTGATGGCAACACTTAGAAAATTTAGAGTAATTTACAATGCTGCTAAGTGTGCATACACAACATGTCTACATATATATGCACATACTCCCTTAATTTTGTAATACTCCCCCTTAATGCATCCATAAATACAAATTTTCAAAAACACACATACATATTATTACTCCCCCTTTGACAACAATGCCAAAAAGATAAAGTAAAATACATACATATATATAGAAAAATCTGTATCAAAGAGTTCAGCATATATTACATTTGGAAACAAATTCATGCATTAGCAATTCTCATGAAAATATTGTTGAAATTCTGCTTCATCTGAGATAGAGCATTCTGCCATGATTCAAGTATGTGATTTGTATACTCTAAGGTAGACAGCAGCTGAGAATAGAATTCTTCCATTAAGTCAAGTGAACACGTTTTAGGAGTGGCAAGAATAGCTTCTGCACGGGAGTAGGCTCTCTGAAGAATGTCAATCTGTGAGGTGAGCTGACTCTTGAGCTCTCTTAGAGATTGGAATCTCTTAGCTTTCTCATTATCATTTCTGATCAGTCTGTAATGCAGTTCATCTATAGACTAGTTAAAGACATGAATGGAGTCCTGGAGTGGGACATATCCCTTGCATAACCTTTCTATTTCCTACTCAGTTTCAACTTGATTCTTAGTAATTGTAGCGTCCTAAAATTATGACACTTGCAATTTCGACTGCATTTGGGTCTTCACGATGGCGGCGCAACGTTGAACCTGAATGGAGACCCCGAAACCTGTTTACGACACCAAAAACTGCATTTTTCTGCACCCTGGCCTGATCCTCCTTGCACCCCGCTGTCCCTAGAGGTGGGACCATGGTGCCCAGCGCCCTGGTCCTTCAGGACTAGGGCGCCCAACAAACTGGTCCCCCAGGACCATGGCGCCCAGTGCCCTGGTCCTTGGCCCTATTTTGGGCCCGGTCTCTTATGGGGCTTCGGGTCTTTAAGTTTGCAAATTGGAAAATAATGTTTCCTGGTCGGCCTAAGGTCGGGAAAATCAGTCTATCAGCCCTAATTGACAAGTATATAAACTACATTTCCTCTCTCAAAAAGGGAGGAGGACATATGTGTGCAAAGACACGGAAGCGATATTCAAACATTCAAGCATTCCTTCAAGCAATTGAGCATTCTAAGTCTCCATTCAAGGCTAAGTGTTGCATTCAAGACAAGGATTCAACCATTGAAGAGGAGATCATATACAACACATTACATACTACATACATTACACCTTCGCATGTAAGAATACAAACATTCTTACAACAAGGTATCAGTACTTGTTTACATTACAAACATTTACATTTACAGCATTCTCATTTCTTGGTTAATTCCAAAACCGGGGTTTGACCTAAAGGCAAACCCCTCATCCCTAACCCCCCAATCGTCCTCTCTTTTCTGTGTGTAGGTTGCAGGTACACGACTGTAATTGAAGATCTGGAATCCTTGTGCAAAGACGAACAGATCCCCCTTCGTTTCGCGGATTTTTCGGAGGACCGTGTGCACGCCGGGCGCCATCGTCCCGTCAACTTTCGCTCAAATTAGCAGAATAGCACCGTCTCGACATTTTACTGCTAATTCCAGGTCTACAGCTTCATCCCATATCCCTATCTCTGTTTATAAGCGAATATTTCCTACTTTACATGCATTCTTAGTTCAATCATTCTTTCCACATTTCTTTACAAAAGAGGGTATCCTTGATGTCTTGCCCCTTGAAACTCATTTAGAATCCAATCTTGCATTTCATGAGATTGGATCTTGTGGGTTTCAACCCCTCTTTTGAATGTAAAGTCTCTCCTAAGTGAAAACCATCAACCCTAGTGACTCTCCCTTCTCTCTCTTTGGAGTTGGGGAGGGGAGAACAACTAGGGTTCGATTTTTCCGCTTTACAGTAATATCATAATAAAAGAAAGTAACATTGGAGGTAGAGGCAAGATACTTTCCTCTAGATTCAATAGCTTTCTTCAACAAATTGCCATTATGAGATAAAGCCATTTTGCCATTCTCAATGTGCTTTATGAGCTTATCTCCATATGCCTTCTTATGGCTCTTCTCAACAAACATTTGAGCAGCATCTTCAAGTGTTTTGATTTGATCAGATGCCTCTGCAACTAACTGACCAAGTTTGTTGATAAGAGTGGGAAGATGTGCGATAGAGATTTTCGGTACTTATCCAGACAAAATTTCTACAGCATTATGGATTGTCTCTGTCTTTATTCTTTGTTATTTAAACCTCTTCTTATGTGCATGAGTTTGCATAATAGTAGCAAGCTTCATCATTTCAGAAGCACTCAAGGTATTCATATCAATAGGTTCTGAAATACTTAAAGAGTCTTCATCATCATCATCATCATCAAGCAGTTTTTGCTTTCCCTTTTAAGAGGGTATACAGTTAATGATGGCTCTTTATGTATTTGCGTCCGTTTTATCTTCTGCTTTCTAAGTAGCAGCTTCCTCAGTGGTCTCCTTTTGAGTGATCTCAATGATAGGTTGAGATTGGGGTTTCTCTAGCTGTTCAATTGCCGGTATACTCACTTCCACTAGTTGAGTACCCGGTTGATCACCTGTTGTATCCTGTACTTCTATGATTAAAGGAGGATCCATATCTGGTGTAGTAGTATCTTTAGATAGGTCCACTGAATCCTCAATGTCCTCATCAACATGAATAACTAAGTCATCCTTCTTCTTGGTTGAGTAGACTATATCAGCTGGAACAATTTCCTCTATATCTATTTCTGGTAGAGAAACATCATCTGCGGTTTCATCCTTATCGACAGATTGGAGGTTATATATCCTTTGTTTGATTACACAGGCTAGTTGGTGAGTTTTTGTCTCAATAACTGCCCTTTTTTCATTAAGAAGCTTCAATCTCCTAATTTTAAAATCAAAATATACTTTGTATTCCTCAGTCAAAGCACTAATTCCATCTTATGATAATGTGGGAAAATGTTGTACAAATACTTCATCAATAATTTCTTTTTCTAACTGAGTGGCTTCTTCCCATTTTTCTAACAAAGTATTATACAAGGAAATTGACATATCTTTCTCTAATTCATGCGGATATCTACAATAGTGATTCAACAAGGTTATTACCTATTAGTGTATTTGCTTTTGCTCATCTACAGTAAAAGAATCATAATGTTCTTTAACATTTTCAAACCTATTCCTTCCCAATAACTTCATTGTTCTTTCAAATATTGTGTCAGGTTTGTATGTGGCAATTTCTAATGGTGTAGTTGCCTTTGGCACTACCTTTTCCTTCTTAGATGTTCTGCCAGATGCCTTCTCCTTCTTAGGTTCTTCATCAAACTCTATTCCCTCAGACTCTGGTTGCAAAATTAGTTTCTTGTTCCTCCTCTTCTTTGGTACACTCTCCTTTTTCTCAATTATCTTAGGTGTTGGTTCCTTCTTGCTTAGGACACTTTGAGTCACCCTTGTAGTTTTCTTCACAAGAGATTTTTCCTCACTTTTCTTTTGCTTTCTTTTAGCTTTAGCTACAGATGCAAGACTGGTTTCAGCAGGTGCAGATTGGATTGCTAGAATATCCAATTTTGCCTTCTTTTTGTCTATAGGCGATGCTAATAGGGTATTATCATAGCCAACCAATAAGTCATGATTAACTTCTTAGCTCATATCTTCCATCTCTTCATCTCTCTATTCTCTTGCTTGCATTAAGAAAAAGTTAATAGTAACCGTGAAGATTATGTCTTTTTCAAAGTGTCTTACTACATCTTCAGGTACCCTTATTCTCAGACTCATTTTCTTTTTAAATTCATTAAAATACCTGTTGGTTGCAACCGAAAAGGTATTCCTTACAGCCTTAATGTTGTTTCTTATCTGAGCATTGACCGATTGTTCTATGGACCATTCAATGTCACCTATACCAGGTAGAAAATTCTGAAAGTAGAAAAATAACCCAGCCAACAGCTGACCAAACTTGAATTTCTAAGTACAAAGAAACCCTCCAAACTCACTCATTCTTAAATAATGAAAATCATTAGATGTGTATTTTTTTATCATGTTCATTCCTAATCATTAAGGGTACAAAGTAACTACATGAATGTGTGATCTTTCAAGAATCCTTTCCATGTATATACAAACATTTTATCTGATTTACATTGTAACAAACCTATTGCATTTAACATAGAATTGAGTGTGCATTAATAAGGCCCCCTTAGGTATTATAGAGCTTAAAGTGCAAGAGAAAATAATTTACTTTTTGTTCATTGGCCATCCTCCCAACAACTTTGAGCATAAAAATTCACACCTCGAAATTTTCTAGAAGCAAGTTAGAGAGCCACATTATACACTTTTTTATGGCCTTGAATGTTGCTAATTTTATTTAAAAACTTCAGTTTGACTTTTTGTCAATTCTACCTCGTTCCTTTTTTTTTTGGATTGCTAAACTTTGTATTACCATCATGCTTTTCTCTTAAACCTCGATCTCCTAATTGTTTTCTCTTAGTCTGCATTCTTTTCAAATTCTAAAGTCTATGTTTCAAGTCATTAGAGTTTCAAACTTCCTCTTACCAACATGCCTTGCACTTAAACTAGGAAACTTTACACTTTTCACTAAGTTATCTTTTAGCATTGGAGTTTTGGTTGTACCCTTATTTGAGTACGTCTTGACAAACCTCAATTAAAATCCTCAACTCTTTTCCTTGTTTGGTAATCTATTGGAATTGCAAGTTATTAGTTGTCCTTATTTGGGTATCGTGTAGGAAGAACTAATTATTCTTGAATCTCAACTCCTCAAACGTTGCACTATGTTACTTATCAAAATTGTGAAACTCTTCTCATTAATGAATAAATTTGACACCATAAATTCCATTTGATTCATTTCCTTGACCCTCTTATTTTCACAAGTAACAATGGCTAAGGAAAAGAGAAAAAAAATTGAGTTCAAATTTTAGGCCTTTTACTTTATCTTCCTAGTGTGGATTCCCTCTAAATCCAAAATCCTCAATTCCTAATTTACTTTTTATAATAAGAGTTTCAACCACACCTTAGTTACCTTTTCATTAGTATCTTGATGCCAAATTATAATTGTAGCGTCCTAAAATTGCACCCCTTGCAATTTTTTATCACATTTGGGTCTTCGCCTTAGTGTTTGCACCCCTTGGCCTGATCGAAGACCTAATTATGCTCATACATGCAAAAAATATCATCTAGCTAAAAGATGCACCTCATTGAGACCTTGATCCTGTCCCAAAATAGGGCAGGACCTAGGCGTGGCGCCCTAGTCGTCCTTAATGGGGACCTATTTTGGACCCCCTGGCCTATCCCAAATTTGAGTGGGAAAACACCCCTCCATGTCGGCTCATCTCAGAAAATTTATTTATTTTCCCTTCAGGCAAGTATATAAGAGGATTTCCCCTCTCATTTGAGTATCCATAGTCATCGATTACATTCATGAGTAATAATTGAGTATCCAAGAGATCAAACACTCAAGCATTCAAGAGAAATTGAGCATTTTCAGTCTTCCTTCAAGCTTTGGAGCAACAATAGAGTAAAGATTTCAAGCATTGAAGAGGAGATCATCATCCTAATTCTATGTGGAGGCAGGCAAAACTTCACAACGAGGTATAAGCATTTCATTTTCACCCAATTCAGCATTCCCTCAAAGCGGAGGATTTCTACTTTCAATCATTTCAATTACATTATCTCAACCACTTGGGTAATTCCAAAACCAGGGTTTGACCTAAAGGTAAGCCCCTATTCCCAACATATTTCTCTTTCCTTCTGTTTGTAGAAAATAGGTGCGTAGTTGTAACTCTTAGGATAAGCTTTAGATACAGAGACGGAAAAACCCTTATCGATGATCGAAAATCTTGAAGGACTATTTTTGGCAATTTTTGTAGATCAGTTCTAAATCATCCCATATTTCTCAGATCCAGGTGTACAACACAATCCCGAATTTACAACTCATTGTTTTCTCATATTTGTCTTTATTTTTGGCACTTAGTCTTAATTCAACTACTCAATTTACAAAAGAGGGTCAAACACATTCCATTTCAATCAATCTACTTAGTATTCAGTCCTAATCTGATTAGTGACTGAATCTAGTGGATTTCCCCCTCTTTTGAATTTAAAGGCATCTCCCCACTCAAGCGAAAATAGGTGATTTGTTGATTTCTCCTTCTATTTTGCAAATTGCGAAGTCACCTAATTTTCCCCTTTACGATAAAATTTCCTTCTATGTTCTTCATTCAAGTTGGAGATAAAAGAATAATCGTAATATGATATGAGGTGTAGTGCCCCTCCCTAATTCATCATGTCATTTTGTACATCAAAGGAATATATTCATCTAGTTTAATCTACTTTATGATGATTTGATGGTATCATGCTATGTACTAACCCTATTTCATGATAGTATTGGTTATGATGATGGATCTATATTTGATCATTATTTATGATGGGTCATATTAATTATGAGATTTTGATGACATTATGATTATATTGACCCTAATCTATGATTATGATGAATGAGATGATGCTACGATGTTTGTGATTGTTTTCTAGTGTCTTCGTGATTAGAGATGATGTCATACCACTCAATACGAGCACGATATGACATTATGATTCTCTATCACTTTTCTGATCATTTATGATGTATATGTGGTGTATATATGTTGTATTGCATTTAGTGGTGGATGCAGGATTGCAAATACCATACATTGACTCCACCTGGTCTCACAAGTCTGAGCGTGTCTTTATCCCAATGGCAAGTTGTTGGAGATGGCATGTATTTCCCTCTCATACTCTAGGCTTAAGTTCATACCCTTGTCAATTAGTGTCCTGGCTTGAGTCATTGGTCTGCATCATGCGGTATGTTGTTCAACCTTATGTTGGGTTGCCTTGTGAGTTTGTGATTATTTATTAATTAATAATTAATCAGTTTATATAGTTTATAAATATTAAATTAAATCAATAGATTATATCAATATTTAATATTAATGTGCGATTATTATTATTGGAGAATTATTATTCATTAATGTTTATTTTATGGATTTATATTTTATTGGTTATTTGGAATTATGGAAATTAATTAATCAATTACTACATATAGCCCATTGGCGTAAATTATTAAATAATTGTTAGTACGAATATAATATATTTATACATATTTATTTACTAGGAGTTTATAATTAATTAATAATTAATTGGTGGAATTATATTAGTTGAGTATTTATGCTTACCAGTACATCCATTTATTTATTTATTATTTATTTGATTATTTTATGTGTGTGGGGGATATTTATAGTATTGAGTTTCAATTATATTAGCTAGAGCATTTATATGAATCTATACATTTAATTATTTATTTATTTATTTTTGGCTCATCTATTTATTGGTTATTTATTATTTATTTATATTGGTTTTAATTTATTATTTGAGCTTTTGATTTACTGGATAATTATTTATTTATGTATTGTTTAGTTATTGGATGGGTATTTATGTATGTCCGTACATTTATTTATTTATCTTCTTTATTGATTATTTATTTATTTATTTATTTATTGTTAGATTATTTATTGTTTATCTAATTATTTATTGTTTTGATTAATTATTTATTTAATTGCATTATTATTTTATTTATTTGTTATTATTCATGTACCTACCCCTTGTATTGATTGGCCCTCTTGGGAATTGTGATTGTGAGGATAATATTATTTAATTGTTTGTTTATTTATTTATATTATTGATGGTTTTATATTTAATTGGAGCATTTATTTATATTGTCTTTGATTTATTTTATTGGGCTTTAATTTATTATTATTGTTTATTATATTATTATTATTACATTCTCTTGTTACTAATTGAATAATTAAATATTATGTTTATACCTACCCTATTATTTTATTGGTTGAGATTTGAGGGTAAGTAAATAATATTATTTTATATTCTTACCTTGATTTTTTAGAAGGGGGGTTGGTATAGAATATATTTTATTGAAATATTTTGATTGGCAGATATTCTTCTGTAGTTTTGAATGAGATTATATTTATTGGCTTTGTGAGCATTTTTGTGGGTGTGCTTCTGGATATCTTTCTGCGACTTTTGGATTTTAGGATTGCTTGGAGTGAGAATTGTTTGGTTGGGTTGGATTTTGGAAAACTTGGTTTGGATTTTTTCTCTTCTACGATTGCATTACCATCACTCTACTTCTAGGTTGGAGATCTTTTTTCATTCTTACATTTTGATTTTTGAAAAGAAATGTTTTCTTCGTGACTGCTAAAAGATTGTTTGGGTAGATTTGGGAATGAATGATTATTATATTTTCAATAATAGGGAGTAATATTTTGGGAAAAAGATTTATATGTGATTTTATGAATTTGTTTGTTGTATTGCCGGAAAAGCGCATTTGTGTATGTTGATATGTTGATGCATTGTGGTAAGGGTTGGTTTTATGAGGTTTATTTGTTGTTGCATACCTTGTCTTGTGTCCATTTGGTTTAATTAGATATGGAGTGGCTATGTCTGTAATCTTTTTGGTGCAAGTTATTGCCGGCATATGTTGGAATTCTTGCATTTGTTGTATTGTTGGCCTTAACAAGGATTTGTTTTGGTTTCTTATTGTCTTTTAGTGACTTCTAGGTCATATTTATGCCATTGTAAGGCCTGTGCCCAAATCCAGGCAAATTTGAGTATCTTTGTATCCCATTTTTGTGAGTTGGTCCTTTGTTACAATAGCACTAGTATGGGGTATAATAGCGCCAAAGTAGTGTCAGCAGATTTTTGGGTTGGTTTTTGAGACCCTCGGTTGATTTCTCTGCTTGGTCTTCATTCCAGAGGCTTGTTATGTAACATTTGATGGTTTTGAGGAACTTTTCCATTCATTTGTGATGTGTGTGAATCCATTCGGGCTTCAGCAAGTGGTTTTGTGCTTGTCCATTGAGGTTTTGATATGTTTCTCCAACAAGTTGAGTGATTCCTTGTTGTTGAGGATGGTTAATTGTAGCTCCAACGAGAGGTTATGTTGTGCCTCGCTATGGAGGATCATTCTATGTTATTGGATTCATGTTTGCCCCTATTTATGTGTATTTGACATTATTGAGGTTCTCTTTATTTTTTCATTTTGACATTATGAGCTTATGGCTTGATCCTTATTAAGTGGCTCTTGGTTGTATGTTGATGGCTATCTTTGTGATTCGGTTGTATCAGTTTTGTAATGACTTTTGGATGCTTTCAATGTTGAGCTTCATGTTGTTGTTGTTGGTATTTTAATATGGTTTTGTCATTGATGTCAACACCTACTAAACACTTATCAACTCTAGCACTTTGGAGAATCAACAACATTCACCGGCAAGCAAATGACTCATGCACAGTCACCGGTATCTGGTACACCGGTAAGATATAATGATCACCGACACCTTGAATAATATGGAAAACACTTGGTAATGTCGAAGACATCGTTTGGACATCTTGTCTTGGAGAATTGTTTTTTGGTATATTCATATTTGCATATTTGTTTTTACCGACAAATAGGTCTAGGTTACACCGGCAGGTTTATCTTTTCCAGATTAGCACGGCATGCTATGGAGATGGTTAATTATTGTTGTAAATACATTAAGCCGACATGTTGAATCGGTTATTGCATCGGATATTGTATTATTTGTAAAATATTTTTATTGTAGTATCTTGTAGAGCCGACCTACTAAAATTGGTCTTAGGTTATGGTATAAATGTAAGATCTTATTTGTAAGATCAAATGTGGAATGCGAAAAAGGATTGTGTGAAGATATATGCGAGAATAAGCAGAGCTATACATGCAGACATCATTTGAAGATTGAAGGAGAGTTTTTGTGAAGACAATCAGAACCACACCGGTACTGAATCCAGCATATGAAGATGCTATTTTGTGCAGTACATTCTTATTGGATTTAACCATCCAACTGTAGTCAGTGTGACTCCCATTTTGTGATTGAGCAGTGAGCTCTAGGTGCTTGGCCTTTCTGCATGTGCAGACCCCATTTATGTACACTTACTATCTGCAGTAGTATCATCTGATTGTGGGTAAGGTTTCCCACCGTGGTTTTTCCCCTTACAGGGTTTCCACGTACAAATATTGGTGTTATGTGTTGTGGATGACTTTGTCTTTATGTTTCATGCACTAATCCTTACCTGTATAGCAATTAACTGTTAAAATTGTCTACCGGCATATTGAACTGGTTTACCGGTATTAAGCATTAAGTTGGTTAAGTTGTTTTTGGTTTGAATTTATTAGACAACTGATTCACCCCCCCCCCCTCTCAGTTGTCTCCGGGACCTAACAATTGGTATCAGAGCCTAGTCCTCTTTTGCAGAAGTTTAATAGCTTGAGGAGATCCAATGTCTACTAACTATTTCAGGAAGGATAGTCCTAAACTTGATGGAACCAACTATGGCATATGGAAGATCAGAATGGAGACACATCTAAATTGCATTGGAAAGGACATTTGGGATGTTACAAAGAATGGTTATACTACTCCTACTCAGAGTCAGCCCACTCCACCCAACTTGACTCAAGATGAAGAAAATGATTGCAAAGCAAGAGAAGCACTTTTGAGCGCATTATCAGATCAACAAATCATGGGACTATCAGATAGGTCTACTGCTAAACCTATTTAGGATCATTTGGAAACATTGAATGAAGGAGATTCCACAGTCAAAATTGCAAAACTTGAAAGCTTCCAGGTCAGGTATGAACATCTGAAAATGGAAGAAGATGAAAGGATTTCTGCTTTTATGGAAAGAGTAAATGAGATTGTTTTGGGTATTAAATATTGTGGAGGAACCTTAAGTGAGGATGAAATTGTTTCAAAAGTTTTAAGAGGATTACCACCGGCATATAAAATGAAAGTCACTACTATAAATGAGTTAAGAACAATGCCTAATACATCAGTAACTAGGGATACATTGATTGGGAAACTTTTAGCTTTTGAAATTGAAGAATTTGGTCTTGTTGCTACTATAAAGATAGATTTGGCCTTTAAAGCATCAACATCATCTACTGCATCATTTGACAAATCTGATTGGAAAGCCTTTTATACAAGAGAACTTGAAGAAAGTAGGAAAGAGAATGAAGAACTTGAAGCACTATTTGCAAGGAAAATGCCTAAAGGTCCAGTTGAAAGTAAGTATGAAGGTAAAGCACCCTTTAAATGTTTTAACTGCAATAAGATTGGTCATATGGCTTCGAGATGCCCTGATAGACATGCTAGACTAAGAGAAGAAGCTAGAAGAACATACAAGCCTAACCCTGAATATTAGAGATACATATTTAAGAAGAATAAAGACAAATCTTGTTACATTGTTGATGAAGGTGTGACTGATAATTCTGATGAGGATCCGACAGACAATGGTTGGGTTTTTGTTGCTATAACAGAAGATCAACCGGCACCTACTGCTCAACCGGTAGAACAGGCCTTGGCAGCTAAAGTTGAAGTAAAGGATGAATGGATCATTGATTCAGGATGCTCACATCATATGACAGGAGACAAAGGTAAATTTTTTAACTTTCAAGAATACAATGGAGGCTTAGTGAGATTTGGAGATGACAAAGCTTGTTTAATCAAAGGTAAGGGTGCAATATCTCTTGATGGTAAGCATAACACTAACAATGTCTACTATGTTGAAGGATTAAAGCATAATCTTTTGAGTGTTGGTCAATTAGTTGAGAAAGGATTTCAGTTACAATTTAAAAATGGAAAATGCAAAATCATGAACAGAACTGGTTTGGAAATTGCAACTGGTAATTAGACTAGAGGTAATATCTTTCATTTGAATAACAGTGAAAAGACATGCTTAGTTGCACATATTGATGAAAGTTGGTTATGGCATAAGAGACTCTATCATGTAAACTTTGATTGCATGGTGAAAATCAGTACTACTAAGGCGGTTAGAGATTTACCTAAAATTGTCAAACCTCACAATACAATATGTAAGGAATGTCTATTTGGAAAACAAGTTAGAGCTAATTTCAAAAGTATTCCAGAAAAATCCAATAATGCTCTTGATTTAATTCACACTGATTTATGTGGTCCAGCTAGAACTAAAAGCTTACAAGGTGATAGATATTTCATGCTAATCATTGATGACTATTCTAGAATGTGTTGGGTTACTTTTCTCAGAGAAAATTAGAAGCACTTGGAAAGTTTAAATTGTTCAAAACAATGGTTGAAAATGAAACTGGTAAGAAAATCAAATGTCTAAGATCAGATCAAGGAGGATAATTTACATCTAAGGAGTTTAATACATTCCGTGAAGTAAATGGAATCAGAAGACAGCTATCAGCACCTCGGACACCACAGCAGAATGGAGTTGTTGAAAGGAAAAACAGAACTATCTTGGATGCAGCAGGAAGTATGTTATCAGAAGCAAACCTACCACATGTATATTGGAGAGAGGCAGTCAGTATAGCGGTCTATACATTCAACAAATTTCACATCAAAGGTGAAACCAGTAAGACCCCTCATGAACTCTTGTTTGGTAATACTCCTACTCTTAAATATTTCAGAATTTTTGGAAGTAAATGTTATATCGGAAGAGATGAGTATATTGGGAAATTTCATCCTAGAAGTGATGAAGGAATATTTCTTAGTTATTCATCTAAGAGCAAGGCATATAGATGTTTTAACAAAAGATTGCAGAAAATTGTTGAAAGTACAAATGTAAAGATTAATGAACAATTCAAAGGAACTTATCCAGTTACCTCGGTATCATCTGAGGATTCCACAGTAACTGAGGAACAACAACAAACAAAGACACCTCGGTATGTAAGATTGAATCATTCTGAAGATCAGATAATTGGAAACAAGTTTAAAGGAGTTATGACAAGAGGAAGATTGGCAAATGAAGAGGTATGTCTTATTTCTCAAATTGAACCATCATCAGTTAATGAGGCATGTGAAGATAAATTTTGGATTAAAGTTATGGAAGAAGAATTAGAACAAATTGAGAAAAATAACACTTGAACATTAGTTCCTTGGCCTAAAGATAAAAATGTAATTGGAACCAAATGGGTATTCAGAAACAAACTTAATGAAGATGGTAAGGTTGTCATAAATAAAGCAAGACTAGTGTGTAAGGGATATTCTCAGAAGGAAGGAGTTGATTACAATGAAACCTTTGCACCGGTAGCTAGAATTGAGGCAGTCAGATTATTTTTGGCTTTTGCAGCACATAAGAACTACAAAGTATATCAAATGGATATTAAATGTGCATTTTTGAATGGAGATCTTGAAGAAGAAGTGTACATTGAACAACCTAATGGATTTTCTTTGATAGATGACAATGATATGGTTTGCAGGTTAAGAAAAGCTTTGTATGGATTGAAGTAAACTCCAAAAGCTTGGTATGCAAGATTGGATAAGTATCTTTTGAAGATTGGTTTTACTAAAGAAAATGCAGACAGCAATTTATATTATAAAGTGACTAATGATGATATCTTGATTATAGAAGTATTCGTTGATGATATAATCTTTGGAGGAGAAGATGGATTATGTAAAGAATTTTCTATTAAGATGCAGCAAGAATTTGAAATGTCTATGATTGGAGAAATAAAATTCTTTTTTAGGATTGCAGATTTCACAAACTGATAAAGGTATATTCTTGAGTCAATCCAAGTACTTAAAAGAGTTACTAAAGAAATTTGGAATGAAGAACTCTAAACCGATAAGTACACCTATGACAACAAATGACAAATTATCACTAAGGGATGAATTTACACCTGTTAATCCAACTAGATACAAATCTATGATAAGAGGTTTACTGTATTTAACACAAACTAGACCTGATATTATGAATGCAGTATGTACTATTTCAAGATTTCAAAATAATCCTAGAGAAAATCATGAATCAGCAGTATAAAGGATTTTCCGGTACTTGCAAGGCACTATAAATCTTGGATTATGGTATCCCAGAGATGAAAACTTTGAATTATGTGCATACACAGATGCAAATTGGGCAGGAGATGTGGATGATAGAAAAAGCACCACCGGCGGAGCATTCTTTCTTGGAAACAGACTAGTTTCTTGGTTGAGTAAGAAACAAAGTTGTACATCTTTATCAACGGCAGAATTACAATATGTTGTAGCAACAACTAACTGTACACAGGTACAATGGCTTAAGCAAATGTTGAAAGACATAAAGGTAAAATGCAAGGAATCTATTACTATCTATTGTGATAACACTGCAGCAATTGATATATCTAAGAATCCGGCATTACATTCTAAAACCAAACATGTTTCTATCAAACTGAATTTTCTAAGGGAAAATGTTGAAGCAAAGGAAATAAAACTGGTTTATGTGAACACTAAAGAGCAGATTGCAGATATCTTTACTAAACCTCCGCTTAAGGAGACTTTTGAATATCTCGGAGATCAGCTTGGGGTCATACCGCCACCGGTAGAGACTTAGGAAGTTGATGACTGTCATCAACTGGCAGAATTAACAGAGAAATCTTGTTTTCGGCTTTGATGGGAAGCTACTTCTCAGGGGGAGTAGTTGGTATACTAAATTGATTGGTATTTTATATGAACTTGGTTTTATTGTAACTTTGGAATTTGATGTCAAAGGGGGAGAGATTGGTAAGGAAAAACACAAGGAAAACACATGTTGCTCCCAGGGGGAGAGATTGTTGTTTGGGAGAGATTATTACTCTCTGTATTTGTATTTTGATTTCTGGTTATGATCTCTTTTTGGAGATTGTTGGTTTTTGGTATTTGGCATTCCTGTTTTGGCACTTTGATGGTTTTTCCATCTTGTGTTGTCATCAATGCCAAAGGGGGAGATTGTTGGTATTTTAGTATGGTTTTGTCATTGATGTCAACACCTACTAAATACTTATCAACTCTGGCACTTTGGAGAATCAACAACATTCACCGGCAAGCAAATGACTCATGCACAGTCACCGGTATCTAGTACATCGGCAAGATATAATGATCACCGAAACTTGGAATGATATGGAAAACACTTGGTAATGTTGAAGACATCGTTTGGACATCTTGTCTTGGAGAATTGTTTTTCGGTATATTCATATTTGCATATTTGTTGTTACCGGCAAATAGGTCCAGGTTACACTGGCAGGTTTATCTTTTCCGGATCAGCACGACACGCTATAGAGATGGTTAATTATTGTTGTAAATGCATTAAGATGACATGTTGAATCGATTATTGCATCGGATATTGTATTGTTTGTAAAATGTTTTTATTGTAATATCTTGTAGAGCTGACCTACTAAAATTGGTCTTAGGTTATGGTATAAATGTAAGATCTTATTTGTAAGATCAAATGTGGAATGCGAAAAAGGATTGTGTGAAGATATATGCGAGAATAAGCAGAGCTATACACGCAAACATCATTTGAAGATTGAAGGAGGGTTTTTGTGAAGACAATCAGAACTACACCGGTACTGAATCCAGCATATGAAGATGTTATTTTGTGCAGTACATTCTTATTGGATTTAACCATCCAACTGTAGTCAGTGTGACTCCCATTTTGTGATTGAGCAGTGAGCTCTAGGCGCTTGGCCTTTCTGCATGTGCAGCCCCCATTTATGTACACTTACTATCTGCAGTAGTATCATCTGATTGTGGGTAAGGTTTCCCACCATGGTTTTTCCCCTTACAGGGTTTCCACGTACAAATATTGGTGGTATGTGTTGTGGATGACTTTGTCTTTATGTTTCATGTCCTAATCCTTACCGGTATAGCAATTAACTATTAAAACTGTCTACCGGTATATTGAACTGGTTTATCGATATTAAGCATTAAGTTGGTTAAGTTGTTTTTGGTTTGAATTTATTAGACAACTGATTCACCACCCCCCCCCCCCTCTCAGTTGTCTCTGGGACCTAACAGTTATTGTGTTGTATTTTGTTGTGTTTTACCCTATGGTTATGGTCCATGGTTGGGAGAGTGGGCTCTTGCATGTGTAGACCAAGGTCTTGAGCATTAGGCCTCTAGGAGGGGGTCTAGACTTGTTGGAACCACATGAAGAGTTTTCTTGTAATTACAAGTGATAATATTAATAATTGATTAGTAGGTTTGGGTATCTATGAATTCACTAAACAAGATAATAATTGGTTTTGTGGCCCCACCGCATAGCCCTAGAAGCGTGCACCCTTGGGATGAGCTTGGGAAGACCATTGGAGCAGTAAACCAATCTCCCTTGAATGGCTTCAAGGTTGAGATGGTTGCACATGTCTATCAAGGTGAGGCTTGGCCCCTTCTTTTGTGAGGATAGCATGTGATGACACTCTTTCCCTACATGTGTCCACTATCAATATGCCTTGATTTGTTGATTATGCCTCTGAAAGTTTGGTTGCTTTGATCTAGCCATGTGATATGATTTGGTTGTTGTATTCTTATGTTGGAGTCTTTTGATGCCATGTTGTATCATATGGTTGTTAGGTATCATTTTTTTTTTATGGTTTTGCTCATCCTTAACATACACCCAAGGGTTTCAAACGCCCAAAAGCAAGGAGGAATTAACAATACCTCAACAACACTTCCAGCCAAGCTGGTTAATTTACTAAATCAAACAAAAGCATGGCATTCAATGGAGAATCCAAAGCCAAGATAAAACCCCCATTTTCATTTCAAACAAAAACTAAAATTGAGAGAGTTGGATCCTACCTTAACACGCAATCCTGGCATAGCTGAAGGGGAGCCCAGCTCCCAGATCCAGCAAAACTGCCTCCTCTCCAAAAACCCCCAAATTTCCTTCCAACCAAAATCTTCTCCAAAAATGTCCATCCCTTTCAATTTTCCCCCAAATTGGGTTATATGGAAGAGTTGACCCAAAATTTCTATTTTTGGAATAAAAATTCTTATTTAAAAATAATACTCAAATTTAATCCATTTCTAACTTTAGCAACTAATTAACTTGCTATTCCAAATCCAAAAATCGATTTCTTTCATTTAATCAAATTTAATCTTTCTAATCTCAAAAGCCAACAGGATACAGTTAAGTTTATCGCAATAAAATACAAAGCTTTCCTTTTCAACAGCATATATAAATGCATTTAATATTCAAGATCAGTCATTTAATCGAATTTACTCCCAATTAAAAACAGACAATTCATATCAACGAAAATCGCATAACGAATTCCCGATTAATTTAACCCATAATCTTCTATGCACAAACGCATATTAAAACAAGATAATTACTAAGGACTAATTAAACAATTTAACCAAACACACCAAGCACGCAAACCGAGAAGGCCAACCAAACAGACGACTCGCAAACCCAAACAAGAAGGGATTACCGACGACGACTGGCGATGCTCACTTGAGCACGACAAAGGTCGACTAGGGTCTTACGACCACCTAATCCAACTCTAAGGATTAACAGAGGTACATTCAAACCTGCACATCCAGGTGAAGACGAACCTCGCACTCATGCGACTTCGTACCTGAAATCTCCTGCAACCAAAGATCATACATGCATACATATATAGAATTTAATGAAAGCGTCAGCTCAATATTAATACCACAAAATAGGTACACAAAACAACTTGCATACAACTAGTGTGAAACCACATCAATAGCTATGCGTAAAATCCATCATCTGACTATAACATAATATTAAGATAAACTAATCAAGATTAAACCAAGGTTAGAAGTAGACTAGGGCAGGGGTACTACAGTACAACTTCCAAATTATATTTTTCTTGCCTAGAAATAGTTATTCATTTTGAAGGAATGGTTCACATGCAATGGTGAAAAAATTAAAAAATACATGTATCTATTAATGTAGAAGTGAACTTAATTTCTCAATGACCATTGTTTCAATAGATTGGTGTAGGAGGTTAACAACTTTCTCGAGTTTCATCTTGTGATAATGGAATTAGAATTATTTTCAATATAAAAGATAAATTTTTCACTTGTAAAGGTTGGAAGAGGAAGGGAAAAAGTCTCTATATTGTTGTTGTCCATTTTGTAATGATAATTTTTTTTTCTTTATATGAATGATGATTTGATTGTATAATTGTCTTCTTTTTTATAATGTTTGTTCTTGAAGAGAAGAACGTTTTCAAGGAAAGTGAAAAATATTTGTTTATAAATTTTCTATAGGATTTAATGTTTTGGTTGGTACATTTTCAAGGAAACTGAGAAATCTTTCTACCAAGCAACTAAGGTTTGTATTATTGTTAAAGGGTTATTAAGTATTATTTATAGTCAAATTATATTTGTTGGTTCAAGTTATTGTAAGGCAATAACGGCCATTGTAAGGCAATGACACATATTTCAAACCACCACAAATGTTGTTGTCAATGTTGAGTGGTGGCAATACTTGTTGACTATGTATTTTCCTGAATTAGCACCAATTAATTTGTAGAAACCCTCCCAACTCACTCATACTTAAATAATTAAAATCATTAGTTGTGTAATTTTATTTTGTATTTTATCATGTTCATTCTTAAGCATTAAGGGTACAAATGATGTATATGAATCTGTGATATTTTAATAATCCTTGTCCATGTCCGAAAATTTGATCTAATTTACTTTGTGATAAATCTATTACATTTCGCATAAAATTTAGTGCATTAATAAGGCTACCCCTTAGGTGTTATAGAGCGAGTGCAAGAGAAAATAATTTATTTTTGGTTCATTGGTCATCCTCCCAACAACTTTGAACATACAAATTCACAACTTGGAATTTTCCAAAAGCAGATTAGAGAGTGAACACAACACACTTCTTATGGCCTTGAATGTTAATAATTTTATTTAAAACCTACAAGAACTATCTTTGAAATACATTTTCCAAGTTGTTGCATTGTTTATTTTTTGATGTTCTCCTACATTCCCTTTGTCTTCTCTACATTATATCTTTTTTTAGTCCTATGGGCCAATTTGGATTTTCCACATACATCAATACATAAATTAAATTGAAAAAGAGAAGTTATAGTTTATCCTTAGGAATTTTATTTTATTTTTTGATAAAAGTGGATGAGACCACTAAAATTATATTAATTATATATATTTTTTACATGTGTCTGGTTCAAAGAGAACTGAAGGGAAAGAACCAGTAAGAAAACCCTTCAGTATTGCTCAAAAAAACATAAGCCTATCTACCCATTACAAAAAGCCCATAGGCATACCAAACCCCCCAGATACAGTGCAACACATTGCCATCTGCATTAGATATAAAGGAAGATGTAAGAATCAGTCTATCAGGGAGCATCTGAAGATGGAGTCAAGATTGTCCACCAAAAATCAATGCCATCACCCCAAAATCCAGCCTGTCTAAATACCACAAGAATCCAAAGCTCTGAAGAAAGAAAAACTCAGAGCCATGAGAGAACCAAGAATAAGAGATCCTGCCATCACAAATATGGTGAGCAAACATAGACAAATCCAAATAAGAAGTAGGGAAGGATATTGAAGACCCTCAGGAAGAAGGATGAGATCAAACCAAAGGATAATCCAGAGTAGTAACCAAAGGAGCAATATCAAAATAAGAAACCCTCTCCAAAACCACATTAACTGCTCTTTCCAATTCCTTAGAAAAAGCCACCATCCACCGAATGTGGCAAGAATTCTCCAAAGAAAACAAAACATGATGTTAGAGTGAAAAGAAAGACAAAGATTGAATGAAAGCCATGCCCATCAACAAACAATATAACTGAGAACAGGATCACCATGTCATAATTATCCCATCATGAAAGAAACCTGCTAAAATGAAGATGATCACGCAATGATAAAGCCAGCGGATACCATAATATCCCCAATCATTAGAATGACAACCTGAATCATCAATAGATCATGATGCCAAATGAAGCGAAAAGAGAAACCAGTGCATAAGGTACGATAACCTGATGGAAAGGCATCAACCAGCCAGTCGCAACAAAAAATGATTACCAAAAGTAGAGGATCAAACAGATATTATACAAGTACTTCTGTTGCCGCACAGATACTGATTAATATGTAATGATTTCCATAAGCCAAATAGATCCCAAACTTACAAAAGAAGTTCAAAAAATCGTACCAATCCAAGATAACCAAAGCCGACCACTCAACTGAGAAAGCAAAATGCCACCATCAATAATAAAATTTGCACAAAAATATTAATATATTATGTAATCTTGGAAACCTTTATGAGAAAAAATTCAATAGCAAAGAGAAACCCAACAATAGATTTCCCAATATATTGGCCAATTTAAATCTCTTATACAATAACAACTTTTTCCTTCTTGAAACAGACAAGTAGCCCAAATATTGCCCTTTAACATGTGTGGTTCAAAATATTCGCTTAACTTTCCAATTTATATACATTTTTTTGCCTAATTAAATCTTAGAAATCCAAATGATACATGTCTAATGCTCAACATGAAATAAAAAATATTAGAATTTTCATCCAAATCCATGCACTAATTTTTGCACGAGAAGCACTTGAAACCAAGCACCAAATTTTCATTCAAGCCCAAACTCAACTCGGTAAGCTACCTTTGTCAAGTTGGGTTCCTATTCTTTAGAAGTCGCTCTACCTAACATGGGTGTTGATTTTGAGTACAAAATATTTTTTTTCAATGCTCCAAACTTATTGTCTATTTTTATGAACAAATATATAGGCCTTTTTGTACTTAGAACTCTAGATAATTAAGCTAAGAGGCTTCTACAATCACATACAAAGAAATTTATTAATTGTTAAATAATTAATTAAATTATAATCATTATCTAATATAAATAAATTAAATTAAATTAAATAAGAAACCACATTAATTCAACCAACTAATATGCAAACAATATAGAGAAACCAACCAATAGTTTCTATAATACAGTGACCAGTCTAAGAGAAATCCGCTACAGAGAATGTAGATGAAAAGATAAGCTTTTTTACCCTTTAATTATAGAAATGGATGGTTACACTAGCCATATGCAGTGCCATTGCAAAGTATTAAGATTTTTAAAACAATATTCATCAACCTATGAGTGATAGTTGTAGTTGCTTGGTAAGGTGTTATGTTCCGCATTCAAATCGTTCACTTCCACTTTCTTTAATTATGGAATCCTGGCATAGTTGTAAAGGATGAAATTTACTAATATTGGGTTATTATGTAGAACCCTTGTGTGACTACAAAAGCTTCTCAAATTAAAAAACAATAAAATATTTTAAATTAAATATATAAATTATTTATTTAATTAATGTTGGAAAAGAATCTCAAAGATATTCTTAATGTGATGGTGACAAAATGTAGGAATTCATGTTAGGTGTTGCAACTTCTTCCTCGGCAATGAGATGGTCATGACCTGATCTCACTCCTAACGGAAGGAGAAGCATTTGACCTCGTTTACCTAAAACCAATAGTGAATGCGCCTGCCGGTTTATGGACCAAAACCAAAGCCATTCATTGAAGATCCCGTGCCAGTAGCTACGTCCCTAGTAATAGAGCGAGTTTACGTAGTAGAGAAGCCCAAACCCTTTCCTTTTAGGCAAAGGATTTGTTCGCTCCTTCCAAAGTTCCCTATAATTGTCAGCAGTTGCCCCTATTGCCATTCTATGGGGAAATCAGCAAGTACAAAATAACCCGGCCGAGATTGAGTGGGTGATGAGAAGATGATGAAAAAGGGAGCTTTAGCCGCGTATATTAAGAGCTAAAATCAGCAAGTACAGAAATAACCTGGCCGAGTATGGCCGAGTAAAAATCACCAACAATATCCTCCTGTCTCATGAGCTCCTTCGAAACTATCAACGAGACAACGGTCGCCGCCATGCGAGCAGCCTGCTAGAGTGACGCATGTTACGTATAGAATCTGGAATCGACTAGAAATGCAGGGTGGGAAGCAATAGTTTCATTAATCAACCTGGGGCCTACTATTATTCATTTTGATGACGGGGTGAAGAGCCACAGCGGAAACCATTCATCGTTTAAGCCTTGTCGCGGAGAAGCGGTGTTGCGGTCAGTCTCATATATGGAAGAGCCATCGGTACCATCAAGAGCTCTGTGGTTCGAGAAATGAACTCACTCCAAGGCCGCAGAGACCCCTTCAACAGCAGCTCAACGCTTTTTACATGAGTACCACAGCCCCAGATCCTCAGTACCCGATCGACACCCCAAAACCCAAAGCCGAGACCCAATGCTATAAACTTCAAGGCCCAAATCTAGCCTAACTTGGAGGTCGGGTGGGTGGCCAGTCTTCTCCGGTGCTGTTGGAGAACGGGGAGGAGGAGAAGAGATGCTGGTGGGTGGATGAACGTTCGAGTCTTCAGTGATCCGATCTGCTACAGGGGTTGCTTCAGTGGCCCTCTCCCGAAAAAAAAACTAGCGGTTCTTCATAATTCAGCCTATAGAATGGTAGGGGGATTGTTTCCTGAACCGGCGGTGTAGGCGGGGAAGGGAGTGAAAGAAAGTAAGGTCGACCATTATCTAAATAGAGAGAATTGAAACAAGAGACCTCGGTGACAAAGGGTTGAGGATGCCAACAGTGCCCTCAAGGAGGGTGCCAAGAAAGTGACCTGATAGGCCGCACTTATTCTTTAGATAAAGCTTAGTGAGGTTACGGTAGATTAGTTACCAACTGTCTTGCCTCCGGGGGATGGACTAACGAGTTCCCCTCCTGCAGTCCCTGCTGGTTCCTGCTGATTGAACCGATAGAAATAAATACCGATAGAAATCCCCCTACTATTCTAAGGGTTGGAAGGCTTCAACCGGGGAGTTCTAGCTATAGCAGGGAGTTCTAGCCCTGGGTGGGAGGACAAGAAACTACAGGGCACATCCGAGAAACGTCGCTGATCCTAGCACAGCGCACATAGGTCAAGTAAAGTAGATGATAGATCTAGCTAGCCTAAAGAAACCGAGAGGCGGGGTACACATCCGACCAATCCAAAAGCAACTATACCCCCCACCCAACCCCGGGGGGGCCGGCTGAATCTACGACTAGCTCTACCCAGCATATGGCTTTGCTTAAGGACAATAGGGGTGCCTTTGAGGACCTCCACCTTGCGCTCACTACTAATAGGGACCGGGATACTGGAGATATGAAATTTGATGACGCTATTATCTCTATCTTAAACTTTACAGCTGGATAGATAGATAGATAGATAGATAGATAGATAGATAGATAGAGCTCCTCGCCCGCCATACAGATAGACGGGGCACCCGAGATTGATGGACCCCACCATCCATATATTCCTTAGGATGGAGGCCCCGGGGGTGGGCCCCTACTATTCTATGCTGGAGGATATAGTATTGCCCCCCCGGGAATTGGAGTTCGAAGCTTCGTCGGGTCAGACGAACGAAGAGCCTAGTGATGAATGGAAATCTATCCACCAATGATGTTTGCAAACATCATTGCAAATCTCATCAATGACTCCCAAATCTCATACCGACTCCGACTTTATGGAGTCAAGTTGTAGCTGCCAGCTAGGCCTTGTAAAGCTGCGATGTACTAGGAGCCATCGGAGCATTTCCCCCCGATTCGTTTCCGAATCCGCCTGATCGGTGCCCGGAAACGAGGACGGGTCAAGTGATACGTCAATGCCTAGGACCATCGGGAGCAGTCAAGTATGGTATTTCAGTCGTCCCTATCGTTTCTCGAAAAGGAGATTAAGTAGCAACGAAATCGGAATGAGAAGCATGGGTCGGGGATTCAATCCAGCCTAAGATAAGGAAGTAACGGGTTAACCACCCCCTACTATTTGAAGGGTACGGTAGGGGAAATTGACCCGTACTAATCTAAGAAAGGTTGTAGTAGAAAGTAAGGTAGGGGAATAAATAAATATAGGGCGAAGTAAACCAAGCCTTATCTATACTATTATATTTAGATGACATTATATAACATTGTTTCAAAGAAAGTTTAAAATATAACAAATTTTGAAAGGGGTACCCTAGTCATTGGGAATAGGATTGATGAATATGTATGAGGTAGAGATGTACCCTCAAGAGGGAAGGTAGGGTTACAAGACATTGATAGGCTCATGACATGAGAAACAAGTGGCATACAGTAGCTACTACTACTTTTTTTTGTATATTATTATTAAATATTTCTTATCAAAATTATTACTTAATTGTAATTATAATCTTAATCTAATTAAAATATTTTTTTAATATAACTATTATAGCTAGAATTAGATTAGAATTTAATTATTGTATAAAATTAAAGTTATAATAAATTATTTTGATTATATTGATGTTGCTAAACAATTATATAGTTTAAATATTAAAAAAATTGTCTTTGAAAAAAAAACTAAGGTTATAATATAATTGATTTAAATATTTATAATTATATATTGTTATTATTATCATTTAAATTTAAAAATAATAATTAATAATTTAAAATTATTATTTTTATATGTTCTAACCCAAATAATTATAAACCTTAATCATAATTACAGTTTTTTAGAATTGTCATAATTTATAGCATTTAGGATTAGAATTATATTTTAATTATTATACAAAATTAGGATTTAAATTGACTATTTTTATTATAATATCTTAACATAATAATTATTTACTTAAAATTTTAAATATTATAAATTAGAAAAATATTAATTAAGACTATAGTTATAATATAATTACTTAACCCTAATATTAACTTTCACCCTAACCCTAATTCTATCACAAATACTTGTAGTTGTCTAATAATTATTTTATCTTTTAAAATAATAATTAATAAGAGAATAAATCTTATGTATGTTGTAACACTAAAATTACATAATTAAATAATTAAAATATTCTAGGTGATTCTAGCTCTAATTCTAGCCTAGAATAATTTGTTTTCTAGCTTAATTTTAACTCTAAATGTAAAAACATCTTACTTAAATAAATTAAATATACTTTGATTAAAATATAAAAATATAAAATTACTAACTTTATTAGTAGTGGATCTGTCAAATTATATTTTTTTAAATTACTTATCCCAAAAAAATTGCCTAAATAATTGTTTGATGGTAATGGATGTGTGAAATTTGTGTATAAGAGTCAAATTGTTTTAGACAATCAAATAGCCATAAAATATTTTTCACAATTTTAAAACTTAAGAAATATGCATTTAAACTATATAGAAAATTGAAATTTACAACAAAATGGAAAAAATATCGCATTACAATTGGTTTGAATAAATATTTTTAAATCATTGGTTAAAACTTCAAATTGTGAAATGATTGCAATAGTACCAGGGTAATGACGAGTACTAATAAGGCTTAGTGTAATTAACCATCCAAATGACCAAGGCAAAACCTGATGGAACAAATTATTTTTAAAACATAATGAAAAATACCAAAGACATAACATAATATGTCTCACTTGCACTACAAGGTGCACACAAGCGTCATGTGAAACAGTGTGACACGAAGGCACTGACAATAAGAATGACTCCATTATTTCATAAGCAAGGAGTACTAGTACAAGGATAAGCAACAAAGGGAAACTCACCAAGGAGGACTTAAAAGAGAGGGAACAACACCCAACAACAATCGAGCAGTAGCTCACAATCATGTTCCTTCTTGACACTACATGGATGGGATGAGGGAGCATCATCCTCCAATCCACATCCAACAAACACTAACAACAATGAAGAAAAACCTAGGACCTAACACTACTCAACTAGACAACAACACTGATCAAATCTGAGAAAATAAGTAGGATGAGGGAACATTCTCCTCCAATCCATTCCTCAAGATCAAGGATGATCCTCCAAGACAAGGAAAGCCTACCATATAAGTATGGTGTTTGGTTTTCTAATTGACCTCCCTCATGAACAAAGGAACTTCAAAGACAAGAAGCTCAAAGTTTGAGAACCTTCATCAGGGATTAGGAGTTGGGGTTCAACTTATGCAATACTAAATGTAATGCCCCGCCAAGAAACCCTAAAGGATTCAACTAAAACTCTCGAAAAGACTGCAAATAATTTTTTTTTTACATTAAAGAACTTAAAGATGCATTAAATTAAATATTGCAATAACATTTGCACAAGCAGAAGACTTAACTTAAACACCTAAAGGGTTTCCAACAAAGATTACCCAATTAATCCAATTAACAATGAGAATCATTAAACCTACTCATGATAAAATGATTACCACAAGGACATAGAAATTAAATTCCATAAAAGATTTAACTAGGATGATTGAATATATACATCTGACATTAGCTACATTACATCATTAAGCTAAATCCATCATAATCCATATTACTGCATCTAATTGATAACTTCATGCATGCAATAAGATTAATCTAAATTACATTATACATTTTAACCATAATGACATTCATGCATCCAAAATAAAAAGGAACCAACTGAACACATACACCATACAACACCAATTGATATCGTAGATCACCCCTAAAGGACTACATCTTCAGGTCTTCTTCAAGTGAAAGACCATTGTATTAAATAAAAGGTGAAAAATACATAAGGTTCACATCAATAACATCTTGCCATCAAAGCGTACAAAAGCAAATAATACATATGACCACATAGGGTCCAAGAGATACATGAATGATCCAAGAAGAAGAAAGAGGATCCATTTGAAACATGATATGGAGTAAAACAAGAGAACAATTGGAGCACCAGTGAAACTAAATCCTCACAAACCACCATAAGCGTCACATGATCTAACATGAATATCAGGTTCTCACAAAAAGCATAAACAACCATGTATGACTCCCACAATAGTGCTCCAAGAAAAAGGAACACAAAATGCACACTAGTGAACATAAGGGAAGAGTGTCATCACATAGCTTGGTATGGTTACCCTGGCAGGCCTCCATAGGTCCCAGCCCCCATCCACTGGGTTACCCTAGTAACCTCTCCCGAACCTCCGGCCCCATCCAAATCTCATGTGGACCCAAAACATCCTTTCGTGAAGACAAGGTTGTTGGTTTGTCATTCCTAGTCTTCTCACTGCATCCTGAGTCTATACTAGCACTCAACCATGAGCGAGGCACAATTATCTTATTTAGTGTTTCCATCTACCAAACCCCCTAATAAATTATTGTTATCGCTTTATTAGACAAACCTTCGATGGGTTATCCTGCTTACCACTTTGGGCGCGACCCCCACTCGAAAGCCACTCTGTCATATGACACTTAACCACAAATCAGATGAACTCTCAAAACCAAGGTATACACAAGAAATAGTATACGATGTTCAAAGCAATAGAAAACCACTTGGCCAAACAAGCCCTTGCCCACAGTTAACTAATTGACGATTCTCTGACTAGAGGCATGACCAAATACGTTAACAACCACATGAAACAGCTAAAACATATATCCAAGGACTTGAAATTTTTGAAAGCAATTGCGAATACAGTAAATGAAATCACGCATTATCGCTACTTACGTTATTTTTCCATTTCATTTAACATACAATTTGGCCAAAGTTTTCTAATCAATCTAAATTTTCAAAATACTACATTTGAAAAATCACCATAAATTAAACACCGAAATATACATTTATGCATATGAACTATACATATAAAAATAAATAAATTAATATAGGTATTTATTCGTCCATAATCAATATTTCACTAAAATGACAAAATCATTAAATATCCAACTATATTTTTCTCTAATTTATTAATTTCAAAATCTCCCAAATACATATGATTTAATTTACAAATTTCACCAATAATAAATTATTTTCCAAATTTCCATATAATTTTTTTTTTTAATTTCTAAAATATCCATTTTTCATTTTACATTTTCAAATTTCCCAAAATGATATATTTTGAAACCACTATATATATATATATATATATATATATATATATATATATATATATATATATATATATATATATATATATATATATATATATATATATATATATATATATATATATTAATTAACATTTATTAATTTAAAAAATAATTTTAAAAAAAATTAAAAATAATAAATAAATAAAAACTTTATTTCAAAATCTTTTTTAAGCACCTTAAAGGTGTTGCCCACTTGGGGGGGCCCACCCATATGGGTTGAGCACTTCCCAAGCATGGGAGACAGTGTTGCCCATACTTGGGACAGCGCTCCCCAAACAGGGGAAACATTGTTGCCCATACTTGGTACAGCGCTCCCCAAAACACGGGGATCGCCATGTGGTGGTGGGGTCCAGCCTTCGGGCTCCCCACTACCACATTAAGATATGTAATTAATTTTTTAAAACAAAAATTAAATAAATTGTTTTTTTAAAACAATGCATCTACAGAGACAAATGAATACTCGAAAAAAATTCATGAGTATTCACAACTAACTCAATTGTTTTTTAGTTTAAAAAATTTTAACGGCTAAAATTTAATTTACTTTTCTATTTATATTTTATTTTAAACAAACCCCTCCAATACAAGGTATAATGGGAAAATAATTTCTTTTTTTTTAAAGAGTGACTCCAAAAACATAAAACCTCAAAAAAAATTCTGAGAAAATGAAAGAGAATGACAAAAAAAAATTTTAACTACCAGTCCTAGAAAACTAAAACTGGGCAAATTTTACCAGCATATAGGGGTGAATTTTAACAATATTCAAACATTTCTCACTCCAATCTTACCATACATACACCAATTCTCAGTTTAATAATAAAATTAGAATGCATCCACATGAAATTTTTAACAAAACTCACTGCCACACCCAATTTTAATTTGAAACCAATTTTGAACAAATGAAAATAAAATCAAGGAGGATATAAATTCAAATATTATTTCTACTCTTCCTTATTCCACAAATTTAAATGATTTTTCAAAACACACACTAATTTCTTTCAAATCAAATATTTTTTTTCAAAAACAAAAGAATTAACCAAGAAACCAACCTCTAAAAGCAATCCAGGAAGTAATTTGAAGAAGAGCCCAACCTGCAATCTAGCAGAATTTCTTCAAACAAAGATGCCCCCAAAGAAATATTCATCCCAACCAAAAAACTCCCAATTTTATGAAAAATATAGGTCATAAAGAAAATTTTGACCTAAAAATCCATTTTAGGTTAAAATTATTTTTAACCAAATTAATCATTTCCAAAAAAAAAGTTAATATTCAAAAATGTCTTTGCTCTCCAAATATTCATTTTCTAAATAAATTAAAACTTAAAAATTATGTTACCAAAAGTCAATGAGGGAAGTTTTTTTTTTTTTTTTTCAATTTCTATTTAACTTTTTTCCAAAATGCATTCAAGTGATTTAATTCACAATTTTGAAAATAACATTTAATCCAACTTTCTAGAATATGAATTAAATAATTTGATTTATTGATTAATCACACAAAGGGGTCATATTTAATTTAATCCCCTTTTATTTACGAATGCGTAATAAACACATTTAACTAATTAAACACTTTAAGATTTAATAGTTAACTTCACAAACGCATAACACCAGAGATTACTTTAGTGGCGAATATTCGCCAGTGGCAAATTTTTCACGTCGGCGACTTGGAAAATGGTGGATATTTTGTACCAACTGGAGGTGGCCATGTCACCAGAACATTATCAATTTCCGTCAAATTCACGGCCCGGTCGCCGTATGTGTTATGTAATTAAATGTTTCTATGCGAGGATTTCACCAATACAATATACGGTGGACACACAGTAAATTTAATTTTTTCGCCTACACTCTCTGAGGTTGCCTTAATAGACGACCATAATTCACCTATAGGCATATGAAGATTTGTTAGCCAGGAGGACCCAATTCGCCCAACATTTTGCCGATGCGTGTCTCCATTCACCCCAACTTTCGCCAACTATATTGTATTTGCCAATTATTTGGACGACCCATAATCACCTCAAAAATTACATAAGTCATGTTATAGTTACGTGAGATTCACCAAATATTTGTATACCATATAATATTCCCGCGGAATTTGCCATATAAGGATTGGTATAAATACATTTAAAGATCAGATCTATCTCTACACAATCTGGAGGGTTCTAGACTCTGAAATCTAATCAATAGCGAAGTTTCAGACCAAGGAAAATCATTGTTGTTGACGGCATTGGCGACTACTAGTGACCTAAAGGTGAGCGATCATATTTTTGATGTGTTATAATATTATTCTAAATTTATCTATATTTGTTTGCACTGTTGAGTTCATTATTATTCAGTGGGGACCCGTCAGTGCCAAGTGGTCAACTGAGAGATTCAGACCTCAGACATCTAGATTGTAGGTTGTAGGGCCAATGAAACATATCTTATACTTTATAGTCTATTATTTCTTCTTCAACAAATCGATATTTTTTGGCAGCCTTTATTTCGTTGGAGATGTCAAACAAGAAGGAGGGTAGGAAACCTAAATGTGGGGAAGACCATGAGAGGCCAACAAAAAGAAGAACGTTGTCTTCGTACTTTGGCTTTGGAAAAGATTGTGGTGAAAATCGGGAAGGTACATCATCACAAGTACAAGTACAAAATTCACAACCTACACCGCATGTTGGAGACAGCGGCAAACCTGATATCTCAGATCAAGATGATCTTTAAGAAGATTAATTGGTCGATGCCCAAGTTAGCCGGAATGATATAATCAACTTGGGTGATAATGTCATTGATGATAATGCACAAAAGGGGAAAAGAAAAGGCAGATCAAAAAAGGATCAACCACAATCAAAAAAGGATTGGGAGTGGGATATATCAGTGAGGAATTTCCAAATTAATTGGGCATCAAATTATCCATTCATTGAACCAGTGGAGAATCCAATTGAAGGCGAGCCTCCAATAGAATGCAGGTGTAAGATTTGCAGTTTGAAACATAACAAGGAAATTAGGTTGTAGCTAAAATTTGACACCATAGAAAAGTATATGGGTAAAGTTTATGAAAAAACAAATGATAGACGAAGTTGAAAATCAGTGATAAGATGGAAAAAAAAGGAGGAATGTAAGCATGTGAGGAATGTCAAAGAGTATTATTTTCATGAAAAAATACAAACGAAGCCTATTGAAGTTAAAGGTTCTATTGAAGCTATTTTTAGAAAAGTAATGCAAATAGAACAACTGGGAAAAGTTGTTTAGTTAAGCGTTACTTTTTATATTTTGAGTAGAGGGTGTGCTATGACAAATTTCCCATCAATTAGTGGTTTATTAGACTTTTTGAAAGTTCCTAAGTGTCCTAATAGACACTAGTTAGTAAATAGTGGATGGGAATGGGCAAGTTGTCTTGCTGAGGTTGAAAAAGAAGATGTAAAGGAAAAAATAAGAGAGTAAAACTTTATTTTTCTTTAGACGAAGTTACGGCAGTAGACAATACTTCATGGGTATGCATGCATGTTTATACTATACAGAATCATTCCTGCCAACCTCATCTACTAGCTGTTGCTAAATTCAAGGAGTGTGATAGCGGAAAATTTATTTCAACTAGTAAAGAGAAGTTTAATTGAATATGGAGGTATGGATTACATGACGGTTGCCGAAAAATTGGTGTGTGTTGGAGCAGATGGAGCTTCAGTAATGCAAGGTCACAGGAACGGTCTTTGTGCAAAGATTGAAACTTCATTTGCACAGTACATTACTGCAATTCATTATATGGTTCACAGAATGAATCTAGCTTTTGGAATTGTGAGCAAGTATGCTTCGGTAAAAAAAAATTGAAATTTTAATTAGAGAGCTCTACTCACACTTTTGTCGAAGTCCCAAGCGATTTATGGAATTTCAACACTTTGTTGATGGAATAACTGATGGGAACAAGCTTCTCAAGGATAATGATACCAGATGGATCTCTTTGGATGGTTCAGCGCATCAATTTTTTTAAAAATATTCAACCTTGATTGGACTATTTCACACAACTCGTGACGAATCAGATCAACCAAAATTTCCTGACCTTCTTCGGAGGTTAAGTAATCTAGAGACACTCTTAACTTTAGTAGCTCTTCTGTCCATGCTAGAGGAAATGAGGAATATTATGAAGGTTTCCCAAAAAAGAGCTCTGTATATTGCAGAATATGCTACGTTGCGTAAGATGACATGCATGACCCTTGACAATCTCTATCGAAATCAACCAACGCTATCTGATGAAAAATTTGTTAAGTGGCAGACACTCACAGATTTGAACAATCGTGATGACTTTTTACAAATCGGTGCAAATGGGGAGGTATGTGCCAATGTACGGGGAGTTGAGATACCATTGCACTTCTATGCCACGGTCGACCCTGAGGAACCAAGAAAGCGCCCCAGGAAGCAACTAGCAAGAGTTACAAGGGAAGATTTCGACAAGATTGTTGAGTTTGTAACTACTTCTGTGAAAAAATTTCCTATGATCTTTCCTCACAAATTAGAAGCAGATTCCCTCCTGACAACCTACTCGAAGCCATGTCTATTGTGTTTCCTCAATATTGGAGCCTCAACAGTGCAGTTGATTTTTGAAGTAAGCTACTGACTTTGAGAAAACAATTTTGCATATCCAAAGAATTTAATGGAGTAACTATAAATGGAATATTAGATGAAACTTGTCTTAGAGAGAAATCATCTCGTTTTGCATACACTATGAAGGAACAATATGGCACAATGGAGAACCCCCATGAAGAGGGATCAGTAACAAGGCTTTGGAAATATATAGTTGAGAATGCAGTGTTGCGTGATTCAATGCTAGAATATTTGAAGCTTGTTGATTTATGTCTTACCATGATATTGGGTTCGGTGGAAGATGAGAGAGTTTTCAGTGCTTTGGGGTTCCTAAAATCTAAGCTAAGAAACAAACTAGACAAAAATTTGGAAAATTGCTTGAGTCTCTATACATCTAGGTATGATGTCCACACTTTTCCTTACGATAGGGCACTGCAAATCTGGAGGTCCAAATGTGAAAGAAGAGGTTTGGGAAACACTTCAAACCAAAATGCCACTGCTAGTGGGACTATTGACTCATGTACTGGACCTACTGGTAGCATTGAGATGCAGCTCAACAAAGGTATGCAGACTCAGAGTGAAGAAAACACAAAAAAGAATGAAGAAAGCTCTAAATTTGATGAGGATGAATGGCAACTATAAGAGATTGGTATTTATTAATCTTATAACTGTATCTTATCATTCATATTACAAAATCATATTATTATGGTTGATAACTTGATGATATTTTATGAGTCTATCAACTTTTTGAAATTAGAATTTAATATTGATTTGTAATTTTATTTTTCAACTTTCTATTTCCAGATTTAATATAGCATAACAAAAGACCATAATGTGTTTATTGATACAGAGATATTTATTTAGACATGTTTGAGAACTCAAATTTTCATTAATTCTTTCAAAATATAGCCATATGATACAATTCATTCAATACACCACTTTGTGTGATTCTCCATGCAAAAGTCAGTACAAAGTTTCAGAACCCTTTGCAAATGACCTTGAATTTCCTTTTATAGAAACAAGGGAGCAACAACAATAGCTTCAAGTCGATTTGCAACATGTGAAGATTCAACATCAAAATCACAAACTCAGCACAAATTTATATGGTCATCACACGCTAGATAAGAAATTTAACAACTGCTACATGTTTGATGTCTCATGTTCAAAAAACAGAGTTCAAAATTAAATATAGATAATAGCAGTGCCCAAAACCTAGTAATCAGAAATGGAGAAATGCAAAAATGTTAAAACTTGGGAGAATTTGAGAATACAAATTTATAGGTTGAAGGTTTGCACTGTGCACCATAGATTCATAGGCTGGATTAGCAATAGCGAGTGTTGGCTTTTTCCTATTCATAAAACAGAGTTATTTCAAGTGATGTCAAATTCCAAACAGAAAAACATAAAACCTTGAAAATAAGAGTAAAAGCAAAAAATTGTGCAATAAATACTATGATTCTTAAGATTTATGTGCTAGTTTTTGTAGGGTGCTCCACTCTTCATCTGATGGAACATCAATATTCTTTAAACTATGGAAAGTCAAATACAACTTCGTCAACAATCCATATTTAGAAGAGTGACTTGACATCATTGTTTCACCCAATACCGCATTCAGAGTTGTAAATGGTTGGATGAATTCCAGAAAGCTTTGGGGAGTTGTGTTCCTAGGAAGCAAGTCTAAATCAAACTTCATTTTAATCTCCATGTATTTTTTGTAAGCTTCTTTTCCAATGAATTTATTTGATGGGTCAATGGTCTTAAGTAAACCAAGTTTAATCAAAGTAGTTGTCTTTTCTTGCAACTTCAATATCTTTTTGCCACATTTATCCATAACTTCTGATGTTTCCCTTATTTTTTGGCATTTTTGAAGGATAGATGATGTCTTAACTGTGGCATCAATGCGGCTCTTAATTCCCTTGGATGCCAAATAGTTGTCACTGGGACTGTATACTACTTGCAAAATTTGTTTGCCATATCCTCTTTTGAATAAACATGTATGCTCTTCTCAATGTGCCCTTTGATTTTCATATAAATTAATCTCAGACTTTCATTCAATTCAAACCATTCACACAACTTGTCACTCCTCTGCATTATTTGCCCCCAAATTTTTTCTTGTATATACTTCGTTGTATTTTTCATATTATCTTTCAATCTATCCTCCAAAGTTTTAATTTTATCATTTGCATTGTGCAGGTCTTCTTTCATTTGTGCACATTTTTTTATTTCTTCCTCTACTTCCTTTTCCAAATGTTTTTCTTTTTCCTTCTCATGATCCAATAGGTCCTATAATTTTCTTATTTTGGTAGCAGCAAACTCATAACTTTTGTAAAAAAATTTAAAACTGGCTCTTTCCTCATCATTTTTTTTTACTGTTTTTAGCCATTTTTTCTCTCAGGTCTGTTCGGTGTGGAGCCTGATCAGTCTCCAAGTGGCAGATTGTTGAAATGTGGCGACTGATCAGCAAAGTACTGTACACTCAGCACGTATCTTCGCCGACATTGTAATAAAACCCTAAAAAAGGCCGACTTTGTTTGTTGCCCTAAAAACGCATGTTATAAGCGGCTGGGATGCTTAAGGCATTGTAAAATTGATGTACTGTTTTTGCTGGATAATAAGAAAGATTGGACGGTTGTGTATGGTGGACGTAACCCATTCTGGGTGAACCACATTAAATCTTTGTGTTATCTGTGTCCTGTTTTATTTCTTTATCTTTTGTATTTAAATCTGCATATAATTGTTAGTTCATATTTGCTTCGGATCTGCTTGAAACCCTAACAATTGGTATCAGAGCGAGGTTTTCTGTAAATTGGCAGGACTTTCAGATTTGAGTGGGAGCAATGGAGGATTCCAAATTCAAGGTCGAAAAGTTTAATGGCCAGAATTATCAGTTATGAAAAATGCAGACGGAGGATTACCTGTATCAAAAGGATTTGTGGCGGCCATTGGAAGGAAAGGCAAAGAAACTGACCACAATATCAGATGAAGAGTGGGACATTTTAGATAGAAAGGCACTGGGATCCATTCGATTGTGCCTTGCGTCGTCTGTAGCATTCAATATAACAGAAGCAAAAATGACTGTAGATTTGATGGCAACATTGGCTAAGCTGTATGAGAAACCCTCGGCTTCTAATAAGGTATTTCTTATGAAGCGTTTGTTTAATTTGAAAATGAGGGAGGGAGGATCTGTAGCGGAGCACTTAAATGAATTTAATACAATTACCAGTCAATTATCTTTGGTAAAAATTACCTTTGCAGAAGAGGTTAGGGCTCTCTTGATTTTATGTTCTTTGCCAGAAAGCTGGAATAGCTTGGTTATGACTGTAAACAACTCTGTCTCTGGTAAAAATACTTTGGTATTTGATGATATTGTTTGTGTTATCCTAAGCGAGGAAATGCGAAGGAAAAGCACAGGTGAGACTCCAACATCATCGGGTAGTGTTTTGAATGTGGAGAACAGAGGAAGATCAAAGGAAAGAGGAAAAGGCCCTGGGAATGAGAAGTCACGAGGGAAGTCAAAGAAAGGATGCTCTCAATCTAGAGGAAAGAAAGATTGCTGGTACTGCGGAAAGCCTGGTCATCTAAAGAAAGACTGTTGGTCTCGGAAAAACAAAGAAGGAGACAAAAATGAAAATGACAATAAGGAAGCTAATATTGCAAGTAATACTTTACAAGATACTTTAATCTTATGTTTGGATAATGTTAATGATTCCTGGGTAATAGATTCTGAGGCTTCATTTCATGCTACACCCCATAGAAAATATTTTCTAGATTATGTTCAAGGTGATTTTGGACAGGTATATTTGGGTGATGATGAGCCTTGTCAAATTGTTGGAAAAGGAAAGATAAAGATCAAGTTGCAGAATGGTAATGACCGGTTTCTGCAGGAGGTAAGACATGTTCCTAATTTAAGAAGAAATTTAATTTCTGCACGGCAACTAGGTAGTGAAGGTTGCATAGTTACCTTCTCAGACAATATGTGGAAGGTCACTAAAGGATCGTTAGTAGTAGCTAAAGGTGCGAAGGTAGGCACATTATATCTGTGTACTGATAACACTTACTCTACCTTAGCTGCTACAGATAAAGTTATTGCAGGGATAACAACAATAAATGTTGCAAGAACAAATTCGATAATGTGGCACCATAGGCTTGGGCACATGAGTGAGAAAGGGATGAAAATCCTTCACTCCAAAAATCTATTGCCAGGACTAAAGAAGGTTGATTTAGAGTTCTGTGAAAACTATGTTTATGGTAAACAGAAAAGAGTCAGATTTCTCAAGGTTGGGAAAGAGAAGAAGAGTGAGAAGTTAGAGCTTGTACATTCAGATGTATGGGGACCGGCTCAGGTATCATCTCTTGGTGGCTCTTGTTACTATGTTATTTTTATTGATGACTCAACCAGAAAAACATGGGTATATTTCCTAAAACAAAAATCAGATGTTTTTGAAACTTTTAAGAAATGGAAAGCTCTAGTTGAGAATGAGACAGGAAAAAAGTTGAAGTGTCTCAGATCGGATAATGGAGGTGAGTATTGCAGCAAAGCATTTGAAGATTACTGTTCTTTAAATGGGATTCGAAAGCAGAAGACAGTTCCAAGAACTCCACAGGAAAATGGTGTGTCAGAGAGAATGAATAGGACCATCATGGAACGTGCGAGGAGCATGAGATTGCATGCTGGATTGCCCTTACATTTTTGGGTAGATGTTGTACATACTGCTGTCTATTTGATAAATAGAGGACCTTCAACCCCTTTGGATGGTGGTATTCTAGAGGAGGCATGGACTGGTAAAAAGGTAAATTATTCTTTTCTAAAAACTTTTGGTTGCGAAGCTTTTGTCCATGTTGATAAAGAAAACATAACCAAACTTGATACTAAATCTCAGAAATGTACCTTCATTGGATATGGGATAGATGAATATGGCTATCGGTTATGGGATTTTGAAAATAAGAAAATAATTAGAAGTAGAGATGTTATATTCAATGAGAAGGTTATGTATAAAGAATAGATGCAGGAAAAGAAGCATGAACAGGACAAACAAGAATATGTGGTGTTGGATGAGATTCCTGAAAATGAAATGCCACAGGTACCTAATGCTCAGCAACAACAGATTGTCCCACAAACTCCTGCAAGTGTTAAACGTTCTACGAGGACAAGTAGACCCCCTGAAAGATTTTCTCCTTCTTTGTATTCTATTTTATTAACGGATTCTGGTGAACCAGAAGAATATGAAGAAGCAATGCAGGTGGATGCCAAACAACAATGGCAACTAGGCATGAAAGAGGAGATGGACTCCTTGATGAAAAATAAGACTTGGGACTTAGTCCCTTTACCTGCAGAAAAAAGAGCCTTGCCTAACAAATGGGTCTATCGGCTGAAGGAGGAGGAAGGAGGTCAGAAAAGATATAAGGCCAGACTTGTGGTAAAAGGTTTTGCACAGAAAAAGGGTATAGATTATGATGAAATATTTTCTCCAGTTGTAAAAATGACTTCAATTAGAACTGTACTTAGTCTTGTGGCTGCAGATGATTTACATCTTGAACAATTAGATGTCAAAACATCTTTTCTCCATGGAGATTTGGAGGAGGAAATTTACATGTTGCAACCACAGGGATATGAGGTCAAAGGTAAGGAGAACTTGGTGTGCAGGTTGAAGAAAAGTCTGTATGGCCTAGAGCAAGCACCCCGACAATGGTATTTAAAATTTGATAGTTTCATGGCTGAACACGATTATCATAGATGTCATTCTGATCATTGTGTATATTTTAAGAGATTTGATAATGGCAGTTATATTATCCTGTTGTTTTATGTTGATGACATGCTTGTTGTTGGGTCTAACATCCAACATATAAATGATCTTAAACAGAAATTAGCCAGGTCATTTGCTATGAAGGATTTGGGTATAGCTAAGCAAATTCTCGGTATGAGGATTACACGGGACAGGAAAAATAGAACCTTGAATTTGTCCCAAAGTGAGTATATAAAGAAGGTGTTGAAAAGATTTAACATGCAGGATGCAAAAGTAGTTAGTACACCTTTGGCTAGTCATTTCAAATTGACTAAGGAGATGTGTCCAAAGGCACAGGAAGAGGTTAATAAAATGTCTAACATCCCGTATTCATCAGCTGTTGGCAGTCTGATGTATGCAATGGTATGCACAAGGCCAGATATTGCACATGCAGTGGGAGTTGTGAGCAGGTTTATGAGTAATCCGGGTATGGAACATTGGAATGCTGTGAAATGGATTCTTCGGTATTTGAAAGGAACTACTACGAAGGCATTATGTTTCAAAGGATCTAATGCTGCTCTAAGTGGATTTGTTGACTTTGATCTAGCGGGTGATATTGATTCATGGAGGAGTACTACAGGGTATGTTTTTACTATAGGGGGAACTGCAGTCAGTTGGATTTCTAGGCTGCAAAAGGTTGTTGCACTTTCAACCACTGAAGCTGAGTATGTTGCTGCTACAGAAGCCAGCAAAGAGATGATTTGGTTGCAATGTTTTCTGAAGGAATTGGGTCAGACACAAGAGGATAGCCCATTGTATACTGATAGCCAGAGTGCCATTCATCTTGCGAAGAACTCTGCTTTTCATTCAAGGACAAAGCACATTCAACTCAGGTACCACTTCATCCGGACTATTTTGGAGGAGGGTCAGTTACGGCTTGAGAAGATTCACACAAGTGAGAATCCTGCTGATATGTTCACAAAGGCAGTTCCACAGGAGAAGCTGATTTCTTCATCAGTTTCTGTTGGTCTTCTTGATTGATAATTGTGGAATTTATACCAATCAAGTCCTAGTGTTTTATCTAGCAGATGTTGCATGTACAGTGGTGTCGTGTAGTATCAGTCTCCAAGTGGGAGATTGTTCAGTGTGGAGCCCGATCAGTCTCCAAGTGGGAGATTGTTGAAATGTGGTGACTGATCAGCAAAGTACTGTACTATTTTTGCTGGATAATAAGAAAGATTGGACGGTTGTGTATGGTGGACGTAACCCATTCTGGGTGAACCACGTTAAATCTTTGTGTTATCTATGTCCTGTTTTATTTCTTTATCTTTTGTATTTAAATCTGCATATAATTGTTAGTTCATATTTGCTTCGGATCTGCTTGAAACCCTAACAAGGTCCTTCAATTCTGCATCCATCTTTTTCTGCTCTGCAATTTCTACTGCAGAGCCTAAATTTTTTATCCTTTTCTGTAAATCATTGCACTTGTTATATGTTTCTTTTCTCTTTGATTTTTTCGTTTGCCAGGTCTTCCTGTAACTTTTCTATTTGTTTCTCCAGTTTATTTTTTTCTCTCTCCACCTTTAGCAGTGAAGTGTAGACCACTTTGTTAGTCCTTTTTGAATCACTAATTTTGTCCACATTATGTACTTTGGAAAAATCCATTTGGAGGGTGCTAACTTGAAATTCAGAGGGATCTATCTGACTGTGTGGTGGATTTTTACCTTTAGCTAGGGGCATAACAACCATGAACTCCATCATATCTTTGTGTGGGTCATATGTTTGAAATACCATGTTCCTTGCAGGTTGTTCGTCTAATACTTCAGTCAGGGCAACCCTATGCAATGCTCTCTTTTTTTCTTTATTTGCATTTGTTGTGTGTTCATATTTTTCATAGTAATCACAAAATTGAAAATCTAGGCTTGCTAAAGAAATTGAATGTTTGAAAGGTGACATAGCAGAGGCTCCAGTTCCACCTATGCCTGTGGTTTTAACTAATGCATTACGAGGATTACCAACAACCATTTCTGATCCTGTCCCACTGTCACTTTCATGTGTAGTTTTTATAGTATTTTGAGGGGTCTGATCCGAAGTTGCAAATGATAGATTTGTAGTGTCAGTGGCACTTGATATAGGATTCTCAATAGTATGAGTATCTACCACTAGTGGCCTCTTGCGAAAGATATTTTGTTGTTGCCCTTGTCCAACACCAAGACAACTAGTATCAGTAGTAGTACCCATACCAACCCCACCAATCGCAGTGGCACCTGATTGAACACTAATAGGAATACTATCCCCAAATTCTCCACCAGTGATAGTGGCACTTGATTCACCACCAATGGGAATACCATGATGTGGTGGTGGTTGTGGATTTGAACCTGAAACAAATGCAGGTGAACCCTAAGGGTAATGAGTAGTACCTTTTCATGATGAATCTAAAGAATCAAGTCCAGTGACTAGTTTAACAAGAGCTTTTGATTTTGAATATGATGGAATTTGTACCTCAAGTGGATACTAAATGCCTTCTCCTTTGGGACCTAGACCACCACCTTAAAAACCCATTTTTTCCACAATGTTTGCCCCTTTGCTATATTTTTCTTTCATGGACTCATTGACTCCACCTAATATTTTAGGGACTGTAGTAGTTGTTGAAGTGGGCTCAACCTCATACTCATTATCATCTTCACTCATGTCATATGTTGTTGTGGGATGCTCCATATTCCACAATTTGCTAAACTCTTCATCCTCGTCAATGGACTCAAATTCTACACTGGTCTTTGGTTCACCAAGATTCTTCATCATAGTCCAAAAATCATTTATTTTGGTTTGATTCCAATAACTTTCTTTACATTCTTGCAGAATTGTTTTGGGAATAGATTTGTTAGATGGATTAGCAGATTTTTGGTATAAATTGTAGGACCTCCTATTTTGGATGCCCTCCTTTGTTGTCCTTTGTGTGTGCAATGTCATAATTTGTGATGACATTTGTTATGTTGAAATGTTATTGTCAACGGCAATTTTCTCCATCTCTTTTTTTACCTCATCCCAGGAGTCCATGTTTCTAAGCTTTTCTAGCAATGGTTTGCTTTCATGTTGACATAACGCTGAAGAGTTCCCATTTTTCTTAAGCCTTTCTTGAACTACACCAATTGGATCATACTGCCAAAGACCCTCATCACCAAAGCTAAAAAGTGTCAAAAAATCATGTGCCACATTGAATGCTTATCTCTCAAATGTGAACCCTCCACATGAGAAAGGCAAGGAAGGAAATATGCTCTTCTTTTGCTGACCATGGAAGTGCCTATCTATGTTGTCCAACTACCATACATATTCCAATGCAAATACCCTCTCTGTCACATGTATTGGAAGTTTATAGGGTTTTACTGTTGATCCGTAAAACCTTAACACAGTGTATTCTTCCATGAAGAACCAGTCAGCCAATTGTATTTGACTTCCGAGTTGAATGCAATCTGTAATGCCCTGCCAAGAACCCCGAAGGAAAACCCACAACAAGGGTGAAAAAAAAAAAAATTTAAAGTATAAACTTCATAAGTGCATTTACACAACATGCACGATAACACAAGCAGAAGACTTACACCAGAATTCCTTAAGGGTTACCAATGAAGAATTAACTTCAAGAATAAAATCCACAAAACCAAATATCTACATATGCATCATTAACTCAATGATCACAAGAAGCCGAAGAAAATAAAGATTCATCATTAAAAGATTGAAAGGATACAACATAATTTCCACTTCAATAAGCATTTACTAAAATCATCAAGGAAACTTGATAAAAACATCCAAACATAGGATTACATTGCTCTTCCAATACATAGCCTCTTAATAAACATAAAGGATAGATCTCATCCAATTACAAGGTTATATAAGATCAATATTACAATGATATAATGACCACATAGGTCTACAAATACCATAAATCTCCAAAACATGAGATGAAGCATGAGTCACAAACCATAGAAACACTTGCGAAGCCAATCCTCGCATGAAGGCACAAATCTAAACATCTGTTGGGATGTGGCACTACCACCTGACCATGTAATTCCCAAAATGGAATCACCCCACTGTGCTAGGAGGCAGTTGAGGACCCTCGAACAAGCATAAGCATGACATGGTCGACAAACAATACAACTCCATGATAGCACAAAAGACTCCACAAGAATCTAGGTGACTCAACTTCACAAACACAAGTGATCTGACATCACAAAACACAAGTGAACCAAAAGAGAGAGTGTCATCGCATAGCTTGATGGTTACCTCAGTAGGCTCTCATAGGTCTTGGACCTATATCCTGGTAACCTCTCCCGAACCTCCAGCTCCAACTAAGTCTCATGTGGACCCTTCCAGCCTTTCATCAAGACAAGGTGGTTAGTTTGCCATTCCAAGCCTTCTCACTACATTATGAGCCTCAATCAAGCACCCACCTATGTGCGAGGTACATTATCTTATTAATGTTATGAAACTACCCACCTAATCAATTCATTAGATTACCATTTATTATCTGACTTTCATTGGGTCGTAATACCTACCACTTTGGGTGCAACCCCCAAGCGAAAGCCACTCTCTCAAAGGACACTACACAAGCATGGTCACTCCCCGAGGACCCTATGGCAAAGTAGACAGCCATAACACCACTATCAGAAACAAGTGGTCAAACAAGGACATACTGACTCTTGATTGACCATAAGGCAAAGACACTACATGGTTAAGACAATAGAGCCAACATATATCACTTGGTCAAACGTACCAATTACACCACCATAGGATGATTGAACCACTGACCAAAATATCACAATAAACACTTGCAAGGATAGCTAAATACATCAAATCCACACTCAGACAATCTTTGAAATATCAGCATCATAAACACTTGAAACATCATTGATTGAAAATTAAATAAAACACTCCTTTCCAGCAGTCACATCTAATGAATTTCCAAATCAATATTCCAAATATACCCAATTGAATCTCTAATTCATGTCTTAATTTTCATTGATAAATTTATTAACCACATAATAAAAATCACATTGCATCATGCAATACCACTTTAAACATTCCATTTATAAAATTTAAGTTCTTAACACAAACCGGTTTGGAGACCTATGAGGGCTCAAAACCAAGTGGGGGTCAAACCAACCGCGGTTGTGCTACTGTCGGGGCAACAGACACCACTTACTGGTAGTGTTGCTACCACTAGTAACACTACCGCTACCAACCGGTAACACTTACCACTTCCAACCGATGACACTTACCACTTCCAACCGGTGACACTTACCACTTCGAACTGGTAACACTTACCACAAGGAACATTCCATTTCCAGAATTATTTCACGGGCACACACATATAGTGCCAATTTCTAAAATTTCAAGGAAGAGTTTTACCAACAAGGTAAATGGTGAAATAAACACATTGGAAAGAATGACTAACCAAATCTTGACAATTTAGAAACAAGGAAGCACCCAGCCAACCCAAATCTAAAGTTCATTCTTTCAAAAGAAGAGGTAAAGCAAGAAATTGATTTCCAAGAACAAAACACACAGCAGATAGAGAAATGAACCATTTCTTTCCCGTAAGCAACCATATGATTTAGGATTCAAAAAATCAACAACCACGGGCATTCTTTCTTCCATTTCAACATTCCAAAAAGAATCTACAGGAAGAATACATAAATTTCCATACACACGAAGCAAACTGAAAATTTCAAAATAAATTCAAAACCAAAAGGGAACCTCCAACCTTGAAGCAATTAGCAAGTGAAAGATATGAAGCAAATCCAGTCTTGCAACCAGGACGAATTTCCAGCTCCTCCAAGAAGTTTTTCTAGAATTTTCTCTCCAAAAATCCTCTTCTTCTCCTGTCGTGAATGCCTAGAATGGATGCCCAAAATATCTTTTAACCCAAGCTTCTAGGTTAAGTTTTTCATCCAATCAAATTTAATTATTTTAAAACTAAAAGGCAATCAGATTTATTTCTTTCCCAAAAATAATAATTCTTTCCAATGATTAAATTAAAAAGGCCAAATGGAAAAATAAAAAGGAAAACTTTAATTTATTTCTTTTTCCATAAATATTTCCTTCAACATAAGAATTTTACATTTTTAAATGGCTAGGCAATTTATTTATTTCACAAAAATATCAGTGTAACTTTACACAATAAATTAAGTCATTTAACCATTTAATCTAGCAATTCATCAATTTAAATAAATCAATAATCACAGAGCATATTAATTAAATGATTACGCCAACACAAGATAGCATCATCCATTTAAATTAAATAACCATTTGAATAAACGGAAACACACAAAACCAAGGCAAATCAAATGACGACTCTCAAATGACCAAACCAAGGCACCATGACACGCATAACAGCTAGACCGGGAAACACAACCGACTGACAACACTCACAAGAGTGTAACTGTGGTCAAGCTAGGGTACAACAACTATCTCCTCCACTCCCATTGGATATATAAGGCATGCTCAGACCTACGAAACCAGGTGGAGTCAATACCTCATACCTACCCGGTACTAGTACCTGCAATGTCCTGCACCAAAGTGAAGGAAAAGCATCCCCTCACATCCCAATACACTTGTGAACACGCAACATATAAATAACGCATTGCAATATAAAGGAAAAGTGTTAGGCCATGATAATGATCCATAAAAATAACATTACTCATAAGCACTGAAATACTGATAGCTCAATGATGAACGGATAGTACCAAACCGGTACTGAGAGGGGGGGTGAATCAGTACAGGCAAAAACACAATCTTAAATCGGTTTGTCAGTAGACACAGTGCATTGACAGACAAACAGTAACACTGGTCTTTAAATAGAGTACAACCGGCAAAACCCAGAATAACTGAGACAAGCATAAACTGGTTGACACTTATCTCCTCATACAATCTAACATTTTATTTCCATTTCTCCCTAGTGCATGAACAGGTAATCTACCATCAAAGATATACATATAATAGCTAGATCAACATGATTCACCACTTGACAGAAAACAGCATAGCATCACATGAAGAAGACATCACATATGACACACATATTTTTTCACATCGAAACCCAACTGGGAAAAACCACGGTGGGGATGAATACCCACAAGCTTGCTTTTGAACTCTTTAGAAGTCCACTCTGTTAGGAGCCTTGTCCGGTTAAAGACTGATACAATAGGTTTTGTTAGGAACTGATCCTGTTAGGGATCACCTGGTTAAGGGATGGCTAGAATACCCGGTTAAGGATTAAACCCTGTTAAAGGTTACCTTGTTAGAGGATTTCAAGAACTCAATGGTTTTGAGTCACCCTGTTAAAGTATTTACAGCAAGCTGATTAAAGCTACCCTGTTAAGGGATTTTCCAACTATTGAGGTGGTTAGAGATCAACAGGTGTTACAATGATCTAGTAACAACACTCAATGCCAATGCAGATCTGCTTTAGCTTCTCTTCACCTTCTACACTTACACTCTACAAGTATCACTTCTCTCCTCTGGTCTGGCAAGAATCACATATCTCTTCTCTTGGATACACACACAAATTTTGCCAACAACCTCAAAAAGAAACACAACATCGACCTTATAGGAAAACAGATAGGTCAGTAGCATAAACCTTAAACCCTAAACCTGTTAGGTTAAGGAATTCAAACGGTTCAATCCTGACCGTTGAGCACACTACATTAAATGCAACAGTCTTGATCCAATCTCAAGACATTCTCCATCGTTCATTTTCCACCGATTTCATGGCGGTTGATAACCCATCACGCGTTATCACCGTTTACAGGCTTCGCACATTCTCGAGGTAGATGGGAACAATCTCCTTCATGCAAGATCCTTCATGCGCACAAGGCTGACATGGCAACATGATCTGTTCTTCATTACCATGCTAACTCATCACACAAAGTCACCGGTTGAGCCACACAAGCTTGAAGCACTTCAACCGGAAACCCTGAAGTTGAGACTACCAACCGGTAGTCATACAATGCTTCCATGTGCCGATTTCCATAACCATATGCTAGTTCACCTTGAACAAACACACCGCTTCACTTTGGCACAAATGTCAGTTCACTATGTTATACTAGTTCTCTTCTCTTCATCATATTGACATCAATGACAACACACGATGTCATTATGTCCTCATCCCAATTCACATAATGCCAACAAATACTGCATAAAATCATACACCATAAATTGAGATAAAGCATGAAATAACATCGCATGACATCCGAATCAATATCCAATAATGTTCCATAGAACAGTCACTAAAGTAACTCAAAACATACAAAAGAGGTTGAATAAGGAGGGGTACTGCATCCTCCCCCCCAAGCCTAGGCTTACTCCTGGAAGCCTAAAATAGATAAGAATAAAGCTCTCTCATCTTCGCTGCATCTTCCCAAGTCGCAGAGGACTCATCACTGGGGTCCCATAGGACCCTTACCTGCTTAATGGTACGACCCCTGAGGGTAAAATTTTGATGCTGAAGGATGCGCATGGGCTCCATGGAAAGTTGTCCATCCTCGACCTATAAAGCATTCCAATCAAGAACATGGGTCACATCACAATGATAAGGACGAAGAACAGAAACATGAAAGACATCATGGATATGAGATAGACTCGGCGGCAAGGCAAGATGGTAGGCAACAGGTCCTATCCTCTCAAGGATCTCAAAAGGGCCTACAAAATAAGGCGCCAACTTAGAACCCTTTCCATAACAGATCGGACTCTTTCGCGGAGAATGCACGATCGCCAACTGAAAGCTAGCGATCAACTCTATGAGCATCGACATACTTCTTCTACCTATCCTGGGCAGCAACCAAATTCCCACAAATCTACTCCATCTCACGAATCAAATTCGGGCCTAAACACACCCTATCCTCCAACCAATCCCAACTCAAAGGAGTATGGCAAGGACGACCATACAATGCCTAGAAGGGCGACATGCCTATAGAGCTATGATAATCGTTATTATAAGAAAACTCCACAAGGCAAAGATATTCCTCCCAGCGCGACTACTGGTCCATAACATACATGTGAAGCATGTCCTCCAAGACTTGGTTCACACGCTCAGTTTGACCATCGGTCTCTGGGTGGTAAGCTGAACTGAAGTTTAGCTGGGTCCCCAAACCATGTTGAAGTGAGGTCCACAAGGCTGATGTAAAGACAGGGTCTCTATCACTAATGATCCGCCTTGGGATCCCATGCAACCTCACCACATCTTCCAAGAAGACTCGTGCCACCACTGCTACAGTGTAGGAAGATCGAATAGGAACAAAATGAGCAACTTTGGTCAATCTATCAACAATGACCATGATTGCATCATGACGTCATGAAGAAACAGGCAACCCTACTATGAAATCCATGGAAATGATATCCCATTTCCAATCCAGTATCAAATTCGGCTGTAAAAACCCTGCAGGGTGCTGATGCTCCACCTTCACTCGTTGACATTCCAAGCACTTGGACACAAAATCAGCAATGTCATGTTTCATACCAGCCCAATGATATATCTACCTAAGATCTGTGTGCATCTTCTTGACACCAAGGTGTGTCGAATAAGGTGCATGATGGGCCTCTGTCATGATCAAAACGTGAAGACCCTCCAAACGAGGTACATAGATCCATCCAAGATGTCTAAGATGGCCATCTAACTCAATAGTATATCCAAAATATCTACCCTCCAATGGTCTTCCAGACTTTGCCACGGCTCTAACATCCTGATACCAAGTGTCCTAAGGAAGAACTCCAAGAATTCTCTCACTCAAGTCCACACCAAGGGACAATGCTGCAACCTCATGCCACCTACGGCTCAAAGCATTGGCCACTACATTCTCTTTCCCCTGAATATAATAAACCTCAAAATCATACTCACAGAGGAATTCCATCCATCTTTGTTGTCGAGCATTCAAGTTCCACTGCGTGAAAATATACTGCAAACTACGGTGATCACTATGCAACTCAAACCAACGCCCCAATAGGAAATGTCTCCAACGAACCAACGCATACACTACAGCTGCCAACTCCAAGTCATGAACTGGATAGTTCAACTCGTGATCCTTGAATTTGTGAGACTCATAGGCAACCACACGTCCATCTTGCATAAGCACCGCACCTATACCTTCCAAAGAGGCATCTGTGCATACCATGAAATCTCTGGATGGGTCAGGAACTGTCAAAATCGGAGCACTAACAAGGAGCTCCTTCAAGGTATGAAAAGACAATCCACACTGCTCTGAACAAACAAACTTCTTCCCTTTCCTTTGAAGAGAATTAATTGGATGGCCTATCCAAGAAAAGCTCTAAACAAAGCGACGGTAATATCCGGCCAAACCCATGAAACTTCAAACTTCAGAAACATTGGTCGGTGCTGGCCAATCAACAATGGCTTGGATCTTAGAAGGATCCACGGATACACCTTCTCCAAAAACTATATGACCCAGATAGCTCATCTCTGACTGGAAGAAATCACACTTTGCCAAATTCGCAAAAAGCTGCTTCTCCCTCAAGCACTGCAATACCTGACGCAAGTGACCCTCATGCTCTTCCATGGATCTAAAATAAATCAATATGTCATCCAAGAACACAAGAACAAAGTGGTCAAGGTAAGTGCTTAAAACCCCATTCATAAGACTCATGAACACAAAAGGTGTGTTCGTCAACCCAAATGGGACCAATGTGAACTCATTGTGATCATAACGAGTACGAAATGTCGTCTTATGAATATCGGCATCCTCAATGCACAACTAATGATACCCAAACTTCAGGTCTATTTTAGAGAACACCTTGGATCCCTTCACCTGATCAAAGAGGTCATCAATCTGAGGCAATGGATATCGATTCCGGATGGTTACCTTATTAAACTATCGATAATCAATGCATAATCGAAGAGAACCATCCTTCTTCTTGACAAAGATAACCGGCGCACCCCAAGGAGAAACACTAGGACAAATGAATCCCTTGGCCAACAACTCCTCAACTTGCAACTTCAACTCACTCAACTCTTGAGTAGTCATCCAATATGGTGCTCTCGAAATAGGTTCCGCGCTAGGAACCAAGTCAATGAGAAAATCTATGTCTCATTTTGGAGGCATATCGAGAATATCCAAAGAAAACACATCCGCATACTCTCAAAGAATAGGGTGACCATCAAGAGAGATTTCTCAACTCTCTCCCTCATCCACATCCTCAAGAGCAACTGCAAAAAGCTAACACCCTTGATGCATGCACCGCCTAAGTTGCATAGCGGAAATCATACATAAGGATATCAATCGTTGAACTCCAACGATCCCCACTCTCCTACCATGGTCATCTACACACTCTATTGTCTTCTGACGACAATCTACACGAGCGCTATGAGATGATAACCAATCCATCCCCAACACAACTCCATAGGACCCCAAAGGAATGACTCGAAGGTCAACTGAAGTGACAAAGGGTCCTAGGTCCAACTCACAACTGGGAACGAAGGCATCTACACACACTCGCACACTGGTAGCCAACTCTACTTGCCACCTATCTTCCTGCTTAGCAGACATGAGCCCACACCACTCCATAATGGATGAAGAAATAAAAGAATCTGAAGCACCAAAATCAAAAAGTACAGAGATAGGGGTACCACGCAACACACCTGTGGTCTCAATCACAGTACTTTGATGCCTACCGAGGTAACCATCAAGGTAAAGCATGAAATAATCACATTGGAAAGAATGACTAACCAAATCTTGACAATTTAGAAACAAGGATGCACCCAGCCAACCCAAATCTAAAGTTCATTCTATCAAAAGAAGAGGTAAAGCAAGAAATTGATTTCCAAGAACAAAACACACAGCAGATAGAGAAATGAACCATTTATTTCCTCTAAGCAACCATATGATTTAGGATTCACAAAATCAACAACCACATACATTCTTTCTTCCATTTCAACATTCCAAAAAGAATCTACAGGCAGAATACATAAATTTCCATACACAGGAAGCAAACTGAAAATTTCAAAATAAATTCAAAACCAGAAGGGAACCTCCAACCTTGAAGCAATTAGCAAGCAAAAGATATGAAGCAAATCCAGTCTTGCAACCAGGACAAATTTCTAGCTCCTCCAGGAATTTTTTCCAAAATTTTCTCTCCAAAAATCCTCTTCTTCTCCTGTCGTGAATGCCCAGAATGGATGCCCAAAATATCTTTTAACCCAAGCTTCTAGGTTAAAGTTTTTCATCCAATCAAATTTAATTATTTTAAAACTAAAAGGCAATCAGATTTATTTCTTTCCCAAAAAATAATAATTCTTTCCAATGATTAAATTAAAAAGGCCAAATGGAAAAATAAAAAGGAAAACTTTAATTATTTCTTTTTCCATAAATATTTCCTTCAACATAAGCATTTTACCTTTTTAAATGGCTAGGCAATTTATTTATTTCACAAAAATATCAGTGCAACTTTACACAATAAATTAAGCCATTTAACCATTTAATCTAGCAATTCATCAATTTAAATAAATCAATAATCACAGAGCATATTAATTAAATGATTACGGCAACACAAGCTAGCATCATCCATTTAAATTAAATAACCATTTGAATAAACAGAAACACGCAAAACCAAGACAAATCAAATGACGACTCTCAAATGACCAAACCAAGGCACCATGACACGCATAACAGCCAATCGGGGAAACACAACCGATTGACAACACTCACACGAGTGTAACTACGGTCAAGCTAGGGTACAACAACTATCTCCTCCACTCCCATCGGATATATAAGGCATGCTCAGACCTGCGAAACTAGGTGGATTCAATACCCCGTACCTACCCGGTACTAGTACCTGCAATGTCCTACACCAAAGAACCACACATGCATATAGACCAATATATATATAGGCACAGTAAACACATCGATGAAGGAGAATCGTGATGTTCTCTGTCTCACGGGAGTGAGTGAAGGAAAATCATCCCCTCGCATCCCGATACACTTGTGAACATGCGACATATAAATAACGCATCGCAATATAAGAGAAAAGTGTCAGTCCATGATAATGATCCATAAAAATAACAATACTCATAAGTACTGAAATACTGCATAAAATCATACACCATAAATCCAGATAAAGCATGAAATAACATCACATGACATCCGAATCAATATCCAATAATGTTCCACAGAACAGTCACTGAAGTAATTCAAAACATACAAAAGAGGTTGATCGAGGAGGGGTACTACACAATCTCTACAAGACACGGGCAATCTAGGCATTGGAGTGCTTGTAATTTCATTATACATTGGTGCCAAAAAGAAGTCTACAAAATGGTTGTAGTTCTTTCTGTTATCATGCATCCTTATCTTTGGTGTCCATTCATATATTGGACACTCTGTTTTGTTCTGAGTCTTCTCATCAATCTTGTAGTTCACAATGTGAAGATTGTTGGTCTTGAATATTACACGATACTTGGATAGAAGGAGATAGCACAAGTAGGATGAGAACCTAAATGTCTTACAAGAACATTTTTTATCATTAGTTATTGTTTTTGCATTGATTGAACAACATGATCAACAAAATTATATCTTATTGGCTGAGTTACACAATGGATATTAAAAATCATTTCAAGAAGGCTAGCACCCACTTCCCTATCATTTTCCAATCCCAAGCAAAATGTCAGTAAGGAAATAGTATCCCGAACCCATGGAACAACAATGTTAGAATCATAAGGAGACTTATGATTCTGATCCAATGGAGTACCATGCATTATTAGAGCTCTAATAAATGAATCTCTACGACCTTCATCGAGACTCTCATAATTATCTACCAGGTTTCCTAGGTCAATGTTGACATTTAAGTTTTGTGCTTCAAACCTTAGGTTCAACAAACGAGCAAATTCTCCCACGTTTATGGATAGAATTTCCTCTTTTGTATTTTTATTGACAATTGCTTTTTTATCTTCATCATAATTTTCGATGCAGACCATGACAAAATCAGGGCAAGGGAATACTTCAAGTAACACCATGCTTCCAAATCCAGCATCCCACGATGCGATTTTATTTGTTCTTTGTTTTAACATTGTGTTGAAAACAATAAATTTTGCCTTTCTTGGATTTGTCGCCTTATTAGACAATGCATACCTAATATCTATGAAACGCTTTTCACCATGGATAGCAAGGTCATAAATATCACGGTATTCATCAGTGAAACCTGGTGTTTTAACCAGTTCGGTTAGGTATATTTTTTTTTTCAATTGGCTTCTTGTTGAACTACTGCTTCTCGATTTCCCCATCACTGTTATTGTTAATAATTTAAAATAATGCTAGATACAAGCCTGAAAATGGTAACCCTCAAATTGAACAACGAGATTAAAAAAAGTAAAAAAGGCGGGATGTAGGTGTTCTAGATTTTACTCAAAATTTCTATTTCACTAGATTGGCGTAAATAGTCCATTGCAACTTGCATTCCTCAATCTAGTAGCCATTTATGAATCTCCCTCGATTTACTGGTCTGTCCATGAAATGAAATACGATTATGATTTATGTGTCGCTTATTTTGAAAACACTGAAAAGTACAAAAGTAATACCTAAAAGGCAAAATATCTAGAAGCCTCTTGTGGTTTTATTAATTATTATTAATATCTATTCATCGTCGAAGGACAAAACATTCATTGCTTCAATCTAAATTTTGAGGACATTAAATGTAAAACGTTCAATTCTGGGCGAAGTTCTCACAAATGTGTTCACTTCCCACATTCGGGCTGAAATCCACCCTAAGTCGTTGATCTATGCTCATCCAATGGATGATGGTATTTGTTGTCAGTTATCATGGGTCCCATGAATTTTCCATTTTTCAGGCACGTCACCACACTCGAGTCACTTTTCCAGACTTTTTTTCAAGTTTGTTTAATCATTTTCAACTTTTGCCTGAAATAGAGCTTTATAGACTTAATTATATTTAATTAAATGTAAAACATTCAATTCCGAGGGAAGTTCTCACAAATGTGTTTACTTTCCACATTCAGGCCGAAATCACCCCTAAGTCGTTGATCTGTGCTCATCCAACAGATGATGGTATCTATTGTCAGTTGTCATGGGTCCCATGAATTTTTCCATTTTTCAGGCACGTCACCACACTCGAGTCATTTTTTCGGACTTTTTTTTAAGTTTGTTTAATCATTTTCAACTTATGCCCGAAATAGAGCTTTATAGACTTAATTATATTTAATTAAATGTAAAACGTTCAATTCTGAGGGAAGTTCTTACAAATGTGTTTACTTCCCACATTCGAGCCGAAATCCACCCTAAGTCGTTGATCTGTGTTCATCCAACAGACGATGGTATCTGTTGTCAGTTGTCGTGGGTCCCATGACTTTTGCTATTTTTCGGGCACGTCAGTACATCACCACACTCGAGTCACTCGAGTAATTGCTGGAAAAAACAAGCCCACCAAAGGGACTAAAAAAGAGGGTAAGCTGTCGATTATCATATCAAAGTTGATTATCATATCAAAAGTATATTAAATAGTCTTTTTCTTCTATTACAAAGATAGATTATAAGATCAAATGAGTGATAGCCAATAGGACCAAATAAGCAGACATGCCTTTCTTCGAAAAATATGTTTATATATGAATATAAATTATATAATATATATAATATATGTATATACATATATATATACATATATATATATATATATATATATCTATATATATATATGTACATATATATATATACATATATACATACATATATATATATATATATATATATATGTATATTCCTCTGTGAACATTCAAGATTTCCTGTATCTTATCCATCGGTATGTTCGACAAGTTTTCTGGGACCTCAAAACCCTCTTCTCTTAAGTAAGCCGCCCACCAATTACAATGTGGTGCATCCTTAATATGATTCCAGACTAACAGAAATTTCACATTCCTGGGCATAATAGGAAGCATTAAATGAAAAATTGCATACACCATAACAATGCAACAAATGAAAAAACTCTTGATTTGTTCATTTGAAAGATGATAGAATTATACACCAGAGAGAAATAGATCAAAATTTAATTTCTACTGAATAAAATTACTACTTCTGTCACAAAATAAATTTACATATAACTCCTTCAAGAACCTGCACAAAGCTTGACACTAAATGCTTTCCATTTGCTCTGTAAATGGCTATACAACTTGCTCCCTTTACCTAGACTCACTACCGGAACCAGAAAAGGAACCCCAAAGGCACCAGAATTTTGGAACCCTCAAGAGACCCCCCCCCCCAAAGGAACCCTTCTAATGGCCTTGACTTCCCTTTTTATAGAAGAAAAGGGAGCAAAAAGCTTCAGGCCAAGAGAGACATGTCAACAAAACATTTACTCTCAGCAATTAGGCCTAAAAGGCCATATGCAATTCTGTTACAAAAATATTTTTTTTACATGCACTGGCCATGAATCAAAACTTTCAACTGAAAATTGGTAGAAGCAAAATTGCTTGAGACATGCCATTATCACCTTGATGCCTTCGGATAGAGTGTGAGATGTTACATTCTGTCCAACAGATTGTTTCCCTTCTCGGAAGGGATACTGGGTCCTAGCAAGAAGTAAAGTCACCCCTAAAATAGAGGGGAAGCTTCAACCTTCAATGGAAAGAGGAACTCGAGCCTTCATGCCCAGGATCAAAGAATGTGTAAAGAGGAGCTTTAGGGTAAACATAATATGTTGAGGAGAGGTCGCAGCTTCCATGTTGTCACAAAGATGACTAGCTGCCACTCCCCACCCAAACAAATCTTTCTTTCATTCCTCTGTGGGCTCCTTCTTCAAACCCCCTGCCATCCAGTGGCACAGTAGAATCAGAGCATGTGCCATGAGTGGCCTTTCTTGATAAGAAAAGGATTTCACGCCCCCTTTGGCAATCCTTCTCACTTTCACAACCCCTCTAACAATAAACAAACTCACACAGGAGAGAAAAAAAAAAAAAAAACACCCATCTGGTATCACAGAGCACACAGCAACTCCATGCACGATCCTGCTCAAACATCATCTTCCTTTCTGAGGAAAAAACCACTCTCACAAAATGAAAAAGGTTTCTTTTCTCTTCTACCAATTAAGTCACTAGTCCATTGTATTTATAATTTTTTAACAGTTCATCTAGTGATGCTCATTCACGTGAAAAATCATCATTTTGGTGTTTTTCAATGTGACTGTAGACTCTAGAAGTCATGCCTACCAAATCCACTACATCCTACTAAGGCTCATCTTATGTGAACAATTTTGTTATGATTTTATTCCTCCTTGATTGTACAAATTCTGCTTCAGAATCCCTGACAACAAGCAACCTCTGATTTCTCAGAGAAATCTGTGATCTCCCATCTATAACTTAGAAGCTATCCAATCCTTTTATTCCTCTGAAACCATCGTCCTTACTTGTCTAATCAACCTCGACTCGGGAGAAACCTTCAAACTAGTCCCTCAAGAATTAGTCATCATCCAAGCCTTAAAAGTTCCTCGTACATATTAGCTTGCCACCACAGTTGTCGCTAGCTCTCATGTTTGTCGCTAGGTTGCGATATTTTCTAATGGGCAGTCTTTCAAGTAGAGGGTTGATGTTTGTGTGCCACATGTTTTAATGACTTGACGGGGACTGCTGAGGTGCCAATATATTTTTTTTATGGTTTGAAAATAGCTTGAAATCGTCGAAATCCACCCTAAGTCATTGATCTGTGCTCATCCAACAAACAATTGTATCTATTGTCAGTTATCGTGGGTCCCATGAATTTTACCATTTTTTGTGCACATCACCACACTCGAGTCACTTTTCCGGATTTTTTTTTAATCCTTCATCTTCCGACCGAAATAGAGCTTTATAGACTTAATTATATTTAATTAAATGTAAAACTTTCAATTCCGGGGGAAGTTCTCACAAATGTGTTTACTTCCCACATTCAGGCCGAAATCCACCCTAAGTCATTGATCTGTGCTCATCCAACAAAAAATGATATCTGTTGTCAGTTGTCATGGGTCCCATGAATTTTGTCATTTTTCGGGCACGTCACCACACTCGAGTCACTTTTCCGAACTATTTTTTAAGTCTATTTAATCATTTTCAACTACTGCCCAAAATAGAGCTTTATAGACTTAATTATATTTAATTAAATATAAAACGTTCAATTCTAATGACCTTGGCCTTGAGTCTAATAATGTGGTGAATCTTATTGATAAACCTGCACCTCCTAAGGACCTATGCAATATGCATTACCTTTGATCCTAGTGAGACTATTGAAACACCTGATGGCCCACTATATATCACTGCAAAGATCAAAGACATGCTCTCACGATTCGTTCCAATATATATATGTATGATATATTGATCAGATTCATAAAATTTCGTCATCTTGAATATAGAAAAAAAGAAAAAGCATTGTACAATGTAATTGCTGGAAAAAACAAGCCCACCAAAGGGACTAAAAAAGAGGGTAAGCTGTCGATTATCATATCAAAGTTGATTGTCATATCAAAAGTATATTAAATAGTCTTTTTCTTCTATTACATAGATAGATTATAAGATCAAATGAGTGATAGGACCAAATAAGTGGATGTGCCTTTCTTCGTAAAATACCTAATTCATTGGGTGTTTTGTAAAGTAATTAATTACTTTAATTTGTTTGATACAAAACAAATGGAACCAATTACCACATTGTATATTGATACATATAAATGATAAAATATATCCGCTTCTCAATTCTATTTTTTGAAACTGTTCTAATAATATATTCACATCCTTGGTTCTCTTCCATGAAAGCGATCCCATCTACCGTTCATAAATGTCTCAAATTTCTTCATGACAAAATCTTAACTATAAATCATAGCATGTACCAACCCATGCATGCACTAGTTCAAAACTTCAACAACAAGTAATTTGGACTTTTAATTCACTTGTTTTTCGCGAGATAAATATCTTTTTATATATATTTATAAAATTATAATCAACCATAATCAATGTACAAATAATTAATGGAACGAACTGGATTTTTTTTATATATATTAAATATATAGGAAGAAGCGTCACATAAAAAAGATCACAGTATTAAATTTATTTCCATTGTTTAAGAAAATATTGAAATAACGTAGCTCATAGCCAAAAAGCATTTGCAAGACTATCATTAATAAAATGAAATAGAAAGCATTTTTATATCCATAAGAGGCAAACTAAAAAGAACTGAAATTTGCAAAATTATCATTAATATTTATGTTATGGAAATTTACAATTTTTACATGTCTGAGACTTGAGTCCCTCAAAAACTTTAAAGACAAAATGAGTGAGCCACTAAGCCTGTGAGGTTACAAGGAGTGAGGACATAGCAAAAAAAAACTACTAGGGGGTCAGGGCTAGGGCACAAGTAGTGGATGCTTTACCCTAAGAATTTGGCCCTCCCTCCATGTAGAATTCTTCAGACAGCATAAGCTGAGAGAATTCTTCAAGCCAACTGTAGTTTGGAAAGTCATCAAGGAGCAACTGTTTTTGGAGAAAGTTCTTGCCAATCCGTGCCCATTTCCTATGACACGTCACCTGCTCCGCATTCAGGTTCAAAAGAAACTGTTGCCTGACCACTGGCACTGTTTGGTCAGGGAGGAGAAGCTTGGTTAATTCACTCGCCCAAGGGATCCTCACCCCTACTTCTGCAAGGACGACAACAGTGACATCATCTCCAAGGAATTTTTCCTTGAACACCCTCCTTAACAACATCAACATGTCCACATTGTCTCCTCTGAGGTCCAGAAGAGATGCCAATAACCGGGATGTAATGTCCATGTTAACCCGGTATCTATTTTCGTTACGCAGAAAGTCTCTGCCTAGTACCATCCTCATAGCCTCATTGGTGAACATCCCAACCTCCTTGCAGACTAATTGGAGGGTTGGGTCTTTAACAAAGCCCAAAAAGGCCCTCTAGTCCTCCGTAGAAATGCTTCTCAAGCAGATAGGAGTGTCCATCTTCACAAATCATATTACCAAGTTAAACAACCTGAGCCTATAGACCTAAACCAGAGGCAGAATTTAAACTATGTGACCTCCGATGATTTATCTACCAAATGGAAAAGGCTAATTGAAGTTGTGAGAAACAAAGATCGTATATAAATAGTTGAAGCTCTTGATTGTCATAATTACTTCTCTAATTGTATTAATTCCTTTAAAAAAATTTAAATATTTTGTATATCTCTGCAAATCTTTTCAATAAATGCACTAGTGTGCGAAATTAGAAAAAGCTATAAACCAGTACCAAGTCAGAAAATACAACATTGGAAGTCATGGGGATAGAGTGGATTGCAGTTAGTGACTAGACATATATTAAATGACCAACATTATGTTCCGGACACTTTCTGGTGAACTATGTTCTCTTCAGAAAATTGGGCCGAAATAAAACTTCATCCATTGATCTATGATCATCAAACGGTTTAAAATCATTGATGGATTTTAGGTGCGTGTCACCCTTCACGTGTCAAAGAGGTCATGCTTATCGATACATCGTGCAGAGTCCATACTCAATGTGATGTACTGATGTGATGTGATGTGATGTGCCTTGTCTATTAGTGGCAATGAATTCATGAAATCGCCAATAAGATATATATTTTTCAATAAATAGCAAAATATTAGCCAAACAAATTAAATAATTTTCAAGCGGTGGATAAAAATCGCCAATACACTTAAATAATTTTTCCTTCAGAGTAAAAATTTTCACCCATACAATTATATATTTGTTCCTTTAAATGAAAAATATTCACCTCCTACAATATATATTTTCCCCATTGAACAAGGTATTATTCACCATAAATTTATGGAATTTTAGTACCCCAGAAAAAAATCGCCAATACAAAATAATTTTTTTCCCTATTTTGAAAAAATATTTCGCCATCAATATGAAAATTTCCCCCAAAAAATAATGTCTGGCTTGCCAAGATTTTACACTTTTGCCCGGGGGGTGATTTCTTAAAGTTATCCCTGCATAACACGCGACTCAAGATAACCAAATAAACTCATGACCCACATACCAGACATAGGAAACTGACGGCGACTGACAATTCTCACTATTGAGCATGGCTAGGGGTAAGAGTAGGGCCTTACAACTATCTCCTTCGATCAATAAGGCACGCTAAGACCTATGAAGCCAGGTGGAGACGATACCTCGTACCTACACAGTACCTATACTTGCAATTTCCTGCATCAACGAGCCATGCATGCATATATATACAAACACGGTAGACACGCCGGTGAAGGAAAATCATGATGTTCCCTATTTCACCGGAATGAGTGAAGGAAAATCATCTCCTCATGCACCATACACTTACCAACAGGAAACATGAATATAACGCAACTCACACATAAAATAAATGTGTCAGTCCATGTCAGTATTCCAATATAATAACATCTAACCATCATTAAGAGAATAATGCATAAACAGCATACACTGAAACTTAAATCAAAGCATAACACATCATAGCGTATTGTCTGAATCAAATATTATAATCAAATGCATCCACTAAAATCCACTGAAAAAGTAAAACTTGGTTTAAAAGACCGATCAGAGAAGGGGTAATACATCCCCCCCCCCTAGGGTTCAACTTACTCCTGGAAGTCCCAAGGCTAGGTTAGAAACACAGGGATACAATAAGTCATAGAACTCACATTATATAAACCAAAATCTTGACTATATTCTAGGAAGATGTAATTTACAAAAATAGTCTACTAACGTACTGAAATCAACATTCAGATCAACCATCTTAACAAACAAAAATTCATTCCTTTTCTAACTCAAATAGGTTTTCAACCAATTTTTTTCTTGCACAATCCTTAATTACTAAAAAGCAATGCGCTACACAAGCATGACAATAGTCACATCGTCTTTCACTATCTGGGTTACACATGCCAATTATTTATTCAACTACTAGGAACCATAATTTCATTAAGTATTCGCATAAATCATACAATATCTACTAAAATTCTTATCCAAAGCATATATCACATAGTACAAACATCATAACTTACTCTACCCAAACATGAAAAACACTCATTTCACATCAACACTCATCATAATGATGATAATTTCACATCTGATATATCATCTTACACATATATTTTCCTTCCTACATTACTAGGGCATCATAACATACTCAAGGTTAAGCACACAAATTCATCCTTAATAGGGTAGCATACTACCTTAAAGGTCCATAATGTATAGACATTGAAAGCATAAAGGTTCAAGGTATATAAGCTAAGACAATGGTAACACCACAACATCAAATATTTAAGCATACTATAATCTCATTCTAAGAGAGTAAGTGAATATAATTTACATTCGTCAAGCAATGAGTTTGCAAATCATTCGCAATTATCCAAGGTGTATTGCACACTTCTACCTAATAAATCTTTGATACAAATGATTACAAATGAGTTTCATCATAGAAATACACTTTTAATTTTCTTAATTTAATATAACACTATTGATTACCTTGTTATGCCTAAATCCATTCTCCACGTTGTTCTCCCTTAACACACTATCAGAGGTTCAAGTGAACATGATAGATTAAACATTGATCACATAACTAGGTCCATCTAATTCAAACATTCAGAATGACCACCTGACACCTCAAGCGATAGCAATCCCAAATTAAAAATACCAAATCCACTATGAAATAAAGAAAGATACCAGCAATTTTGAAATTCAACAAAATTGAAAACATGACAAATGTCATAATTAAAATAAAAGGAAACGAGAATTTAGAGGTCATTACATAATAATAAATCTCAAATTATAATGCTAGCCCCATAGTCACATAACACTAGTCAAAAGACAATTAAAACATTGTTGCAATCAAAACTCAAAACAAGGTAACCATCTCTAGTCACACCTTAGGGAGTAACTGCCACACAAAACCCAAGATCACATGTCCTGAGTGCGATGGAGAGTGAAAATTTAGACATTTAAGGCTATTACACTAACTATATTTCTTTATTAATGTAATCTTATATACACATGAAAGTTCATCTAACTATCCTTTATGTAGGCATACATATGTCGGGAGGTAATAATATGTCATTACACACAAACAGAGAATACACTCATTATATAAATCTCATTCTTCATGATATCAAATTATAAAGTAATCACATTCCTAACATTACCCTTCTCAAGCAACTCTTAAGTATAAATTTCAAATCATTTAATGATTTCCAAACTCGCAATAAAATAAATAACACTTGGACGCGCTATATCTGTCACCATTTATCCACTCTACTAGTATTTTCATTAAATAACATAGTCTTTACAATTCAAATTAAATAAGGAATTAGCACCATTTCTATATCTTTCACTAATTCCACTCAGCATTCATATTCACATTACTAACCATGCAAATTTTCTTTACGAAGATTAAGACTTCCATCTTTCAACATGAATCCAAAGCACAAAAATACAATTTCACATGCTTTATACACATTCTACATGCCATGCATGCTTCTATCTCAATCAATACTTGTTCTCTAACATGATATGTTAAGCGACAAAATCATATGACTAATCACAATATATATGCAAAAAAACTTATTCCACTTACTTGTAAACATACTTTTCATGATATCCTAATATGCGATGTAACACTTTGGATTCTTAATGCAGAATTGGTCAAACATTCCTTATTATTTCCCTATAATATTTATTGGCAAGCAATTAAATACTTCTATTCAAATCAATGCATTATTTAGTATCATTTCTAGGAATCTTATAACTAGGTAGAGAGAAGAGGAAGAGAGTTTGATAGTCGACCCATTTCATACATATGCACATAAATCAACAAGATCACACAAGCATGCTTAAATTTCTCTCTATATGTCTATCATCTTTATTGTACAATTTTCATTTCACTGTCATTTTAAAAGGATGCCAAATGGCCTATCATGACATTGCCAAATATTATGGATGCAACTATATGTCCTAATATTCCAAAAAATGAAATCAAGACAGACAATCTTTTCTTTCATGCAAGACCTCTTGTGAAACAGTCACTACTCCTACTTAATATGAAATACATCGTTATCTGCAACCTTTTATTAAAAATCAAAGTACGAGAAGAAGGTGGGATGGGAGCTATCATCTAAATAATACATAATTATGCATGCACATCAAACATGGGTTTCATTTGCACCTTCTATTCATCCTAAGTTAGTTATATATATCCAAAAGCAAGTACATAGTTGCATTGTTCAAATAGGTCATCATTTGAGTTGGTATTATGAAACACATAATGAAATATTTAATGATAACACATCACTTCCCTCCTAGCCACTATAACATGTTCCCTTTTACACATCTTATTACAAACAAGTTAGTTTTACATATCAACTGTACGTACATTATCGCTCAGTGCCTAAGATAGAAATTCATTATGTTACTCCTACAATACACATGGTGAATTCCTTTATGAAAACATATAATTTCCTCCCAATATCCATCATGATCTTTATAAACCATAGCCCTATTATTATCCAAATGCGCAATAGAATCATTAGGCCCACACAAGGGTTCATGAAGTCACAATCATTCTCTCGCAATCAGAAAACATACACAAGTGATAAATACACACATAGCAACATTATAAATCCTAGAGAGAAAGAGGAGAAAGGATGATATGCATTCAATTCTCTACATCATATGCACTCAACATCTACCATACAAGTCCTTCAAGGTCATGACACTAAGCCATATCATAATCATAACACAAGCATATTTCATACTTTTAGATTCAAGACAAACACTGTCCAACCCAATGGGTTAGGTTAGGGAATACAACAAATCAATTAGGGAGGTACATATGATTCTTTTTTAATAAGAGTAATAGAAAACCAAAAAATCTAAAAAGAAATCAAAGAACATATAATCACTCAATAAGCACCAACATCAAGAAGGTGAAATCAAGGTGTGAACACACATGTTACACACAATTAAGATTTTCCAAAAGAATAAGCAAAAAGAACAGAGCACGAGTTCTCAAGATTTTCAAGATCCTATGCCTCAACCACATGCATACAATAAGAGGACAAGCATACAATATAAAGACTATACACATAACACCAACTAAGGGCACAAGCTACACCAAAGATCCCAGTGTTTGCAACCTTTGGCTCTGATACCAAATGTAATGCTCTACCAAGAAACCCTAAAGGATTCGACTAAAACTCTCGAAAAGAGTGCAAATAATTTTTTTTTACCATTAAAGAACTTAAAGATGCAATAAATTAAATATTGCGATAACATTTGCACAAGCGGAAGACTTAACTTAAACACCTAAAGGGTTTCCAATGAAGATTACTCGATTAATCCAATGAACATTAAGGTTTATTAATCCAATTAACAATGAGAATAATTAAACCTACTCATGATAAAATGATTACCACAAGGACATAGAAATTAAATTCCATTAGAGATTTAACTAGCATGATTGAATATATACATCTGGCATTAGCTACATTACATCATTAAGCTAAATTCATCATAATCCATATTACTGCAACTGATTGATAACTTCATACATGCAATAAGATTAATATCATCTAAATTACATTATACATTTTAGCCATAATGCCATTCATACATCCAAAATAAAAAGGAACCAGATGAACACATACACCATACAACACCAATTGATATCGGAGTTCACCCCTAATGGGCTACATCTCTAGGTTTGCTTCAAGTGCAAGACCATTTTATTATAAGAAAAAGGTGAAAAACGCATAAGGTTCACATCAATAACATCCTGCCATCAAGGCATACAAAATCAAATAATACATATGACCACATAGGGTCCAAGAGATACATGAATGATCCAAGAAGAAGAAAGAGGATCCATCTAAAATATGATATGGATTAAAACAAGAGAGCAACTAGAACACCAACAAAACTAAATCCTCGCAAACCATCATAAGCATCACATGATCTAACATGAATATCAGGTACTCACAAAAAGCATAAACAACCAGATATGACTCCCACAATAGTGCTCCAAGCAAAAGCAACACAAACTGCACACTAGTGAACATAAGGGAAGAGTGTCATCACATAGCTTGGTATGGCTACCCTAGCAGGCCTCCATAGGTCCCGAACCTCATCCAGTGGGTTACTCTGGTAACCTCTCCTGAACCTTCGGCCCCATCCAAGTCTCATGTGGACCCAACACATCCCTTTGTGAAGACAAGGTTGTTGGTTTTCCATTCCAGGCCTTCACACTGCATCCTGAGTCTGTACTAGCACTCAACAATGAGCGAGGCACAATTATCTTATTTAGTGTTTCCATCTACCAAACCCCCTAATAAATTATTAAGTTATCACTTTCTTAGACAAACTTTCGATGGGTTATCCTGCTTACCACTTTGGGCATGTCCCCCACTCGAAAGCCACTCTCCCATATGACACTTAACCACAAATCAGATGAACTCCCAAAACCAAGGTATACACGAGAAATAGTATACGGAGTTCAAAGCAATAGAAAACCACTTGGCCAAACAAGCCCTTGCCCACAATTAACTAACTGACGATTCTCTGACTAGAGACATGACCAAATACGTTAACAACCACATAAAACAGCTAAAACATATATCCAAGGACTCGCAATTTTTGAAAGCAATTGCGAATATAGTAAATGAAATCACGCATTATTGCTACTTAAAATGACATTATTTTTCCATTTCGTTTAACATATAATTTGGCCAAAGTTTTCTAATCAATCTAAATTTTCAAAATACTACATTTGAAAAATCACCATAAATTAAACACCGAAATATACATTTATGCATATGAACTATACATATAAAAATAAATAAATTAATATAGGTATTTATTCGTCCAAAATCAATATTTCACTAAAATGACAAAATCATTAAATATCCAACTATATCTTTCTCTAAATTTCTAATTTCAAAATTTCCCAAATACATATGATTTAATTTACAAATTTCACCAATAATAAATTATTTTCCAAATTTCCATATAATATATATTTTTTAATTTCTAAAATATCCATTTTACATTTTCAAATTTCCCAAAATGATATATTTTAAAACCACTAATTAAAAAATAAAAATAAAAATTATATATATATATATATATATTTAATATATTTATTAATTTATATATATATATATATAATATATTTATTAATTTATAAAATAATTAAAAATAATAAATAAATAAAAACTTTATTTCAAAACCTTTTTTAAGCACCTTAAAGGTGTTGCTCACGTGGGGGGGCCCATCCATATGGGTTGAGTGCTTCCCAAGCATGGGAGACAGTGTTGCCCATACTTGGGACAGCGCTCCCCAAACATGGGAGACAGTGCTACCCATACTTGGGACAGCGCTCCCCAAATCATGGGGATCCCCATGTGGTGGTGGGGTCTAGCCTTCGGGCTCCCCACTACCACATTAAAATATAATTTTATTTTTTTTAAACAAAAATTATATACATTTTATTTTAAAACAATGCATCTACAGAGACAAAATTTTCCGAGTATTCACAGCGAACTCAATTTTTTTTTAGTTTAAATAATTTTTACCACTAAAATTTAATTTACTTTTCTATTTTTATTTTTTTTAAACAAAACCCCCCAATACAAGGTATAATGGGAAAAAAAATTCTTTTCTTTTTAAACAGTGAGTCCAAAAACATAAAAACTCAAAAAATTTACCAGCATACAGGGGTGAATTTTAACAATATCCAAACATTCCTCACTCTAATCTTACCATACATAAACCAATTCTCAGTTTAATAACAAAATTAGAAAGCATCCACATGAAATTTTTAACAAAACTCACTGTGAACAGCCACACCCAATTTTAATTTGAAACCAATTTTGAACAAATGAGAAATTGATTTGGAGATTGGAAATGAAATCAAGGAGGATCTAAATTCGAAATTTAATTGCTACTCTTCCTTATTCCACAAATTTAAATGATTTTTCAAAACACACACACAGATTTCTTTCAAATCAAATAATTTTTTTCAAAAACAAAAGAATTAACCAAGAAACCAACCTCTAAAAGCAATCCTAGAAGTAATTTTAAGAAGAGCCCACCCTGCAATCTGTAAGAATTTCTTCAAACAAAGATGCCCCAAAAAAAATTTCCATCCCAACCAAAAAACTCCCAATTTCATGAAAAATATAGGTTATAAAGAAAATTTTGACCTAAAAATCCATTTTAGGTTAAAATTATTTTTACCCAAATCAAATCATTTCCAAAAAAAAGTTAATATTCAAAAATGTATTTGCTCTCCAAATATTCATTTTCCAAATAAATTAAAAATTAAAAATTCTATTACCAAAAGTCAATGAGGGAAGTTTTTTTTTTTTTCTCCAATTTCTATTAAACTTTTTTCCAAAATGCATCCAAGTGATTTAATTCACAGTTTTGAAAATAACATTTAATCCAACTTTCTAGAATATGAATTAAACAATTTGATTTATTGATTAATCACACAAAGGGGTCCTATTTAATTTAATCCCCTTTTATTTATGAATGCGTAATAAACACATTTAACTAATTAAATGCTTTAAGATTTAATAGTTAATTTCACAAACGCATAACACGCCACTCAAGAAAACCAGATAAACTCATGACCTGCATATTAGACATAGGAAACTGACGGCGACTAACAATGCTCACTATTGAGCATGGCTAAGGGTACGAGTAGGGCCTTACAACTATCTCCTCCGATCAATAAGGCATGCTCAGACCTGTGAAGCCAGGTGGAGATGATACCTCATACCTACACGGTACATGTACCTACAATTTCCTGCATCAACGATCCATGCATGCATATATATACAAACATAGTAGACACACCAGTGAAGGAGAATCATGATGTTCCTTGTCTCACCGAAATGAGTGAAGGAAAATTATCTCCTCATGCCCCATACACTTACAAACATGAAACATGACTATAACATAACTCACGCATAAAGTAAATGTGTTAGTCCATGTCAGTATTCCAATATAATAACATTTGACCATCATTAAGAGAATAATTTGTAAATAGCATACACTGAAACTTAAATCAAAGCATAACACATCATAGTGTATTGTCTGAATAAAATATTACAATCAAATGCATCCACTAAAATCTATTGAAAAAGTCAACCAAGGTCAAACTTGGTTTAAAAGAGTCAAATCAGGGAAGGGGTACTACACTAAACAAGGAACTATGAAGGCTCGATATCTGATGTCTGACACTCTAGGACCTTTAACGTCTAACACCCAACAAATTCTCATCAAAGATCATGGTTAGGAATCTAAACTTCCAAGTTTGAGATGAACAATGGAATGCTCGATGCCCAATACCCAAAAATTGTCAAGGCTACAAGCCCAAAAACTACCTTTTGAGGGTTGGGGGTTGAGGGTGCATCTACCACTTATTGAATATGATATGCAAACCTTTTATTCCTAATGATTGACACACTAAATAAACTTGACGATGGAGAAGATGAATTCAAGGGTCAAGATCTGACACATTTTTCATACTAAGGGATCTTCAAAGAGAGAATGCCCAATCCATAAAGCCCAAAACACTAAGAAGGTTTTAACAATTAAGAGGACGGTTTCAGAGTTAGGGGGTCGAGACTACACTATAACTTGTCCACATATTTAACCAACATCATAAGGTATAGACCTATTCCTAAAAGCTTGAAACGCTTAAAAGAAAAATAATTGGCTAAGAGGCATTTGATGATAGAGATATGAAGTTAAGTCTTACCCCTATCATAAGTTCAACAAAAACTAAAAGGCACGAGAAAGATCATCAAAGTTTGAAACAATAGGGAAAAGGACAACCCAATGAGGTCCATGGGCAGGGCCTAACCTCGATAGAGGCAAAAAGAAGAAATACTAATGACTTTCACAATTCTTCACTAGAGGTTTCCAAAACAACCCAACACTCTCAGCACAACATCTAGAGACAAAATTTACACAGGATGGGATATACAACATCACCCTTGACTCAATCGAAGCTCATTATATTCATTTTAAGCCAAAGGAAAGGTTCCTACATACATTATAATTCCCATGACCATTTTCTAAGCATTATATTTATTTTAAGACCCAAATAAAGAGTCCTTAGTTCATTTTATTATATTGTATAAAAGTTTAAAATACATATATAGAATCATGCATGCTCAATACCAAGACCAATACACATAAAATAATTAATTAAAATGGTGCCACATATATGGTATGATTACATTTCATCCAATAAGGAGGTCCAATAAACATTAAAATTACAAGGTAATGGGACTCAAATGTTCTCAATAACACTCTTTACATATAAATAAAAATGTAGGCATCTATAAATGGTCAACACTTGCGATGTCATACTTTAACATGTTTGATTTACCTTCTTTTAGTTTTTTGCATCTTACTAACACTTCCTCTATGTTGCACATTTGGTCTTTATCATTTGTCAATATCGTGTTATTCTTCTACTTTCTCTACCTATTCGATCCTATTCAGTTGTTTCAATTTGGGTCTTATCAATGTCATTCTCAGTTGTCATTTCATGATCATGATCGACTTTTAATGTTAATCAATCATCATTTGTCATTATCAATCTTTGTCAATTTTCATCAATCTTTGTCAATCTTGATCGATTTATCATCGATCCATGTCAATCATCAATCATCCCTTATCAAATCAATCTTGTAAATTTTGATCAATTTGTCATTGGTCTATGTCATTATCAATTTAATAAAATTTTGGTCCTTGTCAATTATCTTCGTGATCATGATCATCATCATTCATTTATCGGATTAATTGTGTCATGACATTGTTTTGACCTATTTCATTCATTTTCCCCTTTTTAGGGTTTAATAATTTTTTAATTATTAATCCTTTCCAACATCCTCCTTAGGATAAATGAATTTATTCATTTACCCTATGTCTTGTGTCACAATTAAATATTTTAGCTAATTTCCCTTTTGTGGGATTTTTTTTTTTTTTTCAATAAAAGTGGATTATTCCCCTAAACTTTTTCATTAATATTTTTTACACAGGATTCAAAGAGCATACCGGAGGAAAGAACCCTGGGAAGAAAACCTCCGGTCACAGCTCATAAAATAAACCTATAGTATCTAACGGATCAGTTTATGCACCCCGCCCAAAACCACATACAAAATGTGGTCACAACACATATAATATCAGTTTTGCATAGAGCCCATATGACAATTTGCCAAAAAACCCATCGGATAATTTTCAAATGTAGCTCCACAGCTACTATCAATGGAAGAAGACAAAATTTTCCAAAGCCCTGTGCCAAATCCCATGAGCCAAAAACCTTCCTGCCAAAAAAGAAAGTATCAAAAAACCTTTGGAAAAACACTATTGTATCAAATACCATGAGCTCGAACTCTCCTCCAGACAACGAACATGAATACTTGAAATGAAAGGGGAAAGCGGGAATAATTATCATCATAAAATTTTACATCAACATTACTCAAGAAAATTGTATAACTATTGTTGCAAACCTTCCCATACCCAAGAAGGAATTTCCTCAAAACCCACCTCTCACTGATTAGCATTGTTATCAATGGCTAAATTTGCCAAATAATCTGCAATCTTATTAACTTCTCTGTAACAATGGGGTAACAAGAAAGATTCAAACAATTCTAATTTTTGTAAAATGGGATCAAGTATATACTACAAATTCCAACAATTCGATTTATTTTTCATAACAAATTGAATAATCACCATAGAATCACCTTCAATTATTAAGTCCTTAATTCCCAAAGAGATTGCCATATCCAATCCAAAAGACAAAGCATGAAATTCTGCATAATTGTTAGTTTTAAAACCAATAGCATGACATTAGCTCGAATATAATTTGCATTGTGATCATAAATTACCATGCCTACCCCAGCCGACCCAGGGTTACCATGAGAGGCCCCATCAAAATCCAGTTTAAAGTGCCCCTGCGGAGGATGTTTCCATCTAGCAGAGCGTCTCTTACCTATTGCATCATTCTTTTTTAAAATTGAAACATGAGAGGGTGAAACTGACAACACCTTCCAAACTCTAGTAACTCTACTATCCCAGTGCGAAAAAGAAGTAAGATTTTCCAAATTCTTATAAATAAATGACAAAGCAACCTCAGAGATTGAAGACTCAATTTTTAATAGAACCTCAGACACAGGAGACCTTGTTTTTTTAAATATCATGTTGTTTCTCTCTAGCCAAACATTCCAAATCACAACAGATGGAGATATGATCCAAAGGCATGCATAAAAAGATGATGCAAACATAAAGGGCCGAGATCTAAAATGGGAAATGAGATCCTTACCAATAACAAAGGATATATTTAACTTCTCAAACAACTGCTGCCAACATTCATAAGCATAATCACAATGTAGGAACAGGTGTGAAGAAGATTCCAAATTTTTGTTACAAAGGACACAAGGGAAAACAACAGTAATACCAAGCTTGTCTAGTCTCATACCTGTAAGGACTTTGTCCTGAATTACCAACCAAGCAAAGGCTCTAGCTTTAGGAAGACAAGTCGAATGCCAAAACAACTTATAAGGCCAAGATGATAAATCTTTAGCAACCATAAGAGAGTTGTAACCATCTTTAATAGTGTACTTACCAGAAATATTCTTTGTCCAAATAAGTTCATCCTCAGAATCAGAAAGAAATACAATCCTATCCCCCAAAATCTTCTCAAAATCTAATTTCATGCTTTGATCAACATCTAAGAAATCAATCGACTTCCATCTAGCTAGCTTAAGGGGTCCACTAGTCACAATTTCAAAATAATCTACTACAAAAACAACCCAAAGGGAGGAAAGAACAGTGATCAGAGGAGACCAATCCCTAATATTCACCAAAGGTGTGTGTCCATTCCATACTTCATCCCAAAATCTGACCTTTCTACCATTATGAACAATCCATGAGAGATGAGGCAAAATAACTGATCTACATTTACAAAGGAAATTCCAAATAGCAGAACCCGAAGGCAAATTTGAGACTTTAAAAATGTACTCTCTCAGTCCATTATTTAAATATTTGGCAAACATAATTTGTGCCCATAAGGAGCTAGGATTGTCATATAATTTCCAAACCAACTTAGCACCTAAGGCTAAATTCTGATTTTCCAGACTCCGAATTCCTATTCCCCCAAGTTCCTTAGGCAAACATACCTTATCCCATGCAACTAAAGGGAGTTTCTTCTTGCCATCTTTATTATTATTCCAAAGAAAATCTCTAAGAGTATCATGTAAACTAACAATAGCTGCTTTTGGAGACTTTAAAACAGACATGAGATATATGGGAACATCATTCAAAACAGACTTGATGAGAACAATTTTACCTGTCAAAGTTAACCATTTATGATTCCATGAGAGAATTCTTTTAGAAATGACCTAAATAATCTTATCCCAAAAACCAATCTTATCCTATTTAATAAAGAAAAGAATCCCAAGGTAAGTAAATGGAAGATTTCCAGTCTCAAATCCCCAAAAGGATTGCAACCTATGCTGAACTAGTTGTGATGTATTAAGGAAAAAAATCTTTGATTTATCACCATTCACTTTCTGACTAGAAAATGATGCATAATTTTTTATTATTCTTTTAATCACTTTTGCCTCTACTAATGAAGCATGTCCAAATAACAGAGTATCATCTACAAAGAGACAATGAGAAATACTTTGGGGGATATTTTGAATCCTTATACCTTTCCAAAGCCCCCCCACTTTAGCAGCCCTAATAGCCCAACTAAAGGTTTCAGCTAGGAGAATAAACAAAAAGGGAGAAAGGGGATCTCCCTGTCTCAAACCCCTAGAGGAAGTGAAAAAACCACAAGGAGAACCATTAATTAAAACTGAGAATCTTGCAAAAGAAATACATGCACGAATCCATTTGACCCAGGCCTTGGAAAAATCTAACTTCTCAAGAACAGCACATAAAGCCCCCCACTCTACTCTATCATAAGCCTTCATCATGTCTAGTTTAAGTATCATGGCTGGGGTTCTTTGGGTGGAAATAGAATGCAGCACCTCATGTGCTACAATTTCACCCTCTGTCGTCTCCCTTCTAGGAACAAAACCACCTTGCTCCAATGAAATGATCCTAGGTAGAATTTTTGCCAACCTAAGGGAAATTGCCTTTGTAAATATCTTATACAAAGTGTTACATAAAGCAATGGGGCAGAAGTCAACAAAAGTCTTAGTATCCTCTTTTTTAGGAATAATTGCAATCATTGTAGCATTAAGTTCTTTTAAAATAGATATATTTCTCCTAGCTTCCTTGAGAGCCAATAAAACATCATTTCCCACAAAATCCCAACATTTCTGAAAAAATAAAGGAGTAAAACCATCTGGTCCCGGAGCTTTATCTGGATTCATGGAAAAGACAGCACTCTTAACTTCTTCTAAGGAAAAGGGAGACATCAACATCTTATTGTCTTCCAAAGATACTAAAGGAGGAATATTAGATATGTTAGGGTTTCAAGCAGATCCGAAGCAAATATGAACTAACAATTATATGCAGATTTAAATACAAAAGATAAAGAAATAAAAACAGGACACAGATAACACAGATACTTAACGTGGTTCACCCAGAATGGGTTACGTCCACTATACACAGCCGTCCAATCTTTCTTATTATCCAGCAAAAACAGTACATCAATCTTCCAATGCCTTAAGCATCCCAGCTGCTTATAACATGCGTTTTTAGGGCAACAACCAAAGTCGGCCCTTTTTAGGGTTTTATTACAACGTCGGTTTTCATCAACAAAAAACGGCAAAAAAAATTTTCTCGGGGGCTGCTGCCCCCGAACCCCCGCTTTCTCGGGGGCTACCACCCCTAAACCCCTACCCGGGGCCCGGCCCAACCCCAAACGCCGGCGAGGATACGTGCTGAGTGTACAGTACTTTGCTGATTAGTCACCACATTTCAACAAGATATAATATCATTGCTGAGATTTCCATTTTCCGAAGATAATAATGACTTAAAAAACCTAACTGCCTCTGAAGCAATGTCCTCTGGCTCTGTCAATAAATTCTCATTCTGACACTGAATACAAGATATTCTATTCTTACATCTTTTAATCTTAGTTGAAGAATGAAAAAATTTTGTGTTCCTATCACCATCTGAAAGCCATAACTCTCTAGATTTTTGTCTCCAATAGATTTCCTCTCTAGCTCACACCTCCTCAAGCTGTAATTTTAGTGACTTCAATTCATCAAAAACTTGTGGCACCATACCATGTTGAAGCACATGAGTATTAAGACACTCAATCATATCTTGAATCCTTTGTTTCTCCTGAAAAATGTTCTTAAAATGCGAGATATTCCATTCCCTAATATTCAATTTCAAATAACTTAACTTCTTAGCAATCTGAAACATACAGGATCCAGAACAAAAAGGAGCAGAATTCCACCATTTCATAAGCAGAGGCAAAAAGGAAGAATCCCTAAACCACATGGGCTCAAATTTAAATGGAGACTTAAAAGAAGTCCTATCCTCAATAACTGAAAGGGAAATTGGAAAATGATCAAAACCCGAGACCGGTAGAATAGAGGAAAAGAATTCAAAATCTGAATCAATCCAATTCTCAGATAACAAAAACTGATCTAATCTCTCAGCAATCTGAGAAAAATCCCTTCTCATGTTTGTCTATGTGAAAACCCCATTCTGAGACTTACAATCAAAAAGGCTCATATCAGAAATGAAATCCCCAAAGTCATCCATAATCCTTTTATTAGGGAAAACACCTCCTCTTTTCTCATCTAAATTAGTGATAGCATTAAAATCACCCCCAAAGATAATAAAGGAACCCTGTTTTAAGGGAGAAGAAGTCCTCTTTAATTCACCCCATAACTTACTCTTCCCTTGAATTCTTGACGGAGCATAAATGTTATAAAGCCAGAATTTAACCTTCAAAATATTGCTTATAACTAAAACCAACATCCAATTTGTAGCAGATGCCACTAACTGTACCTCAATATTATAATTATTCTAAAGCAGTGCCAAACCTCCTGAAGCACCACAAGCCGGAGAAGAAAGAAAATTCCACCTTCTCCAAGATGAAAAAACCAAATCAGCAAACTCCTTTGACAACTTTGTTTCTTGCAAGATAAAAATATCACACTTAATTAAGTCCATCTGGGACTTAATTAAGCGTCTCTTGTTAGGGGCATTTAAGCCCCTAACATTCCAAGAAATAATTCTCATTGTCCTCGAGGGGAGGCCGAAGGTCCCCTCTTCCCATTAATTGGAGAATTTTTGCTTTCCCCAAAGCAACCTTGCAAATTACATTTCACAGCCCCTGATCTTGTCACAGGAGGACTAGTCAGAAATATTTTACTCCTTTTTCTTTTACACTTACAGGAGTTAGGCATGTTTTCTTAGGGCTACCAAGAGAGACTGAATGGCTCCCACATTTCTCTCCCTTAATTTTCTCCTAATTTTGTCATAATTTGTCATCCCTTATTTCATGCTTCCCATTTCCTATATTTTCTCCCACCATTTCTCCACTTTTCATGCTTCTCTTTTGTCATAGTTGAAAGCTAAATTAGTGGCCAATTTGTCATAATCAATGAGCTATTTGTAATGCCCACCAAAATACCCTAGAGAAATAAACCAAAATCTACTAACAAAAAGAGATAATTTTTTTCTTTTAAGATAACCATTACAATTACGCTATTACTAGTATTTATTAATGTAATGTTAGTACCATTATTCATCAATTCATCATTAACTATATACATGAAAACATAAATCAACAAGAACATAACCATATAATCATATTACGCAAGCAGAACATCTATTTTAATCATTAACATAACTACATAATAAAACCATATAATGCATCTCCATTCCCTAGGGTATCTCAACGTCACTACTTGACATTAAACTAACACATCGCATATCCATCTAGAAAACCATATACTATCATCCAACTAAACATTTACTTCCCATGCAACTATGATAAAACATTAACACATATGTATAACTATATTCCCTTGCATACTCTTTCTAAGGTTCATTTTTAAGTACCAATCGAATATTTCTAATACCTGTCTTTACTCATTTGAACACTTAACACATCATAAAACTAAATGCATTTGTCCTTCTTTTACTAATGGTATTAGATTATTTCCTTAAGCACAAGTCATCAAGAATACTATCCATAGCCATATGCAAGATCATAGCAACAAGTACTTATCTACATCCAAATAGGATTCCAATCTACTAAACAGGTTCGAGAGTCATATGATTCTACAAGAATAAATACAATCAGCTAATATTTCAATCCCCTAATTTAAACATAGGATTTCATTCTCAACATGATAAAAATATCTATAACGTGAACCACATACCAATACATCATCTTATAACAATAACATTAGCATAGTTCTTCTATATCAAGTTCATTTACATAAGAGCACATGGAGAAAGCACAGTCTCTTTGCTACATCTCAACTTAATAATACAAGTTACATAGACACGTATTCATATTCCTCATTTACAAGACATCATAATATGGTAACATCTCTAATACATAGAAATCAGCACCAAAGGACAACCGCATAATAAAGATTCATATTTCCATACGAACCACAACTACTCCCTTAACTTCCATATCTCAAGATATCTAACATTGGAGATTAGCATCTTTCAAATCAAGGCATATATGATAATTAACATAATCAATACTATCCATAAAATTTACTCAAGACATAGCATACATATCTCTAAATCATTTAATTTCTTTCTAATCAAGAACAACATCTACAATTAGAATATCCATTTGCAGCAATCTTATTCAACACATTTTATTCAAAAATCATCTTACTACATGTTCTATAATACATGATCTCAATACGTTGATTACATAGTCTTCTTTACATTTCCATCTTTCATAATACATGATATCAATTATAATTACATAATTATGCTCCAAGAATCCAAGCTCATGATGAGATACCATAGATCCAAATCCACGCACGCTAACATCCAAGAAGAATATCCCAATGGTAGAAGGAATCAAACCACCCAACCATGTGGAACCAAATAGGAACCACCCCCCATGCTAGGAGATGACATAAAGTTTCGATTCACACTCAAGACCTAAACTGACACTTAACAACCATGGGATACAACATGGCACAAGACTCCAATATAAGAATATAACATCAAAATACATCATATGGCTAAATCAAGCAATCAACCTCCAAAGGCATAATTCAATAATTAAAGGCTTATGGATAATGGACACATGTGGGGTAGAGTATCATCACATGCTAACCTCATGTGGCATCTATCTCCACCTTGGATTCACTCAAGGGAGATCGGGTATACCGCTCCAACGGTCTTCCCAATCTAGGATCCCAAAACCATCTCCCTAGGTCCATCCAATTGGGGCATACAACATCATATTTTTAATCTTAATTAGGTGCATTCTTAAATACCCAACCCACCAATCAATTATTAATAATGTTATCACTTGTAAATTAAACCATTAACTCTTCATGTGGTTCCATAGGTCTAGACCCCCTTCCTAGAGATCTAGTGCTCATAACCTAGGTCTAACACATGCAAGAGCCCACTCTCCCAAACACGGACCAAGACCATAGGGTAAAAAAAAGCATAACAAGATACATCTTACAACAACATAAAACTCAACATGGGAAGCATCCAAAAGTCATTACAAAACTGATACAACTGAATCACAAAGATAGCCATCAACATACATCCAAGAGCCACTTAACAAGGACCAAGCCATAAGCTTATAATGCCAAAATGCAATAATAAGGAGAGCCTCAAGAATGTCAAATACACATAAATAATGGAAATACATGAATCCAATAACATAGAATGATCATCCACAGCGAGGCACAACATAACCTCTCGCTGGAGCTACAATTAACCATCCTCAACAATAAGGAATCACTCAACTTAAACCTCAATGGACAAGCACAAAACCACTTGCTGGAGCCTAAATGGATTCACACATATCACAAATAAATGGTACAATGCCCCAAAACCATCAAACATAACAAAACAAGCCTATGGAATAGAGATCAAGTAGAGAAATCAACTAGGGGACTCAAAAGTCAACCCAGCAATTTTTGTTGACACTAATTTGGCGCTATTGAAGCCCATAGTAGTGCTATTGTAACAAGGGACCAACTCACGGAAAACAGAATACAGAGATGTTCAAAATTGCCTAGATTCGGGCATGGGCCTTACAATGGCATAAATACAACCAAGAAGTCACTAAAAGCCAATAAGAAACCAAAACAAAGCCTTTTTAAGGCCAACAATACAACGCATCCAAGAATTCCAACTTATACTGATAATAACTTGCACATAAATGATTATAGACATAGTCATTCTAGATCTAATCAAACCAAATGGACACAAGACAGGGTATTCAACAACAAATAAACCTCACAAAACCAATTGTTACCATAATGCATTCATAGGCAAATTATAATCAACATATTAACATACACAAATGCCCTTTTCTGGCAATACAACACACACAAATTCATAAAATCATATATAAATCTTTTTCCCAAAATATTACTCCCAATTATTGATAATAGAATAATCATTCATTCCCAAATCTCCCCAAACAATCTTTTAACAGTCATAAAGAAAACAACTCTTTTCAAAAATAAAAATGCAAGAATAAAAAAAGATCTCCAACCTGGAAGTAGAGTGATGGTAATGCATTCGTAGAAGAGCAAAAATAAAAACCAACAAGCTTTCCAAAATTCAACCCAACCAAGCAATTCTAAAATCCAAAAGTCGTGGAAAGATATCCAGAAGCACACACACAAAAATGCTCACAAAGCCAATAAATAGAATCTCATTCAAAACTACAGAAGAATATCCACCAATTAAAATATTTCAATAAAATATATTCTATACCAACCCCCTTCTAAAAAATCGAAGTAAGAATATAAAATAATATTATTTACTTACCCTCAAATCTCAACCAATAAAATAATAGGGTAGGTAAAAACATAATATTTAATTGCTCAATTAGTAACAAGAGAATGTAATAATAATAATAATAATATAATAAACAATAATAATAAATTAAAGCCCAATAAAGTAACCAAAGGCAATATAAATAAATGCTCCAATTAAATATAAAACTATAATTAACTTAAATAAATAAACAAACAATTAAATAATATTACCCTCACAATCACAACTCCCAAGAGGGCCAATCATAACAAGGGGTAGGCACATGAATAATAGCAAATAAATAAAACAACAATGCAAATAAATAAATAAATAATCAAAACAATAAATAATTAGGTAAACAATAAATAATCCAACAATAAATAAATAATCATTAAAGAAGATAAATGTATAGACAAACATAAATACCCATCCAGTAACTAAACAATAAATAAAAAATAATCCAATAAATCAAAACCAATATAAATAAATAATAAATAACCAATATATAGATGAGCCAAAAATAAATAAATAGATAGATAAACAATAAACAAATAATTAAATATACATATACATATACATATAAATGCTCTAGCCAATATAAGTTACACTCAATATTATAAATATCTCCCACATACATATAAAATAATCAAATAAATAATAAATAAATAAATGGATGTACTGATAAGCATAAGTACTCAACTAATATAATTCCACCAATTAATTATTAATTAATTATAAACTCCCAGAAAATAAATATGTATAAATATATTGTATTCGTACTAACCATTATTTAATGATTTACGCCAATGGCTATATGTAGTAATTGATTAATTAATTTCCACAATTCCAAATAACCAATAAAATTTAAATCCATAAAATAAACATTATGAGCAATAACTTTCCAATAATAATAATCAAACATTAATATTAAATATTAATGCCATCCATTGATTTAATTTAATATTTATAAACTATATAAACCGATTAATTATTAATTAATAAATAATCACAAACTCACAAGGCAACTTGGCATAAGGTTGAACAACATACCACATGACGCCGACCAACAACTCAAGCCAAGACACTAATTGATAAGGGTTTCAACTTAAGCCTAGAATATGAGAGGGAAACACATGCCATCTCCAACAACTTACCATTGGGATAAAGACACGCTCAGACCTGTGAGACCAGGTGGAGTCGATGTCTGGTACCTGCAATCCTACATCCACCACTAAACACAATACAACATATATACAATACATATACATCATAAATGATCAATCAAGTGATAGAGAATCACAATGTCATATTGTGCTCGCAATGAGTGGTATGACATCGTCTCTAATCACGAAGACACTAGAAGACTATCACAAACATCGTAGCATCAACGCAGTCATCATAATCATAGAGTAGGGTTAGTTTAATCATAATGTCATCAAAATCCCATAAGCAATATGATCCATCATTAATAATGATCAAATATAGATCCATCTTTATATCCAATACAATCATGAAATAGGGTTAGTACATAACATGATACCATCAAATCATCATAAAGTAGACCAAGGTAGATTAATATATTCCTTTGATGTACAAAAGACAAGATAAATCAAGGACGGGCACTACACTATTTTTGTGGCCAATTTGTCATAATTTGGAGGCCTAAATTTCTCTCAATTTGTCATATTTTCACATAGCAACTTGTCATGAAATTGGTCGTCCAATTTGTCATAAGTTTGTCATAATCATGCTAAATTTCCAATATGTTGCCCTTTTCAAATGCTCATCAATTTTGGAGATAATTTGTCTATAAATTGACTTCTCTTTTCAATCAATCTCAACCACTTCTTGAATATCCTCACGTTGTCTAACTCATTTGCAACCTTGCTTTCTTCCTCACACTTGTATTTTGTAGGTGAAACCAACATAATTTGGAGGAAAAAGAGAAACAATGGAGGTCAATGGAGGCAACATCCGCATTTTAGTTTGCAATTTCTTTTGATGTTCGATTTCCATTCCTTTATTGAATGTGATAGGATCATTTCTTAGCTTGTTATGTTTTGTGGTTGCATAACTTAGATTTTGATGCTTTACCTATTTTCCTACCTCACAAATATTATATACATAAAGTAATTTCAAGAAGGGAAGTATCAAAGAGCCAATTCAAACCATGATCTTTGAATCTTCAGTCCCCAATGGTGGTTCCACGCCACCCTACCACATGGAATCAAAAGATCCACTCCCACTAGGCTTGGAGATGTAACAGGGCCCAAATAAATGCACACCAAACACATTGGGGAAAGAAATACACTCACACCAATCACAATATAAACATAGCATCCAAGTATGCATCAAAATCACATTCCCAACTAAATAAAATATATGGACTAACTCAACATCCAATGAGCTAACTCTAGGAAGTGAGAAAAGTAAAGTGATCATAATGACCTCATGTACTCACCAAGAAGGGTACTATTATACCCCTCCCAATAGATGAGGCAAGTTATTAATACTAAGATATCGGTCACCAATGACCATAGAGGGTGGAATACCAACCAAATTCCAAAGAGTAGCTCAAGAATGGAAGACCGAATCAGAAACAAATTACATTCTCAAAACTAACAAGTGGCACAAAAATCAATGCACAACCACACGTATTTATGAAATAAACATGTTTCCATGGATAACTTTTAACATTTTATGAACCACACATACGATTTCCCATTTCCAAGCATCATAATTCAATGAAATATTCAAGTTTTCCCAGTTTTAAACAAGGCATGAAAACAATGTCCAAAAGCATTTTACGACAATAATTTTGACATTATTCTAATAGGTTTAATTTGAAATTGCATAAGGTCAATTATTATTTCCACGTTATAAAAAGATAAATTTCACGATAAATATTCAAATTTCTCATTTTTCCAAGTGCACTAAAAATGAGAAATTTATCAAAACTACTATTAAAATGGCTTGAAAATTTTTCAAAATTTCAAAAAATGAAAGATACCCTTTGGTTCTAAATATGCACAAAAACATTCTTTTCAAATAAAATTCATGTTTGAATCAAATTCTTAAAAATTTGGGAGCATAACAATATTTTGGGAAATTTTCTCAAAATTTTTACACAATAAATTATGCATAATGAAAAATTGCAAAATGAAAGGCATTGGGAGATCCTAACCTTCCCTCAATCCTATTCCAAGCATTCAACTTGAGAAATAATTCCCAAATAAAAAGATACGAGAAAACTATCTCAATTTTTGCCAAAAAAAATTGAAATGAAAGAATTCTTTAAACACAATGTACAAGCATGCTCTCCTACCCATTCTTAGCCAACTGCTTCAAACCCCATCAAAATTCATTCACATTTGCATTCACAAACCAATTTTGAAAAATTGGGCAAGAAGAGGATTTGGAGAGCAATTCCTTCTAAAAATAAGAATGAGTGAAAAATGCTCTTTCTTTTTCTCTTTTAATCCTCTTTTCTCTTTTCTTATTTCTTTATCTTTATTAAATTTAAACTCTATAGTTTCTAGTTTACAAAATGTAACCTTTTAACATTATTATTGACAAATATCTATTTATCTAATTAAATTGAGTGTAAATACACATTACCACTCCATAATTTTTTAAAATAATTAAATTAAATATATTTTTCTCAATTTATGAAAATAACACATTAGACATAAAATGCTCTTTTAACTCATCAAAGACTTCTATGATCAAAGATAATTTAAACTATTATTTAAATATTTATTATAATTTAATTTTTAATTCAAATATAAAGAAAACACATATATGTAATAATTTAATACATACAGTTAAATTAACTATAGATAAACATCCCTATCCCATAAGCTTTTCAAAAATAAAATAAATTAATTTCATCCAAGCAAATTCAATTTATCGAAATACATGAAAACATATTTGCTATTATCAAATTTACCGAAAAGTAAATATAACCAAATGTTGAAACACAAACATATAATGGGCATTTACAAATGGTTGGGCCTTATAGAATCATATCAATGGTGGAATCTAGGTCAACATGGGTAAAATGAATAGGTACTTGCACTTGAATTGAGTAGAATGTGTAAGGTTAAATGGTTATGACCAATGTGACACCTCCACCTAGCCACCATCAAGTATGCTCCTACCTATGGAACCAAGTGGAGTCAATACCTTGTACGTATAGCCACTTAAACACACACACACACACATTAAGCATACCTATTCAATATACATGTACATATTTGAAGCATCATTGATCACCATATGAGGATTCTAACATCACATTCATTCTTTTTGTATTTGAATGATACAATGTCATTCTCTTTATATCTGTTCATGAATTGAAGCCTAATAATCATAGTTTAGGAAAGCCCACAATACATACACATGTTTTACAATACACTTTCAATTTAAATATTATTTAAGCAATTAACGTAAAATTACATTCATTAATATTATTCAACTATCTAGCGCCTAAAGCATGAATTAGTACCAAATATCACTTCATTTAGGCTAGGGTTAGGAAGGCATTACACCCTTTTAAGCTGGAAATGTATACATTAACTAGCAACCAAAATTGATGGCGGTTATCAAAAATAATTATGGACACATGTCACCAAAAGTGTGATTCATGTGGATTAAGCATTGTCACTTACAAATCACAAATTCAAGCATGCAACAACAATACATAAGCCAAGATCTCAAAATGGGTAATTTGAATGCAAAAGAGTTTCAGGCTTGGAGAGTTAGGCAGCATAGTTGATGAAGCATCAACAATGAGTGACTCAATAATAGTAGAAAATATGAAGATAACAAACTCAAATGGCCTAGGATCAATCATCTATCATATTCCTAGTTGAAGTTTGGCAAAGATGTTTGACATTAGAGACGACCAAGAGGAAGAAAAGAGTAGCAATGATTACAATTGAAAAGAATGAGAGTATGAAGTAAGAACAAAAACTACCCAAATTATAGTTGAAACCAATGTAGATATTAAGAGCTTTGAATGTCAAGTGAATGCATAAATTTTAAATACTTGGATTTAACAAATAGAGTAATTTAGTGTACACAATGTGGATGAAGTGAAAAATTTCCTTTGCTCATTTTAAAATGACTAGGCATGTTCATTATGGTTTAAGAATTATATTTCTTCATGTGGAAAGAAAAAGAAACCAGCAATATAACACAATATAATACATCAATGCTTAGGAATACCCAATCATTGCACGTAAAACATAAAACATATAACAAAATATAATACATGTTACAAGTGTGAATGCATGTAAAATCATCTAAAAATATTCAAGGATTTCTAATATGTCTATGACACATAGATTCAACCTTGCTATGTACCAGTAGGCCTTGTCCTCCTGAACTCTATCCCTACACAAGAAAATACATACGTATATATCTAAGCACATGATAAAAAAATAATATCTTTGAAATATGTACATATGTGTACATGTATATATATACATGATTTATATATGTTTATAATTGATAACTCAATGATGAAAAGTGAGTACCAAACCGGTACTGAGAGGGGGGGGTGAATCAGTATAGGCACAAACTTAAAACTTCTCCTGAACCGGTTTGATTGCAGACTGTAAACTACTGGCAATCCCTAACACCGGTCCAAACTAGACTACTACCAGTTAAACACAGTGCAACTGTGAAAGACATGAACCAGTCAATCTTCTTAGCTTTCCACACAACCTACTTCCTCATTTCCACTTTGTCCTTATGCATAAACAGATAATCTATCATCAGAGACACAATAATTTACTAGCATAACATGATTCACCACTTGACAGAAAATAACAAAGCATCACATGAAAAAGACTGTTGGTGTAAATAATTATTCATCTTGGATATTATTACACTTACTTAAGTTTACTTAGGAAATGTATTTTCATAGTAGTTTGGGTATAAGACACTTGGGTGTTTGTGCCACATTGGGATAGTGTGTGTAGGAGAAATTCCACCTTTTATGGTGTTGATCTTGTTGTTACACTCCACATTTAGTGGGTGATCCACCTCATGTGGACTATTATATTATTTCTCCTACCTACCCACACCTATTTCCTACCTACCCTTGGTTCTTATTGAGCCACATTTCATGTTTGTGTGCTCACATATCCCTAGCCTTGCCTATATAAGCAAGCTCATCTACATTGTATGTAACTATTGAATTTGGTTATTGATCATTTTTCTATTGATGAGAATACAATTTATTCTTGTCCTATATTGTGTCTCTATTTTGTACATTTCATTGAGCTCTTGATCTTGGCAAAATCTCACATGGTATCAGAGCCATTGGGGCTTTATTGATTCGTCTTGAAGAGGCATTATTGCGACGTCAAGAGGCAGATCTGAGGAGCAGCATCTTTTGGAGGCGTCCTAGACCAGATCCGACCTTGCCATTGCGTCCAGAACGCCGTTTCCATGAATTTTGGTTATAAAGTCGGCCTATTTTGGTGAGAAAAAAATTTTCATCAATTTTGCTAGTATTGTACGGATTTTCAAATTTTTTTATTTATATTTCAAAAAAAATCAAAAAAATTGAAAAGTCAGAAAAAATAAAAAAAATAAAAAAAATAAAAAAAGCAATTTTTTGGGGGGTCCGCGGACCCCCCTCGTGACCCCCGTACCGCAGAGTATTTGAGTGCAGGTCGCATACCTGTACCCGTCGCCGACGTCGCCGCCACGTCCTGTCCCGCCGGTCCTTCGCACGCTCACCTGACAGCGCCACCTGCAGTTGTTCCCGCTCTGGACGACGCACCCGGATCCCGCCACCAGCTGCTTCTCCCACCGGTCCTCTGCACCGCGCCACCGGCTACCGCCACCAGCGGCCCACCTGCCACCACCGGCCTTCCACGCGTCCCGCCACCTCATCCACACATGGCACTATTTCATTTGCCTCAGCGACATGTTGGCATCCGTACTTCCACTCAATTTGCCACACAGGAACACCATATCAGATCCTCCGTACAGTCGAGTCATCACTGCCACGTGTCCGTATAGACCAACCTCAATCTGCCACGTCAGTTGTCCGTACAGTACGGACGCCCAGTCAGCAAGGAGGTGAAGTTTTGCGATGGTCATGCAGCTGTCAAATTTAACCCAGTGACTTGCAGACATCAGCGCCACATCAGCATTTTTCAAAAAATTTGCAGGCCCCTCTCATTGAGCTTTTTGATTTTGCAATTCAACTTCAAATGGCCATAACTTGCTCATTTTTGCTCCTCTTTGGGTGCAATATTTTTTGAAATGGGCTAGAATTTCATGCTCTCCGTAGTGGTGAAGAAATTTTTTGATTTTGATGCACTGATTTTTCAGAAAATGCAGTTTTTGGTGATTGTACCTGAGTAATCCCAGTTTTTGCAACTTCAGAGGCTTCATTTGGGGTCATACGACCTCCTTTTCAAGTGCCATTTTTTTTGAAAGTGCGTATTTTTTCGTCTACTTTCACATGATGCTATCAGATTGATGCCATTGTAAGTAGAAATTGTACTTTCAGATTTTGGCCATTTTTGGCTCTCTTGGTACTTGTATATTTGCTTGAATCTCAGTTACATTCATTGCACTATTGATTGAAGTCTCTTGTATCTCATTTGAGAAGTTGTAAAATTTTCATCATAAGTCCACTTTGCCTTGTTTTGCAAGTGGCTCATTGTAATCGCACTAAGTATAAAGTGCCAAAATCATCACTTTGGGGGGGGTACTTTGATTGAGTGAATTTGGGGGGGGTGTCTCTTGTGCTTTTGTGCTCTTGTGTTCCTTCCTTTTTGCTGCTATGGGTTCTTCTAAGTTTCCTCTCTTAACTCCTCATAATTATGCTACTTGGAAAATTGATGCATGGAGTAAACTTATAGAAAAAGGACTCACTCATTACATTGATGGAACTATTGTTGCTCCAGCTGATCCTAAGGTTGATCCAGTTGGTCACTTGGATTGGCTCACTAAAAATATCATGGCAATTGGTACCTTAAGAAAGTATGTATCAAAGGATCTCATTTTTCATATTGAGAAGTGTATTCTAATCAAGGATGCTTGGCAAAAGTTTCAAGACTTGTATGGTCAAGTTGATGAGATTAGGGGATATCAAATAGATAGTGATCTCACCATGTTAGATCCCAAGAACTTTGATACTATACAAGATTATGTCACTAAGGCAAATGAGTTGAGGGCACAACTCAAAGATTGTGGCATTGATAAAAAGGATACTCAATTGATATTCAACTTGATAGGCAAGCTTCCACAAGAATATGCAGCATTTGTTTCTAGTTTCCAAACCCATAGGATGACAATGAGTTCAAGCTACACAATGCCTACATTTGATGCTTTCAATGAAATTTTGATGATGGAACAAACTAAGTTGATAAGCATGGGCATTCTTAAGGCTTCTAAGTCTCAAGCATTAGTGGCAAATCAAGGGAACAAAGGAAATCAAGGAAAGGACAACTCAAACAAGAAGAAATGGCAATCAAAGCCTAAAGAAAAAGCACCATCTTCTCCACAACAAGGAGATTCATCCTCTTCCAAGAGAGGTAATTCACCAAAGAGGGAGAGACCTACTTGTGCTTATTGTAAAAAGATTGGTCATGAGGAGCATCGTTGCCATTCTAAGAAGATTGATGAGCTTACACATATCATCAAAAAGCATAACATTGATTTGCCTAAAGTCTACAAGAAGGATGATTCATCAACTTCCACTTCCTCACATTCAAAAGGAAAAGGGCAAGCATTCATGGCTTCTACAATTGGAAAGACTCACTCTTTTGGAACAAGAAAAGGAAAAGCTCTATGTGCTACTATCAGTCATGATTCAGAGAGATGGCTTCTAGATTCAGGGGCTTCTCATCATATGGCATCTTCACAGTCTATGTTCTCTACATTTGAGCCTTGCACCATGCCACAGATTTTGATGGGCAATCATACATACATGGATGTGATTGGGAAAGGATCTATTGACATTGGGGATAACTCCTTCAATGATGTGTTGTGTGTACCCCACTTGACAAACAATCTCCTTTCTATCTATCAAATCACACATGGCGCAACTAAGAGAGTTGTGGAGTTCACACCTGACTCAGTTTTCATTAGAGACTTGGAGACTAGAGCTATCATTGCGACTGGGGTGGTTGAACATGCATCTCGGTTATACTCCTTTTCAGATTGTGTTGATGATAATGATTTCACATTTGATGATTCTACACATTATGATCACACTTCTTGTGATGGTTCAAATTTTGAGGAGAACTTTGGGCACTTGAACATGGGGATTCTCACATGTGACCCCGTTCTTGAGTCTTGTATTTCATCTCCTCATATTGATATCACATCACCTATTGCACCTGATGATGTGGATAGTGTGACAGTTTTGCCTTCATGTGATTCAGTGCAGCAGGATATTCATTGTCTTCCAGCTTCAGATTCATGGGATGATTACTTGACAGATATTGCAGGTTTGTTTGTGGAATCCTACATTGCAGATTTGGGAGACATCATTGATGACATTGATCTTCTCTTTGATGAAGGTGATCCTTCTTCGATTGTTGCGAGGGCACACTCTGACCCTCTTGTTCATTCTCTACATGATCATTCTTTCAAGGTTGACATGATTGTGGATACTTATGTATAGCAGTTGGAGGAGGTCTCTTTATTTTTTGAGGAGACATGTGAGTCTTTGGGACATGTTCTACATCCATCTCCACTAGATCTTGGAGTGCCTTTTTCAGTAGTGTGGCACAGTTTACCACCTTTGGAGGGGGTATCTTTCAACATCGACATGGGAACACTTGAGCAGTTTTCAGAGATTCCTTTCATCATGAGTCTTCTTCATATATCTTCCCTTCATGATTGGGGAGACTTCATGGATACACCTTTTGTTTTGTTTCTTCCTAAGGGGAGGAATGTTGTTCAACGTTCGTGGAGCAGTTTCTTCATACATCGAGCTTCTATCATTGGTGCAGATTCTACATTGAGGGGGGGCTTCCTAGCTTCTCTTCTCTCATATGGGGGGGACTTTTTCCTCACATGGGGTTTTGTCCTTCACATTCTTCTATGAGAGTTCTCTTGTATGTTTTTCATCTCTCTTTTGGGGGAGGGTTTTTTCCCATTGGGTTTTTCTCTCTTTCCCCACTTTGTGAGAGATTTCATTGCATTGGTTTGCATGCATTTGCATTTGTACATGGGTACCTAACATGGCCTCGTAGTCGGGACCCATCTTGCATTGCTTAGTTGCATTGTAGACTTAAGTGCATTCCCCTAAGTTGCACTTAAGGGGGGGTGTTGGTGTAAATAATTATTCATCTTGGATATTATTACACTTACTTAAGTTTACTTAGGAAATGCATTTTCATAGTAGTTTGGGTATGAGACACTTGGGTGTTTGTGCCACATTGGGATAGTGTGTGTAAGAGAAATTCCACCTTTTATGGTGTTGATCTTGTTGTTACACTCCACATTCAGTGGGTGATCCACCTCATGTGGACTATTATATTATTTCTCCTACCTACCCACACCTATTTCCTACCTACCCTTGTTTCTTATTGAGCCACATGTCATGTTTGTGTGCTCACATATCCCTAGCCTTGCCTATATAAGCAAGCTCATCTACATTGTATGTAACTATTGAATTTGGTTATTGATCATTTTTCTATTGATGAGAATACAGTTATTCTTGTCCTATATTGTGTCTCTATTTTGTACATTTCATTGATCTCTTGATCTTGGCAAAATCTCACAAAGACATCACATATGACACACATATTTTTCACATGGAAACCCAACTGGGAAAATTCATGGTGGGGATGAATACCCACAAGTTGTTTTTGAACTCTTTAGAAGTCCACTCTATTAGGAGCCTAGTCCAGTTAAAGACTGTTACAACAGGTTCTGTTAGGAACCAATCCTGTTAGGGATCACCCAGTTAAGGGATGGCTAGAATACCCCTTATGGAGGTTACCTTGTCAGAGGATTTTATGAACTCAACGGCTTTGAGTCACCTTGTTAAAGGATTTACAGCAAGCTGGTTAAAGCTACCCAGTTAAGGGATTTTCCAACTATTGAAGTAGTTAAAGATCAACAAGTATTACAATGATCTGGTAATAGCACTCAATGCCAATGCAGATCCGCTTTAGTTCCTTCCTTCTGCACAAACACTAGGCAGGTATCAATCCTCTTATCTGGTCTGGCAAGAATCACGTATCTCTACACTTAGATACACACACAACATTTGCCAACAACCTCAACATGAAACACAACATCGACCTTATAGAACACAGATAGGTCGGCAGCATAAACCCTAAACACTTGGGTTAAGCAATTGATCGGTTCAATCCTGACCATTGAGCACTTTGCATTTGAATACAACGGTCTTGAATAGATCTCAAGACATTCTCCATCATTCGTTCTTCACCGCTTCATGGAGGTGATAACCCATCACGCGTTCTCCACCATTTGCAAAGACTTTGCACATTCCCGAGGTAGATAGGATCAATCTCCTTCATGCAAGATCCTTCACGTGCATGAGACTGACGTGGCAAGATGATCTGATCTCTATTACAATGCTAACTCATCACATAATGTCATCGGTTGAATCACACAGGATTGGAACACTTCAACCAAAAACCCTGAAGCTAAGACTACCAACCAGTAGTCCTACCACATTCCATGTACCAGTTCTCATTCCGACAAACTGGTTTCAGTTCACAACATCATACCGGTTCACTTGGACAAGCATACCACTTCACTTATTGCGCATGTACCAGTTTACACCACTATATCGGTTCTCTTTGCCAGTTGCTTAACTTCAATATACCGGTTCACTTCTGAGCATATTGACATCAATGACAACATAAAATATCATCATGTCATCATACTCTTGCACATATGCCAACAATCTCCCCCTTTGGCATTGATGGCAATATACAAAGATATCACTCAGCATCACATCTTCTCCCTATTACTGTAGATATCTTCCCCGATTCACATCTTCTCCCCCTTTGACAACAATGCCAAAGTGGAGGCACAAGCTTCCATGTTCCACTATGTTGCTCCCCCTGAGGAGTAGCATCCTTCAACACATCAATCCTGAAGAGATATAGCAAAGTAAGATCTGACTGATGTGGAGCACAAACCTTTAGATTACCTCTTGAAGGGGCAGCACCCCTAACTCACCTCTTAGAGAGGTAAAAGTAGCCTTCGGTAGAGGCTTGGTGAATATGTTTGCTAACTGCTCCTTACTGGAAACATGTTCCAATGCCACCTCTTTGTTCTAAACCTTTTCCCTCAAGAAATGATACTTGAGTTCAAAGTGCTTGGTTCTAGCATGTAAAACTAGATTCTTGGATATGTTAATTGCACTTGTATTGTCACAGGAATATACTTACCAGTTCAGATACGGGAACTTTGAAGCCATTCAATACATGCTTCATCCAAATAGTCTGGGTACAGTTCATAAAAGTTGCAACGTACTCTGCTTCTGTTGTAGACTGAGAGATACAGCTTTGTTTTTTACTCATCCATGAGACCAGTCTACCACCGGGAAAGAATGCACCACCGGTTGTGCTCTTCCAGTCATCTACATTACTAGCCCAATCAGCATCTATGAACACTTTCAGGTTGAACTCATTATTGTATGGATACCATAACCCATAGTCAATAGTTCCCTTCAGATATCTAAGAATCTGCTTGACTGCTACCAAGTGGGATTCTCTTGGGCTTTGCTGAAATCGAGCGGTAATACCCACTGCATGTGCAATGTCTGGTTTTCTATGCACTACATAATGCAACTTACCAATCATAGATCGGTATTCCTTCTCATTTACCAGTGTTGAGTCATCTTCTTTTGATAGTTTACAACCGGTCACCATTGGTGTACCAACCGGTTTACTGTCTTCCATGCCAAAGGTCTTCAACACCTCTTTGACATACTTGGACTGAGTCATAAAGATTCCATCTTTCATTTGTTGAATTTGCAGTCCAATGAAGAACTTAATCTCCCCTATGAGTGACATCTCAAATTCCTTCTTCATCTCATCTACAAAATCATGACTCATCTTGTCATCTCCTCCAAAGATGATGTCATCAACAAATACTTCACAGATCAGAATCTGATCTCCTTCTGATTTCAAGTAGATATTTCTATCTTCACTTGTTCTTTCAAATCCAATCTTCACAAGATGGGAGTGCAAGTGTTCATACCATGCTCTAGGTGCCTGCTTTAGTCCATAAAAGGCTTTATGTAGCCTACACACCATGTCATTGTCTTCTGATAGGGCAAACCCATCTGGTTTCTCTATATACACCTCCTCTTCAAGTATTCCATTTAGGAATGTAGATTTTACATCCATTTGGTATACCTTGAATCCTTTAAAAGCTGGATATGCAAGAAGCATACGAACTCCTTCCAATCTGGCTACTGGAGCAAAGGTTTCTCCATAGTCTTCTTCTTCTTGAGCATACCCCTTACACACTAGTCTATCTTTGTTTCTTATCATTGTCCCATCTTCATTCAGCTTATTTCTGAAAACCCATTTGGTACCAATGACATTTTTATGCTTCAATCTGGGTACCAAGGACCATGTACCATTCTTTTCTATCTGATCAAGTTCCTCTTCCATTGCCTTGATCCAATCTTCATCTTTATGTTCCTCTTTGAATGATTTAGGCTCAAATTCAGAGATCATACATGAGTTTTCTCTGACCTTTCTTCTTGTAAGGATTCCTGCATCCTTGTCTCCTATGATTTTCTTTGGATCATGATTGAGTTTGACATACCTAGGTATATTCTTAATAGATTCCTCTTTCTTTTCTTCATCATCCTCATCTTCATCAGCATCTACCAGTGTAGGAGCACAGTTGCTGGTACTGGGCAAATTTGCAACCAGTTCCCAGAAGGTTACTACTGGTTCATCTCCTACATGCTCTCTGTCGGTTTCCTCAAATTTCTCAGAGTTTTCATCAACCCTAACATTCATGCTTTCAACAATTCTCTGAGTCCTATTGTTGAAACATTTTAGAGCTTTGCTCTTAGTGGAATACCCTAGGGATATTCCCTCATCACATTTGGCATCAAACTTGCTCTGATGTTCACTCCTCTTGATATAAAAATTACTACCAAACACTCTGAAGTACCTTACCATTGGTGTCTTGTCGGTCCAGTACTCATAAGGAGTCTTATCCTTTCCTTTCTTGATGAGTACCCGATTCATTGTGTAGACTGCAGTGCTCATCGCTTCTCTCCAAAAGGTGTGAGAAACTTTTCCTTGGATCAGCATAGTTCTAGCCACTTCAACCATATTCTGGTTGTTCCTCTCTGCTAAGCCATTCTGTTGTGGAGTCCGAGGGGTAGAAAGTTTCCTCTTGATGCCATTCTCTTCACAATATTTGTTGAATTCACCGGAAGTGAATTCCCCTCCTTGATCATTTCTAAGGCATTTGATTCTTCTACCACTTTCCTTTTCTACCAATGCTCTAAAGGCTTTGAACTTTCCAAAGGCTTCAAATTTGTCCTTCAAGAATGTGACCCACATCATTTTTGGGCAGTCATATGTTATAATCATAAAATACCACACTCCTAGTTTTCATAGGACCATACAAATCAGTATGCACAAGATCAAGTAAATTGTCAACAGTGAAAGATTTAACTTTGAAGGTTGAGGAAGACATTTTCCCCAGTTGACACTCTCTGCACAAAGGATTTTCCGGTTTGCTCAGCATTGGCAGTCCTCTAACTTCCTTGATCTTACTAGCCTTTACTATGTTATCAAAGTTTACATGGCAGAGTCTCCTATTCCATATCCAGCTATCATCAAACTTATTCATAAGACATGTACTTATATTTGCATTCAGCTGAAATAAGTTACCTTTGGTCTGCATACCGATGGCCATCAGTTCACCATTCTTTCCTTTGATTTTTCAGACTCCATTTTTGAATTCCAAAGTGAGTCCACCGTCTTTCAACTGGGAAACACTCAATAGATTGTGTCTGGGACCTTCCACCCAATACACATTTTCAGCACTGCTCTTTCCATTTAGAGAGATGGACCCTCTGCCTTTGACCATACATGGTGCATCATTACCAAAACGAACCACACCACCATCATACTCTTCTAGGGATATAAACTTTCTCTAATCACCAGTCATATGGTAAGAGCAACCACTGTCAATAATCCACTCATTGGAATTATCAAAATGGGAGACAAGAGCCTTCTTGTCTGACACATCCTCCTTGACTGCAACAAACACAATATCTTCATTTTCTTCATCTTCTAGTTCCTCATCTGTGACACCTTCATCAATTGCTACAAAATAGTTTCTCTAGTTTCCTCCTTTGAATTTCTTGAACCTTTCTGGTTTGTCCTTGCTATCACCATTAGGATAGTTTATAGTGATGTGTCCTATCCGGTTACAAGAGAAGCATTTCAAAGGAAGCTTACCTCTGTATTTGTCGGTTCCCTTAGGAAGTCTCTTGGCAAGAAGAGCTTCAAATTCCATCAGAATCTCCTCATCGTCCATTTCTCTGATTTGTCTTGGTTCATCATTGGTGCTTGCTTCTTTTTCTTTTCTGGATGGTGTAGCAGATGCTCTAAACATTGATTCAGTCTTCTGAACACTGCCATCAAAACTATTTAGCTCATAGGTTGTTAATTTTGCAATGATGGAGTCTAGGGATACCTTAGTCTTGTCTATTGATCTCAACTCCTGAATAGTAGCAACCCTTATTGCATAGACCGGTAATAAGGATCTCAAAACTTTGCTGACAACAGTGGAATCTTCCATTTTACCACTTGCACTCTTGATATCACCAACAACCATTTTGATTCATATTCCATATTGTTGAATGGTCTCACCTTCAGCCATCTGCATGTCTTCAAACTTCTCTCTAAGGCTTTCTTCCTTAGCGTGTTTTACATGCTCATCACCGCCATAGATATTCTCAAGAGTATCCCATACTTCTTTGGGATTGCCTTTATCCTGGACATCAATAAACTCAATGTCAAATAAGTTGTTGATTAGGGCTTCCATGACTTTCCCATTCTCCTGAATCTCTCTCTTTTGGTCATCGGTGAAAGTACCAGTAGGGATAACATAAAAGTTCTCAACATAGCTCCAATGTTGAGCACCCATGCTTCTGATGTATATCTTCATTCTATCCTTCCATATTTTAAAGTTATCTCTATTGAACTTTTGACCTTCCCTCTTCATCATTACAATAGGATATTTCCCTCAAGCAGTTAAGCTTACAACACAGAGGACCTGGAGGATGCTCTGATAACAATTGATAACTCAATGATGAAAAGTGAGTACCAAACCGGTACTGAGAGTGGGGGTGAATCAGTATAGGCACAAACTTAAAACTTCTCCTGAACCGGTTTGATTGCAGACTGTAAACTACTGACAATCAGAATCTCTTTGATTGCAGACTGTAAACTACTGGCAATCCCTAACACCGGTCCAAACCAGACTACTACTGGTTAAACACAGTGCAACTGTGAAAGACATGAATCAGTCAATCTTCTTAGCTTTCCACACAACCTACTTCCTCATTTCCACTTTGTCCTTATGCATAAACAGACAATCTATCATCAGAGACACAATAATTTACTAGCATAACATGATTCACTGCTTGACAGAAAATAACAAAGCATCACATGAAAAAGACATCACATATGACACACATATTTTTCACATGGAAACCCAACTGGGAAAAACCACGGTGGGGATGAATACCCACAAGCTATTTTTGAACTCTTTAGAAGTACGCTCTATTAGGAGCCTAGTCTGGTTTAAGACTGTTACAACAGGTTCTGTTAGGAACCGATCCTGTTAGGGATCACCCGGTTAAGGGATGGCTAGAATACCTGGTTAAGGGTTAAACCCTGTTGGAGGTTACCTTGTCAGAGGATTTTATCAACTCAATGGCTTTGAGTCACCTTGTTAAAGGATTTATAGCAAGCTGGTTAAAGCTACCCGATTAAGGGATTTTCCAACTGTTGAAGTAGTTGAAGATCAACATGTATTACAATGATTTGGTAATAGCACTCAATGCCAATGTAGATCCGCTTTAGTTCCTTCCTTCTGCACAGACACTAGGCGGGTATCAATCCTCTTATCTGGTCTAGCAAGAATCACGTATCTCTAAACTTAGATACACACAAAACATTTGCCAACAACCTCAACATGAAACACAACATCGACCTTATAGAACACAGATAGGTTGGCAGCATAAACCCTAAACACTTGGGTTAAGCAATTGATCGGTTCAATCCTGACCATTGAGCACTTTGCATTTGAATATAACGGTCTTGAATAGATCTCAATACATTCTCCATTGTTCGTTCTTCACCGCTTCATGGAGGCGATAACCCATCATGTGTTCTCCACTGTTTGCAAAGACTTCGCACATTCCCGAGGTAGATAGGATCAATCTCCTTCATGCAAGATCCTTCACGTGCACGAGAATGACGTGGCAACTAACTCATCACATAATGTCATCGATTGAATCACACAGGCTTGGAACACTTCAATTGGAAACCCTGAAGCTAAGAATACCAACCGGTAGTCCTACCACATTCCATGTATCGGTTCTCGTTCCGACAAACCGGTTCCGGTTCACAACATCATATCGGTTCACTTGGACAAGCATACCGCTTCACTTATTGCACATGTACCGGTTTACACCACCATACCGGTTCTCTTTGCCAGTTGCTTAACTTCAATATACCGGTTCACTTCTGAGCATATTGACATCAATGACAACATACAATATCATCATGTCATCATTCTCTTGCACATATGCCAACAATAATGTACAAAATATGATATGTGTAGTTCTGAAAAAAATCAATTTGAATTTTATAGTCTAGAAATCACCTGGTCTTCATGGTATACATGATGTACATGTTGTGTATGAATCTAATGTGAAGAAAAATTTGATCTTAGAACCTATGTATATACACACACCAACAATTTTTTAAAAAAACTTGTATATGTGCATGTAAAAAATATTAGCATGTGTTCATTGAAATGAACTCTAGAGGTCTATTTTTCTTTTAAAAATTGAGCATGATGATGAATAGGAGCATATCAAACTGCAAATCTCCAAAGGTCACCAAAATGACACACTAATATATATTCAAAATTGAAATTATGCGAACAATTTTGAAGTCAATCTAGCATTGAAACTTGAAAATGTGATGTATAGTTCAAAATTGATTTTAAAATATCTAAAGATTTGTACTTGATTTGTATCCTCAAATGCCCTCTTCAACTAAGAAGAATGAATAGACATATCAACACTTGAATCTAGTTGTGCAATATCTATGTCCACAATAATTATACTCCACATGCCTCGAACAGCAATACTAGGTGTAGTAGCCTAATCAAGAGGCATATTCTAGAGGGATTTGTCAATATATGCAATGCGGTATGATGAGGGGTCTCAGAGGTAGGATCAATTGGTGTATGCTAAGGTGTAGGATCAAGCAGAGTATGTTGAAGAGGATTTTTATATCAACCAATGTCTTATGATGAGGGGTTGTAGAATGTACTAGAATATCCTCCCATCCCTCTACATTGTAAGAAGCTCCGCCACCATGGCTCATAGATGTTATACCAAGACATTCTCTCACATGTACCTAAACATTGTGCACCGGGATCCTATACTCACCATAAATAAACTCATATACATCTAATAGATCACTCAAGAGGCATGCACTCACACAATGCAAGGGTCGTAGCTTCTAGATGTAGCCTCAGTAGAATAAAGGCTAATCTATAGATGTAACAAATATCTACCAACACAAACAGATGACATCTCATCCACTTGAGTCACAAAAGTCTTGATACTTGCATAAATGTCTCATCTAGAATCATTAGCTGCATTATCTGTTGCAAGTGATAGTTCTAAACATTTTGGAAGAACCTCAAGGTTTGGACCAACTAATGCTTGCTTATGAATGGGTGGTGGCAAATCACCTCGTCTAAACTTAGGTTTATCAAAAAACTTGCCTCACCCTACCCAGCGTATGTGGAAAAAGATATATAATCCAAATCTAAATGTAAATGGTGATGAATACTAAGAAGGGGGGGTTAATTAGTATGCCTAACAATTTAACCAAACTCTTAAACAATTTTACTATAGACTGGTGTAGTAGTTTAAACAACAAACTGGTTGCAACATAAACAAGCCAAATAGAAAATAGAGCATTCACCCACAATAGCACAATAACCATAACACAAGATATTTTGGCGTGGAAACCCAAATGGGAAAAACCACGGTGAGTAAAACTCACAAGTCAACTATATGCAGAATAGTAACCAGACCGATTAAGGTCAGACCGGTTAAGGCCTTACAATGTTCTTCACTAGAACAGATCCTGTTAGGAATCTAGATCTTTATTAGGAGATAAGTCCTATTAAAGACTACCTTGTTAAAGGATTTTAGATCCACAACTATGAACCACCTTGTTAGAGGATTTATAATAGGCTTGGCTGGGCCTACTCGGTTAAGGGTTTCAGACTTGTCAAAGAGATTAGTAATCAACAAGTGAATGATCTAGAAAGTAGCACAGAATCCTTGATTAGATCCTTGACAGTGCTATGTTAATGCATTGCAGCATTACTTCAGCCTTCTATCCTTTGCACTCACAATCTCTGCAGTGAGATACCTATTTTGCACAGACCTAATCTTCTCTCCAACACTCGCACACATCAACTCTCTTAAAACCCTAAACATGATGTCCTCATATAGGAATCTGATTTCATGTCGGTCCAATAAGATTAGACTACAGTTTCCTAGGTACAGTGCATCTAGACACATTTGGTAATATGTCACAGAAACACCGCCAAAGTGTCGGTGGATGATAACTCATCACACTTTACAATTATACCGGTTAAGCACAATATATCGATAAACAAAGACTAGCAAACTGGAACATAATGTTCTGATCAAAAAGATTAATTGTCGTTAGGGATCCTCGTTCTGCTTGAGGTCTTCATACCGCTTGAGATCTTTATACCGCTACGACCAGTAAGCTTCTTCTACAAAACACCGATAGTCTTCTACAAACAAAGACTATACATACAATGGCATATAATACCGGTGTGAACAACACAACACATAAAATAAGTGTGTGTCCATCAATGACAATCACAACTTAAAAATCATACCAACAAATGGAACTCAACCTATAATTGTTTGCACAAAATAAAGTGGTAACTCATCAAACTGGGGCCATCTAAAATGAGTTGCCAACCATCTAGGCTAATTAAATGGTGCCATAGTAAATCATCACACCTAGCGATGACAAAACCTTTGATTGTCTATTTCCATTGATAATGGGGGAACATGCTATGAATATTAGCTATAGAAACCATATGATTGATTTCATTTCATTTTGTGTCATCAGTAACACTAGAGGGAAGAGAAGCATAAAAAGCATCAATACTCATGTCATCATAGGAATTATATAACCAAACAAGGTCAACCATACATAGAAGCTCAATCCTAATAGTGAGTGTCCTATCTCTATTTGGTAGGTTAGGGGTGTTATTTATTGTCCAGTCAAGTCATTGTATAGCACATTGCAACCTATCAATGGTATCAATGTAAAGATGAGCTCTAACATCAATGCTAGAATTAATGACACCTGATTGGCCAAATTGATAAGAAGCGTGGTCATTATCATAGTGAAGACTAGGCTTAGAATTATCATCTATATTTTGATTAGCCATGTGAAAAATATATCTACATAATTAAAAAAAAGTTGGAAAAAAATTATTCTGCATAGTAAAATAAAATATCTGAATAGTGAAAAATATATCTACATGAATAAAAAGAAAAAGACATGCACTAGCACGTATTCTAGATTAAACATAAAATATTCTCTACCACATACAATGAACTTCATCAAACCAAACACCTATCTGTCTGGATATGTGAGGAGAATATATGTCATATGGAATGTCTCATTACAAGATACTTGTTAAAAAGAGAAGAAAACAATACAAAATTAATTTATTCTCGTGGGAGATGAATCATTAAAAGAATGGAAAACAACTCTCCTTATGTGCATTCAAAAAATAATACCTTAAATCAACTCAGGATTTAAAAATAACATTTCAAGAGTTGAAGATTAAACATTATTTGTAACACCCTGTATGATGTTAATCCATTATCTTTCACATGCATTTTTCTGAACTACTTTGCTTTGCATCAACTCTCAAAATGGTCAGGCAGATCCATGCTAAAATTTAATTGTTTTGTGATTATTTTAAAACAATGTTGCAGAATCATTGTCCAGAATTCTAAAATTACAAAGAGGCCTTCAAGTTTGAGTTATGATCGAATGAAGAGAATTCTGAATTTGTTGATTCTTTTTTAACATATCTTAGAATTGTACTTTTTAAAGATTTATAATGAGAGATGGATGCAAAGCTCATTTTGTGACTCAAATCTAACAATATAACTAATAGCAGATCCCAAATACCAAATACTTATCAGATGTATCCCTCATCAAATTAGTTACATCTTTTTCTCATCATACAAGTTATACCAATACACATCATGTGAAAATGATACCATAGTGGGATAAAACTACAACATACATCCCTCTTTTACATCATTCACAAATAACCATCACTTGATGAAACTTTAACTACATTCATTTTGCATATGTGTAGGCTTTGTGAAAGTTTGAAATCCTTCAAATTTAAAGTAACCATACTATAACAACAATCTTTCATCATAGTTGAAAACCCCAAAATGATTTTAAAAACACAAAACAAAATTGCAAAAACATGAAAAGGTCAAAGAAATGATGCACTTGGATGCAAATGCAAAGGTTGATGAAAGGGTTTAGAGGTGGTGGGAGAGGTTTTCATTCAGGAACATTTATGGCAGGTCCTAAGCAAAATGCTCGATGCCCCCTTTTTTTAACTATTTATTTTCAACATATCCAACCAAAAAAGTGTTTCCACGAATGTGCCACGCTTATGCCACATGATTTCAACTTAAAGATTTTCAGTTAGAAATTGTTCGGCCGAAAAATTTTAGTTAGCCTACAATGTGACACAAGTTTTTCCTTTTACCTTTTGATCATTTGGTAGGAAATTTTATATTCAAGTGGGAGTATTGGCAAAAGAAGGAAATTTTAAGGTTGAAAACTTCAAAGGTCAAACTACTAGCTATGGAAGATGCCAATTGAATACTATCTCTAGCAAAAGGATCTTTTCTGGCCATCAGATGGAAAAGAAAAGAAGCCAACAAATATGATAGATCTAGAATGGGATATTCTTGATAGAAATACACTCGAAACAATACGGATGTCCCTGGCATTATTGGTGGCATTCAATATGTCAAAAGAAACAACAAGGGTAGACCTAATGCTAGCATTGAACAAAGTGTATGAAAAACCCTTAACGTCCAACAAGGTATTTCTTATGAAACATTTATTTAACATGAAGATGTTTGAAGTTATATTTGTTGGTGATCATTTAAATGAGTTTAACACAATCACTAGTCAAATAAGTTTTGTAAATGTGATCTTTGATGATGAGGCTAGGGCTCTCTTGATTTTTTGCTTATTGCCATAAATCTAGATTAGCTTGGTCATGGTTGTAAATAATTAGGTCTCTACTTCAATACTTTAAATTTTGATGATGTTTTTGGTGTTATCCTTAGCAAGGAAATGCAATGAAAAAGTAAAAGGGAGACATGTGGTAATTCTTTGAATGTGGAAAACATTGGAAGAAAGAGGGAGAGATGAAAGAGCCCAAAAAATTATAAAAAATCTAAAATGGGATATCGAAATATAGAGTGAGGCTAGAGTGTTGGAATTGTAGAAAGAAACAACACCTAAAGAAAGACTGCTGGTCTCGAAATGGAAAACAAGGAAGAAACTATAGTAGGTGATGCATTGTGTTGCAAGATGCTTTTATATGCGGGAAAAGTGGTTTGATGAAATGAATATTACGAATTCAAGACTAGTCCACACACCAATGGGACTCCTGGTGCAAGTTATGGAGCTATGTGGAATAGCTCAACTTCCCAAGGGATGTTCCATTGTTTTCTATCTCACAAGACCCCTTAAGCCAATGTCTTTGCTCTCATATCACTAAGCAAAGTGACTTAAGGATGACAATCATGAGAATGAGGGATGTTTAATCAATCTAACATGAATGCAATCCTAATGTGCATGATATTAATAAAAGATGAACTAAACTAGCATGTATATGATGATAAGATGAAAGGATTAATAAAATAACTATCCTAACATGATGCACTAGCTTAATATGATTATTTATGATAAAGAGAAATACTTCTAAAATGCTTATTAGATTATTTCTATTCAAAGAGGGATTAAGATGCTTGATAAAAATGAGTATAGATTAGATGCATAAAACTTGAATTCCTAGAATGATAGAAGAATGGATCTATTTATAGGAAAAATAGGGCAATGAAGGGTCAAGATTGGATGATCTTGTCAAGGGCCAGGATTGAAAGTTATCAATCCATGTTTACAATTCTCACCAATGAAATGGTGACAATTGTCAACATAAGACTGCTTGAGAGGAGATGCAAGAAGCATTAAAAGCTTAAGAAGACCTCATGGTTACCTTAGAAGGTAAGGGTTAAGGTTAGGTTAAGATTACCCATTGGATAAAGCTTTTACCCAAAGGATAAACTCTTATGTAAGGGTTAAAGGGATAACCAAGGTTAAAGCCATCAATGCTTGATAAGACCCTTGGGTTAGATGAGGGTTGAGTTAGGAAAAAATTCTCCAACCATGTAAGAAGGTTCGGTTAACCATTAATGGTTTGGAAGACTTTGGAGGTTAAGTTGTTGAGGTCATAAAGTCTTTAATGGTTATTGAAGACTTTTAAGGGTTTGAGAAGTGACTTCCCTTTGCTTAGGGATGTGGCAATATTTAGTAGATGGGTTAGGCTAATTTAGAAGTGATTAGAAGAATTTAGAAGAGTTTTTAGAGAAGCAAGTGGGAGATGTAGGAGAATGCAAGTGGATGGAGAGCAATTAAAAAAAATTGCTTTATTTCAACAAAATAGATGCAAGTGGGGGGATTTAAATAAATTAGATTTATTTATTTGAAGTGAACAATTTAATTAAATATAAATTTAATTAAAAATATTAGAAAGGGGTTTTAATTAAATAAAGTGATTTATTTAATTAAATGATATGAAAGGCCTAGGTGAATTTAATTAAATAAATTGAATAACTTATTTAATCAAATATATGAATGTGAGTGCTTTAATTAAATTAGATTTAATTAAACAGAGGAATGAGAATAAAATGAACATTGAATATTCATTTAGGAAAGTGGTCATTTTTATACGTCTACATTTTGCCCCTCTTTGAAGTGACGTGTGTGCACATGTTAATTCAAAAAAATTGATGTGCCACCAAAATTTGATCGGTGTGATGTCGTGTGTCGAGATGTCGATGTTGTGCCTCAGATTTGATAAATGGTATTGATAATGCCCCCTTGGAAGATGAATCAAAAAAAAATTGAAAATTTGGTTGATTTGATAATTGTTGTAGAGTTTATCACTTTTTAAAATCCCGTCTGTGTTTAATGTGCGCCAATTGATTCATCTCCCGATAATGATGTTTGCTAGGGTTACAAGCGAGAGCATGAGCAAAATACATGCCCCACCTACTAACCCTAATTTTCTTTTACCCTATAAAAAGGTAAAAAGTGATTTCATTTGTATCATTTGTGCCTTTTGACATTTGGTGAGAGTGACATTTGGAGAGTGACAAAATGTCGGTTCCCTATGCTTCGCACCGATTCGAGCCTGTTCGTCGATACCGGAGGCCCACCACATATGGTCCACCTGTAAGTCATCTAAATTTTGCCCCATTTACTTTTGTTTTGTCAATTTTGATCACGTTTTTTTTTGTGTCGGATTCTCACGTGTTAGCGCGTCGGGTCGTTTGCGTAGCGCATACGATAGAACAGTTAGCGTGTAGGGTTAGTGAGCTAGGGTAGCATCTAGGTGGCGTCGGATAGCTCGTCACAGGTTTAGGGTAGTGCATCGGGTAGGATAGCGCATAGGGCTAACAGGGTAGCGCATACCGGGACAGAGTAGCGCATAGGGTAACCTAGCGCATAGGGTTGAACGGGTAGCGCATGCAGGGAACGAGGTAGCGCGTAGGGTAGACCTAGCGCATGGGGTAAAGTTGCTAGCGCGTAGCTGAGTTTAGCTAGTGCATAGGTAGAAGCTTGGCGCGTGGGGGATATTTCTTAGCGCGTAGCCAGAAAATGTAGCTAGAAAGGAGAGACAAGATGATGTTGCGGGGGAAAAATAGAAGAAGGAAGATGGGTTGGGGTAGGTAGGTGTTTGCCAAGTATTTCTGGATGGATGTTTTAGCCAATTTTGTACTTGTTGTGTTGATTCGTGATTGTTTGATAGATTTTTTAAGTTGCTTTTGTTGTTGAAGTTCCAAGCTGATTGATTGAATGATGATCCTGATTTTTTGTTGATTTGGATCTTTGATTTTTGTCATGAATGTGATGTCCGATATGAGTTTTGATCTATGATTTCCGATATGGTTCTTGATATGAGTTGTGTGATATGGATTTTTGAGTTGTTTCTTGATATGGATTTGATTTGATTTCTCGATATGGATTTGATATTCGATATGAAACTGGATTTGATATGGATTTGTTTCAAGTTGATATGGATTTTTGATTTCGATATGGATTTGATTTTTGTTGTTTCAAGTTGATATGGAATTGTGATTTTGATATGGATTTGATTTTCGATATGGAAATTGATTTGATTTTCGTTGTTTCAAGTTGATATGGAAATGTGATTTTGATATGGATTTGATTGTTGATGTGAAACTTGATTTGATTTTCGTTGTTTCAAGTTGATATGGAATTGTGATTTCGATATGGATTTGATTTTTGATATGAAACTTGATTTGATATGGATTGGTTTCAAGTTGATATGGAATTGTGATTTCGATATGAATTTGATTTTTGATATGGAACTTGATTTGATTTTCGTTGTTTCAAGTTGATATGGAATTTTAATTTCGATATGGATTTGAAGTTTAGATATGAAACTTGATTTGTTATGGATTGGTTTCAAGTTGATATGGAATTTTGATTTTGATATATCATATAGATATGGGAACTGATACTTGGACATGTTTTTCTTGTGACGGGAACGGCTTGGTGTTCTTCAGTCATGAGAGATATTTCCTAGGCCATGGTCTATGATTCCGTGATTGACACATGCGGATAGAGATATCATTGAGAGATGTGGGTTGTCCTCTTTGTTGGACATGCCTCGGTATATCATTAACCGGGGTTTGTTGACAGCATTGGCAGAGAGGTGGCACAGTGACACAAACACATTTCACTTGGCTACGGACAAGATTACACTCACTCCAGAGGAATGTTATCCGATTCTACGCATTCTTGTGGTAGGGGCACTATTGCCTTATGAGCAGACCAAGGAGGATGGGACAGAGGCGCTGCACCAAATTTTCCATGATGACCATATTTGTGGATACGCGATCCCTTGGCAGGAGTTCATAGATTTTGATTATGCCCCACTACCATTGGTACTGGAAGGTTTTGTAGGTGGCTTCTTATGTCCCAACCATAGGTCGAAGGGATTGGCAATTGGATGGGGATTAGTTCTTGAGGATATGGTGACACAGGGTCGCAGGTTTGCTTGGGGGTCTTGCATGTTGGCCCATTTGTATAGAGAGTTGCACCAGGTGGTGTATTTAGGATACAACAGTTTATCAGTCAGGGTCACATTATTACAGGTGTGGGCTTGGGAGCACATTCCCGCAATGAGGCCACTTGCAAACAGGGATAGGCTAGTTGGTCGTGCTTATGTATATGGATACACAGGGATATTTGTCCAGCGTAAGCTGAGCAAACTAGAGCATTGGAGGAGAGTGTTGGATGATATTGATACGGTCATCTGGAGACCATATATTGAGTGCGAGGTGTGGGTGGAGGATGGGCTAGAGATGCCCTATGTATATATGTCATGATACTTGATAGGGCGGACACCTTTTATCATTGAGAGGTTCTTGCACAACCAAGTTCAGCGGCAGTATGGTCGACAGCAGGGTATACCACAGGGAGCATGCTTATATGCTTGTCGGAGGTAGGATATGCCAGAGTGGGGTCCGACTATTAATAGTGCAGCAGTGGTGGAGGAGTACATGCATTTGGTCGAATAGATATGGGACTACAAGTTCGGAGTGGTATATGTGGGGATGACGGAGGAGTTTGCAGCACTCTTCATGGCCCATGTCGTAGCATGGATATCAGATCCAGCAGAGATGATTCCCGCTTTTGATGATGATGAGGATGAGAAAACTGAGAGGCTAGGGAGATGGAGAGATGAGGGAGAGGAGTTGGAGGAGGGATATGGGGATGGTGGAGGAGATGACAGGGGAGTCGGGAGGGGAGGTGGTAGAGGGAGACGAATATATAGAGGAGGGGATGGAGGAGATAGAGGGAGGAGAGGAGGTGGAGTAGTCAGGCAAGTAGTTGGTGAGGGAGGGAGGGGAGATTTGGTGGTTGGAGTTGGTAGAATTGGTCGGGTGGGCAAGGTTATAGCAGTTGTGGGTGGGATGGATGAGTTTAGGTGGTTGAATCAAAGGAGGAGATTAGATGTATTACCTCCACCAATGCCTAGGACAGAGACAGGGATAGGGGGTACCATGACACAAGTACCCATTTAGATGCGGGTACCCACCCACCGAGAGGATGCATAGATTAGGTCTCTATAGTTGTCAGTGCAGTAGCTGCAGGCACAGGTACTGGCGCAGAAGTGTCAGATTACGCAGATTACCGTCGAGCGAGATACGGAGAGAGAGCGTCAAGGTCGAGTAGAGGAGCTTGTAGAGAGACTGCAGAGAGTGATAGCGGGTGCCCCGATGTGGGACACACTGAGGGAGATACGGTACACTACCATGGCAGTTGAGTACTATAGCAGTTGTATGAGGACCTAGTCCCCAGAGAGCAGAGGGCTCCTAGTTTTAATGCTAGTCGGTCAACTTGGAGTCAGTCAGGGACGGAGAGCAGAGGTGTTACAGGGCCTTCTCGACGTGATCCACCTAGAGATCCAGGAGCTGGGACATCTGTTGCGAGACCATCAGCTTGAGGAGATAGTCATACCTAAGAGACTTGTCTCTATTGTATTTTGATCATTTTGTTGTATTTTGACAGACATGACATCCCTTGTATATTTTGACCAGTTTATATATATATATATATATATATATGACACCGATTTTCTGATCCACATGTGGTGTGCTTTTATGGATGATGATTTATGCATTGATATGATGGTTCTATGATGATGATGTAATGCTTAGATACATGCTTTTGATTTTATATTGATTGATATGATTGTATGATTCATGATGTAATGATATGATTTGTGAGATGTATCTTGAAAATGAGATATATGATAATGATATGTTGTGAGATGTATCTTGAAAATGAGATGTATGATAATGATATGTTGTGAGATGTATCTTGAAAATGAGATGTATGATAATGATATGTTGTGAGATGTATCTTGAAAATGATATGTATGATAATGATATGCTGTGAGATGTATCTTGAAAATGAGATGTATGATAATGATATGCTGTGAGATGTATCTTGAAAATGATATGTATGACAATGATATGATGTTAGTAAATGGAAATTTACAAGACATGCAACTAATTTGTAAAATGATATGCAACTAATTGGTCATACTTTGCGGGTAGAGGGTATTGGTTTTAAGATACTCATGTATTGTTCCATATAAAGGAGAGTCTAAACCAGTAAAGGCATAAATAACATGGGATGCGGAATTGTCATAGGCTAGGGAAAACAGTTGCTCTACCAGAAACTCATAATGACTCTGTTGCTCTGGAATTTGTAGCAGTGAAGCGATAGTAGCCATTGTATCAGTTGCTCTATTGTCCAACCTTGGTATTTTCTCGAAGGTGATGTGTACAAAATATTGTTTGAAGTCATCCACCATTCTTTTGTATGGTAGCAGCTTGTCATCTTTTGTCTGATAGTCATTGTTGATCTGATTTATGACTAGTTGGGAATCTCCATAGACTTTCAGTTCTGTGATTCTCCATTCCATGACCATTTTGATTCCTATGACCAGTGCTTCATACTCAATAATGTTATTTGTGCATGGAAACATGAGTCTATATTGGCTTGGTATGGTGTGTCCTTCAGGAGTGACGAACAAGATGTCGACACCTGAGCCATATTGTGTAGGAACCATCAAAGTACAGGTTCCATTGCTTGGTGGTAATAGTAAGGACATCCCTATCTAGAAATTAGACCTCCATTGGTTGCTTATCTAGTAGTGGTGCTTCAGCTAATTGATTTGCAATTACTTGTCCTTTGATAACCTGACGCTCTGTGTAGTGGATATCAAATTCACTGAGAATCATGACCCATTTAGCTAGACTGCCTATGAGAGCCGCTTTGCTGAGTAAATACTAGAGAGGATCATTTTTTTCTATTAGTTGGATTGTTTGAGCTAGCATGTAATGTCAAAACTTTTGAGAAGCGAAGACTACAGCTAAACAGGCCTTCTCAATAAATGTGTAATTGAGTTCATAGCCGTTTAAAGTTTTGTAGATGTAGTAGATAGCTCGTTCCTTGCCTTCTTGATCTTCTTGTGCTAATAGTGCCCCCAATGATATGTTTGTTGTTGATATGTAGAGAATAAACGGTTTTCCTGCTATTGGTGGTACCAGAACTAGTGGATTCATTAAATATTGCTTGATTTGATAGAACAATTTTGCACATTTGGCTTCCCATCTGAATGGTACATTCTTATGTAGCAAATGATTGAATGGTAGACTTTTATTTGCTAGTTGGGCGATGAATCGCCTGATTGACTAGAGCCATACTTGTAGAGATCTGAGTTGGCTAATGTTCTTGGGAGGTGGCATCTCCATGATGGCCTGTACCTTCGCTGGATCTACTTCAATGCCTTTTGTTGACATGATGTAGCCTAATAATTTGCCTGATGTTACCCCGAAGACACACTTCTTAGGGTTGAGCCTGACTTGGAATTTCTCCAATCTTTCAAATATTTTCTCTAATATGCCCAGATGTTTTGCTCGAGTAAATGACTTAGCCAGTAAATCATCCACATAGTCTTCCATGAAGGTATGCATCATATCATGAAAGATTGTTGTCATGGCTCGTTGATAAGTTTCCCCAGCATTCTTTAAGCCAAAAGGCATGACATTTAAACAATAATTTCCCTAAGGACATGTGAACGTTGTTTTATCTTGATCCTCTGGAGCTATCTTGATTTGATTATAGCCAAAAAAACTATCCATTAATGATAGCATTGCATGGCCTGTTGTGAGGTCTACAATTATGTCGATGTTGGGCAAAGGAAAGTCATCCTTTGGATAGGCTTTGTTAACATCCCTAAAATCTGTGCATATCCTGATTCTTCCATCTAGTTTTGAAACTGGCATGATGTTTGAAATCCATTCAGCATAATTTATAGGTCGAATAAATCCAACGTCTAATAGTTTCTTTAGTTCAGCTTTGACCATTAGTGCTACATGTGGATTCATCTTTCTTAATTTTTGCTTGACTGGCTTAGCTCCTGGAGAAAAAGATAAGTGATGCATGATTAAATGTGGATCAATCATGGGCATATATGCATAGGACCAAGCAAAATTGATTTTCTTTTCTTTGAAGAATTTGATAAACTCTAGTTTTTCTTCATCTGTCAGAGATTATGCTAGGTGTATGTTTTTGGTTGCTTCTTTTGTACCAATGTTGATTGATTGAGTGGGCTCAATCAATATGGGTGATCGCTCCTGATAGTGTTCAGGAAGAGTGTCAAGTCTCCCATCCTTAGGTGCCTTAAAAAGGTTTTCACCCTCAAATGCATCCTTTATTTTTACATTTTTGTAATCTAGTGCTGCCATTGACTGGTTTTCAGCAGTAGATCCTTTATTTCATTCATTTTTGCGACTGAGAGACTTGGCATTCTCCTGATTGCAGATGTCATTACTTTGTTTGTTGGTAGAGTTTGTTTCTGGGTTGACTGTACATAGGTAATGGATAATGGAATCATCATCTGGGAAAATAGGTATGTCATGGTTTTTTAGGTTCATCCCAGTCTATGAGATCAGGAAATACGAGCGGTAAAGAGTCATTGGGTAGGTCGAGTTTGGTTGCAGTAAGTGTCATGATAGAGCTATCATTAAGGTTGGCTAGGATATTGGATAAGTTAATGATATTGTCAAGGTCTTCAATGGTATCGTCTTCCATGTAGACTTGCTTGTAATGTCGTTGCTCGTTTTCTTTGGCTTCATAGATATGTTGTGGACCAAATTCAAGTAGTCTAGGCTCTGTGCCTTGTCATTCTTGAGAAAGGGGTGTATGAATAGTACTCTCAGGAATATCTTCAGTGACATTTGAACAACTGCCCCATTCATAGTCATTAGAATTAGTCTTAGAAGTATTGTCCCATATTTTTTCAATGCTGCTGACAGGTATGTTGTAAGGTGAAAAGAGATCCCTGATAATTGATGCCAGTCTGATAGTTTTCTCTGATTTTGTATCAGATCCTGCTTGTACTCTTTGCATTTGTTCATATATTGTTTCTCCTCAGGGAGTAGTGATGTCTTTAGGGGGTGATTCTACTTTGTTTGGAATAGGTTCCTGGACGTGGTGTACTTCTACATCAAACACTTATTCTCTTTGAATGGCCAACTCTTCTTCTTGTTTCTCTTTTTCCTAGTATTCTCGCTCTTTCCTTATTGTTTCTGTTGATTCGTGTAGTGCCTCCTGCCATGAGTCCTCCTTATATTTCTTCTTTTCTTTCCACTGAGGTTTTTGATATTTATTTGGTTTCTGCTTTGGGGGTAGAGTGTGTCTGTAGCCCAATCTTGTTTTGTCTCTAGAAAATTGTGAAGGAGGATCCAATGGTTATGTGATGTCTTCTTGATGCTTGCCTATAGGTCCTTTGCCATTGTACCCCATATGTTGCATGATCAGGTATCCTTTTCCATATTGTTGTGTTGGTATAGCTACTTCCATAGTAGCAGCTATGACTTCTTCCTCATCCTTATATAGCCAACTAAGGATGTCCTTCTCTTCTAATTCATGTGCTAGTGTGCCCAATTGGATAGATTTGCCATCAAACTTTGTGATGGGTTATGTTGCTTGATGTGTTAATGCAGAAGGTTGCCCATGAGATTTTGGCACTGCTGGTAAGTTGGTTAGACACATGGGTTCAAAAGAGTATTCTCCCATGCCTTGCTCTTTGATTTTCATCTTTTGTTTGAAATCCATGGATAAAGATTTGAACTTTTCTTGATGATGATCTGGCGCTGAGGAAGTTTGTTTTTCCCTATTATGTAGAACTAAGTTGTCTTGGGCTGCCCCCATAGCATTGCAATGTTGAAAGGGGTTATTATTTGCTGATATAGAAATCTCCTACCCATTATACGAGAATTTGACATAGTGGTGGTAAGTTGAAGGTATCGCTTGCATTTCATGTATCCAAGGATGACCCAATAAAATATTATATGTGAGGTCTATGTCTAAGACTTGGCACATAGTGTCCCTTTGTATCGATCCTATTTGAATAGGTAATATAATTGTTCCCTTAGATGATATTTCTTCATCATCATATGCTTTGATGGTGATCTTTTTGTGTGGATCAATAGACTGCTCAGAGAAGCTTAATGTGTGGATAAGTTTTAAGGTACAGATATTGAGCCCAGCTCCTCCATCTATTAATACTCTTTTAACTCGATGTTTGTAAACCAAGACTTCAATGTGAAGGGGAGTATTATGTGGATGGCTCAACGAGATATTATCATGCTCAAAAAAGGTGAGATTATGAGGCCCTGTCATGAAGGCCACCATGGCTTGAAATTTGTCAATATCCAAATCTTGAGGTACATTTCTTTCCAATAGTGCTTGTTCCAGGATGTCTTTATGTTTTGGTGAAAGTTTCAACAACTCAAGTATGGATATTTGAGCAGGAATTCTTCGTAATTGACTTACCAAGTCATATTGAGTCTTGGGGATAGTGGTCATTGTTGATGTATCCCCTTTCAAGACATATTTTTGAGCTCTAGTGGTTACATTGATCGATTCATGTTCGTGTTTGTCCTTGATTTTAATGACATTTACCTGATTGTCATCTATCGATATATGATTGATGGTGTTATTGTATATGTGATTGATGCGAGCTCCTCGTGTATCATTCAATGATGAAGTTCCATCTTTGTTGTAATTTGGAAGAGGATTTTTAAAGGTGCCATGATCACCATTTGTCTTGAGACCATCGACTGTTAAATCACCTCTATCAATCGTGTCTTGAACAAGGTTTTTAAGTCTCATGCAATCATTTGTTTGATGTCCTTTGTTTCGATGAAAATCATAGAAGTGTGAGTCATTCCACCAAGGTGGTTTGACCTGGGGTTCAAAGTTGTTTATAGTTGTAATGTGATAATCTTGTTTGCCAGGAGTTCTCAGAATGCTGATTCTAAGGATTGCCCCAATGGTGTGTAAATGCGGTTATTTGGAGGTGTGAGTTTGGATAACCACTCCATTGTTTGTCCCCCCAAGATTCTTAGGAATAGCCTCATCAAATAGGTGTCATCATGGGCAAATTCAAGGCTCATGGTACAAAACTCCCGAACATGATCGTGAGGATCGCTCTTACCATCATATTTGTCAAATTTGGGAAAATCTAAATTTGGGGAAAAGGTATCATCTTTAACCTCATGTCAAAAGTGTAAGGACAAATTTCATTTAAGGAATACCATATTGTGGTCCCCTATTGCATGTCCTGCATTTGTCTTTGCAGCATTTTCATTTGTTGTGTGAGAGCAACCAAGGGTGCATTTGTTTGCCGAGGGAAGAGTTCTTCCCTTTCGTTATCCCTAGTTTGAGTATGTGTGTGTTCTGGCATGTTTGGCTCAGGTATGTTTTGCTCAAGGTCACGTGATTCCTCTTCTCTTTGTTATTCTTGCTAAGTATAATTTTGAGATCGTGTTCTAAAGATGTCAGTATCAAAGTCTTCAGGTATCCTAACTCCTTTGCTTGTTAGCATGAGCAAGTATTTTTCTTTATCGGTCTCTATGAGTTTTTCCACAAGTTTTTGAAATGAAGTGCTTTCTTGACATTCTTGGAGGAGCTCCTCAGAAATCTTTGTGTCTTCTAGATTTGGATATGCAAAAGGATTTGATAATCTTTGACCCATATTGGACTCTGGTTGTGGTTCGCTTTGCTTGTTTCGTTGAGAGCAAGTGACAATGGGCATCTAGTAGAAAATTTATGTGACAAAGGGAATGAATTCCTCTTCTTCATGTTGTTCAGGAGTTGGTGGTTCAAATTGAGGTATGTTATAAGTGGTGCAAACTTCTGGGAAGAAAGCTGGATTGATCTTTCCTCCATGATTTAAGAGTTGGTTGAATGCTGATTTTTGGCAAAAATCTCTACTTCTCAAATGCTCTTTGTCAAATTTGTTTGACTTGTCTTGAAGATATAAGCGCATATGACAGAGAAATGTGCGATGAGATTTGAAGAGTTGGCGATTGATGTAGAGAAATCTATTCCGTTTAGCAAGTTTTGGGGAACTAGGTTGTCATTTCCTCAACTTAGTATTATGATGAAGACTTTTTCTTCTCAAAATATGAGGAGTGGTCATACACATGTGATCAATGGTTTCCTTTGATTTGGTTGGATTGAGATACTTTGTTTGAAAACTTAAGCCTATTTTTATCAAATGAAGGTTTAGATGCCCCCACATAACAAAGTGCGTCAAATGATATGGAATAAGAGCCATCCTGATATGGAAACTCGATTTGACAACTTAGGTTTAAACTAGGTATGTTTTGATGATGGAATCTGTTTAATTGGCAGACCTTTTAATCAATGTGATGATGTTACCTAATTTTGATAGAAGAAAGTGTTATCCTTAGCTAGTTTTTAGATTTTTGACAACTTTTGTTTTAAGAATGACTTGTTTGATTGTTTTGGAATAGTTTCTAATGTTCTGACTCAAGTTTTTCCTGACGAGGTCGACTGAATATCTAAAAGGGTGTTTGAAACTAATGTTAAAAAAATTTCAAGAAGGTTCAGTTTTGCTCTTTGTTTTTCAAAGTGTTATCTATGCGCTAAGACAGAGACTGGATGCGCTACCATTTGACTCAGATGCGCTGTTTAAAACCACCAATGCGCTAAACTGCCTGTGTTACGCGCTAAACCAATGTTTTGACTTCTGCTATTTCAGGAATGGTTATGCGCTAATCTGTCCTTAGAATGCACTAAAGTTTAAACTCAAAGCACTACAGTTTGCCCCCAATGTGCTAGGTTGATGCTTCAATGCGCTAATATGTCTTTAAGAAGCGCTAATGTTTAGTTGCCAAATGTTCAGACTGTTATGCATTGTTTTTTAGAATGAATGCGCTAAGTTTCAGCTTCTATGTGCTAAAGTTTTCTCCAAATGCGCTAGGATGTTGCTCCTACATGCTAAACTGCTCTGTTTTGCTTTGTTTGTGGGTTTTTCTGGAAATTTTAACACTTTCTCAACTTTGATAGATGATTTTCTGAAGTATAAAATGCAAACACAGCATGAAAAAAACAACCATTTTTGCTTGTTCTAAACAAAGAGTGTATGTTTTGCGAGGATGTGTTCAAATCCCCAATGTTTTCACAAGTTTGGATATAAATAATACAATTCAGGTAGACTTTTTATTCAAGGGTCATCAACAATATCATAGCCCACTAGTCTCGATACTCCGTCAGCTCAAACAGTCATGTCACCCCCTAGGGGGTGCCCGTTTTTTTGCCTTTTGCCAAAAATTAACTCAAAGTGAATTGCTTCACAATTGAGTAGCTATCTTGGGAGATATATGGTGAGTAATCTTGGAGGTGGATTCTTCCCCACCCTTGCACTATGATATTGAAGATGTCTAGATACTGACTCGGCTCAAGGTTTCTATTTCTAAGGTTCGTAATCAAGCTTCATGTTCAGCCGTCAATGATAAACTCCGTCGAGAGGCTTCCCAACCTTTATAACAAAGGCTTTATGTATCATAAAGATAATTGGGGAAGGCTAATCGCTGTGCGAAACCGTTGAAAGGGACTTTCATCACCCTCCACTTTTGATTATAGTGGGTTGGAACACTTGGCGATAAAGTCATTTCCCACTTAGGTCCTTCCCCTCTCACCGACCATTTAAATGGTGCTCTAAGAGCAACTCGGAAGGGTAGGCCTGCTAAAGGTTGTAAATGCTTGAAATACTAAAAGCATAAGAGTGGTTTGGCCTTTTGGTCACCTAGTTAAGGGGAGAGCATGTACCTTCCACTTTCAAGACAAGGCACAAAATGATTTTTTTTTAATCCCACAATTCAGTTGTTTGCTAATTCTAGTGGGAGATGTTGCTCCAAAAAGGCATGGTGTTCTTTTTAACTCTCAAATCATTGATTTTTTAAGCTAAGTAATAAAATCTGGGTCAATAAGGCAAATTTTTGAGATGGTCAACAAAAATGAATTTGATAGGGGAAAGATTTCTCTCTTTTGTTTTATCTAGAACTTGAAAACAAGTGAGGTTTTTTATCTTATGCAAGAAAAGTAATGGATCCTTTTGGACACCAAAGGATGGTGAGGTTCTTTTTAAGACTTTGCATAAATAAAGGTTTGTCTTGCTCTTTTTAAAACCCAAAAAAAGAAGTGTTTTCTCTTCCTATGAAAGCAAAGTATGTTTTGTTTGTTGTTCTTTTTGAGTACTCCAAAAGAAAATGAGTTCAATTTTACTAATGAGGAAATGAAGAAAAATTTCAATAACTAACTTAACCAAGTTAGAAATAAAAATTTAATCACAAGCCTAAACTTAGTAAAAGGAAAATCTCTCGATCCTACAAACAAACGTTAGTTACCTGCCACGAAAACTAATTAGAAAACAAAAATTTTAAGGTGGACTTTTACAAGTCTAATTTTTTTGTCTCTGTTACAATTCTATTTTTCTTTCTGTGGTTGTCATGCACTAATCTATAGACCAGATGCGCTACAGAATGGAACTTATGCGCTAGCAAAAAGCCCAAATGTGCTACGTTGTTGTCTTAATGCGCTATACTGATGTTTTAAAGCGCCAAGACCTACAGGGAAAAGCAGAAATGCTATGCGCTAAAGTTAAATCTGGATGCACTAAGGTATGGTATCAATGCGCTAAACAGTCAACAAGATGCATCAAAGGAAAGACCGGATGCGCTAGATAATGGTATCCACGCCCTGATTCAAGTTTTCCGCATACCTGAAAAGTTAGTTCTGCATCAAAAATGATTTGATAAATGGGGTCGAGCCCCACGGTGGGCACCAGAAATGTATGCGAGAAAAGTGGTTCAATGAAACGAATATTATGAATTCAAGACTAGTCCACACACCAATGGGACTCTTGGTGCAAGTTATGGAGCTATGTGGAATAGCTCAACTTCCCAAGGGAAGTTCCATTGTTCTCTATCTCACAAGACCCCTTAAGCCAATGCCTTTGCTCTCAGATCACTGAGCAAAGTGACTTAGGGATGACAATCATGAGAATGAGGGATGTTTGATCAATCTACCATGAATGCAATCCTAATGTGCATGATATTAATAAAAGATGAACTAAACTAGCATGTATATGATGATAAGGTGAAAGGACTAATAAAAGAACTATCCTAACATGATGAACTAGCTTAATATGATTATTTATGATAAAGAGAAATACTTCTAAAATGCTTATTAGATTATTTCTATTCAAAGAGGGATTAAGATGCTTGATAAAAATGAGTATAGATTAGATGCATAAAACTTGGATTCCTAGAATGATAGAAGAATGGCTCTATTTATAAGAAAAATAGGGCAATGAAGGGTCAAGATTGGATGATCTTGTCAAGGGCCAGGATTGAAAGTTACCAATCCATGTTTACAATTCTCACCAATGAAATGGTGACAATTGTTAACATAAGACTGCTTGAGAGGAGATGCAAGAAGCATTAAAAGCTTGACAAGACCTCATGGTTACCATAGAAGGTAAGGGTTAAGGTTAGGTTAATATTACTCATTGGATAAAGCTTTTACCCAAAGGATAAACTCTTGTGCAAGGGTTAAAGGGATAACCAAGGTTAAAGCCATCAATGCTTGATGAGACCCTTGGGTTAGATGAGGGTTGAGTTAGGCAAAAAGTCTCCAACCATGTAAGAAGGTTGAGTTAACCAGTAATGGTTTGGAAGACTTTGGAGGTTAAGTTGTTGAGGTCATAAAGCCTTTAATGGTTATTGAAGACTTTAAGGGTTTGAGAAGTGATTTCTTAGGGATGTGACAATATTTAGTAGATGGGTTAGGCTAATTTAGAAGTGATTAGAATAATTTAGAAGAGGTTTTAGAGAAGCAAGTGGGAGATGTAGGAGAATGCAAGTGGATGGAGAGTAATTAAAATAAATTGCTTTATTTCAACAAAATAGATGCAAGTGGGGCATTTAAATAAATTAGATTTATTTATTTGAAGTGAACAATTTAATTAAATATAAATTTAATTAAAAAGAGTAGAAAGGGGTTTTAATTAAATAAAGTGATTTATTTAATTAAGTGATATGAAAGGCCTAGGTGAATTTAATTAAATAAATTGAATAACTTATTTAATCAAATATATGAATGTGAGTGCTTTAATTAAATTAGATTTAATTAAATAGAGGAATGAGAATAAAATGAACATTGAATATTCATTTAGAAAAGTGGTCATTTTTAAACATCTACAGCTTTAATTATTTCTTTAAATAATATTACTAATTCTTGGGTGCTAGACTTAGGGGATTCATTGCATGCCACACCCCATAGGAAATATTTTCTAGACTATGTTCGAGGTGATTTTGAATAGGTTTATTTGGGTGATGATGAACCATGTAAAATTATTAGGAAAAGCAAGATACAAAAGATATTACCAAATGGAAATCAGTGGTTTCTAAAAGAGGTGAGACATTTTCTTTATTTGAGAAGAAATATAATTTTAGCAAGACAATTGGGAAGTAAAGATTACAAAATTACATTTATAGACATTTCATGGAAGGACATTAAAATACCATTGATAATAGCAAAAGAAGAAAAGGTAGGTACATTGTATTTATGTATTGGTAATTCCAATTTTTCTATTTCCTTAGCTTCCACAAGAAAAAATGCAATATTATGGCACAATAGAGTTGGGAACATAAGTGAGAAGGGATGAGAATTAGCCATTCAAAGAATTTATTGTTAGGTTTGAGGCAAGTTGATTTGGATTTTTGTGAAAACTATTTTTATGGAAAACAAAAGGGAGTAAAACTTCTTAGTGTGCTGCTAAAAATGTGGTATATAAGAGGCACACACATATAATGAGACAATAAAATGTAATTGAAAAGCTTAGTTGAAAACTAGATTAGAAATCCAAACCATAAGCCTTCCTTAAAATGTCTCATTTTCCTCTATTCTTGAGGACCTTGAAGATGTTGGATTGATGGGCTCTTAGCGGAGCAATGACTTCCAAAGTGATAACTCAAGAGTTGAGTAGCTATTTGATCATGATTGACTATGGAGATGATATGAAATGGATGATTTAAGAAACTAGATTAACATGCTATGATTAATCCAAAAGCTAATTACTAGATAATTGAAATGCAAATTGCCTATAGTAATGATGCCTAAATTGATATGAGATGGGATCCTTATTGCTCCAAAATGAGGGATATTTATAGGAATTCCAAGGCCAAAGTTGAGGTGGCAGGAATCGACGGTCCAGATCTGATCTGAAGATATCAAGGGCCAAGATTGAGGAAGTTGGAGAAGAGGTTGGAGGAAGGGACACTTGTCATCTCTGTGGTGACAAGTGTCAAGGAGCCTTGCTCATGAGAGGGCAAGTGTCCAAGGGAGGAGACATGTGGCAAAAGTGCCATGTGTCTCAAGGAGAGAATATCCACACCATGGGAGGTTAGGATAAGGAGGTTAGAATGTGCAAGATAGGATAGGGTTAGTTAGACCCAGGATTAGATGGAATGGGTTAGGTTAGGGGATGGTTAGGTTAGGTGGTTAAAACTTAGGAGCCATGTGCTCATTTGAATTTAGAAATTCAAATAATTGGAAAATGGCAATTAATCTCAACAAACTTGAATTTGTTAATCTTAATTAGGGATTAGAAGAATTGATTAATATGGGGAGACATTAATTAATTTAGAATTAATTAATCAAATAGGGATATGAGATGAACTATATAAATAAATCATTTAGATTTATTTACTAGTAGATGAATAGAGAAATTAATTAAATTGTTGGTGAATTCAATTAATTGGGAAGGGGAATTAATTAAATAACTACGTATTTAATTAACTATCTTCAGACCATTTTTAGGTGTATACATTTTGCCCCTCTTTGAAGCAATGTGTGACAACACGTTGGTTCAAAGAAAACTTGATTGATGATGTTGTTGATATTGATTTTGATATGATGCAGATTTGATCTTGATTTGATGTGGATTTGGTTTCGATATGATACTGATTTGATTTGGAGATGATAAATCTCGATATGATGCGGTTTCGATCTTGGAGATAATAAATCTCGATATGATGCCCCAGACGTTGATTGATAAATATTGATGCGAGGATGCCCCCTCAGGAGATGAATCGGGTAATTTTTGAATGTTTTTGAATTTTTCGTGATTTTTTTTTTTTTTTGAAATTTTTGAAAAAAAAATTATTTTTAGATTGTTAATGATTTTCTGATTTTTTAGAGTTTTTCAAAGTCAATCCGATTCATTTCCCGATAAGAAATTTGAAAATGCTGCCCTGTCAGGTTGATTAGTTGATTAGATGATTAAAAATCAATGGAATAAAAATCCCACTTAAATGCCCCATTATGAGTTTAAAAAGGTGAACTCCTTTTATCACTCCTCATTTGTGCATTGCAGTTGTTTGAGAAAATTTGCTCTGGAAGAAGGAAATGGCGATCCCGTAGCATCAGCATAGGTTTGAGCAAGTTTGGCGATATGATCGTCCTCCAGCATACGGTCCACCAGTACGTACTTCGAGAAAACCCAGCTTTGCTAATTTTTAGTTGATTTTTGAAAAATTTAATTGTTTGCATAAAACATCATTTTTTAGCATTTTTGTCATATGGGTTGGGAAAAAAGTTATATTTTTGAGATGGGTTTTTCGATTCATGAAATGGGTTTTTCCGGATTTTCAAAAATTTTCCATTTGCATTCCAAAAAAATAAATTTATACATGCATTTTTTTTAAAAATACATCAAAAATTTATTTTTGAAATTTGCATTTTTTGGGGGGAAGAGGGGCGGTGGTGCCCTGGCAGCGGCCACCACCGGCGCCACCACAGGCGTCGTTGGCACTGTGGGCGCCACTGTAGGCGGGGGGGGGGGGGGATTTTTTCTTCTTTTTTTTTTTTTTTTTGTGAGATTTTCAATTTTTCAATTTTTTTTGTTTTTGAGATTTTTTGGATTTTTTCGATGTTTTCGATTTTTTTTATTTGGGTGATTTTGAGAAATTTTTCGATTTTTAGATTTTGCCGATTTTTGAAATTTTGAAATTTTGAAATTTGGATGATTTTGAGAAATTTTTTGATTTTTAGATTTTGGCAATTTTTGAAATTTTGAAATTTGAGTGATTTTGAGAAAATGGTTTGATTTGTCGATTGGTTGAATTTGTTGTCAATTTTATTTGATTTTTGATAGGGTAAAATTTGATTAGCTATCTAATTGATAAAATTAGACGCTCATGATTGATGAGATAAGATTGATAATGATCTCATGATAGATGAGCGTCATTGATAGGGGCCCAACAAGATTTGATAAAAATCTCAATTGAGCAAAATAGACTAATAGATAGATTGATTTGATAAGTAGATAAATCAAGAAACTGATATGATGAGATGATTTGATTGCAGGAGCACTTTACCGTTCTTCAGTCTCGGGAGCATTTCCCGAAGACATGGATGCTAATACCCCGCCTTAGCCAGGCGGAGCGAGACCACATTAGCAGGTGTGGTTTATCTTCCCTTCTTGACATGCCCCGGCCTTTGATAAATCAGGGATTATTGACAGCCTTAGTAGAGCGCTGGCATAGTGAGTATAATACTTTTCATTTGTCGACGGGAGAGATGACAATGACACCCGAGGATGTCTACTGGATTTTGCGCATCCCTGTGATGGGTGATCTAATATATTATGATCTCAACGAGCGGGGTGGGACAGATGCACTTTGTCAAGTGTTTGAGGATGATGAGATAGGTGGATATGATATTGCATGGCAGAAGATGCTAGAGCTAGGATATGCCACATTACCGACTGTGCTTGCTAGATTTATTGGAGGTTTCCTTTGTGCTGATCATAGGTCAAATGGATTATCTGTTGGATGGGGTCGTCTGGTTGAGCAGATGGTGACAGAGGGGACCCAATTTGTATGGGGTCATGTATGTTGGTGCACTTGTATCATGACCTGCACTGAGTTGTGTATCAGGGATCAGCTGCATTATCAGTAGGGGTGACTGTGCTTCAGATATGGGCCTGGGAGCATTTACCTATCACACGACCATTGGCTAACAAAGAGAGACTTGTAGGCAGGCCTTATGCTGATGGGCATCCAGGTATCATTGTCCAGCGAAAGCTAGGCAAATTGGAGTACTGGCGATGGACCTTGGATGATCTGGATATTGTGATATGGAGGTCATACAGGGATTGCGAGATTTGGCCCGAGGATGCAGCGGAGATACCATATGTATTCATGACACGATATCTGATTGGATCGACACCCTATGTCATCGAGTGATTCCTTTGTACGAGGGTGTTGAGACAGTATGGCAGGATACAGGGGATACCACAGGGTACAGCTCATTATGCTCGTCGGAGATTGGATGTGGCTACTTGGGGGCCTAATATTTCATATGATCAGGCCTGTGTAGAGTATCGATCATTGGAGCCACTTGATTGGGATTATCTTCCAGGTGTGATGGATAGTGAGATGACACACGAGTACGTCGTGCATTGTACTATACATAGGTTTTCGAGGCTGACACATCCAGATGAGCTAGAGCCAGTCTTAGATGAGGATGATGAGAGACTACGATGTAGAGCTCCTAGACGACAGAGGGATGCTGGGGGGGAGGAGGTGGAGGCAGAGATGACAGTGGAGATGGAGATGTATATGGGGGAGATGCAGGAGATCATGGTGTTGGAGATGATGAGGGAGGAGATGATGATTGGGGGATGGGGGAGATGATGATGGGGGAGATGGTCGAGCAGTGGCAGTGGCAGCGGCAGGCACACCAGGAGCTAGTAGTTATAGATCTGCTAGAGATGTATATATAGATTGGATGGCCCGGGTGGTCAGACACGGGAGATCAGGTCTAGGGGATCAGGGGCATCAGGTTCTAGAGAAGGAGGTTCCCCCGGTTGAGCAGATACCTATGGCAATATCACGGGCTAAGCAGCAACAGGCAGAGACACCTTGACGAATCCTCATTAGGATGTTGTCTCATCAGCAACAGGCTCATATTACGGACTTACAGGCTCAGGTTCAGCAGCTAGAGAGTCGAATAGCAAAGAGGGACTCTCAGATGGCCCAGCTAGAGACTCAAATGGCTTCTTTCCTAGTCGAGCAAGACGCAGCTAGGGACAGGTGTCAGTAGGCCAAGGCATAGGTACAGTTGTCAGGAGAGTCTATTTCAGGGAAGACTGCCCTAAAGATGATGCACCAGGGGATCCAAGAGGCTGAGTACTATAGGACCTTATAATTTACTGATGTTCCTCCTGATCGGAGGGCTCCAAGATTTTTACAGCTGAGCAAGAGATCGGGACATAGCTAGACTAAGAGTCAAGGAGTGACAGGGCCACTTCAGAGAGCTCCCCCAGGTGGGGACTCAGGTATAGGGGTACCAGCTAGTGTTACTGTACTTGCCGCATCAGGACAGAGTTTCACTTCGCGTCCTAGTGGTCACACTGATATGGGACATTGATCCATTTATGTACACACCTTTTGTGATGAGATATTGATGATTCCTACGATGTATATTTGTGATGTATCTCATATATTTTGTGATATCATTGTACTTTGGACATTGATCTTATTTTGATGATATGATATGCAGTCGATCCTATTCGCTCTACATGACCTATGAGATGATGGATGCATTCTATTTGATATATGATTATGTTGTGCAGTTACTTTCATGATGCATGCTTGATGTATCCTTTAACTTCTATATGCTTATTAATTCTAGATGATGGATATATGATGATGCAGTATTTACATGATGTATGCAAATGCAAATATGTATGGTGATGTTTATAAATGTTATGTGATACATGTGCAATGCAATGTTTTCTATGTTTATCATATTTTTATGATTTTCTCATGTATGTTAATATGAGATGGATGCAATGCAATGCAATGGTGCTATTTTATATGATTTAAGATTAGATGAATGTCATGAAATGATCTTACTAAATGAATGAATGATTTGATGCTTTTTATTAATGATACCTTAGTATGCAATGGTTACATGAGATGAACTATCTTATCATGCAAGATGAATGAATTGATTATTTTTGTTACTATCCAATATACTCAATCATGTGATAAGAGAGATAACACCATGTTAGTCTTTGGCCTTGGAAAATATGAGCATTGTGATCCCATGCAAAATGAAATGCAAATCTACTTTAAAATGCAAATGCAAAAATGAAATGCAATGCAGTGATCGGACCGGTCATGGAGTCATTGCTTTGTTTCATCATTGAGCCTTTAAAATGTGGGAAGTGAGTGCAAACATCGATGGTATAATTGAACCATGATGATTTGAGCATTACTTTCCTGGGTTTTGATATTGCAAGCTAGCACAAGCATCGAGGTATAATTGAACCAAGATGACCTGAGTGTTGCTTGCATAAAATAAGCAGTATTAACCATTTGTATATGCAAGTCCAAAATGTCTTCCATGATACTCCGATGATCATGTCCTGAACAACTTTGCGCATATGAATGATTAATTTACAGACAGTAGACAAGAAAAATATCATGTTCCTTCCTCGTTCCTCTAGTCAAAGACATCCTGGAGTTACTCAGAAATCATGATAGCGAAAATCAAAATAAAATATTTGAACCATTATTGCCAAAGTGTTAAAATCATGAGTCAAGATATATCATCCATTGATATGTGTTTTGTCATGTTTAGATTGATATGTGATAGTTAATGGTTGACAATGTGGTCTTATGTTCAAGGTTGGATGTATCTCAGTTTTTCGCTTGACAAGCATTGTCTGACTGTTGTTCTACCTGTTTGATTAAGCTCAAAACGATCAAAACTTTTTGCCCCTAGCCGGGTTCAGGATTTTACCCCTAGCCTAGAAAAAAACCTTATTATGATATAGCCAATGATCCAAACCATGACGATAAATAACCTAGGATGCCTGCGTATGTACAAAGGCTTTATGATGGATATGAACAGTGCTGATGGAAAAGAATGCAAGCGGAAGAATGCGCAAACCAATAGATGGAAGAGCTAGCTGACAGATAGCACCTATTTTCCAGGTTTTCACCATCTATTTTTATTGCACTTTTTCTCATATTTGATTTTTTTTTTCATTGTTTTTCACTGTTTTTGTATTTCTGCTTTTTGACTGTTTTTGGATTTTCTGCTTTTTCACTGTTTTTGGATTTTTCTACTTTTTCACTATTTTTGGATTTTATGCTTTTTCACTGTTTTTGGATTTTTTCAGACATAAAACTTCTTCAGATGCATGCTATTGATGGGTTCCTCGAGCTGATCCTCATCTTGTGTTGATAGCCGATATGCTCCTGACCCAAATATTGTTGTGACCACAAATGGACCTAACTAGTTTGGTTCAAATTTTCCTTTCTTTTCTCGATCTGATTGATTTCATGGATTTTCCTTTAGTACTAGTTCTCCAAATTGGAAGATTCATGGTTTGACCTTGTGATTATAACTTCGGCACATTCTTTATTGATATACCTTTAAATGATCATAGGCATTTTGTCTTCGTTCATGGATCAATTCTAACTCCTGCAATCTAGATACTCGTTGTTCTTCATCTGGAATAAGACCTTTTAGTGATACATGTAGAGAGGGTATCTCTACTTCAATTGGCAATATTTCTTCTGATCCGTATACAAGAGAGAAAGGTGTGGCACCTGTTGGTGTGTGGATATTGGTATGGTAGGCCCATAGAGAAGGGTTCAGTTGAATATGTCAATCTCTTCCATCATCATTCACTGTCTTTTTGAGGATTTTCAGAATAGTTTTGTTAGATGCTTCTACCTACCCATTCCCCTGTGGATAATAGGGTGTGGAGAATTTGTGCTGGATCTTGAACTTCTCACATGGCTCTTGTACATCTTGATTTTTGAATGGTCGCCCATTATCAGTGATAATGGTCATTGGTATTCCATAGTGACAGATGATGTAGTTCAAGATAAATGTAGCAATTTGTTTTCCTGTGATATTTGTGAGAGGTACTACCTCGATCCATTTTGTGAAATATTTTGTAGCTACAAGGATGAATTTGTGACCATTAGATGAACAAGGATTTATTTTTCCTACTAGATCAAGACCCCATTGACAGAAAGGCCAAGATGTTGCCAAAGCATGAAGTTCTTATGCCGGTGCATGAATCAAATTCCCATGGATCTGACATTGTTTGCACGTTCTAGCTATCTGAAAAGAATCTCGTTCCATAGTCGGCCAATAATAGCCCAAGCGTATGAGTTTTTTTGAAAGGGTAAGACCACTTGAATGAGTGCCACAAATGTCGTTATGGACTTCATTTAAGGCCTTCTCAGATTCTTCTTGTTCGAGACATCTTAAAAGAGTACCATCTAGACCTCGTTTAAATAAGGTATCCATGACAAGAGTATAATGGGAGGATTGGCGAATAAAGTTTCTCTTTTGATTTTTCAATAAGTCAGGAGGTAAGATGTTATCTTTCAAGTATGTGTAAGTTTGGCCATAGTGGGAGGAATCATGTCCAATAAGTTGACAGATGGTTTGGGAATCAGGACAATTATGAGAAGGGTAAAACAACTCTTCAACCAGGAATTCATAACGCTCTTGATTTTCCTGTGTTTGTAATAGAGAAGCAAGTGTTGTCATGGCATCTGATGCTTTGTTATCATTTCTTGGAATTTGTTCAAAAGTGATTTCAACAAAATATTTCTTAAAATCATCCACCATCTTTTTGTAAGACATGAGTTTGTCATCTTTTGTTTGATAGTCATCATTGATTTGATTGATGACGAGATGAGAGTCTCCAAAGACCTGAAGTTGTGTAATGTTCCATTTCACAGCCATTTTGATACCTGTAACCAAAGCTTCATATTTTGTTGTGTTGTTGGTGCATGGGAAGCTTAATTTGTATGCTTTTGGAATTGTATGACCTTGTGGTGTGATGAATAGAATACCTGCTCCTTATCCATGATGTGTATATGAACCATCAAAGCATAATTGCCATGTTTTTGTGGTGACTGTTAGGATATCAGCATCGAGAAATTCAATTTGCAAAGGATGATCATCTTGAAGTGGTGCCTCAACTAGTTGGTCTGCAATGACTTGTCCCTTGATAGCTTTTTTGTCTACATACTCAATATCAAACTCACTTAGGATCATGATCCATTTTGTTAGTCATCCTGTCAATGTTGCCTTGATGAGCAAATACTTCAAAGGATCGATTTTAGCTATCAACTTGATGGAGTGAGATAATAGATAGTGTCTTAATTTTTGAGAAGCAAAAATTACTGCCAAGCATGCTTTTTCTAATGGGGAATAGTTGAGCTCGTATGTAGTACCCCTACCGTAATCGATCTCTAACTTTGGTTTAATCTTGATTAGTTAATCGTAATATGATGTTACAATCAGATGTTTGATTTAACGCATAGCTATTGATGTGGTTCTCACACTAGTTGTATGCAGATTTTCAGTATTCCTATTTCATGATGTTAGTATCGGACTAATGATTTCATTAAGTTATTATATATGTATGCGTGTATGATCATTGGTTGCAGGAGATTTCAGGTACGAAGTCGCATGAGTGCGAGGTTCGTCGTCACCTGGTTTTGCAGGTTTGAGCATACCTTTTAATCCTTAGAGTTGGATTAGGTGGTCGTAAGACCCTAGTCGACCTTAGTCATGCTCAAGTGAGCATCGTCAGTCGTCGTCGGTTACCCCTTTTTTTTGTTTGGGTTTGCGAGTCGTCTGTTTGGTTGACCTCTTCGGTTTGCGTGCCTGGTGTGTTTGGTTAATTGATTAATTAGTCCTTAATAATTAATTCTCGATTAAATATGCATTTGTGCATTGATGATTAATGGATTAGATTAATCAGGTATTCGTTATGCAATTTTCGTTGTTAATGAATTGCCTGTTTTAAATTTGGAGTAAGTTTGATTAAATAACCGTTTTCGAATATTTAATGCATTTATATATGTTGTTGAAAAGAAAGTTTGGTATTTAATCGCAATAGACGTAATTGTGTTCTGTTGGCTTATTTGAATTGAAAGATTAAATTTGTTTAAATGAGGAAATCGATTTTTAATTGAAAAAAGCAAGTTATATTGTTGATATTGTTGAAAAGAATTAAATTTTGGGGATTATTTGAAAATAAAGTATTTTTATTCCAAAAAAATGGAATTTCTGGGTCAACTCTTCCATATAACCCAATTTGGGGAAAAATAGAAGGGGGGGTCAAATTTGGAGAAGATTTTGGATGGAGAAAAATGGTTTTGGACAGCTGGAGATGGGGACTCCTCAGCAGATCTTGCCAGGAACGCGAGATCAGGTAGGATTCAATTCCCAATTTTAGTTATTGGTTAAAATGGAAATGGAAGTTGGATGTTTTCATGTTTTTGATTGATTTAGTAAATTAACCAGCTTGGCTGGAAGTGTTTTTGAGATGTGTTAATTCCTCCTCTCTTTTTGGGCGTTTGAAACCCTTGGATGTTTGAATGGAATGAGCAAACCATCAAGAAATATGATAGTAAACCCAGTTCGTTTGAACCGAACCAGTCCCTTTTTAAAACGAATTTTTTTTATTGAATCAAAATTTATATTCATTACCAATTTCGTGATGGACGTTTGATGAAATCCGAACTATGTTTTAAAAGAAATATATTATGTTTTCGAACTGTGTTTTTATAATATCTAGCGCTGTGTTTTAACGTGCCATCACCAAATCTGGGCGTATTGTTTTCGTTCGGACTGTGTTTTGGGGATGGGAGGCGGGGAGCGGAGCTCCACCCGCTCCCTCTCCCCTCTCCCACTCTTTTCCCTCTCTCTCGCACGTCCCCCTCCACACGTTCCCCCTCTCGCTAGTGTGAACGGCCATGCCGCGGCACACTGCGGTGGCCGCAGGGCCGCGGTGGCCGCAGGGCGCCGCGGACCTGCGGGCACCGCAGTGGCGCCGCCCGCATGGGCATCCCCTGCGGCTGGTGTGGGACGGCGGCTAGGGTTAGGGCACGGCCCGCCCAGCTCGCCTCCCTCATTTTTTTAAAAAAAACTAAAAACGCGTTTTGGTTAAAACAAAATTCATTAAATGTTTTTTTTTATGTATTCTTTTCATTCAAAAAAAAATGCATATGTTTTTATTATCATGTTAATGAATATTATTTTTAGGATTAAGTTATTGGATATTAATTTTGATTGAGGTGGCATAATAGAGGCAATTGCTAGTTGATAATGATTAATGTTATAATGGAGTTTTTAGGTTAATTGCCATTCAACTTCATTCGTGGCTTTGCCCCCTTCTAATTAAGCTTTAAAACTGTTGATTTTCGAAATTGAATATTGTTGCTTATATTCTGATCGATCTTGGATTATTGAATCTAGATTTTGACCGTTGAAATATGATGTAAGTACTGCTTGATGATGTTAAATGTTTATCGTAGAACAGATCATTTGAGTAATTGTATAGTAGTGAAATACTTATCGTTGGGTATTGAAATTAAACGATGTGCTTTTGGAAATGATTAGCTTCTTTAGTTTCTCTTTCTACATTTTTATTTCCGTAATTCGTATAATGCATCTGGAAGTGAAATTATGAATCTGTAGAGATTGATTTTAGTCCAGTATGTTAATGACGTTGTGATTGGAGATTAAATATCTTATTTTGGTTGATTAATGGTTGTCTGAATTTTATTAATATGAATTGGTTAAAAAAAAAAAACTCATTACGGCTTTATATGCCTGTTCGATGCTTGAACCTTAGGAGTTAGAAAACCAAGAGCAACTTATCCCTTGATGAGGTAGATAACTGTTATCTGAGTTAGATCTTGTAGAAAACTTGATCGACTTGTATGATTAAATCAATTTGAGAAAATATTGTCTTTTCTGATTATTGCCTTGCGAGTTTAATTTCTGTATTCGCCTTTAATTATGAAATGGCAAGATTGCTCTGTTTAGTAGGACCCTGTCGTATGGATGAATTGGTGTTCCTATTTTAGTCCTCGATTTCCGAGTTGACTGTGGTATTGTGATGTTGTCTTAGATGGTCATATTCTCTTGTGAGAGTCAAATGATGATTCATGGTTAACCTTAGTTGTCAAGTCTCTAGTTAGAGTACCGTCAGTAAGTGATTACCCTTGAGTCGTGTTTGACCAGATGATTGTTTCTCTTCTTGAACTCCGTTCGTCTGACCATGTGTATTCCTTGGTTTGAGTTCGTCTGAGTTGGTCTAGTGTCGTATGGGAAAGTGGCTTTCGATTGGGGGCCGCGCCCAAAGTGGCTGCTGGATAACCCGTCGAAAGTGAGTATAATAAGTGATAACCTAAGTAGATTAGAATTGTAATTTTTAGATAAGATAATGTGCCTCACACATGGGACGAGTGCTAGCATAGACTCGACATGCTATGAGAAGGCCTGAAATGGCAAACTACCTTCCTTGTCTTCACGAGAGGATGTGTGGGTCCACATGAGGCTTGGATGGGCCGGAAGTTCGGATTAGGTTGCCAGGGTTACCAGTGTATGGGTCGGGACCTATGAAGACTTGCCATGGTATCCATACCAGGTTGTGTGATGACACTTGTCCCTACGTTCGCTAGTGTGTTGTTGTTTGTCCTGTATGAGTACCTTTGTGAGTCGTCCTTTGTCGCTGCCCTTGTGAGTGTCGGATTCATGTTAGACCCTTGGGTGGTGATGGCTCAGTTTTATGGATGCTCTCTTGGACCTTTGTATTAGCTTTGATTATGTTCAGCTGGATCCTGTTCTTTGTAAGGATCGTTTATGTATTAATGGACCGATGTGGTCGTTTGTATATTGCTTATGTATCGCCTTGATGGCTGGATAGTACTTGGTGTAACCTCTTGTACTCTTAACCTTATTATTTTTATCAGAGGGGGTCTTGCAGTTGAGCAGACCCGGAGATGTAGCCCTTTAGGGGTGAACTCCGAGATCATTATGGTGTTTTGTGGTGTATTCTCTTATGTTTCCTTTATTCAGCCTTATCATGTATGATTAGCTTATGTTAGAATGGTTAAGTGGATAATTGAAATTAACTTTAAATACTTATATTCAGTTCTTTCTTGAATGCCATGTGGATCGAATGCATAATTGGTTGAGATGCGATTTATCGTAATGCATGGGTGAAATCGTCCTTTTAGTGCAATAAGTTGGAATATGGAATAATGTATCTTAGAGTAATGAATTATACTCAGTTGTTGTTAAGAAATTTAAATATGCTTGGAAAGATCTCTTATGTCATGATGAAATCCTAGTGTATTAGAAAAGGTAGATGTAGGGTTTGTAATTTTAAATTGAAAAGCTTGAATGAGGTTGATGAATGGATCTTAATGGATGAATCTTTGTTGTGATTTATATTTCCGTCCTTTGAAAGAAATTGTCATGTTTATGAATTATCTCGTTATTAAAATAATCAGCTTATTGGATTAATTGTGTGAGTTAATGGAATTGTGAAAATTAAGTAATCTCGTTGGGAAATTCTTTAGGTGATAGTTGTTGAAGTCTTCCGCTAAGTAATCTGAATCGTTGAAACCTTGTTGCATCTTTGTGTTGTAACTTTAAAAAAAAAAATATTTGCACTCTATTCTTGTTATTTTGGCTTATCCCTTCGGGGTTTCCTGGCGGGGCATTACATCGTATCCCACTAGCGTTTTGTTGATGTAGTAGATGGCTCTCTTTTTTCCTTCATTATCCTATTGTGTGAGCAAAACTCCTAATGATACTTCAGTGGTCGATACTTAGAGCAAGAACGGCTTGTTTGGAATTGGTGACATTAGAATGGGTGGTTGCATGAGATATGCCTTGATCTTGTTGAATGTGTCCTCACATTGATGGTCCCACTTGAAATGAACATTTTTATGCAATAGATGAGTAAATGGTTGACATTTATCTGCTAGTTGAGCAACAAATCTTCTGATTGACTGGAGTCTTCCTTGTAGTGATCTGAGTTTACTTATATTCTCGGGAGATGCCATTTCCATGATTGCTTTGACCTTAGCTGGATCTACTTCGATACCTCTAGCTGAAACAATGTATCCCAATAGCTTTCCTGAAGTGACACCAAAGGCACATTTCTTAGGATTTAGTCATAGCTTGTACTATTCTAACCGGTCAAAGATCTTTTCCAGTATCTCTATATGTTATTCTCTGTTGTATGATTTTTCCAAGATGTCATCCACATAGTCTTCCATGAATGTATGCGTCATGTCATGGAATATCATTGTCATAGCTCTCTAATATGTGGCACCTGCATTATTTAGTCCAAAAGGCATGACGTTCCAGCAGAAAGTACCCCATAGACATGTGAAAGCTGTCTTTTCTTGATCTTCGTGTGTTATTTTAATCTGATTGTATCCGGAGAAACCATCCATTAGAGAAAACATGGAGTGTCCAGCTGTTAAATCTACAATTATGTCAATGTTAGGCAAAGGAAAGTCATCCTTTGGACATGCATTATTAAGATCTCTAAAGTTTGTGCATACTCTGATACTTTTGTCTGGCTTTGAAACAGGAACGATGTTTGATACCCATTGAGGATATGCTATAGGTCTGATGAATCCTACATCCAGTAATTTTTTCAGTTCTGCTTTGACCAGGAGAGCGATATGTGGATGCATCTTTCTTAATTTTTGTTTGACTGGTTTGTCTCCTAGATTGATATTTAAGTGATGCATAATAAGCTTTGGATCCAATCCTAGCATGTCTACATATGACCAGGAGAAATTGATTTGCCATCATTTGAAGAATTCCATATATTTTTTCCTTTCTTCTTCTGATAGAGAAGTTGTTGGATGTAGGATCTTTGGTTGCTCTGTTGTCCCAATATTAACTGCTTATGTTGGTTCGATCAAAATTGATGACCTTTCTTGATAGTACTCAGGTAAAGTGTCAAATTTCCCATCTTCTGGCGCCCCGAGGAGGTTTTCATTGTTAGATGCGTCCTTTCTTTTTACTTTTTCCTGATCTTATGTTGCCAAGAAATGGTTTTCAGCATTAGACCTAATATTGTTTTCTTTATTTTCCTTTTTGTGACTAGGAGATTTTGAACCCACTTAACTGGAAGATGTGTTGTTGAAATTCCTGGTGGAAGTTGTTGCGGGTTCGATTGCATTAAGATATACGGATATGGCATGGTCATTCGGAAAGGTATCAATGGTAGTATGTCCTTCATTTTCCCATTCAATAAGTTCGGGGTGGATTAGAGGTAAGGGGTCATCAGGTTGAGATGTTTCGAGAGTATTTAGGGTCATGATTGAGTTATCAAAGTTTTCGATATATATGTCAATGTCTAGAATGGTACCCTCATCAGAATGACCTCGCACAAGAAGTTCTTGATCATCCTCAATTAAGTCCAAGTCAGCCGAATGTGATTCTAATTCAAGTGAACTGGTTCCTAACATTCGCCCTAAATACGTGTGAACTACATCGACTCCTACATCTTCTTTAAAGCAATTTTCTCCAACTGATTCTTCAGAATGGTAGGAATTCCATTCCCATTCGTCAAAATCTATCTCACTTGCAGCTTACAATCTACAAATTTGTTCATATAGCTTTTGATGTATTTCTTTTGTTTGTCTTGCTATATCTTTCCTTCTTTCATATTCAACTTCTTCTGGACTGAGATTGAGTTCTGTCAACTTTACTATCAGCTCTCCTTGATTAGTACTAGGTTCATGTTTGTTTTGATTGAGATTTAATGTTGCTTGGGAGGTATTATTGGTTTGTTTCTCTTGTTGATTTGAGGATTGTTTCTTTTGCCATTTCATGTTTGTTTGTGCTTGTTGCTTTGCAGATGCTTCTTCCCTTTCAATTGCAAGTTGTTCTTGTCTACTTTCATATTCCTCTTGGTGCTGATTAGAGAATATGTCTTCCGGTAGAGTAATTTGTCCATACCCTAAGCCTGCTTTGTCTATGGCCTATTGAGTATGAGGTTGGATAGGTTCTAAGATACCTTCTTTTCTTTTTCCTATAGGACCCGTTCCAGTGTATCCCATCCTTTGAAGAATGTTGAATCCTTTTCCATACTTTTCTGTAGGTATTCTGACTTTGTTGACCTTTTGTTAAACTTCTTCATCTTTGTATAGCCACTGTAGCACATCTTTGTTTTTTGTCTCCTCTGATAAGGTTCCAGCACTAATGAATGCTCCATCAAATATCGGAAGATGTTTCACAATTGGTTGTTGTTTAGAGTTTGATGGTTTTCCAAAGGATTTAGGAGAGAGTGGTAATTGTGATATTGAGTATTCTCCATTCCCTCGATCTCTTAGCTTCATTTGTTTTTCCATACTTGATAAAATAGAGGCAAATGATTGTTCCTTGGACTATGTGTTTGAAGATAATTCCTCCCTGTTATGAGGAACAATGACTTCTTGAGCCATTTTTAGATTGTTGCAGTATTGAAATGGATTTGAATCTGCAAAGATTGTGATTTCTTGTTCATTGTAGGGAAATTTAACACACTGATGATATGTTGATGGGACAGCTTGCAAGTCATGTATCCATGGTCTCCCGAGGAGTACATTATATGATAAGTCCAAGTCTAGAACTTGGCATGTTGTGTCTTTCTGCAAAGGTCCCACTTTGATGGGTAGTATCACAATTCTCTTCGAGGAACGTTCTTCTTCATCATAGGCTTTTATGGTGATCTTTTTTCAAGGATCAACTACATCTTCTAAATATCCTAAGACACGAACAAGACTCAATCAACAAATATTTAGGCCAGCTCCACCATCTATTAGAACACTTTTAACTCGTGTTTTGTGAATGAGGACTTCAATATGCAAAGGAGCGTTGTGGGCATGTTGCAAGGACATGTCGTCTTCTTCGGTAAATGATAAGCAGTGAGGAGTTGTGAGGTGTCCCACCATGGTTTGGAATTGATCTATATCAAGATCTTTGGACACTGTGGTATCTACTAATGCTCGTTCAAGAATTTATTTGTGTGCAGGTGAAAGCTTTAAAAGTTCTAAGATGGATATTTGTGCGGGTGTTTTCTGTAATTGATCCACTAGATTGTAATGTTTGGTAGTGGATGACGTGTTTGTTGTAGGACCCGGCAAAACCACTTTGGCTTTGCTTCGTGTGATAACATGAGCAGGTTCTTTATGTTGTTGCTCTTTAACCATGATCACATTTACCATATTGTCATATGTATGAGCATAGTTTACCTTTGCTTTACCTTTACCATTCTGCCCTATTGATGATTCACCCTTCTCATAATTATGAAGCGGAGTTTTGAAAGTTGTGTGAGATTCGTTTGTTGTATGCCCATCCACAGTTATTATTCCATTATCAATCAAATCTTAGATGACATGTTTTAATCATTGACAAGCATATGTTTGCTATCCTTTGTTTTGATGAAAATCACAAAAATGGTTGTCATTCCACCAAGCAGGTTTTACCTTGGGTTCAAAGTTTCTTTCTTCTGGTAAAGTAATCAATCTGTTTGCGATGAGCATTTTTTATGTGGATCCAAGGGGTTCACCAATGTTTTTAAATTGTCTTCGAAAGAAATTTTTGATGGTTGCTTTTTGGTGATTGTTGTTTTGCTGAGTTGTTGCTGAGTGATTGGATAAATTAAAAACCGGTTGTTTTGGTTTTACATTGTTGTTATCCACTATCCCATCATTGACGACATTACGATTTCTATTCCAAAACTTTGGTTTATCATTGTGATTGTTGTTGTTAGTGTTGTTAGGAGGGTGAACTCCTTTGAATATTTTCAACTCACCTTTCTTTATCATGGCTTCCTCCATTTTGATTCCATTATCAATCATTTTTGCAAAACTTTGATTTCCTTGCATTTTTAAGTAATAACTCATTTGATCATTTAAGTTGTCGATGAATATGTCCATTTTTTCATATTCTGGCACTGTACGAGGATACCATGAAGCTAACTGTCTCCATCATTGTAAAAATGTCATGAAAGGTTCTCCACTCTTTTGTTTGGCGTTACATAGGTCTAGCATTGTTACTTCATGCTAGATGTTGTAAGAGTTGTGAAACAAATTTATCCACCAATTTTGAGAATGATCTGATTCCAGGTGTAGGTTTGGAGAACCATTCCATAGCTAGTCTGGTTAAGCATTTTGGAAATAATCTCATCAAGTAGGTATCCTCGTGTCCAAACTCCATACTCATTGTGCAAAATTCTTGTATATGATCTTGGGGGTCAGTGCTTCCATCATATTTTTTGTATCTAGGAGTTTCAAAACTTATAGGAAATGGTCTCATGTTTAGGTTTCTGTCAAATGGATAAGGACAGATTTCTTGAAGTGAGTATCTTCTAACATTTCCTCTTTGCATATCTTGAATTTGTGTTTGTAGTGTTTGTATTTGTTGTGAGAGAGTTGTGATAGGATTATCAACATGATTTGTTCTTGCATGACCATGATTTTGCATTCTAATAGGATCTTGATCTCTTCTGGTATCATCTCTACCCCTTCTTGTATCCCCATTGGATTGAGCGTTATTTAGAATTTCTACTTCATCCCTTGTGGGAATGTAAGTTTCCTCATTGTTTCTGGTGTTAGTAGGGACTGACGTGTCATTGAGTTTGAGACCAAAAATATCCTCGTATTGTTCGTTATTGGGGGGGGGGGGGTGTCATTTCTCTTTTGTGTCAATTGGTTCATATCAAAATCTTGGGGGAGTTTAGCACCCGATTTTTCCAACATTAGGAAATATTTTTCTTTTTCTCCCTCCAATATTTTCTGCATAAATTTATCAAATTGAGGATCTTTTTGGATGTCTCTGACATCATGTTCTATTATGTCCTCTTCAACTTGTATTTCATCTTTGTGTTCCATGTTTCTATAGTCTTCAGTTATTTCAAACATTTCTATTTCTGCAATCTTTCCTCTCTGAGCCCTTGTTAGAACGGGCATACACATGTTTTGAACGTTTTGCAAGGTTTAAATCTTGAGTAATGTGTCATTACAAGTGATCAATTGTTGAGGGAATGATCTTTTCAAGTATTTGCTTGTTTGCAAGTTTTTCGATCTTAGTTTTGGAGTGCAGATTTTGTGATTTTTGATATGACCAAGTTCAATAATAATGATATATCCTATGATAAAGAATGAGGTTATTCTGATCAAGCATTGCAGTTTCATGATTAAAGGATGATAGATCCTGATGAGAAACTATGTTTGAACGATCAGTTTGTCAAAGACAATGTGATGTTGCACTTTAAGGTGTTTGATCTTTAACTTGTTTGAGGTGAATACTTGAGACCTTTGTGTGTCTTGTTCTTGAATCTATTTTGACAGAAGATAACTTGATTGAATGACCCAAGAAAATGACCTACTCTCTATGTTTGACTGTTTGAGAAATGGGTTGTTTTTGTTTTTTTATTTTGATGCAATTTACCAGAAACTCTAACAAATTGACCAGGCACTTTGCTAAACTGACCAAAAACGCTGACAAACTTACCAGAAAAGCTGCTAAATTGGCCAAAAACGCTGAGAAACAGGCCATAAACGCTGACATATAGACCAAAAACACTGACAGATAGACCAGAAATATTGTTATGTACACTAGAAACGCTGACAGATAGACCAGAAACGCTGACAGACTAACCAGGAACTCTGCTATGCAATACTGTGACTCTAAAGTTCAAATAATGATGTGTAGACTTAGAAAATTAAGTGTTTGAACTTAGGAGATTTCAATTTTGACCCAACTTTGTGATTTTCAGACTCAGAGAACGGATATTTAGACCTAACAAGTACAAACTAGGAGATCTGATGCTGCAACATGAGCAATTTGACATGCAACTCACAAGAGTTGTTGATTAGACCAAGGGAGCTGACCTTTAAACCAAGAGAGCTATTGTTTAGACCAGGAACTCTGTTGTTTATACCAGAAACTCTATTGTTTAGACCAGAAACTCTTTTGATTAGACCAGAAACTCTAATGTGCTTAACCTTGGAGAGTTAATGTTGAAATATGAGAAAGTTAACATTCACACCAAGAGAGATGATGTTTGGACTGAAAATGCGATTGTTTGGACCATAGCTGAGACTGTTTGAACTGTAGATGCAACTATTTGAACTGATAGTGCTAATGTTTGGACCAAAAGAGATAATGTTTGGACTATGAATGTGACTGTTTGGACTGATAAAGCTAATGTTTGGACTGATAAAGCTAATGTTTGGACCAAAAGAGCTAATGTTTGGACTGTGAATGCGACTGTTTGGACTGATAAAGCTAATCTACTTTGAAACTTGTGAATTTGACCATTTGAAGTTTGATTTTTCAATGTTTGTTGTATTTCAATGGATGAGATCTTGACTTGACTTACAAACACAAAATTCAGATTGTATTTTTGTTCCAAAGAACACATAAAGTGTATGTTCAAGAATCTTTAAAGAAAGCCCAAGTTTTCACGAGTTTTGAACAATTGAAAACACATCAATCAGTCTATCCTAAGGAGATTGGCTTCATTATTAGTTCTTAGCCCACAACTTGGTACTCTGTCAGCTCACATAGCCTTGTCACCCCCTAAAGGGCGCCCATATTTTTGCCTTTGCGAGAGCTAGTGGAGTCCCATTATGAGCCTAGCAATAAGGTCTCAAAAGGGGAGTTCGCACATACGCTCAAGAGGGATATATGGTGAGTATCTTAAGGAGAGATTCTTCCCCATTCATGCACTAAGAATTTAATAATGTTTGGAGGTAAACCGGGTAGCTTCTAATTTACTTGGAAGTAGTAAGGGATCCATTCGGCACGTCGGGGTATAAACTCAATTAAGAGGTCTCCCAGCCTTGAAAACCAAGGTTTGATATACCCGAAGGTACAGAGGAGAGCTATTCCCGAGAACTGGCGTTGACTTGATTTTCATCAAATCACATTTATTTTATAGTCGATTGGAGTACTTGGCATTAGCCATTCCCACTTGGGTCGTTCCCCTCTCACCAGCCTTAATGACTAAGAGTTATTACTCCTCGAGAGGGCAGGCCCGCTAAAGATATGCACTATTGAAAGCAAAGGATGAGTCTGGCTTTCTGGTCACCTAAGAAAGGTGAGAGCATACTCGCCTATCATCAAAACACATAAGACATGTTTGTTTATTTCCATTGTAATTAGTCTATGTGCCTAATTTAACAAATATAAGTGCAGAATCCTGCGGTTGCAAACAAAGTTAGTAGTTTATATTGCATTCTTTGACGACGAAATAGTTTATGACTCCAGTCTTTCATAACGAAATAAGTAACTACAAAACCAACAATTTGCAAATTAGGTTCAGGAAAGTGATAGTCCAGAAGCAGAAATGAGGAATGCAACATACAATATTTGCAAAATCAATTAAAAAACTAAAAACGTCATCAAATTGACCAAAAACGCCATCATATGTGCCAAGAACACTGCACACCAGAAATGCTACTCTGCACATCGGAAACGTTGTCCTGCACACCAGAAATGTTGTCAAACAGACTGAAAAGGCTGACATATGTACCAAAAACACCACAATACATACCAAAAACACTAAAGTACAGACTGAAAACGCTAAAGTACAGAAAAATATGAAAATAGAGTTGAGAAGTCTCCCAAAAACGTCATTTGAGGTGCCGGAACGCCACAATAGAGACCAAGAATGTTATTCGGGAGCCCAAGAGAGCTAATCTGCACTCCGAAAGAGCTAATCAACCTATCAATGAAATTTCCTGCAAGCAAACTTGTTAAAGATCAAAGGGGCTAGGCCCCACGGTGGGTGCCAATTAATGTGATGCTAAAAATGTGGTATATAGGAGGCATACACATATAATGAGACAATAAAATGTAATTGAAAAGCTTAGTTGAAAACTAGATTAGAAATGAAAATCATAAGCCTTCCTTGAAATGTTCCATTTTCCTCTATTCTTGAGGACCTTGAAGGTGTTGGATTCATGGGCTCTCAGCGGAGCAATGACCTCCAAAGTGACAACTCAAGAGTTGAGTAGTTATTTGATCATGATTGACTATGGAGATTATATGAAATGCATGATTTAAGAAACTAGATTAGCATGCTATGATTAATCCAAAAGCTAATTACTAGATAATTGAAATGCAAATTTCCTATAGTAATGATGCCTAAATTGATATGAGATGGGATCCTTATTGCTCCAAAATGAGGGATATTTATAGGAATTCCAAGGCCAAAGCTGAGGTGGCAAGAATCGACGGTCCAGATCTGATCTGAAGATATCAAGGGCCAAGATTGAGGAAGTTGGAGAAGAGGTTGGAGGAAGGGACACTTGTCATCTCTATGGTGATAAATGTCAAGGAGCCTTGCACATGAGAGGGCAAGTGTCCAAGGGAGGAGACATGTGGCAAAAGTGCCATGTGTCTCAAGGAGAGAATATCCACACCATGGGAGGTTAGGATAAGGAGGTTAGAATGTGCAAGATAGGATAGGGTTAGTTAGACCCAAGATTAGATGGAATGGGTTAGGTTAGGGGATGGTTAGGTTAGGTGGTTAAAAGTTAGGAGCCGTGTGCTCATTTGAATTTAGAAATTCAAATAATTGGAAAATGGCAATTAATCTCAACAAACTTGAGTTTGTTAATCTTAATTAGGAATTGGAAGAATTGATTAATATGGGGAGACATTAATTAATTTAGAATTAATTAATCAAAGAGGGATATGAGATGAACTATATAAATAAATCATTTAGATTTATTTACTAGTAGATGAATAGAGAAATTAATTAAATTGCTTGTGAATTCAATTAATTGGGAAGGGGAATTAATCAAATAGCTACGTATTTAATTAACTATCTTCAGACCATTTTTAGGTGTATACACTTAGAGTTGGGAAAGAAAAGAAGAGTAAAAAGTTAGAGCTTGTGCATTCAAATGTATGGGGACTAGCCTAGGTATCGTCTCTTTGTGGCTCTTATTATTGTATTGCTTTTATTGATGATGCAATTAAAAAAAATGGGTTTATTTTATTTATAAAAAAACTACATTCTATTCTATCTACTTTTCTAATATTCCTTAGTATAGTTTCCTTTCTCCATTTCTCTACTTCACATTAAATTGATTATGAAACGCTCTGAAAATGGAGATTTATTAAAACCAATATGAAATCATGTTAGTAAGAGCTTTCAACCATAAGAATTGCATGAAGACAAATCCATTAAAAGCATTGTCAAAGAAGATTAACAAAAGAAGCTAGTTAGGAAATAAATAAAAGAAATACAATACTTCCCCATGATGCTCCCTATGCCATGACTCTTCCTTGTTCTCCTCCTCTCCAAGATCCTATTGCTATGTGAAGTATGCCCTCAGCTTGAGCACTAGCACAAAAGGATGTCAAATGGAGGATGGGAGATGGTTGATCATGTGAAGTGTTGAATGAAGATGCAAATGAAGTATTAATGTCAAATAGAAATTCCAACTAGTGGAAGATCTAAAACATAATACAAATCCTTCCTACAAAACATTCAAATTCTAAGCAAAGTAGCAATGCATAGATAACTCTTGTGACCTCAAACAATTAAGGAATGAGCTCTATTTAAAGGGAAAATGGGCAAATGAAGGGTTGAGATTGAATTGGTTAAGGAAGGGTTAGGATTGCTTGGGGAAGTGTTGATTCTCAATCCATGTGTTCTCTTTTAAGCCAATCACATGTTGACAAGTGTCAACAAGGGAAGTCTTGAGAGGGGGGGGGGACAAAGCATAAATGCTTGAAGAATTGAAGGAAGTCATTAAAGGCTTAAGAGGACTTTGAAGGAAGCCATTAAAGGCTTAAGAAGACTCTAGAAGAAAACCATTAAAGGCTTGAAGACTTTAAAGGAATCCATTAAATGCTTAAGAAGACTCTAAAAGGAAACCATTAAAGGCTTGATGACTTTAAAGGAAGTCAATAAAGGCTTAAGAAGACTCTAGAAGGAAACCATTAAAGGCTTGAAGACTTTAAAGGAAGCCATTGAAGGCTTGAGTTGATGGGTTTTGGGTTAAGATGAATTAATTAAACAAATGTGTTTTGTTTATTTAATTAATAGTTGAATGATGATTAAATAATCAAATAAATATCAAATATATATTTAATTAAGTGGACAAAAATAGGTGTCTATAGATTGTATCCTCATCTTTCACTAATCAGTTTAAGGATGGAATTCTATATACATTGTTTACATGTTGATTATTTTTTGTATTAAGTATCATAGAATCACAAAGCTCATTTTTTGCTCATTTGAGCATCCACGTTACAAACTTATTACAAATACCAGCTCCTTTCGAGCAAACTTATTACAAATACTAGCTCCTTCTGAGCACCAAACTAGAAACAACAATTGGAAGACCAAGGGTCACAACTTAGAAATCCACTTAAACAATGAGACAAATACAACCAATGGAAGACCAAGAGTCGCAACTTAGAATTCTACACAAAGGTGTCCCTCATGGGAATTGAACTTGGGTCTCCACTTTGAGAACTCAATGCTTTAACTAACTAAGCTCAACCCCTTGGACTTTACATGTTGATTATTGTAAAGCTAACACTTGACATTACCTAGTCTTTTTTTTCACATAGGTAGTGAGTATAATATTGGGTGATAACCATATAGATATTATTTATCATTTTTTTGTATTAAGTATCATAGAATCACAAAGCTCATTTTTTGCTCATTTGAGCATCCATGTTACAAACTTATTACAAATACCAGCTCCTTTCGAGCAAACTTATTACAAATACTATCTCCTTCTGAGCACCAAACTAGAAACAACAATTGGAAGACCAAGGGTCACAACTTAGAAATCCACTTAAACAATGAGACAAATACAACCAATGGAAGACCAAGAGTCGCAACTTAGAATTCTACACAAAGGTGTCCCTCGTGGGAATTGAACTTGGGTCTCCACATTGAGAACTCAATGCTTTAACTAACTAAGCTCAACCCCTTGGACTTTACATGTTGATTATTGTAAAGCTAACACTTGACATTACCTAGTCTTTTTTTTCACATAGGTAGTGAGTATAATATTGGGTGATAACCATATAGATATTATTGGACTTTACATGTTGATTATTGTAAAGCTAACACTTGACATTACCTAGTCTTTTTTTTCACATAGGTAGTGAGTATAATATTGGGTGATAACCATATAGATATTATTTAACTAACTAAGCTCAACCCCTTGGACTTTACATGTTGATTATTGTAAAGCTAACACTTGACATTACCTAGTCTTTTTTTTCACATAGGTAGTGAGTATAACATTGGGTGATAACCATATAGATATTATTTATCATTGGGTGATAACCATATAGATATTGTAAAGCTAACACGACATTACCTAGTCTTTTTTTTCACATAGGTAGTGAGTATAATATTGGGTGATAACCATATAGATATTATTTATCATTTCACTATATTTTGGATCTAACCTTATCCATTAGTGGCAACTTCATAAAGCCTTGGGGTAATAACATCATCAACCTTTATCTTCTTTATATATTTTATATTGCAATAAAACCAAATATTTTCCAATATGCTACTCTAGTATGCAACTCATCTAAATCTCTTATCCTTCATGGACTTCTTTTTCTCTCTATTTTACCATTATAATAAATACTCTTATGGATTGATTTTAAGTTGTGTGCTTTTACTTTTAGAATTTTGCTTTTTTTCAATTAGCATAACTTTATTTATCATATAATAACTCCATGTTTTTTTAGGTGCATTTCCAAATAAGATCTTGTTATTTGAAGTTAAGGAAAGTGAATAAGAGAACAAAAGCATTGTCTCTTGTATATATCATTTTTATTGTACTTATTTTGGTGTTCATCACCTTTTTCATGTTTTAGGACCATTTGACTTGATTTATAGTCTTTTTCATTATCATAAAATGATGAATTGTAAAACCCAATCTAAGTAGGAAACCCCTTGCTAACCATCCTCAAGAAATTTTAAGAACCTGAGTCCCTAAGGACAATAATGCTAGGTTGGCGCTCGTTTCTAAATGCTAGTGATTGGTGGGAACTCATGTCTATATTCTAGATCTATTTTGTGTTGAACATTTTATCTACTAGCCCTTACAACAGTTTCAACAATTACCTCACCAAAATATCATTATAACCATATGTTATCCTCCATATGTTAAAAAAAGAGATGAATAAGAAATCTTAATAAGCACTCTCTCAAATAAGAATCTACACACCTCTAATTATAAAAAATAATTCTATTAAAAAAAGGAGTTATTTAGGGTTTATAAAGACAAAATATTTGGAACCCTAGAACCACCAAATCCATGATTTCTTTCTATTCATCTCCTCTTCTCATATTTGTTTTGTATAATCTTCCATTTGACTTTGAAAGCCACAAAAAAGTTTTTTTCCTCCCCATTTGAATAAATAGCCTAAAGCCCTTACCATAACCTTGTTTATTTAGTAGGGAAAAATTCCTATGTTCTCCCTTTGCTTTATTTTTTTAATGATTTGCATCTCTTTTTCCTCCATCACTCTCACACATTACCATTGCCTATCATTTCCCTTGGATTTTTGGGTCGTAAACCACAAAATCTATATGTGTGCCACATTTGTATCATCTCTAAGAAAATTAGACAATAATTTCTATAGTGTTATTGTTGAAGTTGAAATACACTGTCTTAGGTGACTAACTAAGATAGTCTCTCAAATAACACGTCATTTTTTTCCTTATCCCCAACTTCGGCTCAAAATATTTTGGCTTTAGAGCATGACTGTAATGTCCCCTATTTATAGGTTGTCAATTCCCAAAGGGAAACATACATTACTACCTGCCATGTTACAATAATTACAAATTAATGACTAGGGTTGCTCATAGTACAGTTAAGCATTGACCTTATTTAGGCCTAATCTTAATCCCCTTCTAATTTCTAATCTTGGATGGGAGACATGTTTGTCTAGGGTGTGATGATACCATCTCCCTAATGCAGCCTAGATTATTGGAACCTCAGTCCATTCACCCTTGGCGCCTACAGCCAAGATTTCAAGATCATGAGTTCTTTCACCCTTGGGGCTCATCTAGCATAAGATGGTTTTACCCCACCTCTTCCCAACAACATCACACCACTCCTCAAGAAAAAGGAATTACAACTAGTTAAGAGTTTGGGATTGTAAATATGTCAATAATGTCAATATCTTGTTGTACTATGAACGTATATGAAATTAAGTACATGATTGTCATACATATTACAATCTATATCAATATTACTATTAAATTTCGAATAAGAACATTATCAGGCTTCATATATTAAGCATACATATTAAGCACATGTCCCCATGCATACTACTAAGAACAAAGATGTTACTGCATGTAACCTAATAAGAGTTCTAATCTGGTCTCATCGATGGTGATGTCAATGGATATTTTTTATTCCTATCCTTTATATATCAATGTGAGGGAGAGGTCACACTTCTTCATTATGTATTCCCTTTGGCAAGAGACACACTCTTTCACCATTAGCACCCTTTGAAAGACTGCATCTCTTCATTATTTCTCCCCTTTGAAAAGGACACAACCTTTCACAATCATATTTTCACTTCTTATCTAAATCAAATCTGCACTTCTAATTCCCAAATTATCCCCCCTTCAAATGAGTTTCCTTCGCCCTTTTATACCTCGTATTTGGGGGAGTCGCAACTTATCATTTCATGCCAATTTGACCATTCATTAGCTTTAATCGTTAAATATTATTAAATAATATTTTTAAGTGGGGACATTATAGTTCGTCCCACCTAAGATTGCTTGTCCGCAAGCAATGCCGATTTTCTCAAGCTAAGTCATTCACCAAGATGAGGATTCTCCAAATAAACCATTGGGAATTTGTAATATTTCTTGTGATGTAATTATCTTCTTATATACTCTCTAAGATAATTTAGGAATTGGAGGTTCTATATCAAATGATGTTTATTTCATTATCTTGGTTATGTCCACTTGTGCTAACATGATAGACTTGTTGGAAATACATCAGATCAAACATGGAGCATACACATTAATATATGTTGACACAAAGCATATACTCAAATACATGTATTTTTAGATTTCTTCTCATTGACTGGAATGATTCATTGATTCATCTTTACTCTGCAGGATGGCAAGATCAAAGCTCTAATACCATTTGTAATGTCCCCTATTTATAGGTTGTTAATTCCCAAAGGGAAACATACATTACTACCTACTATGTTACAGTAATTACAAATTAATCACTAGGGTTTCTCATAGGACAGATAGGCATTGTCCTTATTTAGACCTAATCTTAATTCCCTTCAAATTTCTAATCCTGGAATAGATACTTTCTTGTCCAGGGCGCGATGATACCATCTCCCTAATGCAACACAAATTACCAAAACTTCAATTCATTCACCCTTGGGGCCCACAAACCAAATTTCGGGATCATCAGTTCTTTCACCCTTGGGGCTCATCTATCACAAGATGTTTTTACTATATCTTTCCCTAACAACATCACACCACTCTTCAGGAAAAAAGAATTAGAACTAGTAAAGAGATTGGGACTACAAATGTCAATATCTTGTTGTACTATAATTGTATATGAAATTAAGTATGAATGTCATACATATTGCAGTCTTTATTAATATTATTATTAAATTCAACATAAGAACATCATCAGGTTTCATATATTAAGCACATCCCCATGCATACCACCAAAAACGAGGATGTTATTGCCTGTAACTTAATAACAGTTTTGATATGATCTGATTCATGGAAATGATACTAGATGCTTTGATTATTTTCCTTTATATCTCTCAATGTGAGGGAGAGGTCACACCTCTTCATCATGTATGCCCTTTGGCAAGAGACATGCCCTTTCACCATTAGCACCCTTTGAAAGAGTGCAACTCTTCATTATTTCTCCCCTTTCAAAGAGACACAACCTTTCACAATCATATTTGCACTTCTTATCTAAATTAGATCTGCACTACTAACTCCCAAATTATCCCCTCTTCAAATGAGTTCTCTTCTCCCTCTTATACCTCATATTTGTGGGAGTCACATCTTATCATTTCATGCCTTTTGACCACTCATTAACTTTAATCAAATTTTAATTTTATTTGATTATATTCATTTATATTTTTAAAAAAATTGTATCTTAATTTTATTATTATTAAATTGTATTTCAAAGTGGTGACATTACATAACTGCCCCACATTAGGGTTTTGTTGTCCAAATCTTGGTCATTGAGTTCAAATCAATCTAGACACTTGAATTGTAATTCAAAGTCAAGGACATAAAGAATATACAAATGGGACAAGTCTCAAGATTTTTTCCAAGCGGCTAATGAAAGTTTCATGGTCACTATGTACACAAACACTGATGTGTGAATCTAGTAACAACACCTAAGCTTCATACACAATAACACCTAGGTTCAGCAAGCAATATTGCTCAAAATGCCAAAGTTCTCTAACTCAATTGAAACTCACCCATGACCATTTTTGTAGCATATTAAACCCATTTTTGGCATCAACTTTTGCATTTTCCAAGTTTTATACTAATTTACACTTTATTTTATGTAGCCCTTACACTTTACATTCCTAACTCATGTACTTTCACATATAATATTTACTTGGTTTAAATTTTATATTATTATTGAAAACTTTGAGTTATCAATCAGTTAAGTACTAAATAAATTTGTTAAGTTTGTAATTCCTTGGATTAAACACACATAAAAGGGTAGATTAAAAATAATCTCTTGATAGTAATTATCAAAAAAATATCAATTTGGTGTAGTTTTAACATTAAGGTGAGCAATTCTGATCTCAATTATGTTATGGTTGAGTCTGGGGAGGAAGATGATGATAATAAGAGGATTGATAGTCAGGACAAAGAAGGGGAGGGTAACCCGGTTAAGGATAATTTGGAAACCGTGGAGACCGTGAAAACCACTAGACTGCATTACAAGGAAAAAGGGGGTCAAAGTGATAGTGGTGACAAAGATACCATTAAGGCTTTCTATGAGACCATCACTACTCTGGTGAAGGATATTAATAGTTTGAAAACAGATACACAGGCCATGGCAAGAATTACAGTTGGTGACAAGCCCTTGGCGAAGCATGTCAAAGAGTTAGTGGTCGTTCTGCATAATGCGCAAGCTATTGAATGTATGGTTGGAAAAATCTTAGCCACAAAGAAAAAGGTCAATGAGATGGGAGATAGAAAGGAAATGGACAACAAACTGAAAGATTTTGGCAGCAGAATTGACAAGCTGGAGCACAATGTCAAGCAGCTTGCTGATCAAAATTTCCAAATTCTTAAATCTTCGGTGGACTACATGAACATCTTTATCAACAGGTATGAGAACAATGCAAAGAAGGAAGGTGATAAAGAGTAGGTGAACAAGAAGGGTCATGAAAGGAGGACCAGAGCCAACACAAAGAATAAGGTCGACATCGAAAGTCATGAGCTGGAGGATATGAAGACCTCAGCAAACAACATGAAACAAATGGTTGTTCACACTGAGGAGATCCTGAATAGTATTTAGTTCCAGTTGTTGTCCTTGGTTCTGTCTCTTTGCTGTCTTTTGCTTTCCTGTTGCTGTCTGTTTCGAGTTTTATGTAATTATGTAATGATGTTTTAAGTTGTGCCCATCCGGTGGGTTCATTTTGACTTTTTGAAGTGATCAGGCACTTTTTTATGCTTTTATGTTCTCCTGGCTTGTAAAAGGTTCGGGTACCTTTCAAATACCTGTTTTTACTTAATCAAAACATTAAGGTGAGCAATTTTGCAGATATTATGTTGTAACATGATACCAACTACAATAACACATGGAATAGAATGTACCATTATACTATTGAAGCTTGTCATAACTTTCAAACTACATCAAACGAGTTATGTCTCTTAAGAAACCTAAAACAAAAACAAAACAAAAAGTCAAGTTTTATTAGACAACATGTGCAAACCATGGAACCTATTAGCCTCCCCTTTAAATCTATAACTTGATAATGGGGTTGTCTTAAAAAGTCTTATCACATTTCTTGCCAACTAAAAGTGGTTTGTGCATAATAATATGCTATTAAGCATCACAAAAAGTTCAGTTTGGTGTATTGTTAGAGTGTCAAATGAGCAATGTCATAAGCAATGTATTGTGACATGAAACCAATTATATCAACAAATCAAAGTGGGTAGGTTAAAACGTATTGTTATGTTTTCAAATCCTTTAAGAGTTTCCAAAATAAATTGGATGGATAATGTCTCTTAAGAGACCCTAGTTGAAAAACATGCCAAAATTTCATTGTGGTGCACACTAACCATGGTACCCACAAACCTCTCATATAAGCCTATAACTAAAAAATAATGTAGTCTTCTATGAAAGCTTATCACAATCATTTCCAAATCAAAATGGTGTGTGAAAAGTTATTAAATTCTATAAAAAGCCTTAATTTGTTGTAATTAGAATTTGAGGCAATCAATTTTACAAACAAGCTTTGAGTAAAATCAATTGCGGCAACATCTCTACATGAGAAAATTAAAACTAGAGGTACCATTTCACCATTGAAGCATCTTATACCTTCCAACTACATTGGAAGAATTATCTTTTAAAATACCTATGATCATAAAAGTGTAAAAGTTTTGACAAAATAATGCACACAAACTACTGCACCTACAAACTTCTTGTCTAAATCAATAGCCAAGTAGTGGATTTTCCTCCAAATGTCTCTTGCCAACTAAACTTGATTTACATCAAGTAGTAAGCTATAAAATGTTACAAAAAGTGTCAAAGGAGATGTAAGTGTGAAGCGGGTAATTTTGTAAATGGTGCATGGTGATGTCAAACTAATCACATGAACATGTTCATTAGGTTGATTAATTTTGAAGGACACATTTTGTCACCAAAGCCTCCAAACCTTCTAGGCTACATTGGACAAGCAAAGTGTCAAGAAACGCTAGAGAAAAAAAAAATCAAAAGTTTGATAGGTTGGTGCACATAAATTATGGTATCTATGGATCTTTTGTGAGATTTTGCCAAGATCTAGGGCTCAATGAAAAATACAATAGAGAGACAAAATATTGATAGGAATACACTGTATTCTATCAAGATGAAAATACTGATCAATTGGATCATCAAAAGTTACATACAATGAATATGAGCCTGCTTATATAGGCAAGGCTATATGGATATGTGAGCACACAAACATGACATGTGGCTCAATAAGAAACAAGGGTAGGTAGGAAATAGGTGTGGGTAGGTAGGAGAAACAATATAATAGTCCATATGAGGTGGATCACCCACTGAATGTGGCGTGTAACAATAGGATCAACACCATAAAAGGTGGAAATTCTCCTACACACACTATCCCAATGTGGCACAAACACCCAAGTGTCTCATACCCAAACTACTATAAAATGCATTTCCTAAGTAAACTTAAGTAAGGTGTAATAATATCCAAGATGAATAATTATTTACACCAACATCTTTCATATAAACTTATAGCTAAACAATAGACTCCATAAATTCATGCCAAAATTCTCATTAACTAAAATTTATTTGTATGTGATAGGAAGCTATTAAATATCTCTAAAATGATAGTCTAGTGAGAGTGTGAGGCAAGCAATTTTTTCAACAATGTGCCATAACACTAATACATTCTTTTGGGTAGGTTAATGCTAAAGGAGACCATGTTCCACCACAAAATCCTCTAAAATCTTGTGCATTACACCAATTGAAAATCTATCTCAAGAGAACTATGAGCAAAAAGTATCAAATTTTTGGAGGGAACAATATGTGTAAAGCATACAACATAACAAGCTTTTGTTTGATCATACAACTAGGTGGTATACACCTCTATAAAAAATATTCTACAATTATCCCAATCGAAATTGGTTTGTTCATACTACTAACATATCAAATGTTACAACAACAACAAAAAAAAAAAAAAAATGGAGTGCAATGTGAGGATGTGGAGCATAATGACAACATTAGGGTTCATGGGTTTCTTCATCTATTTTAGATATGCTAGCATAATGACAACATTAGGGTTCATGGGTTTGCATTGAAAGATCTTGAGAATTTATTTAGGCCTTTCCTATTAAAAATATCTACTTGAGTAGGAGCTACAACTTCAACTTTCAAAATGAAAAATGACTTTACCATTATGTTATCCTTCAAGGATCCACCTTAACTATTTACAATCCTCAAATTTCATCAACAACCTTGATTGAGTCTTTTCAAACCCAATCTAACCTTGTTTCTTGTAGCTATTCAAGACCACCAATTATTTTGCTTTAGTCTGTGTAGTATTGAAGATTTTGATGATGTAATAAGTCTTAGTTTTGCTTGTCATATTGAAGACTTGGTTCATGCATGCACCCATTTCAACTAGAAGTTAACTCAAAGGTACATATACTTCAATTTCAGCATCTCAATTGTTTCACTACAACTACTTATTATTTATGTTTTTCACATGGCAACATAACTTGTTACATTATTATGATAAGCCTCAAGGAATATATAAATACACTTTATTTTACTTATATACCAACACGTTATCTCGTGTAGAACTTGTCTAACACTTTATGATCTTGATATTGACCATATATTAGATCTTGTATGATTAGAATTACAAATACATAGCATCTCCATGTAAAACTTATCAACAGGCTTAAATGCCAACACTTTATCTCCTTGTTACTTTGTGGAATACATGTGCTATATTCTATGAATTAGGTAATGTTTATCCAAGTTCATAAAAAAAGGAGATGGCATCAAAGATCTCTAATGTGTATAGTATTTGTAAAGCCCCAAGGAATGATGATGTAGGCATCAATTGGAATCCACTTAGGAAGCATGAAAAAAATATATTTGAGGCCTTAAAAAGGCAACCCATGAATGAAAGGAACTTAATGTGTCGTATTAATATCATTTCATTACTATTAATATCGTGAGAAATTATCTCAGGGAAATGATCATTTTTTACTATCGATTCATCAGTATTAATTCCTCGTTTTTTATTATCGTTTCATCAATATTAATTCCATGATGTCGCTAAAGGTAAAGGACTAGTGACATATCTTAAAATTGCAGCCAATCTGAAGATTTTAAAAGACTAGTTTAGGCTGAATGGAAGATTTTGAATGAGAGATATGGGGTCAAATTGTAAAACTGCAAACTAATTATATTGGTAGAAATGAAGAAAGAATATTTCTAGTAAAGTCGGACATGAGAATGATTGTATTAAATGAATGTATTACAATGATAATGATTATGAAAGGTTTCTACGAAGAGACTTGCTGATTGGAAGGTTTTTTATCATTATCCTTCAATGCAGTAGACTCCTATGTTTTTAGGAGGCATTGTCCTCTATAAAGATATTGGTCTCTCTACAGATTGGTTTGGCATAAGTTAATAAATCTTTTCGAGCTTATATTCAAATGATTTTTTTCCATTTTTTAGTAGATTTTGGTACTAAAGTTACCCATGCATTTAACTTGGTGGTTACCTTTTCAAATTCAAGAGTTGGGCTTAGCTCTCATTTTGGCAAACTTTCAACAATTGATTCCTAGGTATAGAGTCTTCCTCTTTAAATCAATTTATTTTTATCTTCTACTTCATGTTTTTAGCGCCTTTCAATACAAAAGGAATGGTCAACATAATTAGAGATGGTACCATAGCTTACAAAACGTGTACATGATCGAAATTATGTCTATTATGTTTCCTTATGTACTTCTAAACGCATGTGGCATCTTTCAAAAAACAATCAACATCCAAATTAAGATAAGAATACATATAATTGGAATAGTTCCTATTGATACCATTGAAGAGTGGGCTTTAACTATTGGATGCCTTTTGAGACGTCGTTTTTTTGAACTTTGGAAAATTGCATTCAACATTTTCATAGATCTTAATCATGCTAGGATCTTTCTCCATTGTGGAATTGGTAAGATCAAAATTAGAATGCATGCTCGGAACCCCATCAAGTAGAATATTTGTTAGATTTTGCACGAATGACATACACTGACAGATCTTGCATAAAACACAACACTGAGTATCTTTATTAGTATATGGTGTTGTTGATTATCACAATGTTGAGTGTGTTTATTGGTATATAATAGGCCTTGAAATTAAGATTAGGTTGCTTAAATCTATACGAAGATTGAAAGATATAGTTGTTGTCACAAAAGTTTGCACCTTTAGTGATCAGGCTTGACTACCAACTTTGTGAAACATGGAAACAACCTCTCAAGTGTGGGAACTTGCTAAATGTGAGGTTGAGTCTCCGGAGAAGGCCGACTTCTTATTCAATCTGAGGGCAAGTGTTGGACCAACCCAACACTTGATAAAACTTATCTATGTCCTGACAGGGAAAAGGGAGAGAGAGGGGGGTTGCATGAAAGAAGGACAAAGGGTTAGCACCTAGACTGAAATGATCCACTGCCCACCTATAACTACACAAATCATTAACAAAATTTCTCAAAGATACACTAATTCCTATCTAAGTCTAGCCTTCTAAGACTGAGTCAAGGTTTGAATTCTTAAAAAATGGCAAAGGAATGAACAATGTTATCAAATGTCACCCTAAGAGGAGTCAACACTATCACACATGCTGAGAAAACAAGAAAAGATGCATTCATACAAACAGGTAAAAAAATACACACATCTGCATAAAATGAAACTAGGTAAGGCAAGCAAAATTTATTGATGAGAGGAAAGGTGATTTTGCAGTTGCAGAAATCATAGATTATTGTTAGAGAAAAGAGGAGAAGACCCTGATAAATAGGTTACAAAATTGCTTTTATAGTTCAGGCATAACTGAAAATGATTACAACTGATGAAAACCCTAACCCTGACCAGGGCTAACCAGGGTTAGGTTACAAAATGTTTTAGAGGGGAGAAGATCAGATCGACAGCGCTAATGGAATGCTGGAAAACCCTCTAGAAGAATGAAAACCCCACAAATCAGGAAAACCCTGATGAAGTAATTATTATCGACAAGTATGTCCAAGCACACTTCTAGGGACAAAAGTTTATGTATTACATTGAATGAGCATGGGTTTCGTCTGAAATCGGTTGCGAAGGCGAAGGAGGGACAATGATTCCCTGAAAATCTAGACAAAACGACATGGAATGGCGTCTGATAAAACTCTGTCAGACCCAAAAATCGTCATCATGCACTGAAGAGGTTGACTGGCGTCCAAAACGGCCCGCAAGGTCATGTCTAGAGTAATGGCGATAATCCCTGGTGGTTGCACAAAAATCAGACCTAAGATAGGGCGCCGACTGAGTAAAAAAAACATCTCGACCATTGGGTCGACAACCACCCCCTACAGAGAATTCAAAAACCCAATGGCCAACGCAACTTCAAATGTCCATCGTTGATTAGGGAGATTCGCGCAAGGATGGACGCGCAAGATCTCCCCACATGAGCATTCAACGGGCCCATTGAAAGATTAAAACATGGTCATTGCATCGGGCCCTTATGAAGATCCAACAACCACAATTAGTTGACATGGCACCCCGGGTCTATGTTTCATCACTGTGTTTGACCGTTGGGCGCTCTGAGTTCTTATCCTGAGGCATCTTTGTGGGTCGATTTTCACCCCGTGGGATAAGCCTTTGTTTGTTTTCTCTTTGTTTCTTATCTTGAGGCCATGTAGTGTTCATGAAAATACTCGCGGGATAACGGGGACACTACCCGCTTGCTGTTTTTTAATCCCGCAAGGCCAAAATGCCTCCCAAATATCTTTGCAGGATAGTGGGGAGATCGTTGCCCTCTTTGTCTCCTTATCCAGCACGCTGTGGGGACACTCACATCATCCTCATGGGATAAACCTTCTTTATCGCCTTTGTCTTTACTTATCTCGTAATCATTTCCTTATCCCCGCGGGGATGCGCGGGATAAGGAAATCCACCCTTGGTCATTTCCCTACATGCCTTATCCCGCGAACCTCAGTGACGATGGTATTTCCCTTTGCGGGGTAGCAGGAGGATAAGCCGGATCACCACCCCACTATCCTGCGACCTCATTTGTTGGACCTAGAAAACCCTACGGGGTGGCGGGGAGACAAACCGCCATTAGCTAGGAAGAGGGAAAAAGGGGAACCGAGCCACGAATGGCGGGGGAACCCTCCAACCGGTGATCTTAAGTGAGTTGACTGCCCAAGCCGGTCAACTCAAAAATATAATTAGAGCCCCATTGCCGCAGATTGTCAACAAAGAAGATTGCATAACATGAAGGTTATGCAAAAATGCATAACACGCAAGTTATGCAGAAAATTTTTTCTTAGACTGGATCCTAAGTTGACAGAAAAAGGTCAACATATTGGCAACTTGAAGGGGGTCCTAAGCCTTCTTAGGATAATACCAAGTGTCTTTGGGTATCCATTGGGCACGAGTCAAATCCCTGAAGCAAAAGATAATCTTTGCCCCTGCAAAATGTCAAAACTCGTCATTCTAGAGAATAGCCTATGCGCGCGCACTTGCTGGAAAGCAAAAGAACATAAATTACAATATTTACAAAATAAGTTGCAACAACAACCCCTTAAGCACATGCTTTAAGGTGAATTATGTTCACCGCAATGGGGAGATCTTCCCCATTCAACGTAGCTAATCTAAAAGCATTAGCCTCCTTGTAGCCTGTGATCACATAGGGACCACTCCATATTGCATCAAATTGTGAATGTCTCCCAGGCTTTTCTCTATCAGCATCCCACTTTAGGACAAGGTCCCCAACCCTGAAATTCCTGAGAGTGGCCTTCTTGTTAAAGTATCTCTTTACTTGCCCTTGATGGACACTTGGTTTTCTCCCTGGTCTCCTCAAGCTCTGTAAGTTTTGCATATCTTACCGATAAGGCATCATTTTCTAGGAGCTCCAACTGTTGTGCTAGGTCTAAGGATAGCAACTCAAGGGATAAGGGGAGCCTAGCTTCCCTCCCATACACTAGCATGAAAGGTGAGTTTCCCAAATCTCCCTTGGGAGTAATCCTATCAACCCACAAGGTTGTTCCCAATTTGAGGTGTCACGACCTCTGATTGTCTTCAAGAGTCCTCTTGATGATTCTAATGATATTTTTGTTGGAGGACTCAGCTAAGCCATTTCCTTATGGATAGTAATTTGATGATGTTTTTAGAAACACATCATGTTAGACTTCCCATAGACTGATCTGAGATCCCACGAAGGCCTTAGCATTGTCTGATATGATGGTGGAAGGGGCTTCAAATCTGGTTGCAATCCCCTCAAGGAATTGAACCACTGAATTCTTAGTTGTATCCTTCAAAGCAATAGCCTATGTCCACCTTGTGAAATATTTTGTGGCAACCAAAATCCACCTGTGGCCTGCATTGGATACTGAATTGATAGGGCAAATGAAATCAAGCCCCCATTGTGCAAAGGGTTGATCAGTTGAAATGGGATGAAGAGGAAGGGCAGCTAACCTTTGCTTGTTTGCAAAAAGTGCACATTCTTTGCACTGCCTAACCCATTTGTGAGCATCATTGAATAGAGAAGGTCAATAATAGCCTTCTCTCATGATCTTCATAGCTGTAGTTTTTGCTGAGAAATAGCCACCTGAGGGCCCATTATGAAATTCCTCTAACAGCCTTTTGGTCTGAACTCCATGGATGCACCTCAGCAAGACACCATCCAGACCTCTTTTGAATAATATATCATCCACTAAGGCATAGGGGATGGACTGCAATCTGAGATGCCTTCTCTTAGTTCTATCAAAGTGTGAATGATAGCTACCATCTTTTAAGAAGGCAGACATAACTTCCAACCAACCGATTTGTGCATCTCCCTAGTTATCAACATGTTCTTCTTCCTATAGCAAGAGGGAGGTCTCTGACTCTTTCCCAAAAGATGAATTGAACTGCTCACAGAGTTCTCTCCCCCTCACTAACTTGGTAATTTTGATGTCAAGGTCATACTCTATGACCTTAGTGATCCATCCAGCTCTCTTCTCACCAATATCCTTGTTGAGAGGGAAATCCTTAATGCTGGCATGTGGGACTAGGAGGTGAATCCTGTTGTTTGAGAGCATATGTCTGAACTTTTTTAGTGCTCTCACAACTATGATGACTTGTTTTTCCACATAGTTGTATCTGAGTTCATAGTCCTTTAGGCCTTCACTGAAAAAAGCTATGGGCTGCTCCAAATCATTCTGATTTAACTGTGTTAGGACAATAGATATACTTGCATCTCCTCCCAAGGTGTAAAGGATGAAATCCTTCTCATAGTTAGGATTTGCTAAGGTAGGAGCTTGGGCAATGGCCTGCTTGATCTGATCAAAGCCCTCCTTCCCTTCACTAGTCCATTTGAAGGGTAAATCCTTCTTCAGCACGGCTATGAGAGGCTTAACCAAAGCTGCAAGGTTTGGGATAAACCTTCTAACAAAGTTGATTCTTCCAAGGAAGCTTTGAAGTCATTTCTTGTAATGTGGAAGTGGAAGAGATGCAATGGCTTCCACTCTCTCTAGGTCAATGGCCAAACCATTTTTGGATACAATGTGTCCAAGTAGTTGTGGGAAATACACACTTGTTGGGGTTCAAGGACACACCATACTACTTGCACTTTCTGGAAACTTGCTCGAGATGAGCAAAGTGGTCTGCCACATGCTTGGAGTATACAGTAATATCATCAAGATACACTAGCACAAATTTTGCTAATACTCCCTTAAAAGCCATATCCATGGCCCTTTGAAAAGTTGCACCTGCATTTGTTAGTCCAAAAGATATCTTACAACAGGCATAAGTGCCCGATTTAGTAGTGAATGTATTCTTGTATTGGTTAGATTCTTCGACTAAGATTTAACCTGAGTATCCATCCAAGAATGAAAATCTTTCTGAGTCACTAACCTTGGCTAAAATTTGTTCCATGGAAGGGAGGGCGTAATGATCTTTGAGGGAGGCTCTATTTAGGTCCCTAAAGTCCACACACAATTTGATTTCCCCATTCTTCTTCCTAACTGGAACAAGATTGGCTACCCAAGAAGAATGCTTAATTGAAAAAATAATGCTAGATTCTATAAGCTTGGATAGTTCTCTCCTCGTCAAAGGGTCGATTTTGGGATTTATAGCTCTTTGCTTTTGTCTAACTAGTTTAGCACTAGGATCTAATTCTATGGTATGCTAAGCTAGGCTAGGATCAAACCCCTTTAGATCCTTATATGTAAAAGCAAAAATATCATTATACTCTTGACAAAGATTGACAAAAGTACCTTGCTCACCTTGGGAATATATCTTTCCCAAGTTGAGAGCTCTGCCATCAGATATGGAGACTATTCTGTAGTTTCTCTTCCTTGTGGCTAGGTTCATTGCTCTCCCTTTCATTTGATCATCAGTGTTGAAGATCCCCTCCAAGGTGATTAATCCTTTGGGAAGCTTGTTTGAGCTTAGTTGCATGATTTGATCCCCATATTGGTCATGCAGCGTACCCTTCTTCTTATGTGAGAACTTTGCTTCATCTTGCAGGAAGTTCACAATCTGTTGATCAGAATCAAAGACTTGGCAATTCACTTGGTTATCAGACATTATTGGTCTCACCACAAGTCTGGTTTGTTGTTCTCTCTCTGCTACAGCATGAGATGGAATGTCATGTTGGGCACCAATTGCTGCTAATCAGTCAGCATGTTTATTCTAATTTCTAGGGACACAAGAAATATTGAAGGCCTCAAATCCCTCAATTAGGTCCCATGCTCTATGTTTGTAGGACATGAGAAGGTTGTTCTTGGTGGTGCTTTGAGCTCTGACCTGGTTTACAACCAACTCACTGTCTCCATGCACCTTCAAATATTTAATCCCTCTCCTTTGTGTTGTTTGGAGACCCAAAATTAGGGCTTCATATTCAGGTACATTGTTAGTGCAACTAAACTGAAGTCTGAAAGAAAATAATTATTTCTCACCTTTGGGAGAAATCAGCAACACACCAGCCCCTGCACCATTTTTGTTCCTTGAACCATCAAAGAACATGTCCCATATCTCATGCATATCATTGTCTTCCTTTGAAAGATTCAGAATGGGGGTGTTTTCTTCATGTATACAATATGTACCCATGCCGATATTATTGACCTCGTCAATGGGTCCAAACAGAAATGCATTTGCCCACTCATCAAGTAGGCAATCGGGAACCTCATCCAATTGAGTTGCAAGCTCTCTTTTTGAAATTTCTTCTTTCTCTTCATGGAGTGTACAATTCATGTTGATAGGACTTGGGGTATAAGGCTCTATATAGTCATTGGCAACGGGCTCAGCCCTGATTGTTACTTTGGTAGCATATCTTGTCCTAAACAACATGTGAGACCAGTCAAAAGATAGGTAGCCACCTATCTTGGCATTGAATTCCCTAGATAAACAAATAGCAAAATAAGCAGGGAGATCAATTACTGACATGTCTTGCAACACACTACAACCTGGGCAGGCATGCAAGATTAGATTTAAATCTTTAATGACTCCCATAGTCTAAATTGATGTGCCATCAAGTTATACCACCCCTCTTGTTATAGGTTCATACTTGATACCTAGGCAGACAGCTATCCCCTTTGGCATAACTGAACTACTAGCCCCACTATCTATCATGCAATTATGAACAAGCTTATCTTCTATGATTAATGATAGATAAAAAGGAGGAGGCTTATTGATTTTCTTTGGATTCTCTGCCTCCAAAGGTTGCACTAGGCTTGTAGAAATTGAAGAGTTGCAATCTTGATTGGTGTCCTCTACAACATCCATCCCCTTTAGGACTTCCTGAAGTAGGTCTCTTTGAGATGGGATAGCAAAAGCATCCCACATAGATACATTGAGGTTGACCCTCTTCATCTGTTCAACAATGTTAAAGGGAACGACAGCCTTAGCAGGGACCTTTGCAATAGCAAGGTCCGATTTTGATATTATAGGGGCCTTAGTTGGCTCTCCTTGCACAACCTTTTGAGTCAAATCCTGCCCCTTGTTCGGAGAAGCCACCTTGTCAGGGGGCTTTGGCATTGTAGTTTGTAGGACAGGTTGTGAAGCTTGAGCTTGAACTACTGTTGTAGGACTTGCACTAGGATGTATGGCCCTTCTTTTTGATCTTGTGTTGTTGGCCACATTGTCCCCACTCGTCTGGTTCATTCCACAAAAATCAGCCTCTTGCCAATTCATGAAAGTTGTATCTCCCTGTGTATGACTGAGATAGCCAACAAATTGTTGTTGCTCTGATGTTGTTGGTTCCTCCTGTGCTACTAGGGCCTGAGAAAACTCACCATTCTGACATGAGGCTTGATTGTGTGGTTGATTGCATGGGACACACCAATCTTGATCTTGAGCAAGATTGTTTTGAATTAGCACTATAGCCTTTGATGTGCTTGTGGCTATGGGATTCAAACTGTTCAAGGGCCTAGCATTGCTCCATTGGTTCTGCCCTTGAAAATTAGGTCTCTATTGCTGGTAGTTTTGATTTGATGCTTGATAAGGCCTATTGTTAGCCTGCCACAACTGTCTCTTGACTGAGAACAATTCATTTTCATATCCCTGCAGTTGTTAGCTCATTATTTGCATTGAAGCCTCCATGGCAGCTCTAAACTCTTGGATTTCAGAAACTGGAGGGGGTGCAAGTGTAAGCAAATGGCTTGAAGACATCGTTGGTATTGGTGCTAAAACAAGTTGTTGAGTAGGAGCCTCTGGAAATAAGGGCATTGGAGGCCTAGGAGACAACTTTCCTGCATGTATTAAGCAATTTTTTGCCCTTATGGCAGTCTCATAAACTAATGGGAGATTATTTCCTCCCATAGATTGAATCATTGCAGCTATGTCACTGTTCAAAACTTTAAAAAAATATAGAAAAACATGGTTTGGTGAAGGCTTTACTAATGATGGGATTCTATCCCATGTCTTTTGGAATCTATAATTTTAATCAGCCATGAACTCATGGAGTTCTCTTTTATTGTGGTCAGATGCTCCATAAGTGACAGATGGTCACTCTTGTCCTCAAAATGCTTGCATAGTTTCTCTCCTAACTCATCCCAATTATGAATGGAGTTAGAAGACAGCCCTCTATACCATTGGAGGGATTTTCTTTTGAATTAGGAGGCAAGAAGCCTCACTGCAACATTGTCTTGGGTGATATCAAACACTGTGTAGATGCTTGCCACATCCTGGATATGTTCTTTAGGGGAGGTAGATGTTTCTCTAGTAAAAAATGGTATAACCTTCAAGGCTGCTACTGGAATGTCATTCTTTTGAGTCAGGACTAAGGGACTACCACCATTGGAGGTGACAAAGGTATGTGCTTTTGGCACTGCCATAGCAAATAGGGGTTTGTTAATATGGATGGCAGGGTCTCTAGATTGTGCTAATCTAATAAAAGGAGGGGTAGACTGAGACCTTAAGGGTGTAGGTGATTCTCCTTGAGTTCCCCTTGTTGATGACAATGAAAGCCTACCTCTAGTTCTTTTGGAATTCAAATATGGAAAATCAAAGTATTGGAAATTACCTCTAGAAGATGCTCTAGTTTGAATTCTTGGCATGTAAGTGGCAGTTAGTCCTCACCAAGAATTCAAATTTGTTCCTTAGAGTTGCCGAGTGCTTGATTGTTTGCCTCCAAAAGCTAAATTGCTCAGGAAAAGCATTGAATCCTCAGCAAGTATGTTGAAATTCATCCCATCGGGCGTGCCAAAAACTGTTGTCACAAAAGTTTGCACCCTTAGTGATCAAGCTTGACCACCAACCTTGTGAAACATGGAAACAGCCTCTCAAATGTGAGACCTTGCTAAATGTGAGTTTGAATCTTCAAAGAAGGTCTGCTTCCTATTCAATCTGAGGGCAGATGTTGGACCAACCCAGCACTTGATAAAACTAATCTATATTCTGACAGGGAAAAGGGAGAAAGAGCGAGAGGTTGCATGAAAGAAGGAAAAAGGGTTTGCACTCAGACTGAAATGATCCACCCCCAACCTGTAACTGCACAAATCATTAACAAAACTGCTCAAAGATACACTAATTCCTATCTAAATGTAGCCTTCTAAGATTGAGTCAAGGTTGGAATTCTTAAAAAATGGCGAAGGAATGAACAATGTTCTCAGATGCCATCCTAAGAAGAGTCAACACTATCACACATGCTGAAAAAACAAGAAAAAATGCATTCATACAAACAGGTAAGAAAATACACACATTTGCATAAAATGAAACTAGGTAAGGCAAACAAATTTTATTGATGAGAGGCAAGGTGATTTTACAGTTGCAGAAATCATAGATTACTGCCAGAGAAAAGAGAAGACGCTGATAAACAGATTGCAAAATTGCCTTTATAGTTCACGCATAACTAAAAATGATTACAACTGATGAAAACCCTAACCCTAACCAAGGTTAGGTTACAAAATGTATGAGAGGGGAGAAAATCGACAACTTTGATGGCGTGCTGGAAAACCCTCTGAAAGACGTCCTCTGCCTTTGGAAGAATGAAAACCCCGCAAATTAGAGAAAACCCTGATGAAGTAATCAAGGTCGACAAGTATGGCCAAACACAATTGCAGGGACAAAAAAATTTGTATTGCATTGAATGAGCATGGGTTTCGTCTGAAATTGGCTACAAAGGCGAAGGAGGGACAATCATTCCTTGAAAATCTAGAGAAAACGGCATGGAATAGCGTCTAAGAAAACTTTGTCAGACCCAAAAATCGTCATCATGCACTAAAGAGGCGTGAGTGGCGTCCAAAACAGCCTACAGGGTCATGTCTGGAGTAATGGCAATAATCCTTGGTGGTTGCACAAAAATCAAACCTGAGATAGGGCGCCGACTAAATACAAAAAACGTCTCGACCATCGGGTCTACAACCACCCCCCTACAGAGCATTCAAAACCCAATTGCCACTACAAATTCAAATGCCCACCGTCGATTAGGGAGATTCACGTGAGGATGGACGTGCGAGAACTCCCCACATGAGCATTCAACGAGCCCATTGAAAGATTAAAACATGGTCGTTGAAACGGGCCCTTATGAAGATCCGACTGCATTTAGCTTACGTGGCACCCCAAGTCCATGTTTCATCATTGTGTTTGATCATTGGGCACTCTGAGTTCTTATCCCACGGCATCTCCGTGGGTCGATTTTCACCCCGCAGGATAAGCCTTTGTTTGTTTTCTCTTTGTTTCTTACCCCAGAGCCATGTAGTGATCATAAAAATACTCGTGAGATAGCGGGGACACTACCCGCTTGCTGGTTTTTTATCCCGCGAGGCCAAAATGCACGCGCGGGACAAGGAAATCCACCCTTGGTCGTTGCCTTGCATGCCTTATCTCGTGAACCTCAGTGACAACAGTATTTTCCCTTCGCAGGGTAGCGGGGACCATAAGCCGGATCACCGCCCCACTATCCCGTGACCTCATCTACTAGACCTAGAAAACCCTGCGGGGTTGCAGGATGACAAACCACCATTAGCTGGGAAGAGGGAAAAAAGGGAACCGGCCCACGAATAGCGGGGGAACCCTCCAACCGATGATCTTAAGTGAGTTGATCGCCCAAGCCGGTCATCTCAAAAATAGAATTAGAGCCCCACCACTGCAAATTGTCAACAAACGAGAGCGTCGCGTTATGCAAGAACACATAACACACACGTTATGCAGAAGAGCTTTTCTCAGACTGGATCCTAAGTTGAGAGAAAAAGGTCAACAATAGTCTCTAGCAACTATTTCCAATATAGGGCATATTTTGCTCAAAGGGAAAGTTAGAAACCCAAGGGATTGGTGAATCTATTGCCACATTCAGGATATAGGATTTCTAATGATTTTTAAGCATGTCAGATTTTGGTAGTTTTAGAAGTTCCTTACAAAATGACAATGAAATTTCCCCTATATGTTTACTAGCTCAAATACCGTAAATATACCTATCTAAAAATATCCAGTTCAAGAGAATAGTCACGGCTAAACAGATGATATGTTAAAACTTACGAAACTCCTGCCCATGTGTACATTGACAAGGCACGAGACAAAATGCTACATAAAGTTGCCATCAATGACATGTCTTTGAATGGTATTGACATCAAAATCGCATTGAATGTTGGATGGCAATGACGAGCAGTTAAAAGCGTGTCACTGGAGGGTGTTGATCTACCTGATATAAGTGGACAAATGGAAAAAAAAATTGACTTCAATGCTTCAACAAAGTCTTCAGGAGTAACCGAGAGAAGTCTCGATCTTAAACCCATCGCATCTCTACTACTAGCACAGTAATCATGATTAACCTCAAAATGCCTGGCAACATTACTTAAACAGATGGTGCGAGTCTCCAAACTAATTTTTAGTTAAATGAAATTGCAACTCACCTCACTACCGTAGGAAGCATGGCAATTGAGGAAAATTCCGTCATCTCGAGAATCTGACAGAAGAAAATTCAGAATCTGAACTAGACTAGTAGCTGTCTAAAGTCATCCTAGACAAGCTTATGACACATGGCTGCCAATGAGTTACAATTTTGCTACTAATAAGAGCCTTAAGTAACCCTTTCATGCTTATGACACATGGCTGCCAATGAGTTAGGCTTTTGTTCTGTGATTTATGAATTACGTGTTTTTCACCATCTTCAAATTTTAGACATGGGAAATATAGTCTTGGAGATTTCAGATTCCTTAGACATCTTTTCAACAGAAATTATGTGAATTGTGAGATACACTTGTAGTCATTTTAAAATTTTAACAAAATAATTTCTTAGGCTTGGATTGGCCCACTTGATATGCCTGATATTTGCTAAAATGTAGAAGCCTGCTGCAAACTGTGGTAATATACAAATTTTCTTCAGTCGAATAGAAATGAACTCAAGCTGTAAATCATCCGGGCTCCAACAGAGGAGAGCCATTTTCAAATCTCTAGGAGATAAATTAAATGCTCATTTGTACAAAATATTGAATATCAGATTGGGTACACTCTCACATTCAATTATTGGTGTGCAATACACCAACAGACAAGACTATGAACATGTCCTGGCTAAGATTGATGGAAGAGATACTCCTCAATCAAGGCATCTAAGGGCAACTGCAGGGAAAAATTACCAATCAAAAAAATGCAAAACTTCTGTAAACCCCTTACAAATTACTCGGCAATTGTCAATATTAATGTCCTCTACCAAGACAATGATCACTTGAAATCTGATTTTTGAATTATATGTAGAAGTTAAAAAGGAAAGGGGCTCATCGATTTTGGCATATTAGAAACCCTCTTGTGGAATCACAAACAGGAGTTCTCTTGATTACCTTCATAATCTTCAAATTTTATACCCTCTGATTTTGACCTTGCGACCAAACAGGGATTAAGCCAATCCCAATCCACCTACACCTAGAGTGACTGTGATGGCTAGAAGATCAATACAATTATTGTTTTCTTTTGATGTTGGATCTGGAAGGTATGCAGAGAGCTGGATTTGAACCCTACACCACTTACATTGCTCCACAGTAATTTTCTTCCGAAAATTTGACAATAATTTCATAAAATAACTGCTTGAAAGCACTATTTCAGATCACGAAATCAATGTCCCACAGTTTTTATATAACCCAAATTCCACAGGCACTGTATCTTCCAAGAAAGAAGAAAACTGCCCAATTAAAATAAAGTGCTAAAGAATTGGTTATGCCGAATTCAAACATTAAATTAACTTCCAAGTACATACAATTGCTTCCCTAAATTTGACTTTGAAAAGATAAAATTTTCATCATATTCAAGCTTAACTTTATGCGCCTCTGAATAGAACAGTAAGCTTACAGCCTCTTATATTTTTGTATAAATGTCCTTTCAACTTAAATTTAGCCTAATTCCTATGAGCGAGACAAGAACTCTAGCCACACAGACATGATGCCAATGGATGGTTGAGCCCCTCTCTATCTCCCAGGACTTGTTCGTTGACCGGTAGTTCCTGAACCTCACCCTTCATATTTTCCAGAAAATATGAATCTTCTCCATGAGTATCATTGATGACAAATGGCCCTAACCACAGGGAGTCATACTAAGCATGGTTTCCTTTGCAATGCACTTCAATGAACTTCCAAAAGAGATTTCTCCATCGAGAACAGGAACAATTGCCTACAAAGTAAATTGGACATATTTAAATGATAACTCAGCAGCAATAAATAGCAAATAAAATCCACAGTGAACAATGTAAATAACCATCACAAATTCAAAACAATTTTTCAAACTGTATTCAGTCCAAATTTCACTAAAATTCTTCAATTTGCCATTTATAAGACATAGAACCCAAGCCCCTCAACCTTCCCCTCTACAAACAATGCCACCAATTTCCCACATTAGAAGAAAAAATGAAAACATATAAGTAGTTTTTAGGTCACCACAAAGCAATGCACCGATTTGACATGCATGACCTTCACCACCAGGCCTGCTAATTTTAGACAAGACTGCTTACCATTTTCCACAAGGAGTCCACGTAACAGCCACAATTAAGGCCACTGATTAAAAACCATCTTGGTTGACCACTAAGATTTGCAATTTACAAAATCAAGTACCTATGCAAGAAACAGTTAAGATTAAAAACAGATAAGTAGCAAGAAAATATTTGCATGCCATAGTGTTTACTCGTATCCTATTACCGACAACAATTAATATTTGCTTCAGTCTGAGTGTCTTCCCTATTATGTGGCTCCTGCTAAAGTGCTTTATGTTAAAACATCAATAAAAGCAACAAAATAATGTGACCGAGTTTGTAAACCATACAGAATGGTCAAAAGTTAAAACTTCGTGTGAACAACAATAATATTGTGAAACAAAAACTGATGAACCCACACAGATATTTGTTAAGATAATATCACCAACTCAACTTGTAACTGTTCTGACGTAATTGTGGTCTTCTAAATATGGTTCAATAATCTCGAAGATAAAACTTATGCCAGCCTTCCAATCAAATTAGTTCAGTATCCATGCCTAAAAATTCTGGTTCATAAAATTCATGCTGGTTTTCATTCTTATTGTTACTCAGAATTTTCTCAATTTAGGGTTGAACCTGTCCTGAAACAAATCCAGTTCACAAATACAGGCTAAAGGAACTCAATATAAAATGTATGCTCCCCTTTCATTTATATCATTCTATCAAGTTTAAAAGCTCGCAATATGAAAGTCTCCCATTCTAATTGCTACTTCAAATTCTAATCCACCTCAGATTTGGATTACATATGGTTGAATTGGAATGAGAAGAATTAATCTCATTCATATTAATTGAAAAGCTTAACAGAAATACATCAAAATGAACAGAATGTGTACAACAATATATTAAAGATGAAAAAGGCTCAAATTGAAGACACATTTCTACTTAGATCATAAAATGAAGGTACATACAGTCCAAAAAAAATAACAAAACACAGATCAGTTTTAGCTTATTTGGATGCTTTACCAAACTGTGTATGAATGTCTCCAGGTTACACTAAGGTCTACATGAAAATTTTAGGTTACATGTGATTTTGATTGATCAATCCCAGAGTGGACTATATATCGAAGTATATCTTAAAAGGAAGAAAAAAGATTGCCATTTATCTGAAAAATGTAGCTTCAGGGCAAGTGCTCACTAGTTTTACTACAGTGAAAGTGAGGTGTCACCACTCTATAACCATCAAGGATTGCTGCAAGTAACAATTACCAAATATTCTTTTTGAGTTGCCTTCCTTGAAGCACAGTATCTGTCAACTCATTCTTTGGCGAGAGGGTTCTATTTTGAACAGATTGTAACTTTTTGCAATATCAGATACTTTGTTGAGAAAACTAACTTCCAACAAAACTACAAAGCTTTGTACAATCTCATAGTTGCAGTATACCGCAAGTGATAATTACCAAATATTCTTTTTGAGTTGCCTTGAAGCACAGTATCTGTCAACTCATTCTTTGGCAAGAGAGTTCTATTTTAAACAGATTGTAACTTTTTAAACAATCAGATACTGTGTTGAGAAAATTAACTTCCAACAAAACTACAAAGCTTTGTACAATCTCATAGTTGCAGTATTTTTTTCAATCAGATACAGATCACACTTCAACACATGATTCGGTGAAATAAGAAATCAGTATGCAAATGGTTCAATCCACAGGAACATGCCTTGATAAGAGCTAGATTGTGTTAGCAATGCTTGTCTCAATTCATCAAACATTAGAAATTATAGCACATCCGATTGAGGCTATTGATCTGGCTCTCTTGCAAAACCCAGCCAGGATTTTCTGAATATGCATTCTTTCTGTTCATCATGCAAGTCACTTCATTCTAAACTTCATCATCTTACAAATATTACTGTGACAAAACCTAACTGTTGTGATAAGTTACATTGGTCATAACCAATAGACATACTTGTTTCAATTCTAAAATTTCATTGAACATTGCGTTTTTTATGCAACTACTTCAGGTTATCGATCAGGCTCTCTCTTGCTAAAAGCTGGTACAGAATTCCATCATACACGTGAATTCTGATCACATAAGCCATTTCATTCTAAATCCGATCAACTAAGTACTAGTGTCACCACACATAACTTTTCTACAAGACTGTACAGGTTACAGTCGAGCACCACTGGGTTGCAAATAAAAGGTGAAAGAATTTAGTTACTCCCTTGATCTATTGGAAAAGGAAGGTTGCTAGCCACATTAATAAGATAGCATAGAAGCTGTATCTAATTTGATTGAGAGTTTCAAAATAGTGCACTGATTCTTGCACAATCCACAGGAAGACACCTTAATAAGAACTAGATTGTCTGAGCCATGCTTGTTTCAAAACTAAACTTTCATGGAACACAATAAAATATAGCACACCCAGTTGACTTTATTGATCTGGCTACCTCTTGCACAACTCAGTCAAGGTTTTCTGAATATGTCGCATTCCGTTCATCATGCAAGTCACTTCATTCTGAACCTTATCCTCTTACAATTATTACTGTGACAAAACATAACCGTTCTGATAAATAACAAGTTACATTGGTCATAACCAACAAACATAGTTGTCTCAATTCTATATGATCACTGAAAATTGTATATCTCAAGGCAACCAGTTGAAGATATTGATCATGTTATCTTTTGCAAAAAGCCGGTACAGATTTCCCTTATACACATGAATTCTGATGACAGTGAGTCATTTCATTCTAAATCTGATCAACTAAGTACTACCGTAACATGTAACTGTTCTAAGAGACGGAAGGTTACAGTTGAGCACAACAAGGTTGCAATTAAAAGGCGAAAACATTTAGTTACTCCCTTGATCAATCAGAATGTGACAGTTGCTAACCAGTTTACCAAGATAGCATAGAAGCTGGATCTATGTTGATGGTTTTTCAAAGTAGTGTACTGATTCTTGCACAATCCACAGGAAGACACCTTAATAAAAGCTAGATTGCCTCAGCAATGCTTGTTTCAACACTAAACTTTCATTGAACACTACAAAATATAGCACATCCAATTGAGGCTATTGATCTGGCTGTCTCTTGCACAACCCAGTCAAGATTTCCTGAATACACATGCATTCTGTCATCATGCAAGTTGCTTCATTCTAAACCTTATCATCTTAGTATCTTACAACTATTACTGTGACAAAACATAACTGTTCTGATAAATAATAAGTTAAACTGGCCATAACCAATAGATATACTTGTTTCAATTCTAAATTTTCATTGAACATTGTATATTTTAAAACAAACAGTCGAGGATTTTGATCAGGTTATCTCCTGCAAAAAGCCAGTACAGATTTCCATTATACACACGAACTCTGATCACAGTGAGTCATTTCATTCTATATCTGATCAACTAACAAGTACTACTGTCACCACACAACTTTCTAATAGACGGCAGGTTACAGTTGAGCCCCACCAGGTTGCCAAAAAAAGGTGAAAGCATTTAGTTACTCCCTTGATCAATCATAATGGGATGGCTGCTAACCAGTTTAATAGGATAGCACAGAAGCTGGATCTAAGGTGAATATATGTTTCAAAATAGTGCGCTGATTTTTGCACAAATTTACTAAATATTCATGCCAGAATGCATAACTGTTAAGGTAATCTGTAAACCAACGATCATAACAGGTAGAATAATCTGAAAACCAATGTCCAGAGAGATTGTGTACACATTATTTGCCAAAACCCAACTTTGTTGTTTAGGCATTGTTTCTCAGAAGACACTGTGTTCCATCTACGTGTTTGAAAACCTCATCAAATGCACTGACATTGCCACTTTTGGAAGCAGAATACAATGAAGCCCACATAACGAGTGACGAAATAACAGCAAGAAACAATAAAAATAATCACTACTGCAAATATGTTAGATCTCAGATCTCAAAATCATTGTCCCGTCAGATGAAGAATCTCAAATAAAAAGCCAAGCCTCCCTATGGAGTCTTTAAGTCTTCACTCTGAAATTACCAGATGCCACTTCTGTTTCTTAGAAACTTAAAGATGCTGCCATCTCAAACAAAACTGTTTTCAAGCAAATTCAACATAACAATAACATATGTAGCTGAACACTTCCACTTCTAATATATTTGAAATGGTTTCAAAGGCACTGCAAAAGATGATGTTTATCAGAATGACTGTCAATCTCTTCCATACAGAGAAGGCCCTTAAATTTAAGTCCAAACCATGCTCAACTGTGTTGCATGTACCAACTTCTGTTTAAATAAAAGCCTAACAACATGAAAACATGTGGTCATGATTATATAGCATAACTGAATTATCTGGCATTGTCTTATCCAATCACAACTACAAGCCTTTCATCTTAAAGAATATAGTCTGCAGGTAACATCCATCTGTAACATCCAGAAAATATAAACACAACAAACATTAAGTCATTAATAACGATCATCATAAGATGATGGTCGGCCCCGACTTGGACGATCATATGGTCCTGGTCTCTCTCTGTAGCTTCCCTCATAACGTGCAGGACCACCGCTGCCACCACTGCCATATCGATCACTTCCCCTTGCACTGTCACGCTCATAACCCCTGTCTTTTCCATATCCATTCTGTGCGTATCGGTCAGATGCATAACGATCACTGCCATATTGTTCACGACTGCCATATCTGTCCCTACTATCAGCTCCACGGTCCCTTTCACCATAACGGCCACCACTATAACGGTCATCATAGCGGCTGTTATAACGATCCCCTCCAAAACGGTCTCCACGACCACCTCCACCATATCTAGGGCGAGATGAAAAGCGACCACCACCCCCACCCACAGTACACTCCCGAGCCCAATGTCCAGGACGACCACATTTGAAGCAATCAGATCGTCCTGGTGCTCTATCAACATAATCCCCTCTTGCAGAACCGTACCCACCATAGCCATAGTCAGAATCTACCTCAGCCTTAGGCTGAGCTTTGTTGACAGAGATGCTCCTCCCATTTAGTTCTCTTCCATGCAACTGATCAATAGCATCTTCCATGGCTCGCAAATCAGCAAAGGTCACAAAGCCAAAGCCACGGGGCCGACCTGTTTCTCTGTCCAACATCACCTGCAAATATAACCCTGATTTTAGTATATTAAATTCATTAAAGGCATTATTAATCAAACATAACACAGAAATATAAAACAAATATTTCATGAAACTACAAACATTAGCAAAAGAGATACCTAGACCATTGCACTGGATGACAAATAATGAAATAAACAAGATTGACCCAAAAGAGTTAAAAAGGATTAATAAATTCAAATTGCATTTGAATGATACAAAAAAAAAAATTCTGGCCATTAGGTCTCTTGTATTGATTATATCTTATTCCAGATGTTTGAAGTTCCATTCCTGAAATTTCATAAAAATCTTTGTAATGCCACAAATATGTGCTAATTTGCAATGATTACTAAATATATACCAGCAATCCATTTAATTCTTCCACAATCAACCCTAGTAACTTGTAGAATAACGGCCTCCAGGTGGACCTATGAGACTTTTTGATAAACCTTTGACATTTTCAATAACAAAATCTAATTCATCATCACGGTGAATAAGTATTAGGTTGCAAAGCACGAAAGCAGTCTAAAGCAAACTCCAAAAGGAATTAACATTTCTTGAAATACAAGCCATGTTCACAGTTATTTTTGAATCTTTACAGTCATAATAAGATCGCATGTGTTTGGGTTCTGAACAGTAACAAAGTCAGTGAGTCTTTATAGTTTATAATTTGTTATTTCAATTTTACTTTATTGTGGAAAAGAATTTTAAGTCTAAAATACAGGTAAAATCACAAAATTGGAACAGGAGAGCAAATCTATAAAAGTGCAAAATATTGTGGAAAGGAATTTTAAGTCTAAATCACAAAATTGGAACAGGAGAGCAAATTTATAAAAGTGCAAAATATTGTGGAAAAGAATTTTAAGTCTAAAATACAGGTAAATCACGAAATTGGAACAGGAGAGCAAATTTATGAAAGTGCAAAAAATTGTGGAAAAGCATTTTAAGTCTAAAATACTACCAGCCATGAATTTAATTCTGCTAAAGAAATCAAGACACAAATCTGAAATGATAGAAGTCATTCAGCTGTTCTAAATCTATCATCTACCTACAAAAGATGAAGCCGAAAAGAGAAATAAATCTGAAGAAAGCTGTAGATTACAATCTGAATCTACAGCAAAAACATATATAAATTTTTGAAAGAGCAACTTACTCTATGGTTAAAATGTTCCTGGAAAAATAGGAGAAAATAAAATAGAACAAAAAAATAGATTTACTTTTGTGGGAGAGTAGACCAAATCTAGCATGGCATGGATGCTCAATTGACCAAACACGATAATTATGAGTATGTGCCAGAGCTGCTTTCAAAAAACATGCTCTAGTCTATTAAACAAGTAGCTACCTTAAAGCTTAAGCCTTTTTCCCACTTTAGCTTCTTTTCCTCTTTCATGTAGGATAAAGTTTCTTTTATTTTTCTTACCAAGATATTAACTTTACCACACTTGACCAGCTTACAAAAAGTAAATGACCAACGAACCCTTTTAGCTCACTCCTTTGATGTCCTACAATCCGCTCCCACAACCAAATTCCATATCCCCCAGCATCTCCCACTCCTGAGACAGTGGAACAGCAAGGGAAACCAGTGATGCAAGTGTCTTGGGATGTGTCTTTTAAAATCAAAATACTAGGGCTTAAAAAACTTCAAAATCAATGTGGTCATCCCAGAAGCCTTCTCACAACCCCTATGCAGCTCTATAAACACCCTTACACTAAACCCATTGCCCAAAAACATTTCTTGCCAAGTCCATTTCTGATTTTTGCACCTGGAGAATAGGAAAGGAAAAAAAAAAAAAAACAGAAGATTTGCAATGATTTCCAGCATTGAGGATCATTTTCAACATTGCCACGTAAGCCATAATCACAATGGCTAAAAATAGATGCTATTTTTTTAGTTTCTTTTCTCTTTTATGTAGTTTGTCAAAGTTCTTAGGGATTATTTTGTTGCCTTTTTTAAGTTTGCTGTCACAAATTTCTTTGCAAATCAAAAGAGCAGTAGCAATGAGCATGAAATGGGGGGTGAGGAAGTGAATGTCAATGTAAATGAACCAAGTGTTCAAGGTTCTTTTAAAACTGCAATAGTTGTATCAAACACTTTTGCATGCCCTTCAACCATTATTAATAGTAATATATATTAATGTATGCCAAAAAGCCCATTCAAAACCATAAAACCCTTGTTGCAATACGTAACTGTTGATACCTAAAAGGCTCACGCCTTAGTAAGGGCAGTCCGGAAATCTCACGAGTGTGGGACCTGGTGGCTTGTGAAATAACCTCCAAGATTTTAGAAGCTGGCTCTTCAGGTTACAAAAGGGATGAAAAGGGAAAAGGGGAACAAACATTAAAACACCTAAACTAGGGCAATACGCCAATGCAAATCTTTTACGACACTTTAAAACCCTCCATGTGGTTAACTCTAAAGACATCTACCTTCATTAGAATAGACACAATATGCCACAAACTCTTCATTGTTGGGAAGAGAAGGAAATGCATTAAGGCAAAGGACACAAAGCATGACATTCAATTCTTCCTGTGAGAAGCACCCATTAAGGTCCATCAAAGCCTAAATGTCTTAGTTACATCCACAAATTTTGCCCATCAAATGGCATAATCAATTCCTAGTCGTAAATTATTGCAGGAAATAGAGGAGTATTTAACATGATCTAAATCCATACAAACTTACATCGAGAATTAGAAAAGCCAAGACTTAAAATTATCAATAACTATGCCCATCCTACAAATGACACATGGCATTAAAAACTAAACATTAAGAAGAGATAAGATACATAGAGAGGCAAACTTGGCACAATCCACTGCATCTGATTTCTATTAATTATCTGGACAGGATGTTAAGGTCTCAGAATAAGATCAATGCTACTAATATTCTAAATGTCCTTTTTGCAAAAATTGTGAGCCCCTATTACAATGCACCCACAAGCTTATCTAGAGAAAATCTCTTTGATCTGAAACTATGATTGCAACCAAACAAGGTTTCTACATACCCGCCACATGTCCATCGTCATCATGGAGGTTGTTGAAATTGCCGTAAGCTAAATCATTTTTGGTCCTTTGAGTGCGTGCAGCGGTGCTACCAACTATTCATTCCACTACTTTTTGTTGCAACCGCCTTGGCATGGATTTTTAATTTGATCTACATTTGCGCCCTTTTGTTTCAACAAGTGGTGCCTCCTGTAGCCTTCCACCCTCGAAAGAAACAATGGCGCACTTTTGAAATCTCCTTGGGCTCGAAACATCCCTAGGCCTACGCCTTGTCTACACGTGACATGCTAGCAAAACTTTTAGAGCCTTTTCTTCCTTTTGCTTTATAAAAATTGTGCAGTGTTGACATGTGGCATGCTCATGCGTCTTTGTAAAAATAAGGGGCTGTAGTTTAACTAGAAACCACTTACACCGTTGTAAAGGTCTTCAAAAGATCTAATTTTAGTCCCTTAACACTATGCCTTCGGCTATCGAGTTAAGGGACACACACAATTTTGACCCTACATTTTGCTTTGAAGGCCTCCGAAAATACAAAATACTAAAACATAGAAAAATACCAAAAAATGTATTTTCAGTCTTATTCATTTCTGATCACTCTATCACCTTTATGTGGGGCTCCAGATCTCCTTAAAACTGATTTTGTTTTGACATGTTTCTATCAATACCTTAAGCACAAACCCACAAAAGAAGTAGATTTATCTACAGTCAAAATTTTGGACAATAGGTCCATTATGTCAAGAGGGGAGTAAAAATTGATTGTCATGTATGCAAAACTGATTTTTTTCATATATTTTACAATAGGGTTTGTGAGAATACAACTTTGAAAGAGATGAAATGGCTAGGTTGTTTGGGATAATGAAGAAAAGCCTAGAGTTGTACCTCTACAATCTATGGGGGAGTATTCCAATGTGTCATGTGTTATAAGGGATGTGAGAGGTGAGTGTTCTAAAAGAGTGAAGAGGAAGGTCACTACAACTAAAAATGCCATAGTTGTTGAATGTTGAATTTGAAAGCATGTGAGGATGCCAATAACCTTGTGGCCAAAATTCGTTTTACCCATGTCATCCAATTTCATGCAACATGTTCTTTATTAATCAAAAAAAATTTGAAAAAAAAACGATTGAATCCTTGGAGAACTAAGATTGCATGCCTCCCTCAACAAACAATGTTCTAAAAATGAACTTTTCAATGGAGCACACAAGACAAACATGGATTAGGATAGGTTGTCTCATTATAAATGACAGGTGTACTAGTATTCCACATCAATCAATAATTAAAATTATTGTTATATGTTCAATTGGCTCATACTCTCTTTAAGCTATTAATTCCTCAAGGAAATGCAAGGATGTTTACTTCCAAATTCTTTTGAGGGAGGCCTTAAAGAATTATAGAAGGCTGAGCCTTCTAGTGTTAAGCAACTTGCCAATTTAGCTCATGTTTGTAAGTTAGTTGGTTTGATTGTTAAAAACTTAAAAGGACTTACAAATAGATTTTTTTGAAGATTACTTTGAAAGGCACTAGACAAATAGATTGTGTGAAGATTTCAATGGCCGATGCTAGAGACGTGAAAATACTTGCATGTAACCAACACACATTATTTGCATTATTAAAAGACTTGTTTAAGAAAGAATCCATCAAACTATTGGAGCCTAAATATGCTAGCTATCTCATTTTGCTGGAGTGGATGTTAGAGGTGTAGAAGGCTCTACAATCCATGGTGGTCAGTGGAAAGTGGATAAAAAAAGTCAAAAGAAGGAACAAAAGTTATAACAAAAGGTACTTGATTATGCTTGTTGATCCAATCTGGGGTAAGAAATTTGATTTTGAAATTATGAAAAAATTCAATTTTAAATCTTCAATATATACAAAAGCAACTTGTAATCATTTTCTAAATGTTGCTTGCAAATATATTTGTTTTATCATATCACTTTAAGTAAAGGTAATCAAGCATCCTAATATAAAACATTTGACAACATGCTTGACCAAATAAAGCAAACAATTCATTTCACGACACTTGAATTACATTTCTATAACATGCATATCAGGCCTATTGTTACAAAAAAGTGGAACACAATAAACATCCCATTTCATAAGTTTGTCTATGCTCTTAAACCCAACTAGTATGCACCTAGAACTAATATAGTTCCTCTTGATGATGAGGTAAAGTAGTAGTTGATTAAAGCAGTTGGGAAGATGTACACCACTAAGAATGCAAACTTAAAAAGCAAAGGGACAGGTCTTACATTCAAAGAATAAAAGGCTAGGCAAGTTGGACACATAGAGCTACTCTTGCTAAAAACAACCATATGAGATGGCGAACATGGCATGGTACGGATGCAACAAAGTTGAGACAGCTTGCCATTCCCCTACTCTCATGAGTAGCTAGTTCACCTATTGCAAAGACAAATTGGTCCACTTGTAGCTTCACCCACTCAATGAAGAGGAATTACTTACCTCTACAAGCAAAGAAGCCAGTAGTAATCCATTGTGCCTTGCAACTTCAGGATTAATAAACTCGTAAATATCAACAAACTAGCCACATATAGGGGTATTGACCCTAATAATGTTGGATATTGCATTGGATGAGTCACAATTTGATATAGAGAGTGACCCAAAGTCAAAAAGCTATTTTGATATTGATAGCCCCAACAAGGCATAGATGTACTAGGTACTATATTTTTAAAATATATAATCTTATTGCTATGCCTATTGTTGTGTCTTTTGTTAAAATGAAAACATTGAACAATCATATCAAAATAATCTATTTTTTATTGCTACTAAATTTTAATAAATGAACATATCACATTTAATATCAAATTTGATACATTATATGAACTTGATACATTTATGTGTTTTTACATAGAGGAGCTGCCCCTTGAAACACAAAGGAAGGTCACACTATGATTAGGCAAGAATTTGAGCTAATCCACTGTAATTACTACTTTGCAATCTACCATCAAGCTATTGGCCAATTAAAATTAAAAAAGTTTAATTTGCCAAATCAAAAACAGGTGTGAGTGTGATATGTTGGCTTCATAGAAATACTCAAGGGTTGTGTACATTTGAGTGGATCCATACAAAAACATATAAGTATCTTAAATCATAAATACATACACTATAATTAACATATTAATTATATGTTAAAAATAAACATATTAATTATATGTTAAAAATAAACATATTAATTATATGTTAAAAATAAACATATTCATTATAAATAAAAAATAAATGAGCATTAGAAATAAAAAATAAACATAATAATGTTTAATAATTTATAATTTATAATGTTTACATCTCATAATAATATTTAATAATTTATAATTTATAATGTTTAAATCTTATGTTAGTAATGTATTATTCATCATAATTTTATTATATAATTTAATAGGAAAAATTCTAATAAAATATATACTTGTTTAAATTACATTTTTAAAACTCTTTTATCATATTAATTATTAAAATATTTTAAATAATAAATTTTAATAGTATTCACAAATTATGGAAGGATTATGTGTAACAATCACTAGTTGATGGGCCCCTTCATCATGGACTATATTCCAAAGTTCCACTCTTAAATTGATGGAAACACATGCATAAGAAAATAAGTTTCCCTCGTGAACTGAAAAAATTGAGAACCCAAGTAACTCCCCCCCCCACCCAAGATCAGCATCATGTCATGCCCCTGCCATAAAACATTCCCAAAACTGTTCTTAAGCAAGAAAAAAAATTTAAAAATAAATGAATCCAAATATATACATTCAAAGGGTCTTCCCATGCCAATGTTGAGTATTACTCTTGCTCAAAAAATTGTTTTATTAATAAGACTTCAGAATTTTATCTAATATTGAAGCCCGACAATTGCAAAAAAGAATTAATAATCCCATGATATTCTTTCCCTTGTTTGAACAAAGAGCCTCCACACATGATTGTCAATCGGGCTATTTCCAACAGCCACAATGGGATGAAGAGGCAATTGGTTTAAAGGAGGCAGCAGTTAGTTTAAATAAGACACCTCTTTTGGAAAGGAGGTAAGAGTTGTGACCATTCATCCTCTCTTGAGGACTACATGAGGCAGAAACTCATTTAGTGCAAGGCATCGAATGATAAGAAATTCTAATATATAATCTACATTCAAAAAACAGCAGCCATTTGATTTAGCAAGTAATTGGTGTGCAATATGATTTAAGTATATTGTTTAATATATAACCTCTTATGTATCTTTAATCTATTATTAATTGGAATTACCAATCCATCTAGATTCTTATAATTAGTATATTAATCTATTTAATTCCCTACAAGCAATCACATGTGGACCGGTTCCAACAATGTAAGTAGACCAGCCCAAGTTGGATGGACTGGATGGACTGGATGTCCTACCACCTGTGGGCCAAGGGGTCAAATTGTCTTGGTTGGATGTTCCACACCCTTGGGCTTAGTTGTGGTGAATAGCTTCTGGTCACCCTATCATGCTCTCCCTTCCAATCCCTAATATGGTTGATTGTTGGAAGTGAAACTATAGAATAGATCCAAATAGGTGATGTTAATCATCATTTCATTAATGTAAATTATTTATTTACTTTTAAGTTCAATAGCTATTATATGACTTAGTTATGGAATGCCATCTGTACACAAATTGTATTGTTGGAATTGTTACTTTTGGGTAAAAATTAGGTATACCCCAATAGGGGACATTACACATCAAGACAAGCTTAATAAAGTAAAATCTAGGCGAAAAGAGCTCAATCACTCCTATCAAAAATGATTTGAGTGACCTATGGAGAACATAATAAGTGCTTCCTCATCAATACAATTCTTGTTGCGATTACACAAGGATCAGTCCTCTTGTTTTTTTTGTGGTGGATCTCGAACCATAGTCCAACTTTAGCTCTATTTTTGGCTCTAGTGGCAAACAATCGATATGTCTCTCTTGAAATGCTCTACATAATATTTGTTTGGCTAGTTGACTTTGAACTAAGGCAATTTTGTGAATGAGAAAAACACCCATGCATTGCTCATCTTTGCCACCATCACAAGCATATCGATTTGATTTCCCACACCTCCTGCTTGTAGATTCCACTAAAAATAAAAACGTGAAAAATAATATTTTTTATTTATTTTACATCTGAAACAAATATTCAAAGTGAGTGTAGTCAAAGAATTTGGGATTTTTCATCTAAATAAGAATAATCAATAAGGTTTAGGATTTTAAACTTATAGGAATAAAAAATGTTAAGTTTTCTTGAGGTAAAGAAGTCAACAAAATTTGTGGAAAATATAGAACTTGTCTGAGAATCACCTAGGTTGGGTTGGCATTGACTTCAAACAATTGCGACACAAAAATTCTGAACATTGCCCGATTCCATGCCAATTCTATTCAGACTTTGATTATATGATATTTTGTACTCGGAACCAACAAAGATTTGAGCACTTCAACAATACCAAAAAAAATCAAGGTGTGGCAAAAGTGTAACTGCAATTTAATTACCTGTTTTTGAAATGGAACAGAAAAAACTCTTAAACTTAAAAAACAATATGATATTTGTATAGATAGAGATAATATTGATTTTGACATTTCATGACAAATATAGTTAGAGAATAGCAACAAACATTACAATGAAAAAGACTAAAAGTCAATTACAAAAGAAAAGTACAGTTTTTCTAAAGCTATTTTACAGTCCTTAATTGGCGGGAAATTGGTTTGTGTGCATGCTTGTAAAAGCTATAACCCAAGTTACATACTGATTGCAACCTTTACCTTCGTGAAAACTAGTTTGCCTTTGATGGGGCACTCACAAAGATGTTATATTGCAGATATTATATTGAGGATTTCAATTCACCTCAATTTGTATATCAGTGCTGCCCACCCACCATCATTCTACCACCATCCCCAAAACCCGTCCCCAAAGTCCCCCCATTAGGAAAATCCAAGCTATGCATGCCACAATTTCTTGAGATTTATCACAAGATTTTAGAGTGTAATGCTAGTATGATTGAGGCACATCATTAAAGATGTGCCCATGACCCTAATGCGCGATTTACTAAAAACGCAAAAATAAAAAGCAATGGTTAAAAATACAACAGTTTGCTGATAATGGTTGACAATAACAATCAAAACAGTATTGACAAATGCTAAATATGATATGCAAGCCACTATTACATACATTCAATGTAATCAATTTTAGATAATTACAAAATTTTACAAAAGGCTTCCAGGAAAACTGCATACTAGTTTTTTTATCAATGTTTCAGCTCATACTATGCAATCCATCATTGGAAAGCCTTGTGTAAAACTAGCTGACTAGAGTTCCTTATTAAATAACCACAAAAAATACAAGATGTATGTAGGAATCACCTAATGAGTAATATAATGATATTAAATGCAAAAAACTAACCATCACAAAATGTATTTGATTTTGTAACCAATTAATTTAGAAACATTTAAGTGACGGAACCTGTCTTTACTTTTTCATAATTTTTGTCTCTCATGGAGACCTATTATCAACAAATTAAGGTTCCCTCACTTACGATGGTATTTAAGGATTTCAGATGGTTATAAAGAATGGCCAGGAGTGAAAAGGACTAACACTACATTTGCGGATGCTTTCAAGTTCTTGAGGAACTTACCTTCAGCCATAGAATTGGGTTGTCTTCTCATGGATTACAAACTTTTCCATGCAGGACATTTTTCTTCCAAATAAGGAATACCTCAATCTGCTCTAGGAATTCCAGCATGCAGATAGCTCTAGGGGATATTTTTGGTTGAGCTGCAGAGGCCAGTAGAAGTGCGGGGCATGGCTACACAGTCAAGTAATGCAGCTCCGCCTCCTTCCCTATGCTATATTTTTGCGCTTCGAAAAGGAAAAATAGATTCTCACATGCGAGAATGCAACAAGCGTTGTGAGTGAATCAACCGAGCGTGGTTGCCTCATCCCTTCTTAATATCTGGTTCTACGGTCAAGCAAGGGCAAAAGATGGGGCAATTTTCAGGCTTTCACCCAAAAGATTACGAGGCAACTATAATGGAGGAGCTCTTATATGCCCCTTCCTTGAATATTGAGAAGTTTCACTTCATGGTTTAGTAGAAAAGCATGGTTGGAAGGGTAGTGCACGTTCTGAAGGTTTGAAGCAGCCTCGTGGAATGGAATAAACGCAAAATGGAGTTTCTCTGGATCTGATGACTGTTCAGGGCTACACGTGCGGTGCGAAAGAATCTCGGTAGCTAGGTACATGGTTGGGGCTACGTCCGTGGGCGTCGGTACAATCGGGACAACAGAAAACAGCTCTCTTATCTATCGTGCGAAAGAATCTTGGTAACTACAGCACAACTGAAAAACCCTATGAAACAAAACCCTAGTACGAGGTAAAAATAGGCATAAAAGGATTCAAAGATTTAAGAACAAATCTGACCCACCTATGATATGGAAAAGAAGAGAAAGAGGAATATGAAGGAATGGCAATAATGCAGCATACCTGGGCTTCCAAAACTTTGCCAAAGCGTATGATATGGAAAAGAAGAGAAAGAAGAATATGAAGGAATGGCAATAATGCAGCATACCTGGGCTTCCAAAACTTTGCCAAAGCGGCTGAAGGTGCTCTCGAGTTCCCTGTCGGAGGTGTCCCAGGAAAGCCCCCCAACGAACACGCGGTACTCTTCCTTCCCAGACATGCTTCTACTGCAAACCCACACAAAACCCTAATCCAAACCCTTGCACTCAGAGGCAGCTCGATTTTACCACGCCAAGTATGTTGCGTCGGTGTATGTTATATCCCAAAACATTTCCGTTCATAAATGTGCATGTTTAGTATCATATTTTATCTTTGATTTTCAAAGATGTGATTATGATAGTGAGATTTATTATTCACCATCTTAGATCAAATTTACAAGTGTGAATTTGGATCAGGTACTTTCTAAATCATAAATCTAATTTTGAATTTTTATAATTCAAAATTCAAAATTATCTTCTTATTAGACATTTTATTAGTCATTTGCCCTTTTATATATTGATTTGTGTTTTAAGTTGGTGTATTTAAAGTAACTCATTCACTCATTTAAAATCATGTCAAAGTTATAAAGGACAACTTGAGGAGTTCTCATTGAGCATATCTAGAATCTAGTGTTTTTTTAGAGTAAAACAAACTAACAACATTTACATCAAAACACGTCATCTTAAAACCAATTTATTTGTTTATTGTCTTCAATCCTTTGTTCAAATTTGTAAAGCCAATCTACTAAGGGTCTAACCAAAAAGAATTTGACCCTCACAATCTAGCAAGATTTTCAAAGGTTCTTGTAAACATGACCAATCCTAATACACTTTCAAATAGAAGAAATCAAGGCAAGCAAATCCAAGAGCTACAAATCAAGTCTACATGTGGGTTTATATTTACACTTGCAAAGATCAATACTACACTCATCTAGGTGATCCAAGGAAAAAATGGTCATTTTACAAGAGTTGATATTCTAATACCTATACAAAACTAATATAGACAAAACTTTTTTTAAAAAAAGCCAATGTGAAAAAGAAAAAAAAAAGAGCAAAAGCACCACATAAGTGATAATGAACACACATGCATTGGTTTCTTCGTTGTGTATGATGCCACTTGATATCAATGGTGTGGAGAAGAGATGTCCTTAAAAAAGTGCAAGGAAAAGGGGGGAAAATGACTATGAAGAACAATTGGGTGGCATGCATCCCCATGCAACACACCCTACACGGTTGAATGGAAAACTAAGAGATGATTAGACATCAACATGAGTGATGTATCTTCAGGATGTTTGGGATATTCGGGATGTTCAAGATGTATAATAAGTATCTTCAGGATGTTCCAAATATAGCCTCCTTCTTTCAATCCAACCACATCCCTAAGGGTTCAGCTATTTGGAATAGCATCATCAAGGCTAAACATGTTGTTGATGTTGGTGTTGGGTGGGTTCTTGGCAAAGGTAACAATACCAGGTTTTGGGAAGATGTTTGGTTGTTTGATAGACTCCTATGCTATGATGATAATTTGGTGCCTTTTATGGAGATTTGTAAAGAAATAATTGGATCTCTGGTTAGTCATTATTGGCAGCAATCTTCTTGGGTTAGGCTAGAGGATATTGATGTTGTCTTCTCTCCTCTCCAGCAAGCTTTGTTGTCCTTGTTTGTGGATCGGGATCATGATGATTTTTTTACTTGGAATATGACTTCAGATGGTTCGTTCTCGGTTGCTTCTGCCATCAAGGTTATGAGTCCTCCCATTCCACATCCTCTTGTGTGGGCCAAAGCCTAGTCTAAGATTCTTATTCCAAAAATCAACATCTTTTTTTGGCTACTTCTTCAGAGTAAAATCCTTACTCTAGGTAACCTCGTGAGGAGAGGTTTTCAATTACCGAATAGGTGTTTTTTGTGCCTTAATGATAGTGAATATGTTTCACATATTGCTCTCCATTGTCCTTTTACCTATGATATTTGGAGTAGAATCCTTAATCTTTGGAGTATTGATTGGGTCTTCTTGAGAAGGTGGAAGATTTTTTTACTCAATGGAAGTGCCCCTCTTCTAATCCCGTTTTGAAAAATCTTTGGTATTTTTTATTGCCTTTTGTGTCTTGGCAGGTTTGGAAAGAAAGAAACAATCGTATATTCAGAAATGTGACTTGTTCTTCTGAGATTGTTTTTGAGAAATGGAGAACTTGAACCTATATATTGGTGATGTTGGGCCTGTTTCTTCTTCCTGTGTCAAGGAGGAGGATAAGATTGTTGCTAGGAAATGGGGGCTTCAAGTTGACATAAGTAACTACAAAGCTAAAAAGAGTAGGGATGGTATTGTCTGATACTACCCTTCGGAAGGATGGATGAAAATTAACTTTGATGGTGTTGCTAAGGGGAACCCTGGTAGGGCAGGATGTGGGGATGTTATAAGAGATTCTAATGGGATTTGTGTAGCTGTTATCGCTTTTCCTTTGGGGATTCAGTCCAATAACATAGCGGAGGCCATGGGAGTTTTGGAAATCCTCAAAGTTGCTAGACAATTAAAAATTAATAAAGTTTGGATTGAAGGGGACTCATTAAATATTATTAGATGTCTCAAAAGACTGGCCAAACCCTTTTGGAATATTCAGAATATCATTTTTAATTCCCTTAAGATTATTGATGACTTTGAGGATTGTATTATAACTCATATTTTTAGAGAAGCCAATAGGTGTGCAGACTTCTTTGCTAACTTTGGAGTTAGCTCTATTGCCTCTTTTTCGTGGCAAAATGAAGGTTCATTACCTTTTGAGGTGAAGGGGCGCTTATTTTTTTATCGAATTAATGGTATCAATTCCTCCTTATCTAATAATGATTACACATAACGAGAGCATGAATGGAAATTATTATATCGATAGGGGGAAGCTTCTAGGCGGGATGATTTGGCTCCTTTCACATGCTTTCTAGGTTGATTTCACCGCAGAGTCTCTTAACTTTCATTTCCCCTATTTTCATTGTCAAGGCTTTCAATTTGTGATTGTGATTGATATCTTTGGGTTGGTCATCACCATGGGAGGCAATATCAACAGGAATGAACCCCCGAGTTGCTAGGCTTGGAAGAAGGAAAAGAAGATCTGGAGGAGACTGCAAAAGGGAGGGGTGCCTAGTTTCATGGAGAAGTTGCATGGTAAGAAGGATCATGCCTCCAAAGACTTTGTTAAGGGATGGTCTAAGAAGAAAGTCACCATGTTTGGCCAAACCATCAAATTGGACAAGGAGTTAATTGTGGAGGTGACGAGTATGTCCATGGAAGGCATGAAGTTCTTTAGGGATCGAAATTTGTCTAACAATGCCATGAAGACCTTCCCTAAATCTGATGTGGAGAGGAATAATCTGGTAAGGTTAAAGAAAACTTACTTTACCCCTTTTCAAATTAAACTTTTTTGGAGGAAAATGCTTAGGGCAATTATGGAGTATGTCACTGTCGATGGTAGGTTTACAAAAATCTGTAGCTATCATTTTGTCTTTTTAAACCATTTTGGCCATGGCATTAAGATTTTTGTCCCTTATTATCTCGCCTGTTCTCTGAATGATAATGTTGCAGATTACATTAAAAATCCTAAAGTGATGGGATGGGGTTAAGGATAAACTAGCCTAGTCTATGCTCTTGGATCCTTTCCTTGGATCACCTGGTGTTCTCTACACACCCTAGGGTCTCTAGGACTTCCTTTTCTTGAGGAATCCCCTGACCTTCCCCAATCCACCCGCCAATGAGTTGCAATGCTGCTCCTAAGGTCTCACCTACTCATGAGACTCACAACCCCTTACTATGGCTAATAAGGGCTAGGCTTGTTCCACACCTTCCAAGGTCTTAGCAAGGTTATAATAGGTCTCATACATGGTCTTTCCACCCATCCATGTGCCCGCAAGAGGTTTCAAGCCTTCAACCCCTTACCGATTTCACTAATTTGGGTTTTTGCCTTCAAATAGGGCTACAGGGATTAGGACCAATTAGGCCTCCTACCCGGTCCTTTAGGGCTTCCTCTCACAAACAATGCACAAACAACCCAAACTCCCAAAATGGACTGCCATTCATTTGGCAAGGACTCAAGGATTTTCTAGGTTTTAGGCCTCCAAGTGTCCGTACACTGTCCTAGGTGGATTTTAAGGTTTTCAAGGGTTTTTGTGAGGGTTTTTAGGGTCTGCCTCGGTCACAGTGAGTGTTTTGAGTTTTAGCCACCTTGTTTGGATTGGTGGAGGCTCCTCCTTCACACCAATGATGCTTCACTCACTCCTCTGCACTTCCTCCAAAGGATGCACTCTCCTCTGACCAACCTTGCTCTTCAAGACCTCTGCAATTTGGCCTCTCCTAGCCAGGCACTGTCCAGTCTCGCCTAGGAGTGGGTTTTTGTTTGGCCTCCCTGCATTTTCAAGGGCCCTACTTGCATGGTACTATAGTATAGGGTCTTCACTCTCATTCCCCATGGTTTCATGGTGATTCCATAACAGGGAATGGAGTTAAGACTTCATTTGCACAAACTAGTCCAAAACTGGACAGTGAGACTGCAATCTACAAACTATTTACAAACACACTCAACCGGCAAATAAAAATCTAATCTAATCACTCACAATGGAATTATTTACACCATAGAAGACATTTCACACAGTTTTGCATGCAAATCAATCCATTAACTTGCTCGGTAGCTTCATCCAAACTGACTGGTAACCAACAAAACAGTCACAGTCAATTCAGTTTGCTTGAGCCGTACAATCTCTGACATCCAACCCATTAACTTAGGGTTTGAAAATACTTATACCACCTTTGCCTTAGTTTGTGTGCCCATATTAGGGTTGTCCACGCCAAACTAAGGATTTAGACCTCCTGGTGGAAAAGTTGCTTGACAACATTTAAAAGTTGTCATGCAACTTCTGAGCAACTTTCTCAATGTTGCTTTTCATGACTCCTAAACCCACATTGGGCCAACCTAAGGACACCACCATGTTATGAAGGACCCCTAAACACCACAAAGACACACATACCCTCCATTTTCAAGAAAATCTCAATCTTGACTTATGACCCCTAAGATCTCCTCTAGGACCCTAACTAGGACCTATGAGCACTTGGCTCATTATTTTACATACACTGGCTTCATAAGAAGCATAACACCAAAAAAACAAAGAAGGAGGGAGAGCTTGGAAGGGTTCTCTTGTACCATAAAGCTAGCCCTCTTGCCGATCAAGGTCTTATCCTTCTGATGTATGAGTATTGTAAGGTCATGGCTAAGCAAATTCAAAATGACTTTGGTGATGATAAGGAGTATGAACCAAGTAATGACCTTGGGGAGACTGACTCTAAGGAGGAGGAGAATGCCAATTCACCTCCTAAGTCGAGGGCTAATTCCATGGCTCATATGTCTGATTCTGAGGAGGAGGGTAAGTCATCTCCGCATGAGTATGAATCCCAGGATTCTGAGCCGATGGATTTAGACTCAGAGGAATTAAAGGACAAGCCAAAATCCATGATTGACATATTAGGCACTGCTAGGAGCTCCTCGGTTGATCTTTATCATTTCAACAGGTGGACTTTCCATGAAATTAAGACTCTGCACTTAAAATTAAGAGCCACAAATGCCAAAATTAAAGAGGGTGGACTTCAGTAGCATAAAGATAGGCAAATGGTGAATAATAAGAGGGTGTCCCAGGATACAGAAGATTATGCTACTTGGACTGTGGGGGGGAAAATTATGATGTTAGAGATTTTAAAGAAGAATGGTGAGGCAGTTGAACTTTTAAAGAGAAGATATGATCAGAAGAACAATGAGATCAGCCAGAAGATTATGGAAATTGAGGAAGGTATGAAGAAAATAATAAGGAATAGTGTTGCTATGATGAAAGTTTATGTGGCCAATATGAACACTTTGTTTCCAGGTTGGAGAGAATTCATAATGAGAAGAATGTTGTGGATCTGGAAAATGAAGTTGGGGCCTTGAGCTCGAAGATGACTCCTCCCACTACTAGGAGAACAAGACAAAGCACTAAACTGGTGGAAGAGTCTCTTCCACAAGACCTGTTGGACCTTAAGGAAGTTGCCAAGGCTATGTTGATGCTTGAGAAGGAGGCCTCCTAGGGCTTAGACATTTTTAAGTAGGTGGTATGTGTTTGCTATTGTTTCTAGCATCTCGTTAGCCTTTTGCTGGTCTTTTTGTGGTTGTTGGGTTGTATTGCTTATGGATTGCAGCCAATTTTGTTTCTTAGACCTAGGTACTTTTATGATACTCTAATGCTTTATTTCAACTATTTGATGTAAGGGGTTTCGGGTCCCCTCAAAACCTATTTTTGCTTAATCAAAAACATGAGTGACACCCAAGGGAGTGACATTCTCATGATGACTGATGAACCCTTTAATTGTCTTTATTTATCTTGTTTTTCCTTAAAAATTGTTGTACTTTCATATTTTTCTTGCAAACTTCATGACATTTCCCAAGTTTATGAAAAACATAAAGCATCGAATATCATTATTAATGATATGGTGAGTATTTATGTAAGTGTATGTTTACTAGTATACTTATATTCTAAAAAATACATATGTAAAATAATGTCGAGAGATATCACATAATTGTCTTGCATCTTTATTAGTTGTCAAGAAGGACATGGAGTTGAATAATGTTGCACTCTTTCACTCTCATTAAAGATGTAACAATTCATATGCTTAGAGACAAGTGACAATGATTCTATTTTATTCAGAGTAATAAAATAATACTTATAGAGAAACTAAAACATGCATGCATTTACTCGTCATCTACACATCAAATTTATTCAAAATTATTTTTTTGTTTACGAATATTTGTATGTCATTGTAGATACCTCTTGGCATAATTAGTTAAAATATGATGAAATGGTGTGATTTATCATGATGATCAGATAAGACTAATGAGTTCTGTAGCAAAAGGAGTAAGGATGCGATGACACATTTATTTATGTAGCTAAAGAAAGAGCAACAATAATGAGAGAATATAATATTGTAGCTAAGTGAAATGGGAACCTATAGCAACATGCAAGCGAGTGCCAAGTTGGTCATTAAGTAGTTGCATAAGACTCCTATGCCAATAAGTGACTGCAAAACTAAGGACTCTTCCACTATAGTTATTGAAAATATTGTTTTGTTACATACATGTATTTGCATACTTGGAGGTAAGAAAATCTTATATTTAGGAATTAGTTAAATCAATCTTCCAATTGTGTTCTTCTAGCAAATAACCATCTCCCTACTTAACAATGATGAGCAGTAAATTTAAGATGATTAATCTAAGTTGGTTAGGAGTTAGTTGAGTTTGTATATACATTGCAAAAATAATGGATGAATAATCAAGAATTCTATGTATTTTTATTTTCAATTCAATAATCAATATAGCAACAATTGTTCATCTCTATGAGTGATTTCATTTAAAGTATTGATTGTCGTTGATTGTTTTGCACAAAGAGTGCACATACCTAAGTAGGGCCCACTCGAGGTATGGTTCTACTCTATTGTTTAGTTTGTTAATGTTGTTGTAGTTAGTTGTTATTCAAGGATAAGTTAAATGTTCATATAGTTGTGTGTGTGAAAAAGTGGAATAAGTTTGTAAGCTACAAGACACAACACTTCAATTAAGTCATTACATGTATGGTTAGACAGATATAATCATGAATAATAAAAACCATAACAAATCGACTAATTGCCTTCTAAAAGACGCGAGTATAAGATTGCTCTCAGATTTGTATAAGCAATACCAATGACTAGACTACATCAAGACGAAGGATTTAATCTATATGAGCATGATATTAAGCTAAATGGATGCAAGATTATGCTAGATGGATGAATAGTAAGCTATATGAATTCAAGCAATCATGAAATATGCAAAAAGAAATTAAACTAAGATGCAATAATCTCAAAAAGCAAGCACAATGTCTTCAATGACTCCAGAGCAAAAACTGTATAATAACAATAAATCTCTAGGGTGTTTTGAATGAGAGATGAAGGCTGAATTTATAGAAAATCACTAGAGAGATCAAGAAAAAGAACAATTTAGGATAATTGAAATAATTGAGAAATTAGATTCAGTTAACCTTGAGATAGATTTCAATTATAGTTTAATTGAAATGCATTCAGATTATAAGTTTGAGTTTGCATTAGAAATATATTTCAATTAATTCCATGCACTTGAGATAAAAATAGGTAATTCCATGCGATTTCTTTGATTTATTCAAGAAAAGAGTCTTTTCAATGCAACCAAACCTCTTTTCTCAAAAGCTTTGAGTTCCAATTTTAGAGAATGATTAAATTCCTTTTATTTGCTTTTCTGATTTCAAGTTCTCAATTTAGAAGAAAGAAATAATATCTCAAGTTTGATTTCTCTCTCAATTCAATTCTTTTATTTTATTTTCAATTTAACTCTTGCTTTGTGATATTGATTCCTCTTTTGTGATAAATTAATTCCTTTTTTATGATTAAATGGCAAATTTATTAATTATTTAAATATGAAAGGATATTTAATAAATTAAATAGGATAGTTGATCAAAATGATTTTCTTGGAATGAATGAATTAATTAAATAAATATTTAATTAATATAGAATAATTCACTTGCCATGTGACATTTGATGATTGAAGAATTAATTAATTGTGTGCTCAAGATTGATTTAATTGCCTTTGGTTAGGACCTTGGTGACGTTGTCGAAATTAGGGACCCATGGTTTAGATGACCAATTTTAGGGTATTACATTTGCCCCTCTTTGAATTAATGTGTGAGCGACGCGTTGGTTCAAAGAATATGTTGATGTCTAGGAGATACCAGTTCTGAACTTGATTGATCACAAACCAGATGAAGAGCAAGATGTTTAGCTTGATTTGAAGCAATGAAACCGAACAAAGTTGATTAAAGCAAAACCGATCTCGAACTTGATTGAACTAGGACCGATAGAGAGCAAAGATACCGAACTTGAACTTGATTGATCAAGAAGCTGATCTTACTGATCTAGAACTTGATTGAACTAGACACGGTGGGCGAAGATAAAATTGATCTTGAACTTGATGGATCAAGACACGATGAGAGAAGATAAACTGTCCAGCTTGATTTGATGCGATGAAACTGAACACCTGCTTAGATTGAACGTGTGATCAAAGATACTCTTTAAACTTTTGATTGAGTTTAAACGAATAATCAGCTTGATGAAAAGATATGAAACTGATTAACGTTAAGAGACTGTTTCAGATGAAGGCAAATATCAACTTGATGAAAAGCGATGAAACTGATATGCCCCTAGCGATTGATTTGATTCAGATGAACGAGAAATCTCAACTTGATATGAAGCGATGAAGCTAAGATGCCCCTTAGCAATAAGAATTTGTTTGATTTTCTTTAGTTGCATAGATTTTTGCTCAACTTTTGATGAAGATTTGAAAAAAAATCTCGACTTTGAAGATGTGAGGTCATAAGGTCACTAGTATGCCCCCTCGGGAGCGAAATCGAAAGATAGTGAGGGTACATGATTTTAGGCAATTATTGGTGATGATAATGATTTAAGCACAAAAATTGAGTCAGAGGATCATTTGAAGATTTAGCGTTGATTGATGAGAAATTGAGCGCGAAGTTGATTTGTAGAATAAATCAAGATTTAACATTGATTCATTAGAAAATGAGCGCGAATTGGAGAAATAATGAGCATTTGATGAAAAGTGCTTAGTGATCCAAATTGTATTGAAATTGACTAGGAGAATGATCTCGGATTTTGATTTCGATCCCGAAAATGGAGTCAGGATAGGCAAATTAGCTAAGGGTACAATTTTCATGTCCATCGGAGCAAGTTGAAAATTAGGGTTTTGGCTATATAAGGGGTCAAAGTGTCATTTTCAATTCATTTTAACCTCTCCAAGTTTGAAATTTGAGAAAGCCTTCTGTGAAGAAAAATGGTCATTTCAATCCAGGAGAACCAATTTGAGCGCTAGAGATGTCATAATCGACCTCGGAACTACGAGCCAGCGGTAAGAGTCTAATTTTATGCTTTTTATTTCATCAATTTTGAATTTTTTTGTTGATTTTTTGAATTTTATGGCTTTTTAAAGTCGATCGTTGTCATTTTGTCATGCGAGACGACATCTTGTGTCGTACAACAAACTGCTTTGTATTGTTTTATCGTTTAAAACCATTAGTTTTGTCATTTCAAGACTCCCCTTGTATCGTACGAGTGTGTGTAAAAGAGACCAGTTTGTAGTGCGAAGGCTTTTTGTGTCGTATCAGAGTCTTTTATCGTCCTATACCTATTCACTCGTATGAGTTTCTGCCCACACTGTGAAATGTCATATGAAAAACAAAGAGCATTTTTAAAGGTGCAAACATGAAATTTTGATTTTGCAATTGATTGTTTTGGATTTGCGTGATGTTTTACTTGTCTTATAGCATGATTTGGATGATTCTCGGATGCTCTATTGTTTGATTCTTGTAGATTCGACTACCACATGTTCTTTTCAGATGTGTCTATCCACCAAATATGAGACTAGTGCATGAGTTATCCGATATAGACAGAGCATATATTGATTTGTGTGGATTTACTCACCTTTTATAGATGTCAGATATCCGTGTGAATCACGGGATGCTCACCGCACTTGTCGAGAGATTCCATTCTAAGCATAACACGTTTCATTTGCCAGTTGGGGAGATGACTATCACTCCCGAGGATGTATATAGGATTCTTAGGATTTCATTCGCTAGGGATAAGGTGGATTATGATTCGACACAACGTCCTGGCCTACTAGCTTTGAGACATGTATTTCATGATGAGGACATCCTTACACGATCTATCAGCTGGGATGACATGATGACCAGTTACAGTGAGCAGTTTCCACTAGCTTGTGTCTTGGCAAGATTTATTGGTTGCTTCATTATGTCAGACATGAGACAACAGGGATTCTTATGCGGTTGGGCTAGGATGTTACAGAGGCTTGTGGATCACCCTGAGAGATTGGGATGGGGTTCGTGTATTTTGGCGTACATGTATCATGAGATGCATGAGATTGTCTATAGAGAGGGGAAGAGCATGGCAGCAGGGGTTTTGATTTTGCAAGTATGGGCCTGAGAGCACATTGCAGTGTGCAGACCTATAATGGATGATGCCAAAGATCCGCAACAACTGATTGTTTATAGATATTGTGGATACATTACTCAGCCCCATCTAGGCAAGATAGAGTACTGGAGATGGCAGCTGGATGATTTGATAGTTGTTGTATGGAGATCGTACAGGGGTCTGGAGCCTTGGGACGACTGGAGAGCTGTGCGCAGAGATCTATTCATGACTCATCCTCTCATCGACAGATCAGTGACAGTCATCGAGCACTTTGTTGTTACTTAGGTGATGAGGCAGTATGGTAGGCCTCAGGGGATCTCACAGGAGTTTACTGCATATGCTCATTATGCAGACAAGGAGAGGCGAGGGTGGGGGCCTAGGTTATCATATGCCTTGGGTATGTAGGAGTTGACAGGGTTGTCGTGGGTTAGGTGGGATTATCTGGAGGATATTGCAGATGCGGGGGTATTGCCCCAGTACGGGGATTGGTTCCAGCAACATCCATTCCCTAGATTCACAGATCCAGCAGAGCAGGTACCTCTGATAGACAAGGTTGAGGATGATGCCCCTATGTAGGCACAGGGACAGGGATAGAGGCAGGGACGGAGAGCAGAGGCTCCAAGGTGGGCAAGTGGTGATCCTAGTGCTAGCAGCAATAGGGTACCAATTGAGAGGAGACAACAACAGAGAGGAGAGGGCGGATCCCTAGGGGTTGTTGGTGTCAGATTGAGTGGAGCTAGGGTGATGGAGGGTGGAGGAGAGGAGGAGCGAGCAACTCCTAGACATGTATGACAGAGGAGGGATGAGCAGGGTGGAGATGGAGGCGAAGAGCCTATGAGGGAGTCAGGAGCAGCTAATGCAGCACGGTCGATGAGAGCGCGATTAGCAGGTCTGCAGTCACAATTGACAGTGACTCAGACACAACTTACAGAGTGGGACCGACAACTGGTGGACCTCAGAGCGAAGCAAGATCATCAGTTAGCTAAGATCAGAGCTGAGCGTGATCATCAGCTGGTGGAGCTCAGGGCAAAGCGCGATCGTCAGGTTGCAAAGGTAAGGGCAAAGCAAGACGCTCTTCAGGAGGAGGTTTTGCACTAGACTAGTCGGGCGACTTATTATGTTGCGGCTTATAACATAGTTGTTCTTGTAGCACAACAAGTTGTTACCTATTCCCAATACATGGCACGATCTGAGGGAGCTTGGGCACCGAGACAGGATGTTGATCAGCAGGTTCCACCTCCTCCACCACCTGGTGATGAGGGAGAGGTAGAGAGCTAGACTTCTTATAGCTCTTAGATTTTGTTAGATACCCCATTTTTTGTAGCCCATACGATTCTTGCTCCGATGGGAGATTGTATATGACAGTTATATCACTTGTTCTCCGAGATATTGATGATTATATATACGAGATCTTGATTTGATTTCATTGTACTTGTGTCGATTGATGTATGAGATGCTTTCTTCTATATGCTTTGTTCTATATGTATGCATATATGTTCAATATGGATGTATGTAATGCAAATGAATATGAATGTTCTCTTTTATTTCTTTTCATATGCAAATAAATGATGAAAATGAGTAACGAGTAATGCAAATTATTTATTTTTCTATGCAATAATGTGAATGCAAATAAGCGTGTATAATGAATTTATTTAAGATGCGTATGTATGCAGCTAACATCTCAATACACAAGTACTCGATCAGAGAAATGATGAAAAAGAGATACCACTTAACTTAGAAATGACGACACTTCAAACTCTCATAAAGAGATCATTGTTATCATGCAGAAATCACTTGAAATACAAAAAATGCAAAATGAATGAAACCTAAAATAGTCACTGGATTTGGAATGCTTAATATTCATCACTGAGCGTTTACAAACATAGCAGGCAAAATAGAGTTCCTTCCTTTTCATGTGCAATATTAATTATGTTGTCTATAATGACCCTTTTTTCGTTCATATCCTTAAACAGATTACGCATGGACCCGGATTGCAAATTAAAGAAATTCCATCAAAACAAACAAAGAAATGATGCCAACCTCCCCGTAGCATACAAATAAGCGGAGTCAAGGTATGTGTGGCGATTTCACCTTGATGTGAAGGCACTTATCACAGGCACCTAGTTGATTAGATGTTTTCATATCATCGAAATCATTCCTACGAGCAGAAAACAAAGAAAATATTATGCCCCTAATCCTTGCTCCTCTTAGTCAAGATAGACTTCCTCGAGTTACTCAGAGGGAATAATAATCGAAAACCAATATAAAAGACAACACACAAAGAAAATTTCATGCATATATCAAACTATTTAGTGATTTTTTTTCACTAATGTTGTTTTGCTTGTGTACTCAGTGATAAAACTCTTCAGTAGTTAGGAGATGAGTGACTGACTCAGATTGGACGACCGGGTATCACTGACAGAATGATGACTTGGTTGATATTGCTTAGGACACATAAATTGCTCAGTCGATTACCCTAAGACTAGGATATTGATCAGTTTCAAGCCACAAGGGTTCTAAAAGAACCAGGATGTCACAAAAGTGACTAAAATATATGTATAAGCGAAAGCGTAGATGCAACACTTCAGTACAGGAGATAAGACGAACCTGGATAAAATCTTGCAGCCATACTGATCGATGTCATTGTTTTGATTTGATGATCATTGATAGGAATGTCTGGTTTCAAAGAGTAAGTACCCTGTATAAGACCGATCTGTCTGGTTTCAAAGAGTAAGTACCTCGCATAAGACCGATCTGTCTGGTTTCAAGTGTACCCTTCCTTGCATAAGACATGTTTATGTTTGATAAAGTTTGATAGATTGATTAACAAGACATGCGATAAGTTCAATTGCAAACTTTGAGAGTTTGTCTTTGGTTGATTTGGTTTCAAGGATAGTCTATGCTTTCTTGCTTCGATTTTTGTTTAGTTTTTTATTTTTATTTTGTGTTTTTTATTTTTAGGATTTTGTTCAGGATATTTTATGATTTTTAGGAGTTTGTTCAGAACATTTTTTGATTTTTAGGATTTTTTCTCAGCTATGCCCCCAGTATACAAACCTATATGACATGATGATCTGTAGAGTGCATATGGAGACAATGATTTTCGATATGACCTATGTTAATGCAATATGCACGATGAAGATGCATTTCCTATTCGAACAAGGATAACTATGTTTGTTTAACACTTTGTAATACACCAATTGAATTGGAGGTAGAAAACATTCCATAGATAAGCGGTCAATCAATCCTTGAGGTCCCTTGGAACATCCAAATTAACACACTTAGTGACTAGGATTTACAAATGGAGACGCAGAAAACTTCCCCATTGGTTCTTGAAACTTTGATCTTCTTTTGCCCATGTGAGTGCAAATGAGTTAATTCCCGCTCTTGTGTTCACTAAAGATCCTTAGCAGCCTATATGACTAGCTACGTGGATTATTCTAACTTCAAAAGCATCTCGAATAGAGTCTCACTGCCAGCAAGCTTTTAGAGCTCTAACGAGGTTATAAACTGTAATTTCTCGAATATTGCTCCATTGCCAATAGGCGTCCATAGCCCTGATGGAGTTACTCGCATGTTCCCATAGTCAAGACTTTTGTCACACTTGTATGCATGATATTTTAGTTATATATCATTGCTCTTTTGCCTTGAGATGAATATTTGGCATAGTAGATTTTTTTTTGCCTTGACTTGTAAGTAATGAAACCTACTTGGGTGTGACAATTACAGCGGCGCTGAAGTAGAATTTTAGATTTTTCACTAGTCATATGATCAACTAGGTGTCTATAATGAATTATATATTTTTTAATGTGTTTGAGATATAGCAATTGATAGATTTTGGGTTAACAAGTCTCAAATAGTGAAATCACTACCCAACCATAAGTAAAGCGTCGTCACAGGGTAATGTTAAAAATGAATGACCCTATGACCTCAAGGACTTCGTGTCTGAATATATAAGAAAGGAGACGACCCTTGTTTGTCTTTAATGCAAAAAAATGATAAACTTGGACAATTACCTTGTTTTATTGATGCTGCTATATGCTAATGCAAAAATTGTATGAATGAGATGCATTTGAAAAAGAAACTCTATGTGATGCAGTGCTTTGAATAAAATGATATGCAATGCAGAAAGCAAAACTTGAACTAACCCAGCCCTTAGATATGATATCGTTGAAGGTACATGTTGTTCATAGGGTCAGGGATTTTTGTGTTGGTAGCTCATTGGTCCAGCATAAAGATGTCTTTCCAAGAAGGACTCAGCTAAGTGTACATGTCCAACATCTCCAATGTTGATTTCCTTTTCTTTTTTTTTGGGGGGGGGGGGGATTTTTTGATGAAACTAGGGTAAAGTCTTAGGAAAAAGATTGGATAATGGGAATGGAAGGATGAAAAAGAGGTGTTGGATAATGGACCAGATGTTGAAAGTTTGGTGCATGAGCGAATGGAAATGTTTGCGGGATCACCACTGGCACACATCTTGAGGGATGGTGGATTGATGGAGGAAAAGTGGATCTCAAATTGCAAGATTTGGATGGAGGAACAACCAGGGATTTTGGGACATGAGGATCCAAAATAGACGAAAGAGGTGATGGAGAAATGGATTTGGAGGGTTTGAATGGAGGAACAACAATCTTGGTTGTGGATTTGGATTTTTCTCTAGACAGTTGTGCTTCAAGGAGACGCTTAGGGATCCACATGGTTTTTGATTTTCCATTCTTTTGTAGCTTGGAAAAACATTTCTTCTACCAGTGCCTTAGGAACCCATATAACTTTTGATTTTGATTTCTTTTGCTCAGTGAGCCTTTGTGTCTTTCTAGATGGATGGAAGGTACACGAAGATGTACGCCTTTGTTGATCTTGCACAAGGGATGGAGGAATATAGGGTCCTAAAATGGATGGAAGAGATGAAGGGGAAGGCGTGTACCTGGATTTTGGTTTAACAGGGATACCACTAGCTTGAGGAATGTCACTGAGGACATGACCCTTAATAGTTTCTTTAACATGGACGAGTTATTGCTTGTGAAGGTCTACCCCTTTACGTTTATAAATATTTTGACTTGTAGGATCATGAGAGGGCTTTGTAGGCATGATGGATCCTTGAGGTGAACGTGGAAGATTATGACAAGGAGATGAAGGTATACTTTTATCTTGACATGGAAGAGGGCCATTGGATAGATTATTTGACTCTTCATTTTGAATAAGATTGTTTGAAAAGGTAGAAGAGGCATCATGGTCTTTCTTAGGAAATATGCTTTGCTCTTGAGATGGAAGGGGACCATCTTGGAAGAAATGGAAAGGTATAATGGGATCCTCGTGGGATTCTAGGGAGGTAAGATCTTTTTCAACCATTGGATGGGATGGCCCTTGAGATAGCCCTGGAGGATCAACACGAGAAGTTTCATCATTAGGTTCATCCTTTGAGGGATATGGTATGGATTGTTGTTGAGAAGCCTTAGGATATGGAGGCATCATGGAAGAGATGGAGGCCACATATGGGGCCTTGCTAGACATAAGTTCATGATTTTGATCATGCTTAGAACTAGTTCCTTCTTTTTCTTTAGGTGAGTCATTAGGATCTTCAATTTCAATGACACCAATATCAATGAGATCTTGAATCTTATGTTTTAATTTCATACACATTGAAGTCTTATGTTTGTTATGCCTATGATATGCATAGTAATTACTCAAAACTTCACATCCCCGTGTGGTCTTTTTAGGCAATATGATAAGATTGTTCTTAAGAAGCTCTTCCAAAGCTGACTCAATAGATTGCCCCAAAGGTGTAAACTGTCTATCTAGGGAATATATGTCTTTTTGGCTTGGTGAAGGTGTTTTGTGATCTTGTATGAGATTTGAATTTTGATTTTAAATTACTTTATGTTCCATCTTATGTAACTGTTTTAGCATTTCTTGAAGTCCAGTGTTCTCTATATCATGACATTTTATCTCAAGAGGGGCCATTGAATCTTTTCGTTGAGCTTGAATGTCATAAATTTCTCTCTTAAGATCTTGAATTTGTTGGTCCAAGGTAGCCATGGGCTTCTTACTTTTGTCAGAATTTTTAGAAGAGCTTCTAGTTTGAGTAGGCATTTTTATTGACTGATGTGACCTAGAGTTGTTTGTGATGCAGAAGTCAAGATCAAATTTGGAGCTAGTTGTTCGTTTAACGTATCAATTGAGAGAAGCAACTAAGATTTAGTCTAGTTTCAGGAAAGATCTATCATGTGTAAGACGTTTATCTAAGTTACCTAAATTTGATAAAGGGTTGATTGAACTAGCTGAAAAGATGATCAACAAAATCGTGCAACACCACGACAAAAGTGCATTGTTTAGATTTGTTTATGCTCAGAATGATGATAACCAGTTTTATGCTCGCTGTAGACTATTTTAGGCAAGTTTGACTGTTCTGGACTGACAAAATTAGAGATTTGTACGACAGGTTTTACAGGACCAGACGACAATTTAATAGCTTTAGGACAATGAAAATAGTATTTCGTACGAGTTGCTGCCTAGGTTCGTACGACAGATGGGTATACCTCAGATGACAAACTAATGAGTGTAATGGTGTTTCGTACGACACATAATCAAGGGTCAGACGACACTTCCCTAAGTAGGACACCAGATTATCAGGTTTCGTACAACACAGAACAGATGCTTGGACGACAAACTGTTAGACTTGATGAAATTTCGTACGACAAAAGATATGTAGAAGGACGATAAACCAGAAGACTCGTACGATAGTTTACTAGACAGAGAAAATTTCTGACAAACTGAGTTTTTAATGACTGACGATGACCAGTTTTGAGATGGACTGAATTTTTGGACAGCTGAGATAGACTAGTTTGTGACACGGCAGAGTTTCGACTAAGATAGACTAGTTTTTTACACAAACAAAGTTTTGACTAGGATAGACTAGTTTTTGACACGGACAAAGTTTTGACTAGGATAGTTTTGACATGGACAAAGTTTTGACTAGGATAGACTAGTTTTGACACGATCAGAGTTTCAACTACTGAGTTGTTTATTGTTTTCTCCATTTTTGGTATTTCAGTTTCAGTTTCAAGGATGAAAACATAGTAAACACACAATATGTATAATGACTCCAATCACAACATGCTAACCCTATGGAAATTGGTGAGAGAAGAAAACCTTTGCTTGCAGACTCAGGTACACACCCAATAGCTAATCAGAATACGGTCGCTGAGTCTCACGCAATGGATTCTCAACATCGTATTAGCCGACTCCAAACGCTAATGGGGGTACGAAATGACAAGTATCTTGGGAGAGTTACTATCTCTCTTGCACAAAGATTATCCCCCCTTTCAGAGGTGAACCGAGTAGCTTCTAATCTTAATTGGAACCAGTAAGGGATCTATTCGACACGTCAAGGTATAAACTCAATTAATAGGTCTCCCAGCCTTAAAAACCAAGGTTTAATATACCCAAAGGTACAGAGGAAAGCTATTCCCGAGCACTGCCATTGACTTGATTTTCATCAAATCACATTTATTTTATAGTGGGTTGGACTACTTGGCGTTTAGCCATTCTCACTTGGGTCGTTCCCCTCTCACCGACCATAATGGCTTAGAGTTATTAGCTCTTCGAGAGGGTAGGCCCGCTAAAGATATACAAATCTCAAACTTTGGAAAAAGCCTCAAGGGTCTGTATTTCTGATTGCCTATACAGACAAGAGCATACTCTCCTACCTCTTAGAATTTTCTTAAAACATGAAATACAGATTTGTTCTTTAACCAAATAGAAAGTTAGTTGCCTAAAAAATGAATTTAATGAATACACAATGTTTCCTCGAATCTCCTCAGGCAACCTGCAAAGACAACGAATCTGTAGTCATATTGTCTTTGTTTGACAAGCATATTCTTCGACAAGCGTTCTGCAAAAACTGATTAGGCTGTGAAAATTTTTCAGACAGATGAATGACAAGCCTGGGTCAGCGTTAGTATGATAAAAATTGAATGAGAAAACTTGAAGAAAGAAATCTGCTTTTTAACCCAGAAATACAGAGTACCGTACGACAATTCTCATCGTGTCGTACGATAATTTGTATGATATTGCATGATATTTGAAGTTTGTCGTCTGACACTGTGGGAAAAATCGTATGATAATTCACAACAACTGTACAGACGAAAATCCGAAGAAAAAATAAAAATAAATAAATAAATAAATAAAAAAAAATCTGAAAAATAAGAAAAAAAGTTAGCCTCCGAGGCCGAAAGATGTAGTCTTTTGCCCCACGGTGGGCACCAGAAATGTGTGTGTGAAAAAGTGGAATAAGTCTGTAAGCTACAAGACACAACACTTCAATTAAGTCATTACATGTATGGTTAGACATATATAATCATGAATAATAAAAACCATAACAAATCGACTAATTGCCTTATAAAAGATGCGAGTATAAGATTGCTCTCAAATTTGTATAAGCAATACCAATGACTAGACTACATCAAGACGAAGAATTTAATCTATATGAGCATGATATTAAGCTAAATGGATGCAAGATTATGCTAGATGGATGAATAGTAAGCTATATGAATTCAAGCAATCATGAAATATGCAAAAAGAAATTAAACTGAGATGCAATAATCTCAAAAAGCAAGCACAATATCTTCAATGACTCCAGAGCAAAAATTGTATAATAACAATAAATCTCTAGGGTGTTTTGAATGAGAGATGAAGGCTGAATTTATAGAAAATCACTAGAGAGATCAAGAAAAAGCACAATTTAGGATAATTGAAATAATTGAGAAATCAGATTCAGTTAACCTTGAGATAGATTCCAATTATAGTTTAATTGAAATGCATTCAGATTATAAGTTTGAGTTTGCATTGGAAATATATTTCAATTAATTCCATGCACTTGAGATGAAAATAGGTAATTCCATGCGATTTCTTTGATTTATTCAAGAAAAGAGTTTTTTCAATGCAACTGAACTTCTTTTCTCAAAAGCTTTGAGTTCCAATTTTAGAGAATGATTAAATTCCTTTTATTTGCTTTTCTGATTTCAAGTTCTCAATTTAGAAGAAAGAAATAATATCTTAAGTTTGATTTCTCTCTCAATTCAATTCTTTTATTTTATTTTCAATTTAACTCTTGCTTTGTGATATTGATTCCTCTTTTGTGATAAATTAATTCCTTTTTTATGATTAAATGGCAAATTTATTAATTAATTAAATATGCAAGGATATTTAATAAATTAAATAGGATAATTGATCAAAATGATTTTCTTGGAATGAATGAATGAATTAAATAAATATTTAATTAATATAGAATAATTCACTTGCCATGTGACATTTGATGATTGAAGAATTAATTAAATTGATTTAATTACCTTTGGTGATGTTGTCGAAATTAGGGGCCCATGGTTTAGATGACCAATTTTAGGGTATTACAATAGCAAATGTCATTTGACATTTTGTATAAGATTTTTATATGAAACTATCTTTTACATGTAGTTGTGATTTGTAGAAAATATTAACAATATTGTCCAGCCTTCTAAGTTATTTGTCAGCACAGTATTGTTTGTCTTTAGATTTAATGTTTTCTTCAATTTATGATAGTATAGAAGGGAATCCAAAGAAACTCCTAGTGTACATATAGTACAAGTCCGATCTCAAGTTTATGTAGTGCCCCTCCCTGATTCATCTTTCCTTTTTGTGCATCGTTAGACTATATTGGCATAGCTTAGACTATGTTGTGATGCTTTGATTAGATGTTTATGGGTTTAATTATGATTTAGATGCTTCCTTGTGGATATTAGACATATTATATTGACATCATGATTACTTGTGGATGATGACATTCCTAGATTATTGTGATGATGGATTACTCTTTCATGATTGATATGTACTCATGTTATATGTGTGATTTATGTTTGCTTGTGGTTATTTGATGATATCATGTTGTGTACTAACCCTATCTTGTGATGAGGATGACTATGATAGCGCTTGTTGATTGCGAGTGTCTTCACTGCAGTTGTGAAAAGGACAATATCATACCACTCATTCATGAGCACGATATTGCATTGTGATTCCCTTTCACTCATCTTCCTATTATATGATATATGTTATTATATATGTTGTTGTACTTGAGTTGGTGATGACAGGTTTGTAGGCACCAGACATCGACTCCACCTAGCTTCACAGGTATGAGCGTGTCTTATCCCAATGGCAAGTTGATCAAAGATGACATGTGTAACTAGGAATTCAGAATAACATATCAAAGCCTAAGTTATGCAACCACAAAACATAACAAGCTAAGAAATTAATCCTAATACATTTAATGAAAGAAGGAAAGACAAGCTTTCAAAACAAAAGCGTAAACCACATGTAAAAATCTCCTTCCTTGACCTCCATTGTTTCTCTTTTTCCTCCAAATGTGTTGTGGATCTCACCTACAAAATGCAAGTGTGATAGAAGCAAGATGATAGCAAAATCACCTGCGTGAGGATACTTGAGATGTGGTTGTTAAAAATGAGCAATGAGAGCTCAATTTATATAAAAATTAAGGATTAATTGGATGGTAAGATTGATTTGAGATTGAAAATAACCAACGAACAAGATTAAGTGCACATTAGAGTTGCCATTCGGGGAAGGATGAAGATAGAAGAAAGCAAATGGGAAGATATTATGAGAATAAATAATAAAATCTTTAATTATCTTCTCATTAATACCAAATTAGCAAGTTGAAAAGATAAGAGATATAAAAATTAGAAAGTGGAAGAGATAAGTGGGGTCATAAATAAATAAATAAAATTCATTTATTTCATCCACACATGACAATTAAATAAATTAAAAATTTATTTCATTAGAACAATTGGAGAAAGGGGATAATCATGGAAGAATAATTAGCTTAGAATAAAGGGATTAAATAATTTATTGAATTATTTAATCAAAGAGGAATAGTTAGGATTAGTTGATTAAGATCAAGATTAATTAATTGGAAAGAGATAATGATGGATATTAATTAAAAAATAAATATTATTTAACTAATGGTTTAGAAGAACAGTAATTAAATAATTAAGAATTATTTAATCATAGGAAATTAGAAGAAGAAAATTAGTACTAATTAAATAATTAAAATTATTTAATTAGTTTAGATGGCTCTGCAACTAGGGTTGATGTGGACCCATTGCATGCATGGCATCGGGCTTCTCGCTCCTGCGTGTGGACGAGGGGTAAGACCTCCTCCACGATGGTAAGCCTTTCTCCTACTTTTCTTGTTTTGTTACTGACCTATTGCCGAAGCTCTTTGTGCGTCGCGGTTGTAGTAATTACAGGTACGAGTGAAGGCAGGAGCAGTTAATGCTCAATGGAGGCGGAAGTTAATGGGTCAGACGCGACCCATGTGCCCTTTTCAAAAACCATGGAGGAAGAGATTTTTGGTAAATCATTCTGAGACGCCATCGTTGGTGACGCTCTGTAGGTCTCGCGAGAGGCCAAATTTTCTCTGGTAAGTGCTTCTTCTGTAGGCTTCAATGGCGGAGACAGAGGACGAGGTAAGGACCCTACCTTGGCTCCTTGTACTTTCTCTATCTCTCCTAACGATGCCATGACTGAAGCCCTTGAGTTTGAAAATAAAAGACTCCAAGACATTGCCATTTTCTTTGCAGTAACTAATTTGGATAAGTGTACGGCTAGGAAATTTCTTGATTATTGGATGAAAAATGTGTCGGTTAGAAAGCTAGGGTTCAATTTTTCCTTCTGTAGAATGATTCAAAAAGGGTTATTTGCTATTTTCTTTAAAGATAATAAATCTCAGATAGAGGTTCTGCATAAACAATTCTAGGTCGTTGGCCAAACCACCTTTAGGGCCCTCAAATGGTCTTTTGATGCGATTAATGAAGAAATTTTGGCTATTTATTGCCCTCGGTGGCTTCTAATTAAAAATTTACCTCCCATTTTTTGGAATTTCATTTCTCAAGTTCTTGAATCAATAGGAAAAGTGGTTAGAATTGATCACTCTACAAATCTTGTCCCCAACCTGGATGCCAGAGTCTTGATTTCTATCAACTCGGGCGTTGACATCCCTAGATTTATCGATATCAAACTTCGTGACGAATCCTTCACCTGCATTTTGGAAACCCTAGGTGGTTTGAACTCATGCTTCCTATGTAGAAGGGAAGGACATGTCAAACGATCTTGCCCTATTCTCTCAAATAGGTCTAAACCCAATGTTAACCCAATTGGAACCGCTGCTAATAAAGGTGGCCCTGCTCCACCCCATTCGTCCTCTAAACCTTCAGAAGAACCGTCTATTAGAGATAAACTGGACTTTCTCAGCAAGGCCATCAATAATGTAGTGGCTAGTTTCCCAATGGTTCAACCTGTCAATCCACCTAACTTTGAAAGTAATTATGACTTTGACCCCTTTAATGTGGAACCCCCCCACTCAGCGGTGTCTGCAGCCGTCTCCCAAATGGATGGAATCGAAGACTCTAGCTTTCAGGTGGCCTCAAGGAAAAAGAAGAGGTCTAAAAAGAAGAATGCCCAACAATTAGCCTTGGAAAAAATTAGGGCCAGAGGACACCAGAAATCTCATTCTGTCGACCCAGGCATAGAGGTAGATGGATCTAGAACCCCTCTAGAGACTCTGGCAAGGACTCTCATGTCAAGTCAATAGTTAGGACCTTTGAAGGAGTTGATCGTGGGGATGATGTTAATTGGAGTAGGGTTGCAACCCCCCTGCCCTCTGTGATCCTCAATCTGTTCATGCAACTAATCAATCCCAAGCTTGGGATAATCCATTTGACCCGACATTAGTATAGAATGACTCTTTGGATCCCCCAGAGCATGAGGGTTGCTCCCCTCATTCTATCCTCATTACCTCCCCGACATTTGTTCCTGTGAAAGCAAATTCCTTGATTGATGATGATAATGTCCTTTATGAGATTATCCTGGCTGCTCCAACGATTGACAACCCTATAACCTTTTGCTCTGCTGAGACAAGAATGTTTGAGGGTGATTCCCCGGAAGATGCCTATTCAGTGCACATTCATGAGTCTAAGGTGGAAACTAAATGTTGGCATTGCACACTCCAATGAGAATTGTAGGTGATTGAAGGTATTTTCATTGATGGCAACCTTGCAATCTTATGGCACCGACACCGACAGACTCTACACCAGCAGATAGTTCACCGACAACGACAATAATGTTTATCGACATCCTATCCGACAGGATTTTGATTATTGTATTTTGTATTTAATTGTAATATCTTTTTGTAAGCCAACATTACATATTGTAATTATACTCATATATAAGTATGAGATCTTGCAGATCATTTGGTGCGACACGACTTGAAGGATAGATATGATGGATATGTAGAGTGAATATTAAGGCAGATTCTGTAGAAGGGTTTATGGTTATTGTATGAGCTTCAACCGGTACTGAACCTAGCATAGCAGATGCTTTTTGTAGCAGTACATTATATTGGATTTTCATAATCCATTTTGTAAGTTAGTGAGACTTCCTTTTGTAATTGAGCAGTGAGCTCTAGGCAGTTGGCCTTCCTGCATGTGCAGGCACTCTTGTAAGTAATATCCATTCATTGGCCAGTGAGTGAATATTGTGGGTCACAAATGCCATCGAGGGTTTTCCCAGATCGGGTTTCCTCGTTAAACATCTTGTGTTATGGTGTGCTTTCTATGTTGTCTTTATTGTTCATATTTACTGCATTAATTCTTGTTTACCGGTACATTGTTTTGGAATGCAAAATACTTAATAAGGTCAGAAAATATGTAAACCGGTTAGATACTGATTCACCCCCCCTCTCAGTATCTTTGGAAATCCTCACAATTGGTATTAGATCCTAGTCCTTTATTTTCAAAAGCCTAACAACTTGAGGAAGATTCTGACACCGGTATAGATGGAAAACTTGAGAAAGCAATTAGAAGGAGCTCTTGCAGACTTTGATGCAGAAAAGTTGAAGAATATCAAACTTGAAGATGATATAAGGACTACGCATGAATTCATTCAAGGACTTCAGGAGAATCTCACTATTGCTAGAAACAAAAGAAGAGAACTTCATGAGAAGATACAAAATGATGATGATGAAAAGGAAACTCTTAATGATCTTGTAAGCAAGATGAGGCAAGAAAACATGACCTTGAGGAATGAGATGCAAGATATGACTATGAGGTTTTGTAAAGACACTGAAGACAGAAAGAAGAATGAAGATGACTTAACTAGGAGACTCAAAGATGCTAGAATTGAAAATCTAAGACTCAGTCATGAAAATGATATGTTAAAAACAGATTTGAATCACATGGAACATGATAAAACTGAACTTATGAGACAGAAGGAATTTTTGGAAAATGAGTTGGCTACTGCAAATCAACACAAAGAGAAATTCAAGAAAAGTTCAGAAGAACTTGATGATATGCTGAAAAGTCAAAAACCTAATGGAGACACTAATGGACTTGGATTTGAAGTTGGTGAAAGCTCTGGTACTACAAACAATCATGATCATAGTAAACCGATAGGACAACCTAATGCCTACAAATTTAATGGGAAATGCTTTAACTATAACAAGTATGGTCATAGAGCAAATCAGTGTAGATCTAGAAACTATCAAAACACTAATGCACCCACCGGTTAATGTTCCAAATGCAACAAAATTGGTCACAATTCACAAAATTGTAGAATGAATGTAAGATGTTATGTTTGTGGAAGATTTGGACACCTATCTAATCAATGCAGAACACATACCGGCATAGGATATGGAAAGGCTATTCAGAAGAACAATGTGACATGTTATGCTTGTAAGAAAATTGGACATATTGCAAAATTTTGTAGAAGCAAGACTTCACTGGCAAATAACAAAGGACCAAGTTTGAAAGGAAAAGAGAAGGTTGATGAGGTAAAGCAAGAATTTTCAAAACAATGGATTAGAAAGAGAGATCAAAATGTTGATGAGACTATTCCTTCACCGATAGAACAGAGTATTACTCCACTGGTAGGAGATTCTTTATCCAACTAAAAAGTAACCCTTGGGGGTATTGCAGCAAATTGAAAATCATGCAAGTTTACCCTCAGTTGATGGTGAGAAGATGAACTTCTTCTTTACCAACATATGTGTTAAGTTTCACTTAACCGACAAGCATTTATTGTGGTAGTTGAAGGAAAAGACATTATAAATCAGTGTTTTTCACGCTTTTTCATTCACCGAGCATTCAAATTTCCTAAGAGCACAAAAAACCTGAGCGAAGGCATCCACAGTGAGAAGTGAAGCAAAATATTTCAAGCATCCAAACCTATAAGGCAGATTAAGGTATTTATCAATGGCTTCCTCCTCTGCTCCTGAATTCATTGCAAACCTTACTGTTATTGAAGTAGTTAAATGCCCTAGGCCCGTATTCAAGATTATTCCTGAATTAGCAAAGCAGGATGATACCCTAGGTGCATTTTCTAAAATCCCTAAAGGAGTTGCATATGTAGAAGACCCAAGAATTTACATACATTGCCATATTGAGGAACTAGGTTCAGATGAAATCGTGAAAATGTATAAACATGTTATTTGTGATGAAAGTGGAATTGTAAAACTAGAACATAAGGTTATTGAAACCCTAGGTTTTGTGGAAATCCTTGACATTTTGGAATTTCCTAAGGAAGTTGTGAGGATTGTACTTAGTAGAGTCCATGGAGAATTCTTTTGGTTAGGCTCTATCCATGAGATCACTAGAGATGTAGTTAAGGCTGTGACTGGCTTACCTTCCACCGATAACAGGCCAGATGAAACCAAGAAGGTTCCTAATAACACAGTGATGACTTTAACTAGTGCAACCCATGACAGTAGATCCTTGAGAGTTAATGATGTAAAGGATGATAATGTTAGATTCATTAGTATGATCTTAGGATACAAAACCACACATAATAACTGACTGAACTCAGTTTCTAGTTTATGTATCAAGAGTGCATATGATATGGTTAACAATGATGCTAAGATAGATGTATGTGAATGGTTGAAGGATGAATTAATTGATAATCCGAAGAAAATTAAAGGAGATAAGAAAGGTACTTTCAGATTTGGAAATCTTCTTGTATGCCTAATGCTATATATTATAAAAGAAGTCCCCGGTATAGGCAGGAAAGACTTTGGTTATGACATACCGGTAGGTAAACAACTATTGGATATCTTCACCAGCATGGGAACATACAAGGAAAACAAAATAACAGAGTACTTCCAAGCCTTTAAGGCTAAAATGAAAACTAGGGAAAGGTTACCTTAGAGTATTGTTGACAAATATCAAAAAGAAATTTGTTTTGTGATTAAGAAGGATGAGATCTGGATGGAAGCAGTTCTTCCTAGAACTATTTGGGTGATAGAGATGAGTTATGAGACTGATGTGAACATTACTGAGACATATGCCAAAGCCCTACTTGAAGCCCCTAGAGAACCAGAGGAAAAGGTGTTTGGTAATGTTGAAACCATTGAAAGTGGTGTGCAAACACTGAAACAAAGGAAGAGAAGATAAAAATATATCAGGAGTGCATCTAAGCTGGTGAAAGAGATAAAGGAAAACATAATGAATATCATTGGTATCAAAGAAAGTGATTTGGAAGGGTTACAACTGGAAGCTCACCTCTCACCAGTTGGAACTTCATCAGAAAGTGATATCCCAGCTGAGTTTAAAAGAGTAGATAGGAAGAGAAAACCTTCACCGGTACCCTCTCCTCCTCCCAAGAAAACCAGGACAACAAGGCAAAAACAACAGGCTGTAAGGCCCCCAGCTAAAAACATGACACCAAGGAAGAAAAAGGAAAAAAAGGTTATCCCTCCTCTTGACAATCTATTGAATGAAATAATAGATGATGGTAACTTAACAAATGTTAGCAAATTATATGATACATTTACCATTGAGGAGAAAGAAAGCATAGAAAATAGTATCATTTTACACCTCGACATTTATAACAAATTTTTGATAGAGGTTGTAGATGATTTGCCTAGTGACCTATATAGGCGACTTGATGCTAAAAGGTTAGCCATTATGGATCTAGACAAGAAAATCAAGATTGAGAAACTGCTAGCTGTTCACCCTGTAAAATCAGCTGAAGAAATTGATGAACTGAACAGTGAAGCTAACAGAACAATATTTTCTAGTGGACACTGACATGTAAGTCTAATGGCCGACAGGGTTAATGAGATCACAAAAGAGACAACAGATAAATGGGACATTTTCTTTGTGGAGAAAGAAAAACAAGAAGAACTAAATAGACCAAAAACATTCAAGGTGTACCAAAAGGATAAGGACAAAGGTAAAGGCAAGGTAGGTGGACTACCAAATATAAAAGTGATAGATAACCTTCCACCACCTTCTGATACTCCACCGGTACTAATTAACAACACACCGGCTACTAAGAATGTGGAGATTTCACATGAGGATACAAATCCTGAATCAGAAATCCTGTACACAATGAACATTGATACTCAGGAGGTCAATATTGTGGTTGATAAGGAGACCACTGGTGAGAAGAAAGATGTGGATACTGAGCCATCGACTGAAAATATTGAGGTAGAGACACATGCATAACAAACGGTGAAACATATTGAGATTGGAATGGTGACTGACACCATTGATGCAAACATTGAAAAACTAATAGAGACTGAGAAATTGGCTGCCGAGAATACAGAGAAACCTACCGAGTCACCGATAGTGGATAGTGCAGAGGTACAAACAGAGAAATCGGCAGTGGATACCACTTAGAAACAATTAGAAAAACCAGCAGAAGAGAGCATAGAGACACAAGTTGAGAAACAGGCAGAGAAACAGGTTGACCTTCAGGTACATATAGAGACAGTGCCACCGACAACTGCTAAGAAACCTAAACCTTTGCTAGTTGAAATGTAGACACAAACTGACCTACCAGAGGTCAAAACAAGCAAAGTTGTTACTACCACCGGTAGCATGGAGATTGTTAAGGTAATTGGACAGTCATCTAGTACTTCCATGACTGAATTCAGACCAACAAATGTAACTAAGGTACTTTTGGATTCCATTAAGAAGATTACTAATTGCAATGCACTGGCATATAAGGCTATAGATGATACCATCCCCATTCTTAAATTGATTGCACCCAAGTGCAATGTAGAAAATAAAGATTCTTTGAGTCAATTAGACACATTGTCTAAGTACATCACTGACAACATATTGGCTGTTGATCAAATAAATGAAGAGATATTTAAAGAGAAAATGGATAAGGAAAAAGAGAAATTCTTTGACGAGACAATAAAGAAGTGCATGGGACACATTGATACCCTCTTACCGGCATTGAGTAAAACAACAATGGAGTTTAAGGAACTATATAGAGATACATGTAAGACAAATCTTCTGACAGTGGATATCGATAAGGAGATCAGCAAAGTGCAAAAGGAAATTGATGATATAGCTGACAATATCATTGGTTCATCTGAATCAATATCAGTTATAGAACATGAGATAGCTAGATTTGAAGAGAAACTTGAGAAGTTAGAGAAGGAAAAGGAAAGAATAAAAGGCAAGGCAAAAGATCTTAAATGTAGACTTAGTCCCAAATTGGATAACCTCATCTCTTCGAGGAAAGAGATCTCAGAGGCACTTATTTAGGGATAGAAGACACTGGAAGAGAAAATGCATCACCTCACTATACAATTCAAAGAACAGAGGCAACATTGAAGGACAGTGACAGGTTCACTCAGAGCCTGAATCTGGTACTAGCATACCTATTCCAGATTGTAACCAACCGGTTACAAGGTTCGAGCTAAAACTGCACTCAATTGACATTTTGACAACCTTTGTCATTGATGTCAAAGGGGGGGTAGTAGAGAAGAGAAAAATCCAATAACTTAGAGATCATCTACTTAGGGGGAGCACACATTTTTGGTAAGATTTTTGGACTTCAAATTTTGGATACAATTTTTCTCATGGGTGTTGCCATCAATGCCAAAGGGGGAGATTGTTGGCATTGCACACTCCAATGAGAATTGTAGGTGATTGAATGTATTGTCATTGATGGCAACCTTGCAATCTTATGGAACCAGCACCAATAGACTCTACACTGATAGATAGTTCACCGACAACGACAATAATGTTTATCGGCATCCTAGCCGACAGGATTTTGATTATTGTATTTTATATTTAATTGTAATATCTTTTTGTAAGCCGACATGACATATTGTAATTAGACTCATATATAAGTATGAGATCTTGTAGATCATTTTGTGCGACACGACATAGAGGATAGATATGATGGATATGTAGAGCGAATATTAAGGCAGATTCTGTAGAAGGGTTTATGGTTATTGTATGAGCTTCAACCGGTACTGAACCTGGCATAGCAGATGCTTTTTGTAGCAGTACATTATATTGGATTTTCATAATCCATTTTGTAAGTCAGTGAGACTTCCTTTTGTAATTGAGCAGTAAGCTCTAGGCAGTTGCCTTCCTGCATGTGCAGGCACCTCTTGTAAGTAATATCCACTCATTGGCCAGTGAGTGAATATTGTGGGTCACAAATCCCATCGATGTTTTTCCCACACCGGGTTTCCTCGTTAAACATCTTCTGTTATGGCGTTCTTTCTACGTTGTCTTTATTGTTCATATTTACTGCATTAATTCTTGTTTACCGGTACACTATTTTGGAATGCAAAATACTTAATAAGGTCACAAAATATGTCAACTGGTTAGATACTGATTCACCCCCCCCCCCCTCCCCCGCCCCGCCCCTTCTCAGTATCTTTGGGAATCCTAACACTAAATTGAGATCCAACTTGTCATCCATTAATGGTGAGGATTTGAAGGATACAGACGACCCAAATGAGGAAATATCTGAGGGTGAAGCACTCACCAAAAGGAAAAGAGGGAGGTTGTTAGGCTCTAAAAGCAAACTCTCTCCCATGCATAAAAAATCTAACCAAAAGGCGAGTATCCCTAAATGATTTAACAACTTTAAGGCTAACAAGAATGATAAATTACTGCTTGTTCTCCATGAAATGCCTATCCTGGAATATTCGGGGGCTGGAATCCCCTGACAGGAAATATATGGTGAGAATATTGCTTAATAATCATAAGGATCCGGACATTGTCCTACCTCAGGAGGTTAAAGCAATTAACATTGCATTGGAGGTCAATCTATACTTTATTTGGAGGGACTCCCTCAAATTCTACACTAAGCATGAGAAAGGCAAAGGAGGAGCAACCATTCTTATTAACCCTAACTGGCGAAGCTCTATCCTTTGCTCAAGAGTCTCCCCTTGTAATAGAGTTGTTTGGGTAACCTTCCAACATGGAGACTCTTCCTTTGGGCTATGCACCATCTACGCCCCCAATGACTATAGAGATAGATCTGATCTCTGGAAGTGGATTGCTTCTCTTCCTAATATTCCATGGATTCTGGGGGGAGATTTCAATATGGTCGAGCATAAGGAAGACAAATTAGGAGGTATCTCTATTGAGTGGAAAGGAGGGGAAAAGCTTCACTGGGATAGAATGAAAAACATTAAGAGGTTGTTTGACCCATTGGAAGGATTAAAACATGTTCATAAGGGCATTTGGTTTACTTGGTGCAACTTTCAGAAAGTTGGTAACATAATCTACTCCAGATTGGATAGATTTTACACCAATAAAGATTTATTCTCCTTTATCCCGAATCATAAAGAGTGTTAGGTGGTGGTTAGACTCTCCTCCCTCTCTGACCATCACCCCATTTTTGTTGAGATTGTCACTAGGAGTGCAAACAAACCCCATAGCAAGACTGGTAGTAAGTTCATTCTTAAAAACAATCTCCTTAAAGACCAGGAAGTTCTTGCTGCTATCCATATTGTGAGGATTTTTAATAAATGGAATCCCACTAATGGCTCCTATATCAAGAAATGGGATACTATGGTTAAAAGTCGGCAGAAGATCCTTAGCACCATTGGTAAAAAGAAGGCCAAGGATGCTAGGCAGGTTGAGCTTGTCCTATCTTCTAATCTCCACAATGTGGAACAAGTAATTCAAAATGATCCTAGAAACTCTCATCTTATCCACCTAGTGGCAGTGGCTAGAGATGAACTCAGAAAATGACAACATCATAAAGCACTAGGTGCCCAAACCAGAGCTAGGATGCTTTGGCTCTCTCAAGGAGATAAAGGTTCTAAGTTATTTTTCAATCTTCTGAAATAAAAACAATGTAAGGAAAGGATTGACAAGCTTTGGGTGGATGACAAGGAAATTTCTATTGATGAGGAAATCATGAGTGAGTTCCTCAACTTCTATAAGCTATTGTTCTCCTCTGAGGACTCTCCTGCATCCAGGGCTTCTAGGGTCAAATGTGGGACTCTTATTCCTAAGATCGTATCACCCAATGAGGTTAATTCTCTTAGTAAACCCTTCTCATCTGAGGAAATTATTAAAGCCATTAAATCTCTTCATAATGATAAAGCCCCAGGGCTGGATGGGCTTACCATTGAATTCTATAAGGCTAATATGGCATGGGTTGTTGATGATCTTCTTGAGGTCTATAATGAAGCCATCAGGACGAGGTCTCTGGGAATTAACATCAATAGAGGGTTGATCAAGCTTATTCCCAATGAAGGAGACAAGGCTCTAATCAAGAATTGGCACCCTATTTTTCTACTCAATATATCTTATAAGATTCTTGCTAAGATGCTTGCCTTAAGGCTCAAAAATATCTTACCTAAATTTATCTGCTCCACCCAAACCGGATTCATTAAGGGGAGATACATTTTGGAAAATCTTATTACAAGTTGGGAGGCTATGGAATGGGCTAGAGTCTTGGATCAAAAGGTGGCCATATTCTTGTTGGACTTTGAAAAGGCCTATGATAGGATTGAATGGGGTTTTATCTCCACTATGCTCCAAGCCTTTGGGTTTCCCGAGATCTTCTGCCAGTTTGTTAAGGTCCTTCTTAGGGATGCTCATGCCCAGGTAGAAGTAAATGGTCATATTTCTCAGCCCTTCAAGCTCAATAGATCTATTCATCAGGGATGCCCTCTAGCCCCTGCTCTCTTTGTGATAGCCTCTGATGCTCTATTTTATCTGCTTAGGGATGACTCTCTCTCCCTTAAGGTTAGGGGAATCTCCCTCCCAGATGACTCAGAGCTGATCAACATTCAATTTGCAGATCATACTACTCTATTTTTTGAATTATCAAAGGAGAACTTGAATGCTCTATCATCTAAGCTCTCTCTGTTCTATGACGCCTCGGGGGCTAATAGCTCACAATCCAAATCTACCATGCTCAGATGGATTGAGAAACCTCCAGACTGGCTCTCTACCTATGGCTATCAATGGGGAGGTCCAAACATAATTGTCAAATATCTGGGGATCCCCTTTGCTATCTCTCCTTGCCTTAAGGATATGTGGGCATGGATTAAGGGGAAGATTGAATCCAAACTTACCAAATATAATAAACACTATCTATCGATAGCAAGAAGAATGCAAGTGTGCCAAAAGATCCTTTCCTCCTATAGTATTTATTATGCATCTTTATGGATGTTTAACAACTATCAGATCAATGAGATATAGAAAACCATCGAGGACTTTCTGTGGTCGGATGGTAGAGGCCATAGGAAAACTCATTCCATCAAGTGGGAATGGTGCTATATGGATAAATCTATTGGAGGTCTAGGTCTTGAGGATATGAAAATCCAAGGGACTGCATTGGCTGCCAAATGGATTTTTCATGCACTTGAAGGTAATGAACTGTGGAAAGTTCTCGTACGCAATAATATTAGATTGGGGGTTCCTAAGAAAGCTAAATCATGGAAGTTCCTCCCCATTAGTGATTTGCTAGCTGGATCCTTTCCAGTCTCTATTGCTGGCTCTGCTATTTTTAAAACCATCTGGAAAGCATGGGAAGACATTAGGTCTAGTGTTGGCAATGGTTGGATCAGCTGAGATAATCAAGTCTTTGGGGAAAGGTCAATCTGGTGGAACTTAACCCATAACGGTAAGCCTCTCGCCCTTACTCAAGGGTGCTTGGCCAAAAAGTGGGCCAACAAATTTGTTGTCTTCAAGATATCATAGCTAACGACAATCTGATCCCATGGGACGATCTCTCCAGTAAATTTAAGCTGCCTTTATCTAATAAGAGGACATAACATTTTATGCAATGCTTTTAATCTCCTTCAGCTTCCCAAAACTTGTACCGTTAATGATAACCATTTTCTCTCCTTTGTTTGGAGTGATGGAAGCCCGATTGGGAACCTTAAACCTATCTCTATTTATAAAACCCTCTCCTCTAAATTCAGCATCCTTAACCATCTCAACTCTATTTGGTATTCTAACCTCTCGCATGCTCAATGGAGCAATATTCTAAAGGCCTTTTGGGGTTCTCCACTGGCTCCTAAGAAGAAAACATTCAGATGGCTTTTACTACTTGATAAGATGCCTGTCAGATCTGATTATATGAAAGAGGATCCGTGCTCTATTTGTAAAGTCAAGGAATCCAGTAGACACATCTTTTTTGACTGCATTATTGCTAAGGAAATTTGGCTTATGTTTGGTTTTACTCTTCCATTGCATAGTTGTATTCTTGATGTTGTTACTGGGTGCATTAAAGGCATTAAGAAAGATACTAATATGTTTTGGAATTTACTTTTTGGTGATATCCTTTGGTATTTATGGAAAGTTAGGAATTTAGAAAAGTTTTGAGGGCAATAAAGGGCCCTTACTGAGTCTTTTGAAGTCTCACTCTCCACTCCGTCTGCTTGCAGGTTACCATGGTTTTCAGACTAAACAAAGAGAAGTTTCAGAGATTCCTATCAGATGGACACACTACAGTATTCATCTTCGAGCTATCACATGGTTACACACAGGGAAGAACCAATGCTGAGAGAACCCCATTTGTGAACGCCCTATATGCTCTCATGGAAGAAATCAGAGGAAATGGCCATCTGGTGCAACAACAGATGATCCAATCTGCCAGGATGCTGGATGATCGCAGACTAGTATGGATGGAAGGACTTGCATGATGGATCACCTGGATTTAGTCCAGGCATGTACCTTGGACAGTCTTTTTTGTAATTAGTCATCCCTAGTTTTGTAATTAGACAACCGTTGTCCATAACCCAATCATTAGTCAGACATGTATTTTGTGCAGAGAACTTGTTTTGACGTAGCATGTACAAGAAGATCTTATTTTACATAGTTATGATATACTGATAAATTTGTAACTCTCATTTTTGTACCTCAGTTTATTCGCTATTATTAATACAAAAAAAATAGTTTAGATGACTAATATTAGTGAAAAGTGTCGTCGAAGAATTAGGACAATTTTTAGTGTCTACAACATGAAAACCCACTCTATACTCGAGGTCTAAGTTGATCACATTTGTCAGTTTAGTGTCTTGGTGCGAGTTGTTGTTTAGTGTCTAGTGATTCCTTGGGTTATTCTTGTTGTATAGTGTTGTCATCATTGTTTGATTTAATTATTAAATTAATTAATTGATTTGTATAGTTTAATAATTTTAAATTAAAATTAATGGATTAATATAGTTTATAATAATAAATTAAATAAATAGTCGATATAAATATTTTAAAATTAACAGGTGATTATTATTGTTAATTATCCTCGGTTTTATATTTAAACTAATAATTTAATATCATTATTATGATTGAGGATTAATTATTATTTATTTAATTATTTGTCGTGGTTTATAATATTATGTGGGTATTTTTTTATATTTCTTTGATTATTTTATTAGTGGGCTTTTATAATTAATTGTGCCCATTGTTTTATTTATATGGGTTGATTATATTATTATTAATTTCCTTTTACCCCCTTGGTTATTTAGTTATTTGTTTATTCTACCTGCCCTATTTTACCATTGGTTGTGAGCTTGGTAAGTTTGGTAAATATTATTTTATTTTATTTTTGCATTGGTATATGGTATGGTAGGTATACTATATTGTTTCATTGAATTTTTTGATTGGTTGAGGTTTTTCTATAGTTTTGTTTTATTTTTTATAAATTTGGTTGCCTGTGTGTTCACGGTGGTTCGCTTCTCTACATTTTTAAGTTGAAAGCTTTGCATTTAGTTTGAGTTTTGGATTGGATTTCCGAAAGATTTTTGGTTGAAGGTTTCGTTTGAAGATTGTTGGATTGATTGCCCTTCATCAGTTATTCTTGTCGGGATTGTGATTTCCACGTTGGAGATTCTTATTTTTCTCTCTACAAATTTCATTTATGAAAAGATTGTATGCACGATACCTGTTAAAGATTGTATTGGGATTAGATTGAATTTTAGAGTATTCAATTTGTGCTTGAGGGAGAGATTTAGGAAGGTTGGGATTTGTATTTGATTGATTGATTGATTTTAAATTTCTAAAAGTGTTGACTGTTGGGAAGTGTTTATTCTGTATTCTCCTTTAATGGACTTGTATTCCCCTTATTTGTAACTATATGGAATTTTATCATGATTTTGGAATGTTTGGCATTCTCCTTATGTGTCTTATGCATTATCCCAAAGTTTTATGCATGATTGCAAGTTTGTAATTCTCTATGACTTTGTCAAGAGTTGTTTATTGTCTTATTGTCACTTGCATCGTGGCCATAGACCATTTGTGAAGTTCTGTAGATGTGATAGGGCTCGGAATAGCCTTTGTAATGTTTTCTTGTAGCTATTGTGCTGTTATTATGTCTTCCCTTGTTGATGTGCAAACAGGGTGTCATTCTAAGCACTTTTGGAGAGTGTTTAAGACTGTATGTTGATGATTAATTCTTTCCATGAGTGTGTAATCCCTTAATTATGTGTTTCCCTTATGATTTTTCGATCTCCTGAACCTTTTGGGAGTTCTCTTGGGTCTATTGTGATCTCCTATGCAGACCTGGGCAAGGGACATTTTCTTATTTGTCAAATTTCCCTGATTTTATTACCCAAAATGTCATTTCTAAGACCCATAATGATGCACAATTCACCCAAAAAACTAGGGAATTAACCCAAAAAACTATTATGGCTACTAGGGATGCTAATCTGCAAACTAGGAGTGCAAAACAGCTCTAGGGGTGCCGAAATTGGCAGTTTGAATTGTATGATTAGTTTTTGGATTTTGTGCATTTTCCAAAGGCATTTTTGGATTGAATTAAGTTTCTCTAACTTGTTTATGATGTAATTTGATCTTTTCATAATGATTTTATGCTCTGGTATGAGGTTTTGTGCCCTACCGTTAAGGATTGTGCTTATGTGTTTGATTGCTCCAATGAGAGGAAGGATGCCTTATTGTTGAGGAATGTTTATGAGAACTCCAATGGGATGTTATTGCCTCACTGTTGAGTATTGGAGTTTCTCTTGGATTGGTCTTGTTTTTATACCTATGTTATAGTTCTTTTATTGCCATGCTTGGTGAAGTTTCTTATTTTGTATATCTCTTGTGAGCCTTCTTGTTGTGGTTTTCATGTTATTGGTTGTTTTGCACCTTGGTTTACCAAGTCTTGTTGGGTTGTAATTCCATGGTCATGTTTTGCATTGTTATGTTATTACCCTAAAGGTCTAGGAGCATGCTAGGGGGGAGTGGGCTTCCAAGTGAATGATTGGGATTGCATGGAGTAGATGGCCAGGTTACTCAAAGTCTAGATCACCGGAATATCTCATTGGGAGTTTATGCTTTGTAATCAAGTGATAATCTAATTAATAATTTTGGGGGTTTGGGTAGAATAGCTCATCTTAATAAGATAAGAATTAGTTGGTGGCCCCTCTGCATTGCCCAGTGGTAGAGATCAAGGATAGGATTGGGAAGGCCTTGGTAACCCAGGTAAGATAATCTCCCTTACTTCATAGAGGTTGACATGGCTCCGCATGTGCATCTAGGATGGTTGGGATAGGTGCCCAAGTTCCCATTTGTCATATGCGATGACACTCTTTTCCTACATGTAGGTCCTAATGCCTCGAGTCTTAATTTCATGTGTTGACTTTGGAGGATTTATGATTGGAGATTTTGTGATTTGCATTCTTGCACTTGTTTTGTATTGGCCTTCCTTTGGTTGTTAAGTTTCAGCTTAGATCTAGAGTGTGAGTGGGATCTTGTGTCATCTCCTAGTAGGGGGTGGTTCCTTATGGTTCCACATGATCGAGTGGTTTGATGCTTTCTTCCATTGGGATGTTCTTCATTGGAATCTCTTGTGTGGATGTGGATCTCTTGCCTTCTCAGCTATGAATGTATATTTTTAGATATTGATGTATATGATTCATATGGCATATGTATGTATTGGATACATGATGTAATTGTAATGTAAATAAGAGTTATGCTTCTTGTTGTAAAATGATATTGCATTCATGTGAGATGGTAGATGATGTATAAGTAAGCATACTGATGTAGCATGTGTATCTTGGACATTGATTCATTAATTATAATAATGGTATTGGATTTTATGACATGCATTTGGTCTCTCGTAATATTGGAAATGTGATAGGTTATATTGGAATTGGAATATGATGTTAGAAATGTATAAGTGATCAAGATTAGGAAAATTTGGTATTGGTGATTTAAAATAAACTTAAAAGGGGATGGTTTATGTATGTATAGTACATGGATGTATTCATACTAAACGATAGTAAATGTTTATATGTATATGCATGGAAGGAATAAATAATGTTAGAGATATTATCACGAGTTATAGTAATGTTCATGTAGTTATTTATTATGAATAGATTAGGTAATGGAGTTAAGATATGCTAGGGAATGCTTAGATGCATCATGTTTATTTCCACTCGTGTTATGTGTTCTTGAGATTATGTTATGATGATTAGATGTTATTCTTGTTATTGAATGTTTGATGCATAGGAGGAGATAGTTATTTATGTGGCATTGGTAGATGTTTTAATTTTTTTTTAATCTCTATTTGCATGTTAGTTAGTATATTTCTCTAGGGTGTTTTGGTGGGCATTACATCTGGTATCAAAACTCATGTTCATACACTAGGTACTCTAGTTTCATATGAGCCCATTGTGCGTATTAGCACTTTAGTGTGGGATTAGCCACATGATTATCCTTAGTAGTTCTTTAATTGTGTTTAGTTGCCCTAGATTTAATCTTATAGTGTTTTGCATCTTGCTTAGACAAGATGCCTACTAGAGGTAGAGGTTGTGGTCATGTGGGTACTTGATGGAATCCTCGTCCTGAGGTTTCTGAAGTGTCACATCATGAGTAGCAACACCAAGGCCAGCAAGGGGGTGATGCAATTCCTTAGTTGTTCAATGTGCTTTAGGAGATTCTTGGTCGTTAATTTGGGACTAAGGCAGGAGGAGAACCAACAAGAGTGTGTGAGGGAGCGTTCACATTCACCTTGGAGGAGAGTTGAGGTGGATTACGATGTGGTTATAGTAGGCCATATGAGAGATATTTTGAGGTCTCACCCTCCTACTTTCGATGATTTTAGCAGTGGTATGGACGCAGAGACTTGGTTGTTCGATATGTGAAAGTGTTTTTCTATACATCCATATAGTAGTAATACCAAGGCGAGGTGTGCAATCATGCATCTTCGTGATTTTACGTCTACATGGTGGTGTATGGAGGAGCAAAAATTGCATTTAGATTTTGCGACAATTTCATGAGAGTTTTTTTTGGAGCGGTTTCGTGCTCATTTCTTGTTAGATCATTGGAGGCAGAGGAAGGCAAATGAGTTTCATGTTTTGAGGCAGTAAGATGTGTCAGATGAGTAGTACGAGCGTAAGTTCTTTGATCTTAAGAAGTACTATGGGATAGCAGATGATGAGCCAATGTTGATTCAACATTTTGTTAGAGGTCTCTGTGACCGCATTAGCGGTGAGGTTTGGATGCACAAACCTAAGACTATGGAGGTAGTTGTAGAGAATGCGTGTTTGGATAAGGAGAACTTGACTTTGGCTTTAAGAGGTACACCTGGTGTGTAGACTATTAGCACTCCAATTTTGGGATCAAATGTGAGAGGTGTGCAGTCACAGGTGTTGGGACATTCTAGGAGTGATCCTCCATCATTCAGAGGTGAGTATTTTCAGTAGAAGGATATTTATGAGAATCGTAATGTTCCCATAGACACAAATCACGAGGTGACAAAGAGAGTAGCAGGCAACATGTTATTCACTTTCAGGCAACACAGGGTTCTCAACAAAACTCTAGTGGAGGTAGTTTTCAGCAACCCAATGTGCCTTTAGTCATTCATGGTTTCAATTGAGGGAGTTGTTTCATTTGTGGTCATTAGGGACATTATGTAGTGAGTTGTCCTTAATGATCTACTCAAGTATATGTTCAACGTCCAACAACTTTAGAGCCCACAACAAGTGATGTAGGGCAGTCTCATCATATATATGTGACGATGGATAATCATCAGGGTGAGCATCATAGTGCAGTAGGCGAGGTTTCAGGTCATGGACGAGAAACATTCTTTGGTGCCCATGTACATTTTGTAGCATTGATAGTTGATCCTCAGGGGTCGCGACATGGAGTAGGTAAGAGTCCAAGGGGACCTGAGTGATGATTCATCAGTGTTTTAGGGAGGATGCAACATGTTGAGAGACTTACTTTCCTACTTGTTTTAGGCTTCCAAGAGTAAGCCTGGGACAAGGGGGAATGGTGTAGTGCCCCTTCCTAATTCATCTTTCCTTTTTGTGCATTGTTAGACTATATTATCATAGCTAAGACTATTTTGTGATGCTTTGATTAGATATTTATGGGTTTACTTATGATTTAGATGCTTCCTTATGGATATTAGATATATTATATTGACATCATGATTACTTGTGGATGATGACATTCCTAGATTATTGTGATGATGGATTACTCTTCCATGATTGATATGTATTCATGTTATATGTGTGATTCATGTTTGCTTATGGTGATTTGATGATATCATGTTGTGTACTAACCCTATCTTATGATGAGGATGACTATGATAGTGCTTGTTGATTGTGAGTGTCTTCTACTACGGTTGTGAAAGGGATGATGTCATACCACTTATTCATGAGCATGATATGGCATTGCGATTCCCCTTCACTTGTCTTCCTAGTATATGATATATGTTATTATATGTTGTTGTACTTGAGTTGGTGATGACAAGTTTGCAGGTATCAGACATCAACTCCACCTAGCTTCACAGGTCTGAGTGTGTCTTATCCCAATGGCAAGTTGACCGGAGATGACATGAAAAACCACTCTATACTCTAGGTTTAAGTTGATCACCTTTGTCAGTTTAGTGTCTTGGTGCAAGTTGTTGTTTAGCGTCTAGTGATTCCTTGGGTTATTCTTGTTGTATAGTGTTGTGATTATTGTTTGATTTAATTATTAAATTAATTAATTAATTTATATAGTTTAATAATGTTAAATTAAAGAAACAAAAAAGAAATTGACTAGAACCCTGCAATAACAAATATGGGCTGAGATGTATAAATTGAAAATTGTGGTATCACTTGTGCTGGTTCGTGCAACACACCAAGAGAAATCAAATGAAAAGTAATTTGCATCCATGATCGGGGTACATCATTGTCTTCATTAGTGGATGGGTAATTTTTTTTTTTGGTAAAGTTCTCCGACAGGAAAATTTAGAGAAGCGCGCAAAAAAAATTGTTAATCATGGAACACAGGATAAAGAGTGATCATTAGTTGGCACCAAAGGGATAGACATTGGTTTATATTAGAATAGCAGTTTTACAAACCCTAGAATTCATTCTGCCTGCAAACTCCAAGCGATCCACAGTCTGGATAATTGCAATTGTGTGGAAGGATACACAGTGACCAAAAGCAACAATGCCAACAACCATACCTGAATAAAGATCTAGATTCAGAAAACCCTAGCCTTTTGTAGTGGCGAAGCAAATCTGGCAGAACTACAATGGTAAAGATCATCTGATTCTTTCCAAGAGCCTTCGTCAAAATTTAGGGCATAATTGAATTCATCATAATGAGATCGGAGTGGCTTGCAAGGGTAAATGGATCTGAGCCTGCGAACAAATAATCTCCATTTAAGGTAATATTATAATGATGAATAACTCTGTGCGATCGGAAATGGCCGATAGAAGGCATTTGGGTTCATGGGCGAATGTGGGCTGGGAAGACCCACCTCATGTTCCGCAGTGGGTTTACACGAATGACAGATGGAAGGACATGGCAATACAGGTAAACCAGAGTGGAAATAACAAGGTTTTTCGGTCAGTTTCAAAATACTTTCAAGGCTTCTTTCGGAACAGACGTAGTGTGGCATGGAGGCAGAATAACAATGGAAGGAGATTCACTCGAGGGCATTTTAATAATGGTGTGAATCAAGGGAATTCTAAGAAGCAATTGAAGGGCTTTTCAGGGAAATGGTCTTTGGATATGGATAATCAGCGAACGTTTGCTAGGGTTGTTGGCTTGGCAAATAAGGAGACTACGGCTAGGGTTTCTGTTTCTTCACACTAGGTGGGAAATAAGGTAAATGTGAACCTCAAGGAAGCTAGTCCGGAAAAGGTAAGTAAGATACCTATTGATCCTATTCTGCTAAGGGTTTCTTCATCACAGGTTTGGGCTCCTATCCCTTGTATCGATCTTCTGGGTTCCTTTGTCAATAAGAAAGCAAACTATTTGCATACAAATGCTATTTCTAGATAAATTTGGGGTGATCAAATTAGTTTGTTAAAGCTTTATCATAAATTGCAGAAAAGATGGGGGGATATGCATTATTTTCAATTATTATCTGCAACTGCTTTTATTATTGTCTTTGATTCTCCTTCTTTTAGAGATGAGGTTTTAAGAACTTCGCATCATTGGTTTGGAAAACATTTAATTTCAATTGCGGCTTGGAAACCTTTTTTTGTTCCTGCTTGGTCTAGTTCGAAACTTATTCCTTTCTGGTTTGGTTTACCTAAAATTCCTTTTGAATTTATGGGTCCGGATGTTCTTGAGCAAATTGGAAATACTATTGGAACTTTTTTAACATCTAAAATGGACTTTGTGGAGGGGGAGGTTCTGGTAAAAATTTGTGTTCTTATTAACCCTAACAATGTTTGCCCCCGTACTTATAATATCAAGTCTCGTGATAGTATTTGGCACCAGTCAATTGAGAGATTAGATATGGAGCTTCTTAAGTCTCCTTTACTTTTGGATGCTCCGTTACTTATGGATTTTAAGAAAAACTAGCAGGTTGTTGGCTCTGTCCCTAAATCCCTTAATAAAGATAGTTTGTCGGCAGGACCTTCGGTTGAAGGATGTGGAAATGTCTCTTCGCATAAATTGGTAGAAACAGGTCACATTAATCTTGAAAATAATCCATTATGTCGTAGTTCTGGGAAACCAAATGATTAGACTTCGGGTTCGATCTCACTTTCGTCTTTACTGCAGACATTTTCTAATAACGGGGGTATAGTGATGGATGGTAATCCCCCGATAAATGGAGTAGATCACTCATTGACTATAGATTTCCCCAAGATGCCAAATAATCACATAAAGGGTAAGGACGACAATTTTTCTTCATGCACTCACCAGGAGGTTTTGGATTCTTCAAAGAATGTGAATTTAGATAAAAATGCAGTGGTTGATATGGAAACTATTAAACAGGTACCTGTCATAGGTTTTCCTAATGATGCTTCTTTAGTTTAGGAAATTAAGAATTTGGTGTCTAATAATTTCCCTTTGAATGTTGAAATTAATATGGCTAATGAATCTTCCTCAGGGAATAGTAATCCGTCAGAGGTTGTCCCTGTTATTATGCTAGATGAGAATTTGGTACAACAAGTAAATGATATTTTTAACAATCATGCACATCAGATGGATGAGGGTATTACTAATAGAGTTGTTTGTTCAATTGAGAATGATTTGGGGGGTATAAACTTGACCCTTCCAATTTTTGCATCTGCTAATCCTTTTGCGGTTTTGGCTACAATAGAGTTGGGTTTTGAAGATAATCTAATTATCTTGGCTTCTACAAAGTCATGCAAGAGTTTACCAATTGTCAAAACAACTCTGGGTTTTTCACCATCAATGGTTTCTCTTGGGAGGGGTAGGCCCCCAGATAATCTTAAGACTCAAATGGAAATTTATGCTGGAATTCAAAAGACTTTGTCCCTTTCTCCTGTTGGTGGGCAAGGGAGGCGTTCAGTCTCTCTTGGTAGGCCTAAGAAAACATGCCTAACTCCTGTAAGTGTAAAAAGAAAGAGGAGTAAAAGATCTATGACTAGTCCTCCTGTAACAAGATCAGGGGCTGTGAAATGTAATTTGCAAGGTTGCTTTGGGGAAAGCAAAAATTCTTCGATTAATGGGAAGAGGGGAGCTTCGGCCTCCCCTCAAGGACAATGAGAATTATTTCTTGGAATGTTAGGGGCTTAAATGCCCCTAACAAAAGACACTTAATTAAGTCTCAGATGGACTTAATTAAGTGTGATATTTTATGTTGCAAGAAACAAAATTGTCAAAGGAGTCTGCTGGTTTGGTTTTTTCATCTTGGAGAAGGTGGATTTTTCTTTCTTCTCCTACTTGTGGTGCTTCAGGAGGTTTGGCACTGCTTTGTAATAATTATAATATTGAGGTACAATTAGTGGCATCTGCTACAAATTGGATGTTGACTTTAGTTATAAGCAAGATTTCAAAGGTTAAATTCTGGCTTTTTCACATTTATGCTCCGTCAGGAATTCAAGGAAAGAGTAAGTTATGGGGTGAATTAAAGAGGGTTTCTTCTCCCTTAAGACATGGTTCCTTTATTATCTTCGGGGGTGATTTTAATGCAATCACTGATTTAGATGAGAAAAGAGGAGGTGTTGTCCCTAATAAAAGGATTATGGATGATTTTGGGGATTTCATTTCTGATATGAGCCTTTTTTATTGTAAGTCTCAGAATGGGGTTTTCACATGGACAAACATGAGAAGGGATTTTTCTCAGATTGCTAAGAGATTAGATCAGTTTTTGTTATCTGCGAATTGGATTGATTCAGATTTTGAATTCTTTTCCTCTATTCTACCGGTCTCGGGTTTTGATCATTTTCCAATTTTCCTTTCAGTTATTGAGGATAGGGCTTCTTTTAAGTCTCCATTTAAATTTGAGCCCATGTGGTTTAGGGATTCTTCCTTTTTGCCTTTGCTTATGAAATGGTGGAATTTTGCTCCTTTTTGTTCTAGGTCCCGTATGTTTCAGATTGCTAAGAAGTTGAGTTATTTGAAATTGAATATTAGGGAATGAAATATCTCACATTTTAAGAAAAATTTTCAGGAGAAACAAAGGATTCAAGATATGATTGAGTGTCTTAATACTCACGTGCTTCAACATGGTATGGTGCCACAAGTTTTTGATGAATTGGAGTCATTATAATTACAGCTTGAGGAGGTGTTAGCTAGAGAGGAAATCTATTGGAGACAGAAATCTAGAGAGTTATGGCTTTCAGATGGTGATAGGAACACAATTTTTTTTCATTCTTCAACTAAGATTAAAAGATGTAAGAATAAGATATCTAGTATTCAGTATCAGAATGGAAATTTATTGACAGAGCCAGAGGACATTGCTTCAGAGGCAGTTAGGTTTTTTAAGTCATTATTATCTTTGGAAAATGGAAATCTCAATAATGATATTATATCTAATATTTCTCCTTTAGTATCTTTGGAAGACAATAAGATGTTGATGTCTCCCTTTTCCTTAGAAGAAGTTAAGAGTGTTGTCTTTGCCATGAATCCGGATAAAGCTCCGGGACCAGATGGTTTTACTCTATTTTTTCAAAAATGTTGGGATTTTGTGGGAAATGATGTTTTATTGGCTCTTGAGGAAGCTAGGAGAAATAGGTTTGCTTTAAAAGAAATTAATACTACAATGATTGCAATTATTCCTAAAAAAGAGGATACTAAGACTTTTGTTGGCTTTCATCCCATTGCTTTATGTAACACTTTGTATAAGATATTTACGAAGGCAATTTCCCTTAGGTTGGCAAAAATTCTACCTAAGATCATTTCATTGGAGCAAGGTGGTTTTGTTCCTGGAAGGGAGACGACATAGGGTGCAATTGTAGCACATGAGGTGTTGCATTCTATTTCCACCCAAATAACCCTGACCATGATACTTAAACTAGACATGATGAAGGCTTATGATAGAGTAGAGTGGGGGCCTTTATGTGTTGTTCTTGATAAGTTAGGTTTTTCCAAAGCTTGGGACAAATGGATTAGTGCATGTATTTCTTCTGCAAGATTTTTAGTTTTAATTAATGGTTCTCCCTGTGGTTTTTTCACTTCCTCCAAGGGCTTGAGACAGGGATATCCCCTTTCTCCCTTTTTGTTTATTCTCCTAACTGAAACCTTTAGTTGGGCTATTAGGGTTGCTAAAGGTATAAGGATTCAGAATATTCCCCAAAGTATTTCTCATTGTCTCTTTGCAGATGATACTTTGTTATTTGGAAATGCTTCATTAGTTGAGGAAAAAGTGATTAAACGAATAATACAAAATTATGCATCATTTTCTGGTCAGAAAGTGAATGGTAATAAATCAAAAAATTTCTTCCTTAATACATCATAACTGGTTCAACATAGGTTGCAATCCTTTTGGGGATTTGAGACTGGAAATCTTCCATGTACTTACCTTGGGATTCCTTTCTTTGTTAAACAAGATAAGATTGGTTTTTGGGATAAGATTATTTTGGTCATTTCTAAAAGAATTCTCTCATGGAATCATAGATGGTTAACTTTGGCGGGTAAAATTGTTCTCATCAATTCTGTTTTGAATGTTGTTCCCATATATCTCATGTCTATTTTGAAGTCTCCAAAAGTAGTTATTGTTAGTTTACAGGATACTCTTAGAGATTTTCTTTGGAACAATAATAAAGATGGCAAGAAGAAACTCCCTTTAATTGCATGGGATAAGGTATGTTTGCCTAAGGAACTTGGGGGAACAGGAATTCAGAGTCTGGACAATCAAAATTTAGCCTTAGGTGCTAAGTTGGTTTGGAAATTATATGACAAGACTAGCTCCTTATGGGCACAGATTATGTTTGCCAAATACTTAAATAATGGACCGAGAGAGTACATTTTTAAAGTCTCAAATTTGCCTTCGGGTTCTGCTATTTGGAATTTCCTTTGTAAATGTAGATCAATTATTTTGCCTCATCTCTCATGGATCGTTCATAATGGTAGAAAGGTCAGATTCTGGGCTGAAGTATGGAATGGACACACCCCTCTGGTGAATATTAGGGATTGGTCTCCTCTGAACACTATTCTTTCCTCCCTTTGGGGTGTTTTTGCAGCAAATTATTTTGAAATTGTGACTAGTGGACCCCTTAAGCTAGCTAGATGGAAGTCGATTGATTTCTTAGATGTTGATCAAAGTATGAAACTAGATTTTGAGAAGATTTTGGGGGATAGAATTGTATTTCTTTCTGATTTTGAGGATGAACTAATTTGGACAAAGAATATTTCTGGTAAGTACACTGTTAAAGATGGTTACAACTCTCTTTTGGTTGCTAAAGATTTATCATCTTGGCCTTATAAGTTGTTTTGGCATTCGACTTGTCTTCCTAAAGCTGGAGCCTTTGCTCAGTTGGTAGTTCAGGACAGAGTCCTTACAGGTATGAGACTGGACAGGCTTGGTATTACTGATATTTTCCCTTGTGTCCTTTGTAACAAAAAAATGGAATCTTCTTCACACCTGTTCCTACATTGTGATTATGCTTATGAATGTTGGCAGTGGTTGTTTGAGAAGTTAAATATATCCTTTGTTATTGGTAAGGATCTCATTTCCCATTTTAGATCTTGGCCCTTTATGTTTGCCTCATATTTTTATGCATGCCTTTGGATCATATCTCCATCTATTGTGATTTGGAATGTTTGGCTAGAGAGAAACAACATGATATTTAAAAAACAAGTTCTCATGTGTCTGAGGTTCTATTAAAAATTGAGTCTTCAATCTCTGAGGTTGCTTTGTCATTTATTTATAAGAATTTGGAAAATCTTACTTCTTTTTCGCATTGGGATAGTAGAGTTACTAGAGTTTGGAAGATCCTGTCGGTTTTACCCTCTCATGGTTCAATTTTAAAAAAGAATGATGCAATAGGCAAGAGATTCTCTGCTAGATGGAAAACTCCTCCGTAGGGGCACTTTAAACTGAATTTTGATGGGGCCTCTCATGGTAACCCTGGGTCGGCTGGGGTAGGCATGGTAATTTATGTTCACAATGCAAATTTTATTCGAGCTAAGTGTCATGCTATTGGTTTTAAAACTATCAATTATGCAGAATTCCATCCTTTGTCTTTTGGATTGGATATGGCAATCTCTTTGGGAATCAAGGACTTAATAATTGAAGGTGATTCTATGGTGATTATTCAATGTGTTATGGAAAAGAAATCGAATTGTTGGAATTTGTAGTATATACTTGATCTCATTTTACAAAAATTAGAATTGTTTGAATCTTTTTTGTTATCCCATTATTATAGAGAAGTTAATAAGATTGCAGATTATTTGGCAAATTTAGCCATTGATAGCAATGCTAATCAGCAAGAGGTGGGTTTTGAGGAAATTCATTCTAGGGTATGGGAAGGTTTGCAAAAATAGTTATGTGATTTTCTTGAGTAATGTTGATGTAAAATTTTATGATGATAATTATTCCCGCTTTCCCCTTTCATTTCAAGTATTCATCTTCGTTGTTTGAAGGAGAGTTCGGTCTCATGGTATTTGATACAATAGTGTTTTTCCAAAGGTTTTTTTGATACTTTCTTTTTTGGCAGGAAGGTTTTTGGCTCATGGGATTTGGCACAAGGCTTTGGAAAATTTTGTCTTCTTCCATTGATAGCAGCTGTGGAGTCTACATTTGAAATTTATCCGATGGGTTTGCAAATTGCCATATGGGCTCTATGTAAAACTGGTATTATATGTGTTGTGACCGTATTTTGTATGTGGTTTTGGGTGGGATGTATAAACTGATCTTTTAGATACTATAGGTTTATTTTATGAGCTGTGACCGAAGGTTTTCTTCCCAGGGTTCTTTCCTCCAGTATGCTCTTTGAATCCTGTGTAAAAAATAAAAAATATTAATAAATTTTTTTAGTGGAATAATCCACTTTTATTGAAAAAAAATGTTAAATTAAAATTAGAGTATTCAATTTTTACTTGAGGGAGAGATTTAGGAAGGTTGGGATTTGTATTTGATTAATTGATTTTAAATTTTTGAAAATGTTGATTGTCGAAGTGTTTATTTTGCATTCTCCTTTAATGAACTTCTATTCCCCTTCTTTGTAACTATATGGAATTTTATCATACTTTTGGAATGTTTGGCATTCTCCTTATGTGTGTTATGCATTATCCCAAAGTTTTGTGCATGATTGCAAGTTTGCAATTCTCTATGACTTTGCTAGGAGTTGTTTATTGTCTTCCTGTCACTTGCATTATGGCCAAAGACCATTTGTGAATGTTTGGAGATGTGAATGGTCTTGGAACAACCTTTGTAATGTTTTCTTATAGCTATGTGTTATTATGTCTTCCCTTGTTGATGTGCAGATAGGGTGTCATTTTGGGCACTTTTGGAGAGTGTTTAAGACTATTTGTTGATGATTAATTCTTTTTGTGAGTGTGTAATCCCTTAATTATGTGTTTCCCTTTTTTTTTTTGATCTCCTAAACCTTCTAGGAGTGCTCTTGGGTCTTTTGTGAGCTCCTGTGCAGACCTGGGCAAGTTCCCTTTTCTTATCTGTCAATTTTCCAAATTTTTTTGCAATTTTACCCAAAATGCCATTTCTAAGACCCATTACACTGGGCAATTTCCCAAAACATTGGGGAATTAACCTAAAACACCATTCTGGCTACCAGGGGTGCTAATCTGCAAACTAGGTGCGCTAATTTTTTCTAGGGGTGTCAGAATTGGTAGTTTGACTTGTATGATTGGTTTTTCGGATTTTGTGCATTTTATAGAAGCATTTTTGGATTGCATTGAGTTTCTCTGAGTTATTTATGATGTCATTTTATCTTTGCATAATTATTTTGTGCACTGGAATGAGGTTTTGTTCCCTACCATTGAGGATTGTGCTTATGCATTTGATTGCTCCAGTGAGAGGAAGGATGCCTTGTTGTTGAGGAAGGTTTATGAGAACTCCAGTGGGATGTTATTGCCTCAGATTGGAGTTGCTCTTGGATTGGTCTTTGTTTTATACCTATGCTTTCGTTCCTTGATTTTCATGCTTGGTGAAGGTTCTTGCTTTGTACGTCTCTTGTGAGCCTTCTTGTTGTGGTTTCAATGTTATTGGTTCTTTTGCACCTTGGTTTACCAGGTCTTGTTGGGTTGTGAGTACATGGTCATGTTTTGCATTGTTATGTTGCTACCTTGAAGGTCTAGGAGCATGCTAGGGTGAGTGGGCTTCCACATGAGTGATTGAGATTACGTGAAGTAGACGACCAGGTTACTCGGAGTCTAGATCGTTGGAACATCTCATTGGGAGTTTATGCTTTATAATCAAGTGATAATCTAATTGATAATTCTTGGGGTTTGGGAAGAATAGGTCATATTAATAGGATAAGAAATGGTTGGTGGCCCCTCCGCCTTGCCCCATGGTAGAGATCTGGGATAGGATTTGGAAGGCTTTGGTAACCCAGGCAAGTTAATCTCCCTTACTCCGTAGAGGTTGAGATGGCTTCACACATGCATCTAGGATGGCCAGGATATATTCCCATTTGTCGCATGTGATGAAACTCTTTTCCCTACATGTAGGTCCTAGTGCCTTGAGTCTTGATTTGATGTGTTGCCTCTCGAGGATTTATGATTGGAGATTTTGTGATTTGCATTCTTGCACTTGTTTTGTATTGGTATTCTTTTGGTTGTTAGGTGTCAGCCTAGATCTAGAGTGTGAGTGGGATCTTGTGTCATCTCCTAACACAGGGGGTGGTTCCTTATGGTTCCACATGGTCGGGTGGTTTGATGCCTTATTCCATTGGGACGTGTTGACGTATGTTTTGACGCAGTCGCCAACAATCAAGTAGTCAATGTGAACACTCACCACCTCTCCTAAAAAGTAATAAGTTCTGGGGAAATGATCAATCCAAGGTCTCTATAGTCGGGTCTCGACGGTGATGGGCAACTCATGGTTAATGTGGTTGTACTTGTTAAGGGGCCTGCTGGTTGAAACTAAATTCCAATAATTTTTAATAACTTAACTTCTTCTTTTTTGTGTTTTATGATTTAAGATTTTCCTAGAACAAAATTGCAAAATATAGGGAAACAAGAAAATAACAATGAAACCAATTCAATAACAACTTAATGAACTACTCAATTAGTACCCTGCAATCCAAAAATCATCAAATATTATCCAAATTAGCATTCAATAACGAACATCCAATAAACCTACAAAGTTAGCAACCTCACAGATTCATGGAAAGAATATCACCACAATATCGTTTATCCCAGTAATTCTCATACACCACTTACGTGCGTAGTATGATTCATAAAGCAATAAACAGAATATCAGAACAAGTTGTTGATTTCAAACAATAGACATTACCAGACTGCAAAGAACAAACTAATAGAACATATGCATAGATAAGGCAATCTATAAGCTGCTTCTTGTATTAATTTCAAACAATGTATCACAAAAACTTCTCAAATTCATAACAATCTACAAAAATAATCTAAAATCTCTAAGTGGGCCTCAAATCATCAATTTATGGACCCTTACAAATGAATCAAACTCCTCAATTTATAGAGTTTTCTACCCTACTTTCTCAGAAATAAACCTAATCTAAATTAAGAACTAAAAAGCAAGGAGTAGCAGTTGACTTGCAAGTCTCTGCCTCTATACTCCAGTTAACTATTATGAAACAGAGACTGGGTGAGCACTACAAAGACCGTGCTACATGAGCTAGGCTTTCATAGTCATGCAAAACTTTGCTCAAAATTGAAGCGTGATTTGGAGGCACAATTGAAGTCCTAGTGGGGTGGTCATACAAAAACTCCTTTTAAAAGTCATGCTATCATTAGCAACTATACGTTTATCTTTCACTTATTTTTATAGGCTTTATAATTGCTGATGATACATGCAATCACTTTGGTAGGAGGATCAATAACATGTTAGATTCTGAACTTGTACTTTAAAAAAATTTCCTTTGCATTCTTTCTTTCACTTTCTAACTCCTCTATTATCTTTGCAGCCTGTTGACACTAGGTTATCAAATAAGTATACTTGTCTATTAATGCAAAACTAAATGGAGCCGGAGCTGCAAAATGTTGTGCCTCATATGCATCCCACTGGCGGAGTACCCGATCTTCCTCCATACCTCTCGCATTGGTTATTCCAAGCCCAAAAACTCCTAATAACTATCCTACAAAATTCTCGTACTTTTCCACTACCTCGAGGAGGGCAGATCGAATATTTGTTATATCATTCACATACTGTTGAAGCATTTCTACCTTCAACTCCAAAATGTATATGTAGGATTGCAATTTTTTACAGTTGTCTCCACCCAAGAGGTCCTCCCTTATTATCTCTTCTTCGCCAAGACTCAAAACTTTATTCAAGACCTGAAACTGTTTGCTGAAAGTGTTGAGCTTCCGCTCCCACTGCTGAGAACAAGAAGCTAATGCTCCTCAAACTTGCATGGCCTTCCTATATTCCTTCATGGTGTTATGCAAAAATAGTCTAATTTTAGATGCATTTATTTGTGCCCATGACTTTGCTGTGGTGGCCACCTGTCTTACCTCAACCAATGCTTTTATATCTCCCTCTGGGAATGACGAGGTTGAAGGTAAATTATCACTTACACATGTATCCAAGGGCTTGCCCATCTCTACCAACAGTTGCTTATATTGTTCCAGTTGTGCCTTGACCTCTAAATGGGAGGTGTGTTCTTTTCTATTCACCCCCTGATAACGCTAGTAGCCAATTCCAACGTATCTAATTCTCCCCACTTAGCATTCTTACCCAGTTTCACCTATGATACTTGGTACTTTGGAGAGCTCTAACCTTCTTCTTGTGTAGGAACTGCTATATCTGCAATCACCTCACCAAAACTAGTTCTTGATAAATGATGTACGGTCTTGGACTTCTTTGTTTTCCTTGGTTCTTCAGTGATTGCCTATTGTAGTGTAACTTTTGGTAGCACTACTTTCCTTTTCTTTTTCTCAAAGGTGAAGTTTAACCATTGTGGCACATCCTTATCTTTTTCACCTTCATGGGGCATGATGTCAGTGGTTACTATGTGCACGTATCAAGAGGAGGAGGTTGTGTACTTTCATCTTCTTTCCCTTGTTCATCTTCCTCATGAGTGCCCTCTGCTGGTATTTGTCTAATTGTCATCCTCATAGGATGTACCTCTGCCAGTGGCACAACTCCCAACCCTTCTTTTACTCCAAAATCTGTAGCCTTTTTCAAAAGTTCAAACCTCCTCTTTGACTTTCTTCAATAATTCCTCAGTACTTTCTTTGGGTTCGACAATTTCATCTGGGTTAGTTGATGTGTTCTTTCAAGAGCTGGACCTTGTCTTATGGGCATACTCCTTATAACCCCTTGACTGGGGAACACCTGAAGTCAATTCCTTTTGCTTCCCTTTCGAAGCGCTTGGCCTAACCCTCAAACTTAGCCACTGCCTAGTTTTATCTATAACAGTTTAAGTTACTCTATCTATATCTATATCCTCCTGTGCCGACCACCTTATTGGAGAGAGAGGATTCTTGTCAATTTATTTCTCCTTATATTCAAAATCTAATAATTCACCATCATCCCTTAGTTCTTTAGGGAGATTGGTCTCTATTTCAAAAATTATTATTTGTGGTACTGACAGCCTATAATAATTCTTTTCTCTAACTTCAAAACCATCTTGGAGGTTTGCCCAAAAATCCTCCAATATAGACTTATACCCTTCATATGCCTTTGGTATTATTTGCTTTAGCTTTCCGTAGGGATCATAGTACTCCCTTGCATAATTAAATTCTTTAAGATTTAAATCCTAAAGTTCCTGCTCTGCTGTCTTTTCTACCTGAATCTTGGAACAAGAGAAGTAACCAATAGAAACTGAAAAATCTATACCTGCCTTGTGTTTTGAAGACAAAAGTGATTGAAGGTCGAGCATTTGCCTGACATATTCTAACAATATAATGTGATCATTGCAATGACACGACAATAATATAGGGTTCCCTGTGAATCCACTAACCCTGATATATGTAGAGCGTTGGTTTTGAATGAACCAACATGCCTATTCCCTAATGATTACCATTGCTTCTGGGCTTATTCTATAACCCATATCACCCGTGAGTTTGATGATGACAGGGAAAAGGAAGACATTGTTTATTCTTTTAAAATGTGAATTTGCGTTGCTTAGAGGGAGTTGTGAGTAATACTCCCACACCTTCTTCTGCCCTTCCTCATCACCTAGCTGGCCCTCTAGTTGCAACCCTGGGAATTTGCTTGCTTGGGTAGCTACCCAGATAACATAGGAGGTAAAGAAGAATTTCTTCGTTTGTTGCACCTCCTTCATCTGTTTATGTATGTTGTTAGAAAGAATTTGGGTTCAATCAAAGTATTGTTTTCCTATTAGTATAGTTGTCATAAAATGGAACATCCAAGGATGGAAGTGCCGACAATCTAACTTGCCGAAGGCCTTGCTCAGCATGATGATTAAGTCTCATTGTGGCTCCTTGAAATTTGCCCTCAAAATGTATGTGGCCTTTAGCCCTGTCTTCTTCTCCTCTTCCAACCAATTCTCATTCATATGCCTTTTGTTTGATGCAATATTCTTATTCCACACTCCGACGACTTCTTCCTCTATAGTCAGGAGTACTTCATCCCTCACAGGGATGCCAAACATAAATCCTAGCATATCCGTTGATAAATCAATCACAGTTCTACCCTAATCATCTATGCACTTTCTGGTGTCTGCATTGTAGAATTGTGCAACAATCATAATAAATTCAAGGGCTTTGACCGATTGCAAGAAAATGGTTGCTTCCACCAGACCTGATCTCTTAATTCTCCTTGGAGGGGACTCTGGACTCGGTCTATCCAATTGTGTTTTGATATCTTCTAACTCAATATGCCCCACCTTTGTATCCGTCACCCATTTGATTTGGTCATTCAACTTTGAAACATAGAAATGTCCTTGATATTGATATTTCATGGTTATAGGAAGTTTGTCCAACTCCTCGCCTCTATTATTGGAGGTTGGGTCCATCTAAATGCTCTGATCTGCAAGAAAGAATCACAAATTATTCCATTGCATAATTAAAAATATCAATAACATCATCCACCTCGGGACTCCGGGGTGGATAACTTCCTTTAAAACAATTGACTTCGAAACTCCGAGGTTTTGGGGTTCCAAGGTTAGAATAGGGTTGAAAAACTAAGTCCGGAACTCTAGGGCCCTGGGGTTCCAGGTGGATAAAAAAAATGGGCTCCAGAACTCTTGGGTTCTAGGATGGACGAGAAAGTTGACTTCGGGACTTCTGGGTTTTGGAGTCTCGAGGTAGTTCAATTGAGTGCCAAAAATATGTTTCGGAACTACGAGACTCTGGGGTTCCGGGATTAAAACAGTGGCCAAATAGGAAATAACTTTGGGACTCTAGGGTTCCGAGGTTGGGAGTAGTTCACTCATATATTTTGAGATGATTTGAAACTCCGAGGTTCCAGGGTAACAGCACGACCCAAAAAAGGATCAACCTCGGGACTCCGGGATTCCGGGGTTCCAGGGTAAAGGGAACTACCAAGCCCGGAACTCTGGAGATTTGGGGTTTGGAAGATCTAGGGCACGTGAAGAGAACACAACATGCAAAATGAGGAAAACAAAAAGGAAAATATAAGCTAAAAAAAATAAAAGATATAAACATGAAAACACAAGGAAGGAGAAAAATGACCAACATGGCGAGAGAAAACACACGAAAAACTCAACAACACGGAGGCACGAAGTCGGGAGGTCACAACTGGAAGGTTTGAAAAACTTGAGTGCACAAATGAACTTAGAAAAGTTCATTCCTCCTATTTATACCTCCGAAACTTCATCCGTATGGTCGCCTTAAATAAGACCTCGGGAGTCCAGGGATCCAGACTTCTGAGGTGAAAGCTAAAAACACAAACAGACCTCGGGACTTCGGGGTTCCGAGGTGAAAAAATAAAAGCAAGCAAAATGACTTCGGGACTCCGGGGTTGCTAAGACAACACAACTTCGGGACTCTGGGGTCCCGAGGTTCCGAAGTGACTAACAACAAAACATGAAGAACTTAGGATTTTGGGACTCCGGAGTCCCAAGGCTTCAACGACAAAAAGGGACAAGGCATGATTTCGGGACTCCGGGGATCCGAGGTTTCGAGGTCATGACAAACATAACAAACAAAAATCTACCTAGGAACTCTAGGGTTATGGGGTCAAAACATAACCAAAACAAACGCCTACTTTGGGACTCTGGGGCTTCAGGGTTCTGGGGTAGGACTTCAAAAAACAAACAAAGGACTCCTTGGGATTCCGGGGTTCCGAAGTTCTGAGGTGTCTAGGCAGAAACTAAAAAAAACAAATCTACAGTAAGCAAATAGAGGGACCCATATTTTCAAGACAAGGAAACTAATGGGGTTAGGTATGTAGGGCATAACAGGACGTTCTTCGTAGGACTCTCTTGCGTGGATGTGGATCCCTTGTCTTCTCAACTATGAATCTATATTTGTAGCAGATTCATGTATACGATTCATATGGCACATGTATGTATTAGATACATGATGTAATTCTAATGTAAATGAGAGCTATGCTCCTTTTTGTAAAAGGATATTGTATTCATGTGAGATGGTAGATGATGTATAAGTAAGCATAATGATGTAATGGGTGTATCTTGGATATTGTTTAATTAATTGTAATAATGGTATTGGATTTTATGATATGTATTTGGTCTCTTGTAATATTGGAAATGTGATAGGTTATATTGGAATTGGAATATGATGTTAGAAATGTATAAGTGATCGGGATTAGGAACATTTGGTATTGGTGATTTAAAATAAACTTAAAAGGGGATGGTTTACGTATGTATAGTACGTGGATGTATTCATACTAAAGGATAGTAAATGTTTATATGTATATGCATGGAAGGAATAAATAATGTTAGAGATAGTATGCACGAGTTATAGTAATGTTCATGTTGTTATTGCTTATGAATAGATTAGGTAATGGCATTGAGATACCCTAAGGAATGCTTAGATGTATTGTGTTTATTTCCACTTGTGTTATGTGTTCTTGAGATTATGTTATGATGATTAGATGTTTTTATTGTTATTGAATGATTGATGCATAGGAGAAGATAGTTAGTTATGTGGCATTGGTAGATGTTTAAAAAAAAAAAATCTCTATTTGCATGCTAGTTAGTGTATTTCTCTAGGGTATTTTGGTGGGCATTACATCTGGTATCGGAGCTCATGTTCATACATTGGGTATCTGGTTTCATATGAGCCTGGTATGTGTATTAACACTTTAGTGTGGGATTAGTCACATGATTATCCCTAGTAGTTGTTTTCTTGCGTTTAGTTGCCCTATATTTCATCTTATAGTATTTTGTGTCTTGCTTAGACAAGATGCTTGATAGAGGTAGAGGTCGTGGTTGTATGGGTACTCGATGAAATCCTTGTCCTAAGGTTTATGAAGGGTCATGTCATGAGGAGAAACAACATGGTCGGCAAGGGGGTGATGTGATTCCTCAGTTGTTCCAGGAGATTCTTGGTTGTTTGAGGCCGAGACAAAACGAGAACCAGTAGGAGGAGTTTCCAGATCTTTGAGGTAGAGTTCGCATTCACCTCGGAGGAGAGTTGAGGTGGATTAGGATGCAGTTGTAGTAGGCCATATGAGAGATCTTTTGAGGTCTCTCCTTCCTACTTTTGATGGTTTTAGCAGAGGTATGGAGGTAGAGACTTGGTTGTTGGATATGTGAAGGTTTTTTGTCATGCATTCGTATAGTAGTAACATCAAGGTGAGGTGTGCGATCATGCATCTTTGTGATTTTGCATCTACATGGTGGCATATGGAGGAGCACAAGCTGCATTTGGACATTGTGACATTTTCATGGGAGTTGTTTTTTGAGCAGTTTCATGCTTGTTTCTTGTCAGATCATTGGAGGCAGAGGAAGGCAGATGAGTTTCATGATTTGAGGTAGCAGGATATGTCAGCTGAGTACTTACGAGCGTAAGTTCTTTGAGCTTAAACAATATGCTGGGATAGTAGATGATGAACTGATGTTTTTGCAACATGTTGAGAGAGTTATTTTCCTACTTGTTTTAGGCTTCCAGGAATAAGCCTGGGACAAGAGGGGAGGATGTAGTGCCCCTCCTTGATTCATCTTTCCTTTTTATGCATCATTAGACTATATTGGCATAGCTTACACTATTTTGTGATGCTTTGATTAGATGTTTATGGGTTTACTTATGATTTAGATGCTTCCTTATGGATATGAGATATTATATTGACATCATGATTACTTGTAGATGATGACATTCATAGATTATTGTGATCATGGATTACTCATTGATGATTGATATGTAATGTTATATGTGTGATTCATGTTTGCTTATGGTGATTTGATGATATCATGCTATGTACTAACCTTATCTTATGATGAGGATGACTATGATAGTGCTTGTTGATTGTGAATGTCTTCTACTACAGTTTTGAAAGGTACGATGTCATACCACTCATTCATGAGCATGATATGGCATTGTGATTCCCCTTCACTCGTCTTCCTATTATATGATATATGTTATTATATATGTTGTTGTACTTGAGTTGGTGATGTCAGGTTTGCAGGTACTAGACATCGACTCTACTTGGCTACACGAGTTTGAGCGTGTATCTTGTCCCAATGACAAGTTGATCAAAGATGACATGAAAACCCACTCTATACTCTAGGTTTAAGTTGGTCACCTTTGTCAGTGTAGTGTCTTAGTGCAAGTTGTTGTTTAGCGTCCAGTGATTTCTTGAGTTATTCTTGTTGTGTAGTGTTGTGATTATTGTTTGATTTAATTATTAAATTAATTAATTGATTTATATAGTTTAATAATGTTAAATTAAAATTAATGGATTAAAATAGTTTATAATAATAGATTAGATAAATAGTTGATATAAATATTTTAAAATTAATGGGTGATTATTATTGTTAATTATCCTCGGTTTTATATTTAAATTAATGATTTAATATCATTATTATGGTTGAGGATTAATTATTATTTATTAATTATTTGTTGTAGTTTATAATATTATGTGGGTATTTATTTATATTGGTTGATTATATTATTATTATTCTTTTTACCCTCTTGATTATTTAATTAATTGTTGATTCTACCTACCCCGTTTTACCATTGGTTGTGAGCTTGGTAAGTTTGGTAAATATTATTTTATATTATTTTTGCATTGGTATATCGTATGGTAGGTATAATATATTGTTTCATCGAATTTTCTGATTGGTCGAGGTTTTTCTATAGTTTTATTAAAAAAATTATAAATTTTGTTGCATGTTCGTTTACAGAGGTTGGCTTCTTTGCATTTCGGAGTTGAAGGATTTGGATTTAGTTTGATTTTTGGATTGGATTGTCGAAATATTTTTGGTTGAAGATTTGGTTTGAAGATTGTTGTATTGATTGTCCTTCATCAATTATTCTTGCTAGGATTGTGATTTCCAGGTTGGAGATTCTTATTTTTCTATATACAAATTTCATTTCTTAAAAGATTGTATGCATGGTGCTTGTTAAATATTATATTACGATTAGATTGAAGTTTAGAGTATTCAATTTATGCTTGAAGCAGAGATTTAGGAAGGTTGGGATTTGTGTTTGATTGACTGATTTAAAATTTCTGAAAAATGTTGACTGTCAGGAAGTGTTTATTCTGCATTCTCCTTTAATGGAATTTTATTCCCCTTCTTTGTAACTATATGTAATTTTATCATTCTTTTGGAATTTTTAGCATTCTCCTTATGTGTGTTATGCATTATACCAAAGTTTTGTGCATGATTGCAAGTTTACAATTCTTCGTGACTTTTTTAGGAGCTATTTATTGTCTTCCTATCACTTGCATTGTGGCCATAGACCATTTGTGAAGTTCTGGAGATGTGAATGGGCTTGGAATAGCCTTTGCAATGTTTTCTTGTAGCTATTGTGGTGTTAGTATGTCTTCCCTTATTGATGTGTAGATGGCGTGTCATTTTGAGCACTTTTGGAGAGTGTTTAAGATTGTCTGTTGATGATTAATTCTTTTTGTGAGTGTGTAATCCCTTAATTATGTGTTTCCCTGATGATTTTTTGATCTCTGAAACCTTCTAGGAGTGCTTTTGGGTCTTTTGTGAACTCCTATGCATACCTGGGCAAGTGCCCTTTTCTTATTTATCAATTTTCCTTGATTTTATAAAATTTTACCCAAAACGCCATTTCTAAGACCCAAAACGCTGAGCAATTTGCCCAAAATGCTGGGTAATTTACCCAAAACACCTTTTTAGCTACCAGGGGTGCTAATTTGCAAACCAAGAGTGCTAATTTGCTCTAGGGGTGTTGGAATTTGCAGTTTGACTTGTATGATTGGTTTTTCAGATTTGTGCATTTTCTAGAGGGATTTTTGGATTGCATTGATTTTATTTGAGTTGTTTATGATGTCATTTAATCTTTGCATAATGATTTTGTGCTTCGGTATGAGGTTTTGTGCCCTACTGTTGAGGATTTCACTTATACATTTGATTGCTCCAGCGAGAGGAAGGATGCCTTGCTATTGAGGAATGTTTATGAGAACTCTAGTGGGATGTTATTGCCTCACTATTGAGGATTGGAGTTTCTCTTGGATTGGTCTTGGTTTTATACCTATGCTTTAGTTCCTTGATTGCCATGCTTGGTGAAGGTTCTTGCTTTGTATGTCTCTTGTGAGCCTTCTTGTTGTGGTTTCAATGTTATTGGTTGTTTTGCACCTTGATTTACTAGGTATTGTTGGGTTGTGAGCCCATGATCATGTTTTACATTGTTATGTTGTTACCCTGAAGGTCTAGGAGCATGCTAGGGGGGAGTGGGCTTCCACGTGAGTGATTGGGATTGCGTGGAGCAGACGGCCAGGTTACCCAGAGTCTAGATCGCCAAAATATCTCATTGGGAGTTTATGCTTTGTAATCAAGTGATAATCTAATTAATAATTCTTGGGGTTTGGGTAGAATAGCTCATCTTAATAAGATAAGAAATGGTTGGTGGGCCCTCTGCCTTGCCTAGTGGTAGAGATCCGAGATAGGATTGGGAAGGCCTTGGTAACCTAGGTAAGATAATCTCCCTTACTCCATAGAGGTTGAGATGTCTCTACATGTGCATCTAGGATGGTTAGGACAGGTGCCCAGGTTCCCATTTGTTGCATGTGATGACACTCTTTTCCCTACATGTAGGTCCTAGTGCCTTGAGTCTTGATATGATGTGTTGCCTCTGGGGGATTTATGATTAGAGATTTTATGATTTGCATTCTTGCACTTATTTTGTATTGGTCTTCCTTTGGTTGTTAGGTGTCAGCCTAGATCCAGAGTGTGAGTGGGATCTTGTTGTAAAGCTCTGATGCCAATAGTTAATATGATGAGAGAGGGGGGGGGGGTGAATCATACAAACTTAATCTTCAATATATTCAACAGATTCAACCTCGGTAGCTTATACTTCAGAATATATAGCCAAAACTGTAAAACATTCAAACTCATGGACAGATAACATCACAACACATATAACACTAGATTTAACGTGGAAACCCAAATAGGGGAAAACCACTGTGGGATTTCGGACCCACTAAGAAATATACCCTTCTAGAGTATGCTTGGTTAAAAGAAAATCCTGTTAAAGATTACAAACACATTGCTAGATGTGACCCGGTTAAAGAATTTCCCTCAGATCTGTTAGAATCTTGCACTTTGTTAGAAGTGACCTTGTCAAAGGATTTCAAACACTCAACTAGAATGTTACCTTGCTAGAGGATTTACAAATAAGACTGTTAAGTCCACTCGGTTAAGAGATTTCCTGTCACTTACAAAATAAATAACAGTAATAAAATATATCTGCAACTTCACATCTGAAATGCTAAAGTAGATTCTATTTGCTCAAAACAATCTTGTCATAAGACTTATCTTGTCCCTTGTTGGTCTTGCTGGGCTTCTGAATCTGTTCTATAATCAGATCTTCAAGCTTCTGTGCTCGTTAAGAATTAATGTAGCATCATTGTGCATACATTTTCTGCATTCATTGTTCATCAACAATTCCTTATTTATAAACAATTTCTAACCACTTAATCTCCTTGATCACATTTCCCATGATCAATCTTAGCCATCAGATCATCAAACTTGACTAGGTTCAATGTATCCTTCGATCTGAAAAATGTTTTACCTCACCTTGGAACTTGTGCTAGGTTATTGCGGTTCAATCTGTGCTATAGATCTTCCTCTTGATTTTCCATTGCCGTAGATCCTTAACAAACTTCTTGCGCAACATACCAATCATTTATTCATCTCTAGCTCATCAACATTCTTCATTAAATAATGCTTTTATTCATCCAATGCGATCTATTATAACTCAGTTGTTACTCGGTTAATATTGAAATTCACTCGGTAGACATTCTGCCTTCTTTAACCGATATCGATAACCTTAGGGTTTACCGACTAGGTTCTTTGCTCGGTGACATAGTATAGTATTGAACTTATAATCAACAACATATGTAGGATACCAAAACACTCAAAACAACATGATCTCATCAATGTCTAACTCGGTAATAGTTTCCCATTGAATAACTTATTTCTCCCCTTCATTATTACATTCTTTCTGTGTCACTTACCGACCTCTTAATACTCATCAAAACATACTTCTCAAGATATGGCAACATCATACTGAATCAGAAAATCAATTTCTTGACATCAATGACAAAATAATATTATTAAGACAGTAATCATCCTTCTTCAGTTATATCAATAATCTCCAACAACCTTCTCAATATCCTTATTGAAATGCCAACAATCTCCTTTCTATTGAAATGCCAACACTTGTATCATCTCCTAGCATGGGGGATGGTTCCTTATGGTTCCACATGGTTAGAGTGGTTTGATGCCTTCTTCCATTGGGATGTTCTTCGTTGGACTCTCTTGCGTGGATGTGGATCTCTTGTCTTCTCAGCTACGAATGGATATTTGTAGCAGATTGATGTATATGATTCATATGGCATATGTATGTATTGGATACATGATGTAATTATAATATAAATTAGAGTTGTGCTCCTTGATGTAAAAGGATATTGTATTCATGTGAGATGGTAGATGATGTACAAGTAAGCATAATGATGTAACATGTGTATCTTTGATATTGATTCAATAATTGTAATAATGGTATTGGGTTTTATGATATGCATTTGGTCTCTTGTAATATTGGAAATTTGATAGAGTATATTGGTATTGGAATATGATGTTAGAAATGTTTAAGTGATCGGGATTAGGAACATTTGACATTGGTGATTTAAAATAAACTTAAAAGGGGATGGCTTACATATGTATAGTACATGGATGTATTCATATTAAGGGATAGTGAATGTTTAAATGTATATGCATGGAAGGAATAAATAATGTTAGAGATAGTATGCATGAGTTATAGTAACGTTCATGTTGTTGTTGCTTATGAATAGATTAGGTAATGGCGTTGAGATACCCTAGGGAATACTTAGATGTATTGTGTTTATTTTCACTTGCGTTATGTGTTCTTGAGATTATGTTATGATGATTAGATGTTATTCTTATCATTGAATGATTGATGCATACAAGAAGATAGTTGTTTATGTGGCATTGGTAGATGTTTAAAAAAAAAAAATTCTCTATGTGCATGTTAGTTAGTGTATTTGTCTAGGGTATTTTGGCAAGCATTACAGTTTACATCCTTGGTTGATAATTTCATGTACCTTATGATCATTGATGGTTGTTTGATGTAAGATAACTTTGTCCTTTAATTAGAGTGACCATATTGCTCCAAATCATTGGGTGTTATATGAATTCATACAATAACCACTCCTCCAAGGCACTAGATGATAGAGGAAAGCCCATGCCTTCCCAAACACTCCTTAAAATGAATGCACTAAGAACAAATTAAGCATATAAGAAAGTGAATCTACTTATGAAATCTCAGTCAAATAACATAGTTATGGTAAGTAATTACATTCACGTAATTAACATTTCCAACAGAAGCACGTGCAAGGAAAGTGATATTTTACTCATCTTTTACCCATGTTAACCATTCAATGATTAATTTGAAATTATTTAATAATCTTTTCTTTTTGTTCAAATAAAATTCAAATAACAAGAAGCAAGAGAAGATATCAAATTTATCTTTTACTGACTTTAATCAATTAGTACATAACATGAAAGCATTCATTAAATCAACTTTTTTATTTTTATTTTTAATTTTAATAACATAACATGATTTACTAATTTTAACCTTTCATTTCGACATGAGGAATATAAGAATACAATAAATGATGATAAATATCTGAGGTACAAATATTCATTTAACATTCAAGTAGGTTCAATATGAAGGAATAATTATAATATTCACTTGTGTTAACCCGTGTTTTATCTTGATTTATATATGCTAGATAAATAGTCTATATTGAGTGATATGATGTAATTGAAAAAGTGTAGGTGTCTTGCTTCATTATATATTTCTTTGATTATCATATGTTGCTTTAGTATGATTTCTAATGTTGAATTTTATGCTTTTCTTCAATGTGCAATAAATTTATAGGTTTTTGACTAATGGAAGGCATGTGATGGAGCTCACCATGGATTTCACTTAAATATATCATGTTGTCTAGTCCCTAAAGTCAAACTAGTGACCTTTTTGACTTTTGTGTGTATGTATGGTTAATGAGCCAACCCTATTCGATCATAACTAAAGGATGTTTTATATGTTTATCTAATTTACCAATGTCAACCATCTATGATTTTAAATCCCTTAATAAAATGTGTGTTTACTTGCATGGATGTATTTAGCTTTTGTTTTCTTGTTACCCTAAAGCATTTGATATATAATTTTAAATCCCTTATACATCAACCAATACATCTTATTGATCTAGTTATTCCTATTCTTAAGGAGCCACAGGGTTGAGGGAGGAGGGGCAGATTAAGAGGACAAAGTCATTGTTAGGGTGGTGGAAGAGATGGAGGTGGTCGAGGTGACAATGGTGATAGGGGTGGTGGTGGAGGTGGTAAAGGTGATGGAGGTGGTAGAGGTGATAGAAATGGTGGAGGTGGTAGAGGTGGTAGAAGTGGTAGAGATCGTGGAGGTGGTAGAGGAGTGGCATAGGCTATTCCTATATAGGTGAAGGAGATAGAGGGTCCACAAAAATGGGTATTTTAGGTTTAGGCTCTATAGGTACTAGATTATCTAGTTGGTGAGGAGGGTCTGCATGATGAGGAGATGGATGTTGATGAGGGCTCACAGGATGTGCCCATTGGCAAAGAGGACCTAGTTACAGGCAGAGATGATCAAGTATATCTATAGGCTATATTGATTCATTACAAGCTTAGTGAGCAACCACTCAAATATCGGCTTCTTAGTTGATAGTTGAGAGAGATACAACTCTTAGACGTGCTCGTATGGTTGATCATATCATGGCTAGGTTGATTGAGACTGTGAATTTACCATTGTTAAATATTGATCAAAAGTTCCTCGATGCAAGTTGTGAGATCCAGTATTGGAAAGGATTATATGAGATTTTTGTGCCTCCTAATAGGAGGGCTCCTAGTTATACTTTAGGCTACATGACATGTTCTTATAGGTCTACTAGTAGTAGCAGTGTTGAGGGACCTTTGAGGCCACCTAGGCCTCCTTCCAAGGAAGGACCATCTGAGCCTTCTGTGAAGAGGCACACTCATTTTAAGGATAGAAGCAATACTAGTTAATTTTGATTCATTGTATTAGACACTTACTCCATTTGATTGATTTTGTACATTAAAACAAATATTTTGATATCTGTTGGTCTCTAACAATGGATAGACAACTGAGCATAATACCTCAACTCAAAGACATGATATCTTTACTAAGTAGCCATCAGATCCCACTATTAAAGCTCATTTATCATATCAACCTAGACGTATGACTTGAAATGGGATAGCATTGTTTGTGCACTAGGAGCTTCTTGGTCCTAAAACATAGATCAAGAAAGAAAAATTTCAAAAAGCAATCAAATTTGGAAACCACCAACTACTTTTCTATTAAGATAAATGCTAACAAACATTTCTCAAGAACAATAAAACTATAACGAATAAAAGAAATAGTTCTTTTCTACCTTGGTTGTAGGAACATCACAAAACATAGTTTTTGCGGCTGTAGGAGCATTCAAGTATTGAAACTATGCTATGAATAAAATTGAAACCAACTAAAAACTAACAAGTGAAGTCCTCATGAGTGGGCCCCCTTGGATGATTCTTCTAGCAACTATTTCAAAACTCAAATACTATGTATTCATAATTCTATTAGGCACTCACACGGGTAACATAGATAATATGGACTTCTTCCTTTATTTCTAATGCTCAACAAAAATAGGAAATTACACATCTTCTCACACTAGAATTTTCTAGAATAGGCTTATTGAATTTATGAGAGAGAAGAGCTTTTATTATCTAACTACTTCAGCCGCTCCACTCCTAAAGATCAGGAGGATAGATTTTATTGAAAACATGAAAACAAGAAACATAAAACTTGAATCAAAGTAGGACTGTACTCGTGGCAATCGGTTTTCACAACATATTTCTCCTATATTTAATCCACCAGAAAATATGGCGAGTGAATGAGAAGATGACTACTCTTGGACTGAATCAAATATTCTTTAAATGTCATAATAGATGGCTAATTGTTTATAACAATATTGACTCCTTCTTGGATTGTTACTTCCAATCTCCTCATGGCTCAGCTACAACTTGGCAACTACATTAACTGATTTCTTAACAACCTGAAACCATTCTTATAATAGTTCCATTCAAGAGGTTAAGCATGCAAACATCTATATTAATTCAAAATCACTTAAAACATGACATTTATCACCATTCATAACCAAAAACACATTCATCTAGTATTCATGGCATTCATTCAAAAAGACTTCAAGACATCAAAGGTTCACTTAAAGTTATGGTATAATAAGGACATAAGCTATGCAATATAATGTCTTTTGAAAATATAAAAGAGTTTCAAACAAAATTAAGGGTCTAAATAAGATATCAAAAATAGGGCTCAACAATATGTAAGAAATATATGATTTTGGCAGTGACTACATGTGATGTCTATATGATTTGCAATGCAGGGTTAATGATTATGATCTTATGTGTATGCTCCTATGATGCTTATGACTGATTCTATAGTGTTTATATGATGAACATGGTTCGTATAAGATGTAAGGAAGTTAAGTAGCGGAACAACTTCCTACACTAACCTTGAGAGGAGGATAATGCAATTTTTTTTATAGATTGTTACAATAGTTACAAAAGCTCAACATAAATAGACATAATAGCATGTGTAGACGTCCAAAATTAATTAAATTAAATATTTAATTAATTTTATTATTTTTACGTAATTAATCAATTTAATTATGTTACCCTTTATTCTTCTCATAATTAATTAAATTCAGTTTAATTAATCCCCTCACTATAATCCAATAATTGATTTATTAAATAAATTGATTATCCTTCATTCTTCTAAAGTCATCAAAATGAATTAATTCTTCCAAAATCCCCTCTTAGTTAGTTAATTACAACTAATTAACTTAGTCATGTGATTCCTACAAATCACTTCCTCTAATCCTTCATTAGCCTAATTAATTCTTCTAGAATCCCTCAAAATCATGCTTAAAATTATTCTTCAATTTTTAATTCCTCCACTCGTTCTCTCTCCTCTTGTAAAATCCTCCTACAAATCCCAATTGTCTTCTAATATCTCATTATCCCACCTAACCATCTCCCCTAATCATTTGCTAGTGGCTAATCCGCATAATTAGCCACCAAGTCAACCAATAGCCATAAATGGTTAAATCCACTTGTCCCCTCCTCACCTTGCAACCTTAAATGCACCTAATTGGGTCATTTCAAAGAAATTCAAAATCTCACCTTCCTAAGGAATTTTAAATTCCTTTTCTCATTCCCTTTCCCCATGCACTTCATTATTTGAGAATTTTTAATTCCTCATCCATCTCCCAAGGAATTTTTAATTCCTTTTTATTCTCCCAATGTACTTGGGGATCTCTTCCTGTAGCGTCGTAAATTGTATGCACTTGCTAGGGTTGTACAATTTCACACCTAGTTTAGCACCCGCCTTGGTGCATTTTGCATTTTGCATTGCATTTCTCCTTTATCACTTAGTTAATTAAATTAATTAGGTCTAGGGGTCTATTTTATCATCTCCCATATCATAAAGTTGGGACCTTTTCATTAAAGTATGCCCCTTTCATTTTATTCTTCCAATACATCATTTAATCAAAAACCCTAATTAGGTCCTATTTTGAACTTGGGGGCTTGATTTCAAGGGTCAAAACATCTCGAAATCAGCTATAACTTTGGGATTCTCTCTAAAATCATCATATCCGACGGCCCTTAAAATTTGGTGAAAAGTTGTCGGGACCATGGCGCCCGGCGTGCACATGGTCCCAGACATTTTTCCCGAAATTTTAGGAGCACGATCCAATCATAAAATAAAGCTTAACCCCAAGAAATTGGCGGGAGATTCAATCTCTAGGTCGGCCAAAAGTTGAAATTATGACCTAGGGTTTCATATATAAGAGCTCTCTTTCTTCATTTGAAAGGATCCAGATTTTTGGTTTCAAGGGTCTTCTATGCAGCGAAAGAGCAGATCTTTGAAGACTTCAACAACATTCAACATCCATCCATCAAGCATCCATCAATTTCATTCATCCATTTAGGGCTTTGAAGGCATTGAAGAACAATAAGGGATCACCGACTGAAGATTGGCTTGTACCCCTCCCTTGGGGTTGGGTATGATTTCATGTTGTTTTCATGTCTTTGCATAAGCTTCATCATATCATTTGTATTCATGCTTTAGATCACTTTGCATCTTGATTTGGAGCATTTACATTATCATTTGCAAGCAATTAGGGTTTACTTTCTAGGTTGCTCTAGTTTGCTTACTTGCATTTTAGGATCTTGCACACACACAAGGTCTGTACACACATTACTTTTACAATACAACTTGGCTATTCGTGGAGGTGGAAATCACCAAAGCGGGGGTTTGACTAAGGCAAAACCCTATATAGCTGCCCACCATACCTTTTCAGATATAAGTGCAGGTTTCGGATTCGGACGACGCCGCAAGTTGCAGATCCGACAGAAGCAGACTGAGACGGGACAACACACCAAATTGCAGAGCAAAAGACCAGGACAGGGGTGTGGGGCACCCTGGTCCTACCAAGACAGGGGCGCTGGGCGCCCTGGTCCTTCTGTCAGATAGCAAGTTTCAACATTTTTGACAGCTTTTCAGGTTGCAAAACAGCAGTTTCAGGGGCAGAATCAGGACAGTGGCGCCCGCGCCCCCGTCCCGAACATTTTCACTCAGATTTTAACACCAGGTACGCATTTACATTCTTGTCTTGTCCTTGTGTTTACAGCTTTCCATTGTTTAAGTTCAATTCTGCAATCTTGTTATTAGTTCATTCTTGCACTTTGGGGTTAGGAATTGAACTTGCATCATCTATCTATCATTTGCAACAAAGGAATAGAAATCCTAATAGGTAGCCCGTGGCTCTCTCTTCCACAAAAAGAAGTAGCCAATTGTGTGATACCTCTAGGCTCTTTTGTATTCCACAAATGTGTGATTGAAAGTGAGATTAGGGCATGTTTGCTTAGTGTCACTTTTTCCCCCACACATTTTGGTGAACCCGACGTGAACTCCAATCTTCTCTAATTCTGATTTATGTTTTCAAATTTGAGTATTTATGCTATTTCAAATTGAAATTTGTATTTCCAAGTTTTAATTTCTTGCAAGATTCAAAAATCTGGAGGAAATTTTTGCTAAAAACCTTAATTTTTCAATTCAAAGTTGAACTTGTGGATAGCTTAATTGGGATCACTAATTTCAAATCTGATTTAGGAACTCATTTGAATCATAAATTTCATTTTCTAAATCTACATTCTAAGTGCTTGCATTGGTTAAAATTAAACATTTCCTTCTATTTTGCATGTGTTATCATTTGAAAGAGGAAAATTGTTGTCATGATGCATTCATTTCATAGATGTGATAATGGGTTAGCTTCCCTTGTTTCAATTTTTCCTTCTCCTAAAGAACCTCCCCCCATCTATAACAACATTTTAGTGCCTAAAAGAGTTGCTACCAATCCCTTTGAGACTCTCCCATGCTCTAAGGATGAAGACTTTAAGAGTGATCTTGGCAATTCTCCTAAAATGTGCCCTTCCTATTTATCTATCCTAGAGGAAGATAATGATATTATAAACACATTTCTTAATGTTACTTCACCTTCCCTACATGATGCCTCTCTAAGTGAAAAGGTATTGATGGACATTGACTTATTTTCTCCTAAAGTTGGTCCTTTCAATGGGGGCATGTTAGTGCAACAATAGGTTATGAACACTTCTTTCAAAGATCTCCTTCCTAAGCATGAATCTTTGGAGAAATATGTTCATGTTCCTCCTAAAAAACACTCCCTTCATGAGGATTCTTTTGTGCAAGAAGATGAAATTATCCCTACATTTCCTAGTGATGGCATTTCCTTTTCCAACAAAATTCCCACTAGAGATGATGAATTAATGATAAATGCTTACCCTTCTCCTAAAGTTTGTCTTACCCATAAGCATCCCTTAGAGAAAGAAGATGAAATAATAGGCAATTTCCTTAATTCTCTCTCCCCTAAAGATCATATTGAACATATTTTGAGGAAAGAGGATGAGTTTAACACATCTATTGATGCTCTCCCTCCTAAGGATGAGGAATTAATAAACAATGTTATCTCCTCTCCCGAAATTGACAATACTTCAAACATTCCTTTCAACAACCTCACTATTTGGGATGAACCATTAGAAGAAGGTGTAGATTATTCTCTACCCCTAGCCAAAGGGGATGAAATCAAGATTGAAAACTCCATTGATAGTTTCCCACCTTCCTTGAATCTCAATTATTCTCCCTCTAAAAATAAAGCATCTCCCTCTCCTCAACTTGGTTCTACTCATAAGGATACCCTAGTTCAAAGCAAGATGGTTAACATCTCTTTCAAAGATCTCCCTCTCAAAAGTGAGACTTTAGAGAGTAATGTTGATCCTTCTCCTAGAGAGTTTATTCCCCATGTAGATCCTTTGATGATAGAGGATGATATGATCTTTCCTAGTATTACTCTTCCTACTAGAACATCAATGCCTACCTCTTGTCTCTCTCCTAAAATTGATTTAATCTGTGATGAGATTTTAGTGCAAGAGAAGACTATCAATAATTCCTCCAACACTTTTGTTCATTCCTCTAAACCATCCTCAATCAATTTGATACATGTGAATGAAATACCTAACAAACCTCTCTTCACTGTCCAAGGTGCTTGTCCTTCTCAAAATTCTCAACCTTTAAATAAGCCTATCTTAGTGGTTCAAGGTGGTTATGCTAATGATTCTTTTTGCACTCCTAAGAAACCTATTATTACTGTGCAAGGAGGTTATTCTAAGAGCCCTTATGAGTATGCTAAGCAACTGACTAGAGAGAGTTATCATGCGGTTGCCCATACCTATAACACAAGAAACAATAGGCAACCTAATCCTCCTCCAGTTATCCCAACTTCACTTCCTCCTTCCCAACCTATTCTTCCTCAAGCTCCACGTATTTCACAAATTCTTGGCAAGGAATATGATCTCATAGAACAACTTAAAGCTACCCCTGCTAAGATATCCCTTTGGGATTTGATCCAAACTTCTTCTGCTCATCATGGAATGTTACAAAATGCCTTGAAAGATTTGAATGTTCCTCCACCTAATACATCTAGTAATATAGTGTCTTTGGTTAACTCTGTGATGAATCCTAAAGCTCAAATTGTGTTTACTCAAGATGAGTTGCCTACTAGTGAAATTCAACATCAATATGATCCCTTGATGATTGTGGTTATCATAAATGACACTGCTATAAGACGAACACTGGTAGATAATGGTTCTGGCCTTAATGTGTGTAGCATTAATTTATTACATAAGATGAATGTGGATACATCCCTTATTGAGCCTGACTCTCGTCCCATTCGAGGCTTTGATAATGTGGCTAAATCTTCATTAGGTATTATCACCTTACCCATCACAGTGGGACCTGTTACTTTGCCTACTCCTATCCATGTTATGTCGGGAAATCTAACATACAACTTGTTATTAGGGAGACCTTGGATTCACAATATGCAAGCTGTCCCCTCTACATTGCATAGACAAGTTAAATTTATTTATAATAATAAGACATATACCTTGATAGGTGATACTAATTTTCAAGCTTGTTTGCAAACATCTACTTCCAAAGGGAGTTCTTCTAAGCCTTCCTCTTCTAGTGATGACTCGCTAAACAAGATGCCTATGGATGAATCATCACCCTCTGATAATCAAAATTCTTTGGATGAGTCTGAAGTTCCTGAAGAAGATTCTTCTCAACTTGAATCTACACATGAAAAGGCTTTTGATCCTGAGAAGGTTCTCATAGAAGACGATTGGGGATCTCTTGATTTTAATCCCACCTTTGTAGGTGAGTATAGGGTTCCTCCTAGAGAGCTTAAAGTTAAAAAGAAGGAAGAAACTAGAGATCAATCAGTCTTACCTGAACCTATGAGCAATAATTTTGTGGCCGCTTCTCAAACTTCTTCTCCTCACACCTCTAATTCTAAAGAATTTGATTCTGTCTTATGAAAAACCACCTTTTCTTTTTGAAATGGCTAATCGTTATGGTTGTGGTTTTCATATTTTGGCTAAGAGTGACTATAGTGGAAATGGTTGTGGCGCAAATGAACAAGGAATTAAAGTTCCTTTAGAACATAACATGCATGAATATTCATTTGGACTTGGATATAATCTTTCTAAGCCCACGAAAGCATCTAAAAGACCATCTCTCAATGTAAATGCTATATTTAGTAGTGATGACGATCTCACTTCAACTAAATCATCTTCTACTTCTATCAACTCTCATTCCCCTCATAAGGAAATCTTGGCGATGAACAAATCTCTTTATGAATCCCCTCAAGTTTCTAAATCCACTTATGAATCTTTATCTCCTATTCATCATAAAGTCCTTTCCTCCAGGGATAAGGCTCTAATAAATTACACTCATCCCTCTTCTAAGATTTCTTGTGACTTTTCTTCTTCAATTTTTATCACTTTATACATGTTTTTGATCTCACTTATAGTTGAGCATTTAGCATGTCATATTCAAATACCTCATTTAGTCTATCATGTCTTTAAATAACATTAATGGCTATTATGTTGCTCATCATTATGTGACATTGGTAGCTCATTTACTGGGGGCTCATTGTCATTCATGATGGTACAATTTCAAGTGCAATCATATTTTTGAAGCAACATAATAGCCTAATTTTTCTATGTTATCTCTTGTTCCTATGGGTTAATAGTGTGGAAATATTGATCATCTTTTCTTTAGAATTCTCTTTTCCTAGATATGGGAGAAGATGTGTATTCTCTTTCTTATCCTACCCACTTCTTGTGAGGAGCATTTTACATACACTAATGTCTTTCTTGCATGAACTCATGTGAGTATGTAGTACATTTTGTTTATGTCTAAATCTCTCCCTGGAAGATTGTGTAAGTCCTTCTCATTGTCCTTATCCTTGGGAGGCAATGATCTTTTCTTATTTTTATCTGAGGATCCACTTTTTCCTATTTCGGGGATGGTGTGAACTTTATTACTTGATGTTATTCCTTGTATGCATTTGTTGTTGTTTGTTCAAGGATTCCCTCTTACAAGAGGTGTAAGTCCTTGACTACAACCTCTTTTGCACTTGGTAAAATACATCCATAATGAATTCAATCTCCCAATTGGGTTAAAAGGAGCGTCATACTTCATTAAGAATCACTTTCACCTCGCAAAAGAAGGAAGTATTGCATTCTTATTCTCTTCTTTGTCTTATTCTAGAAGATGTTATATTTGTCTAAGACAATTCCTCTTGGGGATAGGTGTCTTTTGTACAAAGATCTCTTCTCCTCTAAGGATCTCCTTTACACATACTACAAGATATCCCTTTTTCAACTATCTTATCCTTGCTTAAAGAGTGCAAAACTCTCTTGCTTGGATCTATGACATTGTTGCATTTTCGGGGTATCTTCTTTTGTGATGAAGGTAGGTATCCTTGTTCTACTTTTCTTATGACGTAAACATTACACTTTTTGAGCAATGGGTCATTCTCGGAACCAGAGCACAGACTCTTAGAGCGAGATGTCACGCTTTTGTACTATACATATACAGGTTGTAGCATACTCGGGCATAGACTCCTATGAGGTGCTTCTAACCTCCCTTACACACACATGCACGAGGTTGAGTGGAACTAGCGGCATAAGGCTAGACTTTCTCACTCTTCTCCCTTACATGGATCACCTAGACAGACTCTAGGGGCTAGTTTTCCATGTCCTTTTTCCCATGGATCACCTAGACAAGATCTAGGGGCGAGAAGTCCATGTTTTCTCTCTCTCACTATTCTTTTCATGGATCACCAATGTGTGTATTCATGCTTTTTTCCTTTCTTTTCTTCTCTTTGCATTTTGTTTCCATTTACATCCTTCATCTTGTGTTAGAGAACTCTCAAATCCTCACACTCTTTGTTGTGTTGGAATTGAGATTTGGTCCTCTTTCTTACCAAATGATTCTCCATTAGTTTTTGATCTCATATCAAATCTTCTTGTGAGCATTTGTCATCAATATTCTTTAACAATTCGAAGTGGTAAACATGATACCCTGTTTCAACTCACTAAAATTAGCAAGTCGAAACAGGGGGGGCATATAGCTACCCTCAGATTTTCATCACCTTCCTTAGTAAGCATTAGGTGATTTTGTGATCTAACGTGTGTTTTGTAGGGTGCGGTTCCTAACTGTGTACTGCAGATACCGCTGGGGGCTTCGTTCGACAGACTTATGGATATATCCTTTTTCAAATAATGTTTACTTTTCTGTACTTTAGCTTGCATATGCACGTAGTGTTCATATGATCGCTAAAGTGGGGGCTAAATGTAGCATCGTAAATTGTACACACTTGCTAGGGTTGTACAATTTCACACCTAGTTTAGCACCCGCCTTGGTGCATTTTGCATTTTGCATTGCATTTCTCCTTTAGCACTTAGTTAATTAAATTAATTAGGTCTAGGGGTCTATTTTATCATCTCCCATATCATAAAGTTGGGCCCTTTTCATTAAAGTATGCCCCTTTCATTTTATTCTTCCAATACATCATTTAATCAAAAACCCTAATTAGGTCCTATTTTGAACTTGGGGGCTTGATTTCAGGGGTCAAAACATCTCAAAATTAGCTATAACTTCGGGATTCTCTCTAAAATCATCATATCCGACGGCCCTGAAAATTTGGTGAAAAGTTGTCGGGACCATGGCGCCCGACGTGCACATGGTCCCAGACATTTTTCCCGAAATTTTAGGAGCACGATCCAATCATAAAATAAAGCTTAACCCCAAGAAATTGGCGGGAGATTCAATCTCTAGGTCGGCCAAAAGTTGAAATTATGACCTAGGGTTTCATATATAAGAGCTCTCTTTCTTCATTTGAAAGGATCCAGATTTTTGGTTTCAAGGGCCTTCTATGCAGCGAAAGAGCAGATCTTTGAAGACTTCAACAACATTCAACATCCATCCATCAAGCATCCTTCAATTTCATTCATCCATTTAGGGCTTTGAAGGCATTGAAGAACAATAAGGGATCACCGACTGAAGATTGGCTTGTACCCCTCCCTTGGGGTTGGGTATGATTTCATGTTGTTTTCATGTCTTTGCATAAGCTTCATCATATCATTTGTATTCATGCTTTAGATCACTTTGCATCTTGATTTGGAGCATTTACATTATCATTTGCAAGCAATTAGGGTTTACTTTCTAGGTTGCTCTAGTTTGCTTACTTGCATTTTAGGATCTTGCATACACACAAGGTCTGCACACACATTACTTTTACAATACAACTTGGCTATTCGTGGAGGTGGAAATCACCAAAGCGGGGGTTTGACTAAGGCAAAACCCTATATAGCCACCCACCATACCTTTTTAGATATAAGTGCAGGTTTCGGATTCGGACGATGCCGCAAGTTGCAGATCTGATAGAAGCAGACTGAAACGGGACAACACACCAAATTGCAGAGCAAAAGACCAGGACAGGGGCGTGGGGCGCCCTGGTCCTGCCAGGACAGGGGCGCTGGGTGCCCTGGTCCTTCTGTCAGACAACAAGTTTCAGCATTTTTGATAGCTTTTCAGGTTGCAAAACAGCAGTTTCAGGAGCAGTTTCAAGGGCAGAATCAGGACAGTGGCGCCCGCGCCCCCATCCCAAACATTTTCACTTAGATTTTAACACCAGGTACGCATTTACATTCTTGTCTTGTCCTTGTGTTTACAGCTTTCCATTGTTTAAGTTCAATTCTGCAATCTTGTTATTAGTTCATACTTGCACTTTGGGGTTAGGAATTGAACTTGCATCATCTATCTATCATTTGCAACAAAGGAATAGAAATCCTAATAGGTAGCCCATGGCTCTCTCTTCCACAAAAAGAAGTAGCCAATTGTGTGATACCTCTAGGCTCTTTCGTATTCCACAAATGTGTGATTGAAAGTGAGATTAGGGCATGTTTGCTTAGTATCCCTTTTTCCCCCACACACTTCCCTATATGCATTGTGGAGTGTGGAGACAAGAAAATCCTTTATGACAAATCTCTTCGTCTCCACACCTAGTCATGTCATCGTCTCCTCAATCCATGTGCTCCATCTCATTCAATCTTAACCCTCCATTTCCATTCAATCTCAACCGTCCACTTCTCCTCTCTCAAGTCTATAAATTGGGGTCTCCTCCCCTTTTTTTTCCATATCCAATTTGTGCAATCTCATGCTGGCCTTTTAGCTTTAGAAATCATACTCCAAGCACCTCCACTCTAGGCAAATTATCACTTAGCATCCATGACATTCACATCCTCCATCCATCTCCATTACCATTTATTGTGCAATTTGGGGAGCAACCCACATATCCATCTAGGACCAATCCAAACAAGCTAGGAGGGGGTGCATCCTTGGCTTCACCAAAGGTCCAATCGGAGGAACAAGAGAGATCCTTTGCAAAGGTATAAAAGGTTGTTTTCATGTCTTTTATTTGAATATTTTATGTTTATTTGGATTTGAACTGACTTCCTAACCTTGCAAAGTTTTTGGCTTGGTTCATTTTGGCATGCCCGGTGGGACCCATGTCCCTAGAAACTAATTACTTTGTTAGTTTTTTGTGATTTTAGCACGTAGGTTGACGCTTCAACGTTTCCACCTGCCCTTCAACATTTTTGTTTGGTTGTTTCGACATCTCCGCTAGCAATCAACATTTCCATTTTGAATTTGAAAATTTGACCCGCCTTTTTGCAGGTTTCAGCTACTTCAACGTATGCGCTGGTGTTTGACGTTTCTGCGGTGTCTTTAGATACTTTAATTTTAGTCTTTATTTGTTTCTAATCATAAAAAAATTGCAAAAACATTTAGAAAAAAATAAAAGAACAAAAATAAAGCTAGGGTAGTTTTTTTATCTCTATTTTTCAACAAATTTTAAGCAGCATAGATTAATTTTTTGGGTATTATGCCAATCAACGCCAGCACAGACACCTCAACATTTGCGCTTTGGTTCAACGCTTGCAGTGAGCTAGACCTCCCGCCCGAATTTCAAATTTTGTCAGGCATTTAATTTTGCACTTTGACGCTTGCGCAATGCATCAGCGTCTACGCTAAGCATCAACGCCTGCGTAAAAGGTAAAATTTAGACTCAAAATTTGAATTTGATTTAAATATAAGTTTCTCACTTTTTTTTCTATTCGGTAGCTAGGCACAGTTGCATCAACTTTTGCATAGACGCTTCAACGTCTACGGAGGCGTTGTAACGCCTGCTCTTGTGGATAAGCGCCTGCACTGTATCCTTAAGGATTTTGTGTTACTAATTTAATTTTGAGTTTTGTAGGTCTATTTCATTTGTCCAAGCCATTATCCTAAGACTACTAACTATTTTTGTTGCAACACGTTTGTCCAAGACATCTTTTTCCCACTAAAGTAGATTGTTTTGTGGCATTTTTAGTTATAAAATCATATATATGTGGGATTAAAAATAACAAGTGTCTTATGTGTCTTGTGCACTTGCACATTTAGTGTTGGGTAAACCCACCATTGCACTCTAGTATCCTCTCCGCTCGCCTTCGTGGATCTTGGGTGTAAGAGCGAGTGATCAACAATACCCTCTTTTTTACTTTAGTAGTTGAGGGGTATTTCTTGATTGGGGATTTCATCACCCCACAAGAGTATCTCGAATTGGGACATGTCAGAGATATCAACTCTCTTGGCGTGATCTCAAGCGGGTTTTTCGAGCTGCTATATAAATAAGTTGGTTAGGCGGTTGGAGTGCTGAGTGAATTTGACGTATGTGGGGGCCCTCCCTGCACTGATAAGCTTAGTTAGAGCCTTAAGTGGCTTTCTTCAAGAATCCATCATTGGATTGGTGATCCCTCAAAAATTACAATAGATGCCAATTTTAGTAGCCAAAATCCTACATTTGATAGTGCAGGGGATGCAAATTGTACCCCGAAGTAACTCCTCATGTATCTACTAATGATGAGACATAATTTCCCCATGTAATAGATCTTTGGATCTTTGGAGTAAGAGAATATGGTATGCCTAAGAAGTGAGTGTCGTGGAGTGGAGCTAGTGCTACCAGAATCTCTATTTGTTCGCCTTAGTGAGGTATTGCTTATGCGAGGGGCCCATCAAGTGGTTTCCACTTTCCAGCCTAAGTTATGTTGACTTCAAGTGTCTTCATTTGTTATATACCCGTAAAATGTGTTTAGGATAATCTAGGCCCCCTATCACTTGCACACTCACTATTGAGAGGTACACTTGGCGAATGTGTTTTCTATGCTTGATTTTTTCTTGGCAAGAGTAGGTTGACAGACAACTTCTTCATTTCCCATATTTGATCAACATTCAAACTCAAAATTTCTACACTTCCATATACAAAGTCCAAATCTAGTCCACCTCATTTTCACCTCATGTTCCATAAGCCTAAGTTGTATAATCATCCCAAGAAGTCTATCCATCATGAAGTCAAGAAGAAGAAACTCAACCAAGCTCAACTTGTTACACGCCAAAAAATTTGGTATACCAATCACAAACTCTTTCTTAAACATAGGACCTTCTTGCATCGATATCATGATTATACCCATTGTTATAGCAATGAGTTTGATGCTAATGATGAACTAAGAGTCCACACCCTACACCAAGGATCAGGCTTGTATTTTAATAAAAACTATCATCAAAATCAAGGTGCTTGCATCCCTTCATACAATTTGTTGTCTGAACCTATCACTTATTGAGTTGTTCTCTTGTCAAGAATAATCTAGTCACCACTTTGTTCTAGTCATGATTATCACCCTTCTTTGATCTTTCATCATTAACTTTTTTCTAAGGACTTAGCACATCAATAAATCCAACAATAAAACCTTAATCAAATCAATCTTCAATCAATCATCCAATCCTTCAATCAATCATCCAAATCAAATCAACCTCACTCTAAGGTTTTATACCTTGTGGAGTTTTATTTAGACCTCATATTTAATCAATTAATCATTTGGATTTTGTGCTTGGGAATTAATCTCCCCCAAGTACGTTTGCCTCATCCTTTTGGGTCGATCAAGACCCCAATTCTACATCTTTATTTTTCTTAGGATCATTAGTCAATCCTTAGTAGAAGAAGACTTTTTGATCATCATTTGAAAGGTCTAAATTTCACCCAAAATGGTTGTTACCTCGTTTGTGGTTTTCATCATCAGTCTCCTCCACCTGAAATCCGTATTCAAGGACAAGGATGTGATATTAATCAACTTTGTCCTAATCTAAGGACCCAATCAATTTTCCCATCAAATCAAATAAAAAATCCAATTTTTTTGCTAAGTTATTTTATCAAGCTTCTTCTTCCAAAATCTTTTCTAAGGTTATTCTTGTATGGTCGCAACTCGATCTCAAAAAAAGAAGATGGCCGAACAACAATATGGCATGCCGGATATTAGTGTCCTATATCAAGATCCTACACAAGATCCCATACAAGGTCAAATTTGCAACCGAAAATTCAAAATCCACAATTACAAGTGGACCCTAACATGGTCTATCAAGATGACCTCCCCCTTGAAATGCAAACGTTCCTAGAGGATTCATACAATCAAGAAATGATGGAAAAATTCATTTGACATAATCCTAGTGGTCTTTTGAGGACCCTCATTTAAAATGGGGCTCTCCTTCCTCCTGATTTTGATAGATCCATTCTTGATCAACAACCATAGGGATAATTCGCTCCTAATCTCATCATCGACCCCATACTTCATTCTCAATCCATTGCACTCGCGACATCCATCCCCATAATTTCCATCCAATGTTTTGCCTCCTTTATAACATATATGTCGTTATCTAGCCCTTTTACTTATATTCTCCAACATTCTTCTATCCCATCTTCCTACACCCATCCAAATGTTTCTATTCCTCAATCTTCTATTCCTCTCAAAAATACCGCTAACTTCATCAATGCTTCTCTTTCTCGTGCCACAACAACCTGCAGGTCACATTTAATCATCACCTCTAAAGTCCTTGCACATTGGTCATCACATCTCAAACCTCGTTTCTTCGTCTTACTAATATATTAGTGGTGGTGGTGTGTCATCCACGACTCACTAGATGCCCGAGGCAAACACAGTCCATCATGTCCAAGATCCACAACATGATTTAATCAAGGAAATTCAGGACATGAAGAACATCATCAAAAACATGAAGGAAGGGACTAACAAAAGAAAATCTTATTCATTCGAGTAATTTATTCCTTGTCCTTATGATCCATCAATGTTAATCGCGCCTTGCCCGCCAGGGTTTGAAATGCCTAAGTTCACGAAGTATGAAGGCAAGGGTGACCCTCGAGACCACGTCCATGAGTTTCACATCTTATGTCAAGAGGTCTCCTATAGTGATTTGTACCTTCATAGGATTTTTCCTAAAATTATTACATTAGACTCCCTTGTGTGGTTCTTGTCCCTACCTTGAGGTTCTATTACTTCCTTCCCGAGCTTGGCAGAAAATTTTGTGGCCCACTATGCTTACAATATCATCAATGACATTTCCATGATGGACCTATGTAACACAAAATAGAGTCCTGAAGAAACCTTTGCCAACTTCTTGCAAAGGTGGAGACATCTTATCAAAAAGTTCCAGTGGGATATGCTATAGGAACACCAAATTGAATTATTCCAAAAGAATATGGTACCCGAACTATCAAAACCTTTAACAACTTAGTGTATAAAATCTTTCCAAAAGTTGACCAATAAGGGCTTGGCCCTTGAACGTGTCTTGCTAGAGAAAGGCACTTTGAAGCATTATTAAAAATCAAATCAGAACACTTCCTCTTATAACAATGACAAACGAAAATTCTAGTCCAAAAATAAGAACGTAGTCAACGTTGGTGTCACTGATGCAAAGTGTGTTCAAACTGTAGTCGCTCCTCCTAAACCCACCACCACTAACCATCAATTCAACAATCAACAAAGAAATCAAAGTCAATCTCAAAGACCCCCCAACAATGTCTCAATCCAGGGGCGACCACCTCAATATAATAGTCAGACTCCAAGGGAGTATACCACTCTTGCTAAGCCCATCGAGGTTGTGTTCCAAAAACTTGTCCAAGCTGGTGTAGTTGTCTTCCTGATAACCTGCCCATTTGATCCTAATCAACCCAAACCTAGGTGGTATAATGAAAATGAGTATTGTGACTATCACCACATCAATGGGCATGATATGCGAAAGTGTATAAAATTGAAGAACTATATCTAAGATCTCATTGATAAAGGTGATATTAAGGTAGCAACAACAAAACCTGGTAATAATAATGACAAACTCAAGATGTACCAGGAACCCTTCCCGAAGCACGACAAAGGTAATGCCTCATTATCTAACTTTGTCAACTACGATTATACTAACAATATATTTGGCTTTGAATCCTTGGTGGGTCGTATAGAGCCTATAGACAACTGTGTTAACATCATCACTATCCAGGGAGCTAATCCTTTCCCTTCCAAAATCAAACCTAGGGTCACTATTCAGGGTGGTCCTCCTATTTCACAATCGGCAAGCAGGCGCAACCTTGCCAAAATAGTCATTCAAGGCTCCGCCCCCTCCACTTCCCATTCTCAAAATGACTGTAATGTAACCACTTGCCATGAAAGAGTAACTGCTCAAGGAGCTCCTCCCCCACCCAACCCTCCCACCACTTCATCCACCTGCCGATATAATATTCTAGATCACCTCGGAAAGACTCTTGCATAGATTTCCATCCTAGAGCTCCTCAAGACCTCCCCTATTCACAAGGAGATTTTGGAACAATCCCTCCTTGAATCACGTGTCCCCAACAACATCAATGTTGCCTAGTTTGAAGCCTTTATCAAAAATCTCACTGCCCAACACCACCTTGTTTTCACCTCCAATGATGCTCCCCCTGATGATGATCATAATAAACCATTGCACATCGAAGCTATTATCCAGGAACATAAGGTTAAATGGATCCTGATAGATGATGGATCTGGACTCAATCTTTGTACATACAAGTTAATAAAGCAACCAGGATTTTTGAGGAGTTGGTTGACCCATCAAGTTGGATTGCGATAAAAGAATATGATGATGCAAAAAGAGTTTCCAAAGGCATGATCACTTTAACTCTTCAAGTTGGGCCTACGACAGTTGAAACCACTTGCCAAGTCTTGGATCTCGATCTCTCTTATAACATCCTCCTCGGTCGCCGTGGGTTCATTCCCTTCAAGCTATTCCCTCCACCTATCACCAATGCCTTAAATTCCCCTTCAATGGCAGAGAGATCACTATCAAGGGTGATCCACAACCTTTTCAGTATTGAAAACTTCTATAGGAGAAGCATCCATACCACTACTCCATTCGATGCATCCAAAGTTGCCTCCACTTCATCCCAACCAGAACCCAAGGTCAAGATCGTAGACGATGGTTGTGAAGAGTACAAACTTGAGGATTTCCTATATGTGGGAAAACTCTCGTTATCTCTCAAGTCATTTGGCAAGCCCAATGAAATAAAAAAGGACCAGAAACCGACTGTGCAATGCAAAGACACTACCTTCAAGTAGTGGGGCCCACTTGATGAAGAAAGTCTAGAGATAGATGTTTCCTCTTGGTTGAATCGTGAAGAGGATGAAGAACCGACAAATATTCTTGAGAAAATGTATCCAAAAGCATCAACTATAGTGGATAAGATGGGCTATAATGGACATGGCCTGGAACCAGAAGAGAAAGAAATCAAAGCACCAATAAATCCCAAGTCATACAAGCATAATAGGGGCTTGGGTTATACTCTAGTACCTAAGATCACTATCGTTGGTGCCCTTTCAAACCCTTCTTTGGATGTTGAAGACTCTGACGAAGAGGAATTTAATGAAATGCCTTTTGAATACCAAGATGATATCTTCTTTGACACCCATATTAACACCATCACCCCCATAACCCCTTCGACCCCATATGAGCTTTAACTTGTCCACCCTGAGCTTATAGACTAGGACCAACGAGGAAAACCTATGCTGATGACATTGCTCTCATGACTCTCCTGACTATGCACAACTTGGAAGATTGCAACAGAGTTCATTGGATCCAACTACATGAAGACAAATACTTTGGTAGTCAGTACAATGCCCTTAGCCACAAAAAAAGACAATAAAAAGAAAAATCATGATTCCTTAGGTGAAAACCTTCCCGAGGCACATATGGATGAGGAAAAAATAAAAATAAAGTGAGTATCCTCAAGTGAAAACTTGGATAAGGCACCTGAGAATGAAGGACTTGACCTCCCTACCATGGTTCCCCCGCAACAAGACAGGTCAATGTTGGCATGTTGATGCAATTTTGTATGATTGGTAAACAATATGGTTGTCATTGTTGGCAACATCATCTCCTTAGTCTTTCCAATCCTTAGATAGTAAGACCAGGCAGTGAGTAAACTGACAGACAGTAAGTATACCAACAAGTAGTAGACCAGCAAGTAGTAGATCAACAAGTAGCAAGGCGATCGGGTAGCGGTGAGTAGATCGGTAAGGAAGATGTCCACCGACTAAGCAAAGACTAAACCGATACACTGGAAGAAATCGACTAGTCAAGGTATTGATCGATTCACCGAAAAAGTCGGTAACCGACAAACTGGTAACGTTTAGTTACATTCAGCTAAATCTAAAGTCTTCTCTCAGTCAACCAATGGACATATCGACATGATTGACATAATTGATAGAGATTCTTGCATGATTCCAAAAGTGCATTTTAAGGATTGACAACGGAATTTTGAAAGGTATGTTTTGAAGGGAAAAGTTGGCGAAAGACTTAAGTATCTATAAATACATAAATCTCATTGGTGAGAAGGTTGTTGTCAAGGTGATTAAAGTTAAATGTGAAAAAGAACACAGGGGGAGTTTCAGAGTGTACAGAGCCGAGTGATAGAAGACCGGTAGAGTGGGGTTTCACAAAATAGTGACTCGGGTGACAGAGGACTGGCAGTGCAGGATTCAAGTATCAACAAACCGATAGAAGGAAAAGTTGTAAAGGACAAGCACAATCGATGTAGACCAAGATTGATGACTAATTGTGATTTGATCAGGCTAATGTGTAGCTTCATGTATCTGATCATTTTATCTGTTGTTTTGAAATGACTGCAATATAAATCCCTTAATTGGGTGGAATTTAACAGGTCCCATTATATAAATCCCTTAACTGGGTAACATCTTATCTGATGTTCTAGGTCCTTTAACCAGGTTACCTTTAACAAGGTAAAGGCACTAACCGACCTTCATCAAAATCCCTTAATCGGGTGGCACCTAACTAGTGTCTTTGTAATCTCCTAACAAGGATGACTCTTCACCAGGCGTACTCCAGAAGAGTACAAATTTTGTGAGTTCTTACTCACACCTTGGTTTTCTCCCTATTGGGTTTCCACGAGATAAATCTGTGTGTCTTTGTGTATCTTTTCATGCATGCTTAATCTTCTGCAGTAATTGTGTACATTGGTGAATGGTTAATTAGTTCACATTTAAAGCTAAAGTTTCAATTAGTAAAAATCGGTAATGTACTGATTCACCCCTCCCCTCTCAGTACCAGTTGGATCCAATAGTAAACCCTACTTATAGAGGAAACAAATACTATCAATGTGGGCACTGATGATACTCCTAAGAATGTGTTCATTGCTAAGTCTGTCAAATCAAGAAAAACAAAACTTCATCAATTTTCTCACAAGAACAAAGATTAACTTTGCCTGGTCGTATGTTGACATGTTAGGCCTTGATCCAGACTTAGTAGTCCATAATCTTGCTATCCGTCCAGATACTAAACTCATAAAGTAAAAATTACGCAAGCTACATCCACATATTGCACTCCTCGTCAAGGCAGAACTTCAAAAGATGTTGGATTTCGGATTCATAAAACCAATAGATTACCCCGAGTCGGTGTCCAACATTGTCCCTATTGGCAAAGCTACTAGGGGCATCCAAATTTATACAAACTTCTAGGATTTGAATAAAGCATGCCCTAAGGATGATTTCCGCTTCCCAACATAGATATGTTCATAGATCTCACAGCGGGACATGAAATTTTATCACTTATGGATGTTTTTTTGGATACAATCAGATCACGATAGCAGAAGAGGACCAACATAAAAAAACATTCACAATGCCACAGGACACCTTTTGTTATCAATTCATGCCTTTTGGTTTCAAGAACGTCAGAGCAACATATTAGCGAGCAATGACAACCATCTTTCATGACCTCTTGCACAAAATCATGGAATATTATGTAGACGATCTCCTAGGAAAGTCCAAGACAAGAAGTGAACATATTTCTATCCTAAGGCAGATCTTTGAGAGATTGGAAAAATATAAGTTGTGCCTAAATCCTAAGAAGTGCGTCTTTGGTGTTACATCTGAGAAACTTATTGGTTTCACTATTTCCCACAAAGGCATAGAAGTTGATCCTGCAAAGGTGAAAGTGATCATGGAAATGCCTCCCTCAAAGACTCTCAAATAGCTATGCATCCTTCAAGGAAAGCTCCAATCTATCAGACGCTTCATTTCACAACTCACAGATAAGTGTCACCCATTTGCACACTCACTACGCAAGGATACTAAATTCAAATGGGAATGCCTGTGTCAGAAGGCTTTTGAGAAACTCAAGGAATACCTAACATCACCTCCAATCCTTATGCCTCCTATTCCAAGATAGCCACTCCTTTTGTATATATCAGTAACCACAGTGGCACTGGGGGCATTACTGGCACATACAGATGATCAAGGAAAAGAGCATGCTATTTACTACATCAACCACACTTTAGTAGGGTATGAGCTCAATTATACCCCTATTGAAAGAGCATACTTGGCACTTGTCTCTAGCACACATAAACTTTAGCATTACATTCTTAACAACAAAACAAAATTGATTGCTAAAATTGACTCCTTCATGTATCTCTTATCAAAGGCTGCTCTCACAGGAAGAACTACTAAATGGGTCATGTTACTGAGTGAGTTTGACATCGAGTATGTAGATAGAAAGTAAATCAAAGGAAAATTAATAGTAGACCAACTAGCAGACGCTCCACTTCAAGGTGATCACCCCATCCTCACAGAATTCCCTGATGAGTCCATAATGACTGTCACCACATCTTCCACATGGCAGTTATATTTTGATGGTTCTTGCACGGATAATGGATCAGGAGCAGGCATATTGTTGATCACACCACAAGGAAATTGCATCCCTAAATCATATAAGATAGCCTTTGCATGCACCAACAACATTGTAGAATACAAAACATTGATCACTGGACTCTACTTGGCCACCTAATGGAAGATATCAAAATTACATGTTTATGGTGATTCCCAAATTGTCATTAAACAAATCAATGATGAGTATCAAATGAAAGATGATAAGCTTCTTCCCTATCGCAACATGGTAGAATACCTAAAGCAACACTTCACGACAATCCAGTTTGAGTAGATTCCATGCACAAACAATAGGGCTATAGGTGCAATGGCTACTATTGGTTCTCTCTTTCAGATGTCGACACATAGTCAGAAATGTGAGTTTTTGGTCGAGCAACTCTTCATACCAGCATATGATCTACCTGAGTCTGAAATAGTGTGTGTACTTGTTGGTCCTAAATTCCCTTGGTATCAAGAGACCTTCACCTACCTAAGAGATAATGTTATCCCTCCCCACCTCACCAAAACCCAATAGAAAACCTTCATTCGTTGCTACGCCCGTTACACCATCCTTGGAGATACCCTATTCAAAAGACATTTCGATGGTTCCTTCCTAAGGTGTCTAGACAGACAAGAGGCTAAATGGGCACTACACGAAGTGCATGAGGGTATCTGTGGGGCACACTCAAGTGGTCTCACCTTGGATAAAAAGCTCTTGCAAATGGGATACTATTGGCCTACAATGGAAGAAGAAGCATATAATTATGTGAAGAAATGTATCCCTTGTCAAAAGCATGACGATAAGATTCACGCTCCATCAAAAGATCTACAACCTTTTATCACACCTTGGCCCTTCTCATAGTGGGGACTCAATTTGATTGGGAAAATCCACCTTTCATCCTCCAATGGTCATAAATTTATCATCACTGTCACTGAATACTTCACCAAGTGGGTGGAGGCCATCCCTCTTACCTTCACCATTGGGAAGTAGATCTCTAAATTCATCTTGAATTACTTGATCTGCCACTATGAATTCCCCAAAGTTATCATCATGAATAACGGTAGACCCTTCAAAAATCAAGATGTTAAAGAACTCTTCCAAAAGTTTGATATCCAACACCGCTTCTCCACCCCCTATTACCCGCAAGGCAATGGTCAAGTTGAGGCTTCCAATAAAACCCTAATCAAAATCCTTAAAAATATAGTCAATAATGTTATCCATGATTGGCATCTCCAACTCCATTCTTCTCTGTGGGCTTACCGCACCTCCATCTGCACACCCATAGGTGCCACTCCATATTCCCTTGTTTTTGGCTCCAAAGCTGTCCTCCCTCTTGAGATCGAGATCCCCTCCCTAAGGATGTCACTACAAAATATCCTCCTTGATGAGGAATATAGAGTTGCCAGGCTGTAAGAGCTGGAATTGTTGGATGAAAGGAACCTCAAGGCCTTGAACCATCTCCAGGTATATCAAAATTTCTTACGCTTGAGATACAACAAGAAAGTCAGAACCCGAGAATTTTAAGTTGGCGATCTTGTCCTTATGGAAAATCAGAGAAACCTTCAAGAAAGAAAAAAGAAAGGCAAGTTCGAGCCCAATTGGCTTAGACCTTATGTGATCACAACAAAGTATGGATCAGGGGCATATCAGTTGGCCACTCCTAAAGGAGATACCTCAGATGAGCCTATGAACATCATGCACCTGAAGAGATTTTATGCCTAGTCCTCAGAAGGTCACCAAGTATGAAAAAAGTCAAAAAATCCAAAAAGCACAAAAATACAAAAATAAAAATAAAATGAAAAAAGTAATGAAAAATCAATACGCCCATAAGTGAAAATCACTTTGTGGCGCTATGGGAAAGTACCTTGGTGAAAACCTAGTTTCAAGTGTCAAGGTAAATAATCTAGATCCATCATCTATCTAGACAGACTCAAATCCCCCCTCGCTCGCCTGACTCCGTTTCATAACATATCCCACCCAATGCTCATATTCCATAATAAAAATCAAATATTCTAATGTCATCCCCGCACCTTACCAATGAGGAGGATTGTACAAGCCTAATTAAATGGCCATCTATGTAGGACGACTCCCGCCATCATTCCCCCCACTTCATTTGCAATTGGTTGTCTCCTTCATTCTACAAAATAGACATTCCTATCCCGTTCCCCTTGCTCGCTTGCAACCATCCATATCTTTAATCCACACCACTGCATAACCCTTCTCACACAACATCCACTACCTTGCTTGTTGTCAGTTGTCTTCTTCATTCTATCAGAAAGTCAATTTGATGATCTCGCCATCCATCCCCGCAAGAAAAGGAACAAGGTGCTCCTGGCCACCTCTATAGATGTCTCAATTCATTTTAGTATCCTCCACAACAACCCTACCTACTTTTGCCACCAAACTATCCTCAGTAGGGCCTAGGCCGATTATCCATTCCCTCCCCTGGTATATGATGACGAGTCTTTGTTTGAATCGTGAATAAGGATCATCCCATCAAATTGAGCTTTCATCCCATCAAACTGAGCTTTCAACCGTCACGCTGAGCTTAATCCCAAGTCCTGAGCTCGTTCTTCTTTATGAATTGCGCGTTATTCAAACATCCATCCACATGTACTCCATCAAGTCTTTGCGGTCAAGTACCACATCTACCTTCATGTGTTTACACCATCTTCTCTATTGCCTATTCAGTTTCATCAGTCACTCTTGCCCATTGGGATGCATCCTTCCCCTATCTAACAGTATATCCACAAATCATAAGTCCTACTCTTGGAAAGAGATGTTAGTTGGCCTTGTGCATTTTGCTTGCATGATTTGGTCTATTTGCTTTTATTTGCATCACTTTGTCCTATGATTGTTCCTACCCACAACTACTAGGATCAATCTATATCTTGGTATGTTATGGGTTGGGGCATACCAAGGCATGCTTTTGTGGTATGGCATGTTTGAAGGTCTCTCCTGTACGAACCTGCAGCTTTGTACCTACATCTATATGATGTTTACATGGTTGCGTACTAGAGATTTCTATTTGTCTGAGAGTTAGTCCACGGATCAGATTTTTTTTCATAACATCCTGATTCCTATAATCAGTGGTGTAGACTATCCTTGGCAAAATCAAAACTAGGTTTGCTCCCCACATTTTGCACAACAAACCCCTCCATCTCAATCTCATAATTTGCATTTCATCCTATCACTATGCATTTTGGGAGACCTCAATTTATTCACTTTCTTGATTTCTTCTAGTCCTATGTTGTTGTACTATGGTTGGCACATTCCAAAAAACTCAATTCATTATCATCTAGTCTCATTATTCATTTAGTTGCATAAATAATAAACATTAATTGCATTATACATTTAGTTGCATAGTCATTAGTTGCACAATCATTTTATCCATTAGTTGCATTATCACTTTATTCATAATCATTTCATAATCACAATCATTTTAGTAGCATAATCATTAAGTGTATTTAGTTGCATTATTCATATTACACTTGAGACATGCAAGTTGGTACATACAATCTTGACTATCTATCCAAATGTATCTATCATGCATGTTCACAATTACACATCTTAGGATCACAATAATGTAAGGTTAATTAAAGCCCATTCAAACATTAGTATCTCATGTAGCACTGCAATAATTAATCACTCTATTCAATATAAAACATTTGAAAATAACCTCATTTCATTCCATCCTTAGGTCATTTTAGGTCCATTAATTTTTTATTCAAACATTAATATCTCACGCGAATGGTAAGCCATCAAATAGTCCATACATTACTAACTAGTCTACTTAGTCACATTTTGGTTTGTTATTTTTATTAGTGGCTAAATAAGGGTTTTCATTACATCACTCAACACATTATTTATTATTCATTTCATATTTATCACATCAAAAACATGCAATAGGACAATTATTTGCATCACATAAGCATACACATTATTATCACATAAAAATCCAAAAACATGCACATCATATACACATATCATCCACGCATATCCTGCATCCATAAACATGTTAACACCATCATAAATAACATATACATGCATATAAACTCATCCATCTTGCACCCACAAACAAGTCAACAACATGACATATCGTATAATACATGCACATATATACATATAAGCATCCATCCTGCATCACAGGTAAGTCCGATAATATCCATCACATGCATTACATCAAATAATAATCACAACATCATCATCCATCATATCACAAAATAATAATCAAAGTCCATCAAAGTCCATAATAAAGTCCATACATGCATATACGCCGCCAAAAATCACACCTCATATATATCAAAAATCAATGAATGTGTCAATCATGGTACAATGATATAAATCCTTGAAGGGTCAAAATACAATGTCACATACATAAGGGATAGCCCACACTCTCCCTATCCCCATCACCATCTCCATTGTCGGCTGCACCTCTTGATGGTCCTACACCCCCTCCCCTAGGTGGCCCCATAGCCATTGATCCCCCAGTCTGTTGTCTTTGTGTCTTGTGTTGGATCTGTGCTATATGTGATCACATATTCTTGATATATGATGCTACCCTCTACTCTGTTGGCACTGTCCTATGGTATAGACCCCTGTAATATGTAACCTCTTGACTTAGACTCTCTGCCCATCACTGTTGACTAGTCAAATCTACATATACCTATACAAACCCGACAGGCTCCAAAAGTTGTCGGGCCACATCTCTGTCTCCCCGCAGTCTAACTATGTCTGCCTCTGCTCTGGTCAGTCAGGTACGGAGTGCATCCATCTCCCCATCCATCCTCTCCAACTCTGCCCTCAGTTGGCTGATGGCTCCCCCACTCCTAGCCTCCTCTAAAAGCTGCTATGTCTCCTCCCTCTCCTCCCTCAAAGTTGACACCTCCACCCAAGCCACTTGTAGGCTCTCTGTCAGGTCCTATGCCTCCCTCCTGTGCCTATTGACCTTTGACTATAGGTTAGCTTCCCTGGCCCGCTCCACCGCTAGCTCCTCCTCCAAGCTCCTTGTCCTCCCCCGACCAACCTCCAAGGCTTGTAGCTTAGCCTCCAGTCTCCTCTCCCTCTCCCTGGCCCCATCCCTCTCCTGGAGAACTTTGTCATACTCTACCTGGGAGACCCATCATACTTGTCCCTATCCACCCATGGCCTGTGCACCCTGCTCATCTTGGACCTGTACATCCAGAATGTCCATCGACTCTACACCCTCTCCCTCCCCAAGAACCTGACCAATCTGTGTTGCTGCCGTCTGTACCTGTAGTGGTACCTCATCTCGAGGCACCTCCCATCTTTCTTTCGCCTTCTTCACTTCTTCATATTTTTTATTTTTTCTTTCTCACCTTTCATTCTTCTTTTTTCAATAATTTTCTCAAAAATTTTCAAAACTTCTCGGTTAAATTCTTGAGGGGGCATTCACCACTCGCGTCTTCATGCTAGGGCATCTTTTTCTTATCTTTTACCCATCGTCAATTTTGCTGTTGTGTAAAAGAGGGGCAAAATGTAGATGTCCAAAATTAATTAAATTAACTATTTAATTAATTTTATCCTTTCTACATAATTAATCAATTTAATTATGTTACCCTTTATTCTTCTCAGAATTAATTAAATTAAATTTAATTAATCCTGTCACCATAGTCCAATAATTGAATGATTAAATAAATTGATTATCCTTCATTCTTCTAAAGTCATCAAAATTAATTAATTCTTCCAAAAAATCCCCTCTCAGTTAGTTAATGACAATTAATTAACTTAGTCATGTGATTCCTACAAATCACTTCATCTAATCCTTCATTAGCCTAATTAATTCTTCTAGAATCCCTCATAATCATGCTTAACATTATTCTTCAATTTTTTACTCCTCCACTCACTCTCTCTCCTCTTGTCAAATCCTCCTACAAATCCCACTTGTCTTCTAATCTCTCATTATCCCACCTAATCATCTCCCCTAATTATTTGCTAGTGGCGAATCCCCATGATTAGCCACCAAGTCAACCAATAGCCATAAATGGTTAAATCCACTTGTCCCCTCCTCACCTTCCAAGCTTAAATGCACCTAATTGGGTCATTTCAAAGAAATTCAAAATCTCACATTCCTCTATGCCTCTCACCTTCCCAAGGAATTTTAAATTCCTTTTCTCATTCCCTTTCCCCATGCACTTTATTCTTTTGGAAATTTTAATTCCTCATCCATCTCCCAAGGAATTTTTAATTCCTTTTTATTATCCCAATGTACTTGGGGATCTCTTCCCCATATGCATTGTGGAGTGTGGAGACAAGAAATGCCTTTATGGAAAATCTCTTGGTCTCCACACCTGGTCATGCCATTTTCTCCTCAATCCATGTGCTCCATCTCATTCAATCTTAACCCTCCATTTCCATTCAATCTCAACCATCCATTTCTCCTCTCTCAAGTTTATAAATTGGGGTCTCCTCCCCTTTGTTTTCCATTTCCAATTTGTGCAATCTCATGCTGGCCTTTTAGCTTTAGAAATCATATTCCAAGCACCTCCACTATAGGCAAATTATCACTTAGCATCCATGGCATCCATATCGTCCACTTGAGAATTCATTCTCCATCCATTTCCATTACCATTTGTTGTGCAATTTGGGGAGAAACCCACATATCCATCTAGGACCAATCCAAACAAGCTAGGAAGGGGAGCATCCTTGGCTTCACCAAAGGTCCAATCAGAGGAACATGAGAGATCCTTTGCAAAGGTATAAAAGGTTGTTTTCATGTCTTTTATTTGAATGTTTTATGTTTATTTGGATTTGAACTAACTTCCTAACCTTGGAAAGATTTTCCCTTGGTTCAGCATGCATACCACAACACAGTGATTTACATGGAGAAAACCCTTCCAAGAGAAAACCCCACACTCCAAAAGCCACCCAATATATTATTCATAAATCAATAACAAATTATAATATACTTGCAAAGAAAGCTCTTCACAGAAGTACCACCAACCAAAGATTCAAAGGTAACTCAATAGCTATAAGACATTTATACACCACCTCCATCTCATGTACCTCATAAATAGGAGATATAATACATGAAACCGTCAACCGGTATTACAAAACCATGGGCTAAAACCACCCAATAAAGTGGAACTGACCCTATCTCCAATCCCAGATGCCCTATGATGTGTCAGAACACACATCAACACATGTAACTCCCTTTTACACCTCATGTATATTTCTAGTGCATTTTTTATATTTCCTATTTTAGGAGACCAAACTTTTGGAGACCATAACTTGTGAACTGGGTGCTCAATTGACAAACCGTTTGAAGCACCAGAAAGCTCGTAACATGCTCTATCACCCCATAACCCGCTACATAGTTACACCCACTTTTTCAGGATATTTCAAAGCCTATAAAGTCCTCAAAATTAAATTAAACCTTTCATCACAACCTTAAAAAATGAAAACTTTAATATATTCAAATCTAGTTATCGTCTTGCAACAAAAAATTACTGACATGCTTATCTAGCCAATCTGAAACTTTGGGGAAAATTTCAAGCCAAATTCATGCCCAAACAAACACTTACTATAAATAGAAACCTTATGTAAATGCAAGGTTGAGACAACATTTTCACAACATTTTACCACTCCTTGAACACCTTGCAAGAGCAAAGGGTGTATCTATATAATAAATTAATTGCTAGGGGCCATGAGGCCCATAGACTTTGAACACCATTTAAAATTCTTTGTTCTCATAGCCTTAGTTAAACAATCTGCGACATTCATCAAAGTTTATACCTTAACTAGCCTCACCTTGCCATCTATGACAATATCTCTAATAAAATGATACTAAACATCAATGTGTTTGGTCCGGGCATGAAATGCCAGGTTCTTAGGTAGGTAGATCACACTCTAACTATCACAATAAACTGGTCACTGCACCTTGTTTTATTACAATATCTGAACATAGTCTTTTAAGTCAAATGGCTTCTTTACAAGCATGAGTAGCTACCATATACTTTGCTTTCGTAGTGGACAAAGCAACCATAGCTTGTCGCTCACTCATCCAACTAATTGCACTACCAAATAAAGTAAAAACATAAGCACCAGTGGATTTTCTGCTATCAATATCACTTGCTCAGTCTGAATCCACATAACCATGAATATTAAGGGAAATCACGTCTCCTACCAAATTACCATGATAACACAAAGAATACTTTGAGGTACCCTTCAAATATATAAAGACTCTTTTAACTACATCCAAATGAACTCTACAAGGATTAGACATATATTTGAAAGAAATCCCACTGCTTGGGAAATGTCTGGTCTAGTACAGACCATAACATACATCAAACTTCCAACTGCACTTTGGTAAGGCACTTTGCTCATGTCTTCCATCTTTGACGGGATGTGGGACAATTTGAAATGGATAATTTTGTTCCAACCATAAAAAGAACACACAATAGTCTACAATCCTGCATGTGGAACCTCCATAAAACTGAATTCACATGCTTACTTTGGAATAGCCATAACTTTTTGTTCACTCTATCTCTTATAATATCCATCCCAAGAATGTGTTTTGTTGCACCAAGACCTTTCATTTAAAATTTAGCAGTGAGTTGAGACTTTAGTTTTGAGATCATGCCTTTCCCTTTACTAATAAATAACATATCATTATAATGCAATGTACAGAAAATGATCACCATCAAATTTATAATAAACACAATAATCTGATTTAGAACGCTCAAATCCCAAACTCAACGCATATATTTCAATTTTTTGGTACCACATCCTAGGACTTTGTTTGAGGCCATACACAGATTTCTTCAATTTACAAACCAAATTACTTTTACCTTTTACCACATAGTGCTCTAGTTGTGTCATATAAATATCCTCATCCAAATCACCATGAAGAAAAGCAGTTTTCACTCTATCCATTTGCTCAATTTCTAAATCATAAGCAAAAGAAATAGAAAACGAAAATCTAATGGATGCCATTTTTGCAATAGAAGAAAATATCTCACTATAATTAACACCCTCATCCTGAGAGTAGCCTTTTGCAACCAATATTGTTTTATACTTCTCAATACCTCCATCTGAACCAATATTTTTCTTGAACACCCATTTACAACCAACATGTTTTCATCCTTTAGGAAATGGTATAAGATCACATGTATCATTATTTTTCAAAGCTGTCATTTCTTTTTCCATAGCAAACTTCTAGGATTTTTCATCATTCATACCTAGTGCCTCTTCTACAGATCTAAGTTCATCCACATTAGTATTCAAATAAAAAATACATCTCTAATCATCAGGTGAATACCTTTGAGTTGGCTGTCTATATCTTGTAGACTTTCAAAAAAGTTGAGTTGGAGGTTGTTCCTCCTCTCCTGAAGATTCAAAGCGAGATGAGCTCTCCTAAACTTGCTTGCCTATGAAGTAGTCTCGATTCAACTCTTTTAGGCATAGAAGGGAATTGAATCACATCTTCCTGTTTAGTATATTTTGGCTAGAATGTAACAAAAGGAGCTTAATTTCTCTAAAAATAACACTCCTACTATGTATTACCTCACTAGTACATTTGGGGATAATTTTTGATGGCCTATCGTCGGAAGTCCGACTACTTTTTTGTCAATTTGCTAACAAATGTAGCAGTCAAAAACTCATCGTCGGACTTCCCGATGATGCCATTGAACGTTAGAATTCTGACGACACCATGAACTCTTCCGATGGCTACTATGATTGCTCCTCCGACCAAAAATATCATCGGATGGCCGTAGGAATTCCGACGCTCCCCCACTACCATGCATCGATGACCGTCCGACAAGGAAGTATCGTTGGACATACAACATCCTTGTTGGATGTTTCTTTAGTTGTTGTCGGAATTCCGACGGCATCAGATGCTGTGGGACCGACAGTTTGGCCGTCGATGCATGAAAGCATTGCATGAGTTCTACTTTTAAAAATTACATAAAACATTTTAAATTTATTTGATTGAGTCTTATTTGAATTTTTTTAATCAATGATGTTTCCTTTCTCCAAGAATTGGATCTAGGATCTTTCTGTCATATAATATGTAACATCCAATGACTAAATCTTTTCTTTATAAATGCTTTTTTTTTTTAATCATTTGAGCTTGAATTATAATTTATATCTGTGTAGAAGTAGAAGATACAAGCTGAAGAGTCGTGTGCAAGTAAATTTCGTAAAAGAAAGCAAGCAGACATTATCTTGAATGACATGGAAACAAGCCCATCAGCTGCCCAGAAGAGATTAATTGGAGAAAAGAAGAGGAAAGTGTTAAAGGGTGATACATATATAGAGAGTATGCAATACAAACAAACAATGTCTAGAGTGTGTGATGTGGTCTCTAATTTATGTCCAGAGGGACTAACTGGTTTTGGAGTTCCTGGGAAACCTATTGGGCCACGCTTGGAGGAAATCAATGTGTTCATGCAAGGGCCACCTTTTTTCTATTATGAGAATGATGCTTTTTCACCGAAGGATATTTGGAAGACAATATCCAAAAATTTCTATGGTGTGGAACTAGAGTTGGTGGACTCGAAGTACTTTTCAGCTTCTAGAAGACCAAGAGGTTATGTACACAATCTCCCAATAGAAGGGCGATTTCAAGCATTACCTCTCCCCCCATGACTATTCAAGAAGCACTTCCTCAGACAAAGGAATATTGGCCTCCATGGGATCAAAGAAAAAAATTGAATTGCATAGACTCTAGACGATGTGGTAGTGTCCTTTGTGAAGAACTCTGTACTATAATTAAAAAAATCACGAGGGAAACTGCAAGATAGTGAACAAAAATACATGCATTCTTGAAAAGTGCAAAGAATGGAACTTGGTTGGGGTGGGACCAGGTCAGGTGGCTCCTGTAGAGGTTGACGAGATATAAATTATATTAGGATTTGAAAAAGATCACATTAGTGGAACTTCTTGTGCGACTGATCGATTGCACTGTTTGGGTAATGCATTTCAAATAGATATAGCTGCATACCATTTATCTATCTTGAAAGCATTTTATCCTTATGACATTAAAGTTCTTTCTCTATTTTCTAGTATTGGTGGAGCAGAGGTTGCTTTGCATCGACTTGGGATACATTTAAGTTGTGTTGTATATGTGGAAATATGTGAAAAGAACGGGCTTGTCCTTAATAATTGGTGGACAAAAACCCAATAGACAGGTAGGTCGATTCAGAGGGAAGATGTCCAAGATTTGAATATAGAAGTACTGGAGCTTTTGATTAGAGTTTTTGAAGCCATCTTGAACTAGAGTTTCCATTGCTGCATTTGAACTCTTTTAACACTTCAAACTTTGCCTTAGGTGATTTACTTGCTTACTATGCTATCATCTGTTTTGTCCAATAGTCATCTAGGTAGCCGAGCTCTTGAACCGATAATTCTAAGAGGGCAAGATATAATTCATTGAAGGATAAGATCCATGTTGTTTACTTGACACATGCTGTTTACCTATTGGACTCTGTGGCATTTCATCCACTGAGACCTAAAGAAATCTACTAAGATCTTTGGAAGTCATTGAAAGCATTGTCTACTAAGTCCTCTAGTACTTCTGTATTCAAATCTTAGACATCTTCCCTCTGAATCAACCTACCTATTTGTTGGGTTTTTGTCCACCAAGTATTAAGGATAAGCCTATTCTTTTCACATATTTCCACAGATACAACACAACTTAAATGTATCCCAAGTCAATGCAAAGCAACCTCTGCTCCACCAATTTGATTATAATGTTAATTTTAAGCAATCATATGTTAATGTAACCAATTTGATTATAATCAGACAGTGTATAAATAGTAATAGCAATAAAACACAAGACACAAAAATAGTAACAACAATAAAACACAAGACACAAGACACCAATACCCTTGGAAAACCTCCCTCCTAGAGGTGAAAAACCTAGCCTTAATGTGTTATGTATTATCTCAAATGTAGATAGTTTACAAGACTTATCTCAGATTTCAGTTCAAGAAATTAGTGTTGAATGCAACCCTTTAACATCAGATGATAAAGTGGAGCAACAAAAGTCTGGATCTAATTTGCACAAGATACTTTGACAAATTTTCTATCTACAACCTTGCATAATCGCCTTGCACACGTTCGCATTAGAGAGAGTCGCTACTAGCAGAACAGATAGAAGAAATATGAATTGTGTTGTGTCTCCAAATGACTTCCCCTTGGAGCATTATATACCAACCTTAGGCACTAATCACCCTCAGGTCAGCTTGCAAATAATAATAAATTATTATTCTATATTCCCACGTTGTATATTGGGTCCAGCCCAATAGTTGTTTAATTTCCCTTAGCATGTTATATTTTGGGCCCAGCCCAATGACACATTGAATTCCTTTATCATGCTACATTTGGGTCTAGCCCAATTTAAGATGAGTTCCACATTACATTTTGGGTCTAGCCCAATGACATATTTAAATAGAGGATAATACAAGTGCATACAATAGGTATCCGAGCTAGCCACTGTTTCAACAAACCAAGGTCTGAAAATGGTACCTGGCTGTAATAGGTTGGACTCACTCTGAGTGATGTTTATTTGAAGTTCTGAAACAAAAACCTGTTGTAGAACATAATGGTTAAACCTATGTTAGTGATCTAGGTCTCAGGTGTGCCCAGAGAAAACATATGAAAATGAATACAAATGTATTAGAGAGCACATATCAATGTCACACAACAAGAGAGATTCAACAATGTGAAGACACTGTGCTAAAACTGTAGGTTGCAAGATTATTTATGCAAAAGTATCTGCTATGTGTCTATCTTTTGTAGTCTTATATTCTTCTGTCTAGGAACAACTATATTACATTATTATACAAGAGTAAAGATGAGTGTCATGGAAGTTACAAGGCCCACAACCACTCACTTTATGTCCATTCATGTCCCATGTCTTTTTGTTTTCTTAAAAAATTGTAAATGAAAATAGCATTGTCATTGTCAAAGTTGTGAGATTAAAACGAAAAGGAGTTAAGAGTGCTGCAATGTGAACACATGTTTTAGGCAATGTGCTAAAGGTAGTGGTGAAGAAATATATGTAATGAAGTACTACCATTTCATTCAGATCCATCAAAGTGTCAGATCCTCCTAGATCATTTGCCTCTCCTTGAGAAGCAACAATGGCAAGTCGCAGAAAATGTGGAGAGTTGTTGGCAACCTTAGCTTTGGTAAACCATTTTCCTTAGGAAGGAATTTGATATGCATTAAAAATCTAGTAAGGAAAAATCTCTTCAATTTTGGAGCATCTTACCCTACCTTCAATGATTTGATCACTTCTACTAGTATGCCACAACCAAGATTGATATTTGCTGGCTAAAGTTCTTTTGAAAAGTGTTGAACAAGGGTAGAAAGTAATGGAAAAAGAGTTTTGCAATAAAAACATGATGTAAACTGTTACACGATTACTGAAATTTCAGAAAACAATATTTTAAATTCAATTAGGACCAACCTAATATTGCCTAAAATTATGGCCGACCAGTTTTGTCTTCAATAATATGAATGATTGTGTATTTATATCACTAGAACTTGTCCTCCTTCTCTCATTCAGTCTGTGGCATTCTTCCAGTTGGCAACACATAAGAGAAGATAATGGCATTAAGGGATTGAGATTGGCATCCTCTACAACAAAGTAAGCAGGTAAATCACATAAGGCAAAGTTTGAAGTGTTAAAAGAGTTCAAATGCAGCAATGGAAACTCTAGTTCAAGACGACTTCAAAAACTCTAATAAAAAACTCCAGTACTTCTGTATTCAAATCTTGGACATCTTCCCTCTGAATCAACCTACCTATCTGTTGGGTTTTTTTCCACCCACTATTAAGGACAAGCCTGTTCTTTTCACATATTTCCATAGATACAATACAACTTAAGTGTATCCCAAGTTGATGCAAATCAACCTCTGCTCCACCAATAATAGGAAATAGAGAAAGAACTTTAATGCCATCATGATAAAATGCTTTCAAGATAGATAAATGGTATGCAATTGTATCTATTTGGAATGCATTATCCAAACAATGCAATTGATCAGTTGCACAAGAAGTTCCACGAGTGTGATCTTTTTCAAATCCTAGTATAATTTCTATCTCGTCAACCTCTAGAGGAGCCACCTGACCTGGCCCCACCCAAACCAAGTTCCATTCTTTGCACTTTTTAAGAATGTATTTCTGTTCACTATCTTGCAGTTTCCCTCATGAATTTTCAATTATAGTACAGAGTTCTTCATGAAGGACAGTACCACATCGTCTAGAGTCTATGCAATTCAATTTTTTTCTTTGATACCATGGAGGCCAATAGTCCTTTGTCTGAGGAAGTGCTTCTTGAATAGTCATGGGGGGGAGAGGTAATGCTTGAAATTGCCCTTCTATTGGGAGATTGTGTACATAACCTCTTGGTCTTCTGGAAGCTGAAAAGTACTTCGAGTCCACCAACTCTGGTTCCACACTATAGAAATTTTTAGATATTGTCTTCCAAATATCCTTCGGTGCAAAAACATCATTCTCATAATAGAAAAATTATGGCCCTTGCATGAACACATTGATTTCCTCCAAGCGTGGCCCAATAGGTTTCCCAGGAACTCCAAAACCAGTTAGTCCCTCTGGACATAAATTAGAGACCACATCACACACTCTAGACATTGTTTTTTTGTATTGCATAATCTCTATGTATTTATCACCCTTTAACACTTTCCTATGCTTTTCTCCAATTGCTCTCTTCTGGGCAGCTGATGAGCTTGTTTCCATGTCATTCAAGATAATGTCTGCTTACTTTTTTTTACGAATTTTACTTGCACACAACTCTTCAACTTGTATCTTTTTCTTCTGCACATATATAAATTATAATTCAGGCTTAGATGATTAAATAAAATAAGCGTCTCTAAAGAAAAGATTTAATCATTGGATGTTACATATTATCTGACAGAAAGATCCTAGATCCAATTCTTGGAGAAAGGAAACATCATTGATAACCATTTTTTCAAATAAGACTCAATCAAATAAATTAAACATGTTTTATGTAATTTTTAAAAGTAGAACTCATGCAATGCTTTCATGCACCGATGGCCAAACCGTCAGACCCACAACATTCTCGTCAGTGCAATTTTGTGGTTAGATGGAAGAGGTAAGAGAAGGATGCATGTTGTTAAATGGAAATGGTGCTGCTTGAGTAAGGACTTAGGTGGATTAGGGATCAAAGACCTCAGGCAATAAGGTATTGCCTTAGAAATCAAATGGATTGTCAAGGCTTTAGAAGGGAATGAACCATGGAAGATATTAATTAGGAGAAAATTCATGATTGTCAATCATTATAACATTTTAGGCGGGAATATTGTTGATAATTTCTCATGGTTTGAAATTATTGTCAGGTATGTCTGCAATCTGAGTAAAAAGTCTAACTATTTTTGGATTTTATTGTCTATTGAAATTATTTGGTTTATTTGGAAGAGAAGGAATGAGAATGTGTTCCAAGGTAAAGGGAGGGGGGTTCTTATTGACTGTAATCTTAGAATCAAAATTCTAATGATTATTGAATATATATCATTTACATTGAAGATTACAACAGGAAGATTCATGAAGATATTGGATGAAGGTTCCTCTTCGATATATAAAGAAGACATTTAGGATGTTTCCTATTGACCCCAAGATCTAAGAAAGATAGGGAAGAAATTATAGGAAGAGTATATAGACTTTTACAATAAATACCAAAAAGAACACCAATATCAATTAAAGAGGGGTGAAGCTATAAGACACCTAGAAATGGCACACCAAAACTTTGATTGCTCTAGTTGAGAGAGGATCTTTGCACCTCTTGGAAGAGAATTTGATACTTTCCAAATTAGTAGGATTGAACCTAAGAATAATGACAAAGGAAAAGACAAAGAAGCTAATAATGAAGATGGAGAAATGAAGAGAGAGAGGAGAATCCACATAATGATAGTGATAATGAATCTTAATAAGCTATTACAATCTATCTTTTTGAATATGTTGTCAATAGATGATATAGTATTTATGTAATTTGATGTTGACTCAAAGCTCTACACGTTGCTCTTAATTGTATAAACTGATTCTTTTTTCTTCTTCTAATTTTAAGGCAGTTTAGCCTGGTTGGGGATTTGATGGAGTAATCAACTTGGTCACTATTATTGTAACCTGACTTTGTACTCTGATTTTATTTTGGTAATCAATCTTAAAAAAAAAAAAAATTCTACATAGCAAACACACTACACTGACATACACTCTTATACGAATCTTGACATGTGTCTTGCTTTAGGATAACCTAGTGTACCACAATCCAAATAGACATAGACAGAAGATGAGGGAGCTAGTATTTGTTTCTACCCTCATTTCATCATTTATCATCAACCAACTCAACACTATCAATGATTAATTTGAGGTGTAAAGATTCAACAAATTGCTACAAATTTCATTGAGTAAAGGCAACATAGGTGACAACCACCCCAAATTCCACAACAAAAGTCTTAGACATAAGATTCCTACCTTTTGACCGTTTGCAGTTTGATCTTGCAAGATTTAAAAATTCATATGTGCTAGTTTTTTTAATCATATAAGAATCACATATATGATTTTATCCTTAGGCTAGATAATGGGCATGGTCCAAATTTTAGTATTTTAAATTCATATTTTTTTAAAGGTTGATGATTCCTAGATCTAATTGTGTATCTAAGGTTGTGTACTTAAAGGCATCATGCTAATATTCTTTCGCATAAGATAAGAAAGATTCAAACATGGTTTAGAAATCACAAAGGTCGAAAAGAACATGAATGTTTCTTCTCTCATTTTTGATAGTTGATATGTGGGTCTTTACACTATCATCATAATTAATGTTAGAGAGTCTTGTGAAGAAGAATGGCCATGAAAGGAGTGACTGTCCTAAGTGCTTGAGACTGTCACAAAAAGTGAGTGTTGCAGTAGTGAATCTTCCTTTGACCTTTGGGTGGTTGGGAGGGTAAAGATCCACATATCAACTATCTACTTTGACATACTAGGATGGTGTCCACATACTCTAAAACCTTGTGGGAACTCTCTGTCTGATACTAACATATACATAACATGTGCCTCTCATATAACCCTATGTTGGCTAGGCCCCACCATAATTAGAAGATCCTAACTACTAAAAACACTAGATTCTCCCCTAAAAGGTTGTTGAGTCATAGAAGACCTAGCTTGATAGTCCTATAGTCTCTCATACCTAAAATATCCTTGTGTCGATGATGGTCACATGTGATTACCCTATGGTCCCTACTATGCTCTAGACCTTTGTCCCTAATATTGATACTATTGGGTTTTTCTTTGAAATCCTATAGTAAGTCTAAATTATCCTTTGAAGGATGGGGAGGCCTATGGACACTTTAGTCCCTTGATAGAGGTTACAAACTTCTCTCATTCCTCTTGTGTCCTCCCATGTACCTCCTTTTCCATAAGAGACTTTTTCATAGAAACCCTAAAGTCATTTGGATTGGCCATGTGTAGGAAAACTGAAATTTTGGGCTTTCCACTCCTAATGAAATAATTGACAAGTAACTTGTCTTGAATGTAATCTACAAACTACAAGAACTCAAAAAACTAACTCTCATGTTGAGCCACTACGAAACCTCATTAAGTTAATTATGAAACTCATCTATTCATCTCTATCAAAAATATTTTGAAATAGAACACACTTTGAAGCACTCCAAAATGGTATCCCATGAGAGGGTTTCCAATGTGAGTTCGTGCATTTTATCTTCCCAGTACCACAAGGTGGAAGCAAGTCCTCTCAAAAATTGCATTGCAAATTATGCCTTTAGGTTGCTCACATATAGATGCAACCCAAAGCATAAGTCCAAGCTAAGTAACCGAGACTTAGCATCAACCCCATTTGTGGATCTTAAAAATGTAGAGGATTGGAGATGAAGAAACTCTCGAATATGATCCTTTGGCTCATGATATGTGCTTGATATAGTCTTTACCTCTTGTATTTATGCATGATGAGGCTAGGTAATGTGTATTGATCAATCTTATATCTTCTCTATGTGTATTTCCAAAATTCAAGGCGAACTCCTAATAAGCTCCCAAGATGCAAGTATATGCTCCTCTACTACAAGTGGATCCTCATGAGGTGTCTCTGTTATGGGTGAAAACCTATACTGTATCACACCTATCAAATTCTATAAGGATTTTAAGATTTTAGGTCCATACCCGGGCTACTCATCTTGGTGAAAACTCTCAAAGTGATATGACTCTTCTTGTCCCTCATGTGAATGTGCTCCTCTTGAAGCACTACGACATAGATGACCCTTCCTTCCATTTCCCACACCCTATCTTCTAACCCACACCTCATAACCTTTACCTCACTTCCTATCATTATTAACTTCCATCTACCTTTCATATCCCCTATCTTAACCTCCTTCACTCTCCTACATCCTATCCTAAACCTTGACCTCATACACATTTACTTTTACTTCACCTACCTAACCCCATTCCATCCTTCACATCCTTTTATCTCCCCCCCTTCACTTTCCTACCTTCCAAACCCCTAACATATCCTAACTTAATCTTTCACTATTACCTCCTTCATCACTTACCTCCCTATCTTATCCTAACACACACCTCATAATCTTATACCTCTCAGCTTCCATTTTATACCACCTTCCTATCACGGTACACTTATCCTCCCTTCCAAAACACCGACAAAAAATGGCACTCTATCACTACACAGTGGTCTCATGGTCTTGCAGGCGCAGGGAGTTTCTGTCATAGCCATATATACCAACATCCATACCCAAGGTAAGCTCCTCAGCTAGAGACTACGTTCAGGCCACTTCTAGTGGATGTCGGATACAGGAGTGGCACAATCTGTGGTTCTTCCCTATTTTATCACGCAGGTTTAGGTCATCCCGCTCCTTAATTAGGATATATTTTAAATATGGAAAGTAGTGTTAATATGTTTCAGGCTTACAATTCTCATACAAAATATATCCAAACTTTATTTTATACATTTTTTTTATTGAATATATTGGAGGTTACAAAAGCTATTTCAGGTCTATGTAACTTTTCAAATAAAAAAAAGTCAATCTTTGTAACCATTATCAAATTGTTCGTTATTTAAAATGCAGTGTTTAATTAATACATGATTGTAGGATTGTTCAAGGGTTTAGGTCTTGTAATAAATTCTTCTTTTAAATCGATCATATCATGTTACAGAAACCTCTCACCATCTCTGCTATTGGCAATTAATCTGATAAATCTATAATAAACTTTGAATCTAGATATTTAAAAAGAAAATAATATTTTTCAACACAATATGTATAACAATGAATTGGTTGATTATACCTTACCTTTTTTCTTCAACCGGATCTTGGCGGCACCCCAATCCAGAACTGTTTCCCTCCTTGTAATGCCCCAATTTTTTTGTGATGGCAGAGGTTGATGGGATGAAGAGGCGGGAATAATGTTTATCAAATGACTTGGTCTTTTTTTTTTTTTTTTTTTAAAGTAATGCCCGTGGTCATTGGAATTTCGACGAACGTGGGAACTTTTTCTAAAAAAACACAAATTTCATTACCAATTCCTTCTTCGTCGAAACCAAATGTTGAATTATCGTCAGAATTCTGACGAATGCGGGCATTTGAAAAAAAAAATTCAAATTTGGTCACAATATACCTTCTCCGTCGGAAACCTCCGTCAGAATTTTAGGCCAAATGCATTAGTGCATTTTGTGCAATAGGATCCCAAATCTTGTATCCTTTCACACCATAACTGTATCCAATGAAGATACATTTCACAACCTTGTTCTCCAACTTTATTCACTTCTCCTTTGGGAAATGTGCATATGCCTCACGACCAAAAACTCTAAGATGTCTCAATTAAGGCTTGTGACCTGACCATGCTTCCATAGGCATTTTATCAACAAGAGTTGATGTAGGAGGCCAATTAATTAGGTAGAAATAAGTGGCAATATCTTGAGCCTAAAACTTTTGTTTTAAACCAACACCACTCATCATACTCCTAGCCTTCTCCATTAGTGTCCTATTCATTCTTTCTACAACTCCATTCTAGTGTCAAGAATACGTCTTCTATCTATTAATAGCAAACTCTTCATAGAATCTATCAAAATCATTAGAGCAAAATTTACTTCCATTATTAGTCCCCAAATATTTTATTTTCTTTCTAGTTTGCAACTCAACCATTGCTTTAAATTCTTTAAAATGATTGAAAACTTTAGATTTACTCTTTAAAAAGTATACCCATGTCCTTCTATTAAAATCATTAATAAATGAAATATAATATATGGATTTTCCAATGGAAGGAACATCTACAAGACCAAACACAAAAGGATGAATAAGATCCAAAACTCTACAAGATTTATAAGAGCTCAAGTAAAACTGAATGCGGTTTTATTTTCCATAAATGCAATGTTCACATAAATCGAAGTCAAAATTATAATCACTCAAACCTTCAACAAGGTTTTTATTTTTCAAGGTCCTTAGCCCCTTTTCTCTGATGTGGCCAAGCCTCTATTGCCATAACATAGTCTTCTCTATAGGTAACTTTTATTTAGAAGAAAGAGCACCCTTAGGTACCCAAAATCCATGTCCATTTGCTGAAGGTGAAACCTTCAAATCTTCTAGGAACTATCCACAAATTTACTTTTTATAGAAGTGCTATTACAATCAATAGTGTATGCCTATAGCTTATATAAAGTGCCAAATCTGACACCTCTAGAAATCACCGTAACACCCTTAACCATTTTATATCCTGCATCAGAAAAGATAATATGCACACCTGCATCTATTAATTTTCTCACAGATAATAAATTTTGTTTTAATCCAGGGATATGGAACACACCACTAATCCTTTTTATTCTACTATCGGGAAACTTGATTCTCACTTTACCATGACCAACAATATCTAAATATGAATCATCACCCAAGTACACCTTACCTCCATTCAATTTTTCATAATAAAAAACTCAATCTCTATTGGTAGTCATATGAAAAGATGCATCTAAGTCAATTAACCATGCATCATTACCTACATGAGTAGGCAAATCTTTAAACAATGCATCAACATCTTCCTTCTCGGACTAAGTATTAGAATCAAACTTCTTCTTTTTCTTCTTTATAGTCCTTACAGATGTGTCCTGATTTACCGCAATTCCAACAAATGACTTTGGACTTTCCAAGAGATTTAAATCTCCCTCTAAACTTGGATTTATTACACTTCTCATTCTTCTTGCCTTTTTACTTAGGTCTTCCATAAATACTTAGGGATTTTTTTTCAAAATGATGGATATCTTCCTTCACATCTCTTCTCCAAGCAAGGCACCCACCACATCTTCAGACTTCAAAACAACATAAGTAAGTTACCGATAGTCATAACAAGAGAATCCCATGAATTAGACAAATAACAAAGCAAGATCTGACATTTCTCCTCCTCATCCATCTTGACACCAATGGATAGAAATTGAGACACCAACATATTAAATGCTTCTAGGTGGTTTGTCATCTGTCTACCCTCTTTTATTCTCAAGGAATACAATTTCTTCCTCAAGAAAATCTGATTCAATAAAGATTTGGCTTGATACATTTCACCAAGCTTGGTCCATAGCTTCTTTGCAGAGGTCTCTTTGTGGACATTAATTACAACAAATTCTGCCAAGCATAATCTAATTAGACCCTTGGATTTATAATCCATAACATCATACTAAGTAGCCGTAGTGGGATCTGAAGGTCTCAAGACATTCACATCAACAACATCTGATAGATCTTGATCTATTAGAAAATCCTCCATCTTCAACTTTCAAATCTCAAAATTATTTTCAGAAAATTTCTCCACCTCTATTCTCCTTGACAAACTTGCCATTTGAAAATTCCTACAATAAGATCAAAAAGTATATTTTGCAAGCTCCTACTCAAATCTATATTAGTTCAAAAAACCCAACAAACCACAACTAAAACCAAAGGTAATCAAGTTTTGACACCACTTGTAAGGAAATTAAGTAGTGAAACAACTTCCTACACTAACCTTGAGAGAATGATAATGTAAAAAAACTTACAGATCATTACAACATTTATAGAAACTTAACAAAAATAGTCATAATAGCATGCATACCACAACATAGTGATTTATGTGGGGAAAACATTTTTGGAAGAAAACTCCACACTCCAAAAGTGTTAGACTTGTGTGAATATTGTTGTCATTGATATCGGTCAACCAGTTTTGAACTGGATTGTGTTTTGAGGCCCAAATATTAGTCAGGATATTATGGATGTTATTGTTGGCATTATGTGAACTGGCATGAAGACATAATGCCATTATATGTTGTCATTGATGTCAATATGTGTTATGAAGTGAACCGGCATATGTGATATGTGAGAAGGGGGAACTGGCATATGTATGAACCGGTTTATATGCCAAAGTGAAGCAGTATATTTGTTCAGGGTGAACCGGCATGTAGTTATGGGAACCGGCACATGGAAGCATTGTATGACTACCGGTTGGTAGGTAGCTTCCACTTCAGGATTTCCGGTTGGAATACCTCAAGTTTGTGTGACTCAATCGGTGATCTTCGTGTGATGAGTTAGCAGTATAATGGAGGACAGATCATGTTGCCATGTAAGCTCTGTGCGTGTGAAGGATCTTGCATAGAGAAGACTATTCCTATCCACCTCAGGAATGAGTGAAGTCTGTCAAACAGTGATAACGCGTGATGGGTTATCAACCGCCATGATATCGATGGATAATGGACGATGGAGAATGTCTTGAGATCGATTCAAGATTGTTGCATTTAATGCAGTATGATTCAACGATCAGGATCGAACCACTTGAATTGCTTAACCTAACAAGTTTAGGGTTTAGGGTTTTTGCTACCGACCTGTATGTTTCCTATAAGGTCTATGTTGTGTTTCTTTCTAAGGTTGTTGGCAAAAGTTGTGTGTGTGTATCCTAAGGAAGTGATACGTGATTCCTGCCAAACCAAAGGAGAGAAGAGATACCTGCAAAGTGAATGTGCAGAAGGTGAAGAGGAGCCTAAACGGATCTGCATTAGCATTGAGTGCTGTTACTAGATCATTGTAATTCCTGTTGATCTCTAACCACTTCAACAGTTGTAAAATCCCCTAACAGGGTAGTCTTAACAGGCTTGATTCAAATCCCTTAACCGGGTAACTCAAGGTTAATGAGTTCTGAGAAGCTATAGAGCTCTAGAGATCCTTTAGCTATTGAGTTCTTGAAATCCTCTAACAAGGTGACCCTACCAGGTTTAACCCTTAACCGGGTATTATTGCTATCCCTTAACCGGGTGATCCCTAATAGGATCGGTTCCTAGCAGAACCTGTTGTAATGTCTTTAACCGGACAAGGCTCCTAACAGAGCGGACTTCAAAAGAGTTCAAAAGCAACTTGTGGGTATTCATCCCCACCGTGGTTTTTCCCAGTTGGGTTTCCACATGAAAAATATGTGTGTCATGTGTGATGCTTCTGTCTTGTGATGCTTTGTTATTACCTGATGAGCACATGATGGTTCTGTGTTTTATGCCTGTCTATAAAACATGTTGAACCAACTATTGTGAAGATCAGATAATAGTCTACCTGTTCATGCATGAGGGTGTAATGGTATTGTAGTATTGAGCTAAGAGGAAAGCTTAGTGAGTGACCGGTTTATGATTGTTGTAGCAGTTCTGGGTCTTACCGGTTGCACTCTGCTTCAACTAATATCACTGCTTGTAGTTATTTGAAGTATTTGCTATCCAACTGGTTTTGGACTGTATTTTTGTTTCTACTGATTCACCCCCCCTCTAAGTACCGGTTTGGTACTATTGGTTCATCGTTGAGTTATCAGTTATAGGTATTATACTATTGTATGCAGTATGTATGTGTAGTTCAAATGTTGCAGTTTTGGTCAAAAGTTATTATGCAACATGGACAACTCTAGATGATGATTTTTGTGGATTCATTGATTTCTCATTGATCCTGGTATCCCAATGTTAGGAGTTCTTATTGATCTCGGTATCAATTATGTGTCCTAGTGTTAGTAGCTTTGGTAATTATCAGAAGTATCTCTTTGAGTTTTGTGTTTTGGTTTCCCTTGTTCGCATGGAGTCTACCTTTTTAGAGATATTGGGCTTGATCTTGAGATAATGGGTCGACATTCTTGGGTCCAGATGACCCTGCCGCTTTCTAGTAATCCCGATATATGAATTGATAATTGAAGTATGAAAAGGAAACATGTAGAAATCTTGTGGAGGCTGACATAAGCATATTGGTAACGTGTTGGGCTTGGCTGACATACTATTTGTATCTATACCCTCTGGTATATATATACTCATACATATACAGTTGTATGAGAGATTGAATAAGTGAGTGTGAATGTGAATGTGAAGGTGAGTGATGTGCGAAAGATAGTTGGAAGTGAAGATAATAGAGTGTGTGAAGTGTGAGTTGCAGACAACAAAGGCAATTGATGATTCGATAGTGCAGTAGTCCTTTACTGGACCTATTGTAGGACAGTTGCATAAAGATCTCTAATCAGATCTACTATAGAGTTTGAGATTTGTAATATGAGCTTAAACTTGGAACTGATCTCATGCATTTGGAGATACAAACCTTTTTAGTTCAACCTTTCCAGTTGTATTGAGCATTCTGACAATTAGCCATCTTTTGTATATCTGCAGTGAGCATTCTGGTAGTGAGCCATTTTGTAATCTTGCAGTGAGCCACCCCTTTGTAAACTCAAACTATAACTAGTTATATTCTCCTAAGAGAACACTCTCTATGGTTTTTCCCATTTGGGTTTTCCACATATAAAATATGATGCTTATCTTGTGGTTGTGTTCTTCATATCTATTCTGCATTAATTGCTCTATATTAGTCAAGTGTTTTTGATAACAATTATAATTGGTGAAAAGTTTATTATTTTTGAATATATGGGAATACTGATTCACCCTCCCCCCTTCTTAGTATTTCAATGCTTTCAACTAGATCAACAATTGGTATCAAAGCTTTGGTCCGTTGTTTGGAAAGTTTAACCACTTAAGGGAGATCCGTATTGGTTGAGTCATGACACCTATATACTTAGGATAATATTTTCAAATAGATGAAGATTTCAGACTTAAGGAGGTTAACAATCAGTTGAAACAGGTGAATGAGACTATCAAAGATCTCATGCAGAAGATTGAGGAAAGGAAAAGAATGAGAAGCTCCTAAAAGACACACTAAAGCTGAAGTCTGAAGAAAGTGAAAATCTTGAACAAGAGGTGAAGAACCTGAAGGCAAAGAATAAGATCCTTGACAATAGTAAGCTTCTAAAAGATCTGATCAATATGCAGCAAGGTAATTCAGATAAAACCAGACTTGGTTTCCAAACCGGTTTGTGCCCTAATCAAAATGATAAAGAAGAAAAGAAAGAAGTCAAAGCTGAAGTAGAGAGAGAAGCCCGCAGATGAGAAGAAATCTTGAAATCAAAAATCAAATGCAAGAAGACCCGATCCGATAGTCTAATGCATAAAGGTACCCATTTTTAATGGCTATTATTTTAAATACAATAAATTTGGACATAAGGCAGTAAATTGTAGAAGCATTCAGTGTTATGGTTGCAAGATGTTTGTAAATAAAGCAAGTCTTTTTAGGAATCATTTTGTGAATCAGAATTATAATCCAGTTGTTGCAAACAAGAAGAGTTACAAATTTCATGGATGTTGTTACATTTGCAATAACTATTGACATAAGTCCAATCAATGCAGATACAAACCACACTTGGTAAGATCTGAGAGGAAGATTGTTGGTTGTTTCAAATGCAAGAAGACTAGACACTATGATAATAAATGTAGAAATGGAAATGAGGAAAAATCTGTTGAGAAGAATGTGATGAAGAATGATGAATCAAAGAAGGAAAATTTAGTCTAGAGAAAGAAGAGTGAGAACAAAGGAAGTGAGCCTAACTTTGGTGTAGGCACCTCTTCCTCTGGTAATTAAACTTTGAGCTTTGGGTTAGGAGGATTCTTTGATCTGAAAGAGAAATCCTCTATCCTCCCCATCTGATTGGATCATGTCAGTAAACCGACATGACAATGCTTGAGTGGTATCTGGTAATCAGAGGAATCTTGATGACATCATTGAAAAGACAGTTTTTGGCAACAAAACCCTAATGAAGTATCTTTAACAAGATAAGTATCAATCCCTATCATTTGGCAAGGTGAAAGCAATACGTCTTTAGAGGCTAAGGAGAAATTATTTTTTGATCGCATTAATGGAAAGGTTATTCCCTTATTATATCATGATGACCCTTAGATCAAGTTGCTTCATTAATGATGGTCAAATTGGTGGGAAGTTTCTAGATTTCATGAGGTGGACTACCCCGCATGCTTTGTGGGTGATTAATTGTATGCTCTGCCTTGGCTCTATGTTTCTCTGTTGGTATTGCAGAGTCTCTTTTTTCTCAGGAAGAGGAGGGGTTGTTGGAACTGCTAAAACAATGGGGGGAAATATTAATAGGAATGAGCCAACAAGCTGTGAAGGTTGGAAGAAGGAATAGAAAGTATGGAGAAGATTACAGAAAGGAGGGATAGCAGGGTATATGGAGAAACTACATGGTAAAATGGACCATGTTTCCAAACTCTTTGTTAAGGGATGGAACAAAATGAAAGTCACTTTGTTTGGGCAGATGGTGAAGTTGGATGAGAATTTGGTTGTAGAGGTTACAGGTCTATCGATGGAAGGGGCCAAATTCTTCAGGGACAAAAAATTCTCTGACAATACGGTGAAAACAATTCCCAAGAATGAAGATGAAAAGGAGAGGCTTGTCAAGCACAACAAAACTTACTTCACTCCCAACCAGGTAAAAAACTTCTGGCGTAAAATGCTGAAAGTAATAATGGAATTTGTTATGGTTGATGGAAGGTTTACTAAGGTTTATACCTACCATTTTGTGTTTCTCAATAATTTTAGATATGGGAATAAGGTTTCATTTTCTTATTATCTGGTTTCTTCCCTTAATGATTGTCTGGCTGACCATATTAAGAACCCTAAGTCAAGCCCTTTGGCTCATCAATGATTAATCCTTTTAATTTATGAGAACTTTGAAGCTAGGGTTAACAGGGTGAAGGCTAGTTTGGAAGATAAAGATGAGGATTACATCCCTAGTGATGGTTCTGATGACTCCAAGTCTAAGGTTAAGGTCGTCGCCTCTACCCCCTAAGAAGAGGGTCAAAATACCCAAGAAGAACAATGATGTCTTGTCGGTGGAGGAAATATCTAGTTATGAGGTGAAGCCCAAGGGGAAGGGTAAGAGGTTAATTTTATCTGATTCTGATACGAAGGGTGAACAACCTCCTAAATTTTCTGAAAACCAAGAATTAAACTGATGGAATTGGACTCCCAGGACTTACATGACAAGCCTGAAATTATGCTCGATATTTTGGGAACTATAAGAGGTGCCTCGGTTGATATGTATCACTTCCAAAATTGGGTGTTCCATGATATTAAGACTCTGTATCTCAGTAGAGAACTACCTTAGCTAAGCTAGAAAGGTTTGAAGGGGTTGTGGAGAAAGAGGGTTAGGCGAGAATTAAGGACAAGAGAAAAGGATGTGCTTCAGAGAGCAATGAGTGTGTCTTGTGGAAAGAAGATGAAAAAAGAATGATGTTGGGGTGCCTTCAGAAAAATGGTGAGGCTATTTAGCTTTTTAAGAATAGATATGATGAAAAGTTTGGGGAGATTAGCTTGAAAATGTAGAAAATTGAGACTGCTCTCAAGAAGATCATGGAGAATAGTTTGGCTATGCTGAGAGTGTCTACTACAAATATGTCGACAATGGTGGCTAGATTGGAGAAGATGCACAATGACAGGAACTTTGTGGATCTGGAGATGGATGTTGGGGTCTCTAGCTCCAAGGATATCCCTCGCTCTATGAGGAGGACCAGACAAAGCACCAAGGCTGTGGAGGCACCTATGCCTCAAGATCTTCTCAACCTCAAGGAAGTTGCAAAGACCATGATGATGCTGGAGAAAGAGGCTATAGATAGTCTTAATATTTTCATGTAACGGGTCATCTTTTTTGTTACTGTGTTCGCCAACACCTCGTTGGTTTTTTGTTGTTCTTTCCTTTGGCTGTTGTGTCTCTATTGTCCTTCTCTCTTGTAGCCTATTCTATTTCTTTGTTGTTAACCTTGGTCCAATTGCTTTAATGATCTATCTTTGGATTATGATGTAAGGGGTTTTGGGTCCTCTCAAAACCTTTTTTTTTTTAATCAAAAACAAGATAAGTATCAATTTTTGAGTTCATTTCTTACACATCAATTATTTTCTTGAGAATATTGAGAATAGTAGTAGAGCAGTAAGAGAGTAAGAAACAAAAAAAATCATGGAGGGAAAATTAATCATCAAAGAATCTAGTAGCGAGGAATTTTAATCTGTGGACAAGGTGCTCCTTGACGAGTTTATCATGGAGAAGATTGGAGTTGTTGAAGCAAGTTTGAAAGATGATGAATTGCGAAAGGTCAAAGAATTGGAAGGCAAAGGTCTAAATCTATGGACCAAATTCCCTTGGTTCGATAATGCAAAGGTTTTAAGAGGAATTCTTAGCCATGTGCGAGATAATTGCATCATATTAGATAAACCCTATCAAATCACAAAGGAAATCATTTCTAGAGTCACCGACTTGTGCGACAATGGAGAAGTTTGGACAAAGAAGTCGAACTTGAACATAGAAGTGGAAGCCCCAAATAGTGTAAAGGGTGATCAAAGAGCTCTAATCATTAACACAATCATCAACCCTGTGGTGAGGTATGTTGCTTATGGCATCTCTAATAAAATCTATTTCTGAAATAGGGAAGGAGCCACCTTGGCTATTGTGGTATGTATGGCACATATGATTTAATGGAGAATAGATCATTCCACTTGTGTGAATTTTTGAAAGAATTATTGTTTGAAAATATTATGATGACAAAAAAGAAGAATTATACTTTTCGGTTTGGATCATTGCTTGCGAGTTTGGTTATGTACTATTCAGAATCCCTTTTGGCAAAAGATAATGTCATTTGGGAGTCTGGTGTTCCTATTGCAAGACAAATATTTAGATATTTGAACAGTTTGGCTAACAAAGGGGAAATTTGCAATGGTTATTTCAAATCATTTATGGATATGTAGAGAGTTGTCTTGGTTTTTGTGTCTTTATCTTCCGGTTCTGGAGATTCATCCTTCAGAAAGAAGAAAAGGAGACAATCGGTTCCTATTGGTATTTAAAAGTCAAAGAGGAACAAGATGGAGAATGTCATGGTAATTGAAGATTTGGAATCCCTTGTAGCTAAAGGAGTTTTGGATGCTGGTGAGCAAGAAGTTGGAGACATAGATGATGGGTCTGATTTTCTAAAACTAGTTGACAATGTAGATGGAATTCAAAATATTGATGTGAAATAGCTGACCTTAGTTGAGTTAGACAAAATTGAGAGCATTCTGATGAAGCATTTGATTTAGAACAATATTGGTCTAGAAGGTATCAATAATCTGCTTCTGAAGTGTTTGAGTTGTGTCCTAAAAGAAAAAATGTTTGTGCAAGAAAAAGGCCTAGATATGCAGAGGCTGCTGAGTGAATGTATTGATGCACAAAATAACTTATCAACATGTATAGAGGAATTTATAGATTGTATCCACAATGCTAGCAAAGTCTATATATATTGTATCTCTTGGCCGATAGCTGTTGTGAAGCACAAAGGTAAGATTGATGCTATTGAAGAACTAACAAGTCTAGGCAAGTCTTTTGATTTTTTGAATGATAAGGATGGTGAGTAGAGGAAAAGAGTCAATTCTCTTCAACCTGAGCTCCTTATATTGCAAAGGTAGAATGAAGAATTTGTGAGTATGTTTTGGAAGGTTAAGGAAATTGTTGAAGCTAAGCTAGAGCACTCTTTGGCATTGCTTGATAACACAATTGAGTATGAGTAGAATCCAACTACTCTAAATAATTTCTCAAATTCGGTTGATCTATTGGTTGAGTTCAAAATTCTTTCAGTGAGTATCAAACTAGCTATACATTATTGGGAAGTTCTTCTTCCCGATCTAAATGAAAAGTACAAGCTTATATTTTCGAAGAAGAGCAACTAAAAGTTTCTTTGTGTAAGGTTTAGTTTTTTTTGACAATTTTGTATATATCTATTATTTTCTTTTTTCATCAAAGACATCCTTTGACCTTGATGTCAAAAGGGGGAGAAAGGAATTCAAGGAATGCAGTTTGGAGGAATTGCATGAGTTAGAGGGAGTTGTGCAGTTATGTTTTAACAAGGTTTTGCCATCAATGACAAAGGGGGAGATTGAGGGACTTTTGTGAATAATGTTGTCATTGATGTCAAACCAGTCATCCGGTTTTGGACCAGACAGTGTTTTGAGGCCTAGATATTAGTCAAGATATTATGGATGTTATTCTTGTTATAATATTGTATGCAGTATGTATGTCGAGTTTAGATGTTGCAGTTTTGGTCATAAGTTATTATGAAGCATGGAAAACTCTAGATGATGATTTTTGTAGATTCATTGAGTTCTCATTGATCCTGATATCTTGGTGTTAGGAGTTCTTATTGATCTCAATATCATTTATGTGTCCCAGTATTAGTAGCTTTGGTAATTATGAGAAGTATCTCTTTGAGTTTTGTGTTGCAGTTTCCTTGGTTCGTGTGGAGTCCACCTTTTTTGAGATATTGGGCTTGATCTTGAGATAATGGGTCGGTATTCTTGGGTCAGGATGATCCTACCCCTTTCTAGTAATCCTGGTATATGCATTGATAATCAGAGTATGAAAAGGAAGCGTGTAGAAATCTTGCGGAGACCAACATGAGCATATTGGTAACGTGTTGGGCTTGGGTGACATACTATTTTGTATATATACCCTTTGGTATATATATACTCATACACATGTATGTTGGATACAATGGATCACTTAGAGGGGGGTGAATCAGTGATTTAAACTCTTTCAAATTTGAGAAATACTAGTACAATATAAAACTAACAAAAGGGCAGACTGGTTAATTAAACAATGCAAACTAAGTGTGTATCAATAATAACAGTTGAATCAATATGACACACACACACAAAAATCATCACATAACACCAGATGTACGAGGAAAATCCAATGTGGGAAAAACCTTGGTGAGAATATCTGCTGGAGATCTTCTGCTCCAATCTAGCTTCACAATGAAAAAATCCGATTACAAATTTTAGGGCACCAACCTAAGGAGCACCAACCCCTGATTTATGAGCACCAACTCAAAGGAGCACCAACCCCTATACAATTGATAGGCTACAACCTAAAGGAGCTACAACCCCTACTCTAAGCACCTACTCAGTGAAAATAATATGAAAATTCAGATACACAAAGGAGATCCCTGCTGCAAATAAAGTTTTGCAACCCCTCAAAGCTTTGCACTACCAGTTTCTATCTTACCGGTTTGTGTTAACTCAACTCACACTGCAACTTAGCCTTTCTCCTAGTTTTAAATCTGCTAAATCTTCTCTCCCTCTGCTCTACTGAATTCAACTCACACTTGGTCACTCTCTATCAGGTACTGCTTCTTTTGGTTTGTCACCTCTGCATTCTATACTCACTTTCCCGGTTTGTTCCTTACACCAGTTTACCCTACTTCTCCTTACCAGTACAATATTCACTCACAAAAACTTCAGATGTTTATCTCTTCGCCTCTCAGACAATAATTTCACTCTATCCTTCACCCTTTAACAACAATGACTATTTGTCTTAGGTCGCCATATTTAAACTGAAGCTTTCCCGCCAAAAACCAATTCAAACAAAGGGTGGCTAGGGTTTCCCTCCATTGATCAAATCTTCATCAAATTTGATTTGATCTACCTTGGATCACTCACCTGCTTTGGAAGGATAAATCACCACACAATTTTTATCTATCCAATGCATGTTTGCTAAAATAGCAAACCTAACCTTGATTTCGGCCTTGAAACCAGTCGACACATTTATGATCCAACTGTTTCTTGTTTGAGGTCATCATGCAATATGATTTCATGCTTTGATCACGATGCCAACAATTGTCTGATCTTCCTTTGTCGTCCATCCTTCATCGAGCCACAAACACCTGCAATCAATCCGTGATTTTTCCAATCACATTAAATGTCAACCTGTCACACCTACCACACCTTAACGATGCACACACCGACCTCCTCCTTTTGGCAAACTGCCATCCACTTATCAAACATGTCAACAATCAATTCACGGACATTGATTCAATTCATGCTCATTAATTTGACAAAATTCCATACCGGTTCAAGCCCTTACCGGTAAAACCTTCTCCTGCTGCTATCTGGAAGCATGCTCTACACCGGTAGCTCAACTTCACCTCTGATGGTTTTTGATCTCTTTGACACTCTGCCTCTTCATCACAAACATTATCACAAATAAACAACCAACCTACATACCGGTTACAACTTGTCATGCCAACACACAACTTCATATCACCTCTTACCGATGATGTCACTGACAATCTAAATACCTGCTTGTCTTCCATGCCTTCATACCGGTTTTGTCTTCATGTTAATATTCCTTATGCTAGATACATCCTTCTGCATACTGGTAGAAACTTAGTTGACATCAGTTGACCATACCAAAAAACTCTTACTCACCGGTTGACATTAATGACAACTCAATGCCAACAATATCCCCCTTTGGCATTAATGTCAACACACACTATACCAAAATTTCTCCCCCCTTTGATAGCAATGGCAAAGGGAACCTTGGTCTGACTTCAGGTGCTTGAGATGATAGACAAATTGAATAAACAACTATAAAAATACAACTTATGCCTGCAACCGGTAGGACACATTCTTCCCCCTGTGTCCATGCATCATGATTCAAGGGTCATAAAATAATGATAATTGTTGACCACCCCCCCGAGCCATACATCTCTCTACTTATTTAAGTGTTTTATGATGGTGGGACACCTCCCAATTTTTGTCTCAAGTACTCAAATGTGCTCAAAGGAAGTGGCTTTGTGAATATATCAACAATCTACTTACTGGTTGGAACATACTCCACCATTACTTCCTTGTCTGCTACCTTCCCCTCAAGAATTGATTCTTGATTATAATGTGTTTTGTTCTTGAGTGCATTACCAGATTTTTGGAGATATTGATTGCACTTGAGTTATCAAACCGGATTGGAACAGGTTCTGGTATCTCCACCTGAATGTCCTTTAGAGTTTGTTTCATCCACAATACCTGTGAGCAACATGTAGTAGCTGCTATATATTCTACCTCAACAGTAGATAATGACACTAAATCTTGCTTCTTGTTGTGCCATGACACTAACCAATCTCCTAAGTAGAAAGCACCTCCACTTGTACTCTTTCGGTCATTAATACTTCCTGCCCAATCTACATTAGTATAAGCCTGCAAAGAGAAGCCTCCTTTCTTTGGATACCATGACCCATAACTGATAGTTCCTTGCAGATACTTGAAGATTCTCCTGACTATATTTAATTGAGATTGTTTAAGAGCAGCTTGGAATCTTGCAACCATGCAAACAACTTGTACAATACTTGGTCTAGATGTTGTTAGATATAACAAACTACCAATAATAGAGCTATACAATGTTTGCTCAACTTTCGGTGACTCATCTAGTTTTCTCAACTTACAATCGGTAACCATGGGAGTACTTACCGATTTGCTGTCCTCCATTTGAAATTTCTTCAACATGTCTTTGACATACTTGGTTTGTGAGATAAAAATTCTTTTCTCCTGCTGTGAGATCTGCAAACCAAGAAAATAGGACAACTCACCTAGCATGGACATCTCAAATTTTGTCTTCATCTGATCTACAAATTCTTTGCACATGATGTCCTTATCTCCACCAAATATAATGTCATCCACATACACAACAACTATGATCATATGGTCTCAATTTACCTTGATGTATAGGTTGCTGTCTGCATTCCTTTTTCGAAATCCTTGCTTGTTCAAGTACTTGTCTAACTAGGAATACCATGCTTTGGGGGCCTGCTTCAAACCATACAGGGCTTTCTTCAACCGACATACAAAACTCTCATCATCATGTAATAGATATCCTTCTAGTTGTTCCATATACACTTCTTCTTCAAGGATACCATTCAAAAATGCATATTTAACATCCATTTGGTAAACCTTGTATCCTTTATAAGCAGAGAAAGCTAAAAATATTCTTATTGCCTCTAACCTAGCAATCGATGAAAAGGGTTCTTCAAAGTTAATACCTTCCACTTGAGAATATCCTTTGCAGAAAAACCTTGCTTTATGCCAGATTATCTTGCCTTCTTCATTCATCTTATTCCGGTAGACCCACTTGGTACCTATGACATTCTTGTCTGCCGGTCTAGGAACAAGTTCCCATGTTTGATTTTTCTCAATTTGTTTCAACTCTTCATCCATGGAATCTACCCATTTCTCACTTTTTCTATCATCATCAAAAGTTTTGGGTTCTAATTATGTCATCAGGCATAAATTTACCTGCTCATCATTCTGGGCTAGTCAACTTCTGGTCTGCACACCTTCATTTTTATCTCCTATGATATGATCTTCTGGATGGTTCTTCTGCACATACCGGTTTGATTTATTGTTTGGTGCTTCTTCTACTAGTCCACTATCAGATTGAACTTCATGCTCTTCATTTGAAACATCAATATAGTGTGCCGGTGTAGATTCTCTCTTATGTAGGTCTTCATCTGTTCTCACATTTATACTATCAACGATTTTTCTCAATTTCTTGTTGTAGCATTTGTAGGCTTTGCTACTGGTTGAGTAACCCAAGAAGATTCCTTCATCACTCCTGGAATCAAGACTTCCTTATCCATCAACATCTCTCTTGATGAAGCACTTACTTCCAAACACTCTAAAATGCTTGAGTGATGGTTTCCGATCGTACCATAACTCATAAGGAGTCATCCTATTGTTCACTCTTAGCTATACTTAGTTTAATGTATAGACAACAATATGAACTACTTCCTTCCAATATGTATCCAGTATGCTAGCCTCATTCAACATTGTTCTAGCCATTTTCTTTACTATCCTATTCTTCCTTTCTGCCACACCGTTCTGTTGTGGTGTTCTTGCTGCTAAATTTCCGTCTCTGGATTCCATGTTTCTCACAGTAGTCAATAAACTCATTTGAAGAATATTCTCCTCCTCGGTCTGATCTTAAACACTTTAACCGGTGTCCACTGTCATTTTCAACCATCCTTCTAAAAATATTTAATCTTTCAAATGCTTGTTATTTTTCATGCAAAAATGTCACCCAAGTCATTCTTGAGTAGTCATCAATGAATATCATGAAGTATTTCTCACTGGTCAGAGCCCTTGTCCTTGTTGGCCCACACAAATCTGTATGCACTAATTTCAGAGGTCTTGAGGTATTGTACTCTTTTGTTTTGCAACTTACTTTTATTTGCTTGCCTCTGATACATTCATCACAAAAAGTACTTGTTGGTTTAGTTATTTGTGGAATTTTTCTTACGTACCGATTCTTGATTATCTTCACTAGATTGTCAAAGTTCACATGGCCTAATCTCTAGTTCCACAACTAGCTTTCATCAACTTGTCCCATCATGCATTGGGACTCATATCATTCCTTCAGATTGAAGACATTACCATCTATTCTCTTTCCTTCTGCCACAACCTGACTGATACTCTACTTTCTTATCTGACAACATGTAGAGTCAAATGTGAACTTGTACCCTTTGTCACACATCTAACTTAAACTCAACAGATTATGCTTTAGTCCTTCCACGTAGTACACATCATGAGCCTTAAGCTTACCATCAATATTCAATGTACCATGATCTTTAATCTTGATGGAGGAGTTCTCACCAAACTGAACAAAACCACCATTCCAATCATCAAGCTTGATAAACTTTTTCTTGTCTCCAGTCATGTGATTTGAGAAACCACTATCAACTACCCATAAATTCTTCCTTTCAGCATGTAGAGCAGTTTGCACAATCAGGCTTGACTCTGTCTTGTTCTTCTCCTTCTCTATCCAAACTTGTTTCTCTTCTTTCTTCTCCTCTTCTGTCATCTTGTGTTCTGGTTTAGTCTCTATCTTATGATATGGTACTGTTTTCTTTTGCTTGCCAGTTCTCAGCTTACAATGCCTTGCTATGTGACCAAAATTTTGACACTTGTAACATTTTACATTAGCATTGAAAGATGTATCTAAAGCATTCTTGTAGGACATATGCACATTTCTCCTACACTCATAACTCTTATGACCAAACTCATTGCAATTATAACAAGTGACATTTATACCTTGTAATGCAACAAATGAGTTTCTTCTCTCAAAACTGGGGTTTACATTCATTTTCCTACAATCTGCCATTCTATGATAGAACTTATTACACCAGTGACAATAACCATGGAAGTTTGAAACATACTGGTTAGATTGTCTTGGTCCCGCAAATGACTGCCTCACTGGGGGTCTTCCTTTCATGCTGCTAACTCTGGTGAATCCTTCATGATTAGCTCATGCATTTCTCCTTGGATTTGTATGTCGGTGCATTGTGTATGGCCTCTGGTTCATTGATTGTGTATACCGATTTGTGTGGCGGTTCTTAACAAGATCTGCATATGTCTTCTTACTAGTATCTTTGCTTACCGTGAATGTCTTCTTCTTTTCACCTTCATTTGAAGAAGTAAATTGTATCTCCTTACTGGATGTGTCTTTTCTATTTGAACTTTGACCCTCTTCAAATCCTAAGCCATTGGTATCTTTAGATTGCTTCTATTTGCTCAATATCTTGTCTAAAGCTTCGGTGCTACCTTCATATTTGCTTCTCACTTTCATCTCTTCCTTGCTTTTCTCTAATTCCTTCCCGATCTTTACAATTTCTTCTTCTAGGTTCTGATGCTCCTTCTCCTTTTTACTCAAGTCTATACTAGTAACTTCACAGATCCTCTTGGATTCTTCCAATTGAAGTTTTAGATCTGCAATTGTTGTCTTGGATTCTTCAAGAGATGTCTCCAACATCTCTTGTTCTTCAACTGTAGCCTTTTTCACCTTCTTTAGATCTCTTCTTGTTTTCTTTAGTTCTTCCAAGGCACTGATGAGATCTACTTCAAGGTCTACTTCTCCTTCTTGCTTTTCTTCTTCTCCTTCTTCAGGTACTGGAACCTCTTGATCCATAAAGAGGTTTGCTTTGACTTCATCTTCACTGCAACAGTCATCTGAGACACTCTCCTCATTTGTGGTATCATTTTCATGTGTGTAAAGACTACTATGCTTCCAATTGCCTCTTCTACCATGCCGATAGCCATTCTTCTTCCTATCCTTACCGTATGATTTTATACCACTTGATTGATCATCTTCATTCTTATCACCATAGGGACATTTGGCAGCAAAATTTCCAATCTTTCCACAGTTGAAACATTTCAGGGGCAACTTGCCTTTGTATTTGCCTGAACTGGTCTTGAGTCTTCTGACAAAGTTTGTCATGATATCATTAGATTGTTCACTGGTTCCCTCTTGAGAAGACTCTTCTTTTCCTTTTCTTGATGTTTTGAATGCAACTTCTTTCTTCACAACCCCAATACCGACAATCCTCATTTCATAAGCAGTTAGGGAACCATACAACTCATCCATTGTAAAGACTTTTAGATATTTTGCTTCTTCTATTGCTAAAACCTTTGTATCATACTTAGGTGTGAGGGATCTAAGTACTTTCTTCACTACCACCTCATCTTTTATTTCTTCTCCAAGCTCTCTAATGGTGTTTTTTGTTTCATCAATCCTTTGGAGATAGTCAACAATCTTCTCTTCATCTCTCATCTTCAAACTCTCAAGCTACGCTCTCAATGTTTGTAACTTGGCTTCCTTGACTTTAGCATCGCCTTCAAATATTTTTTGTAACTTATCCCAAGTTGCTTTGGCAGATGAGCAATGCATGACCTTAGCAAACTCATTATCAGATAGCCCACTAAGAATAGCATGTTTTGCCTTAACATTGTTCTCATATTCCTTCTTAGCATCTGGATCAGTAGGAGGATTATTAGGGACTGCATACCCATTCACAACTGACATCCATACATCACAACCTAGAGAGGACAAATAGGTTTCCATTCTTCTACTCCAAAAGGCATAGTTGACACCATCAAACATAGGGGTTTTTGAGGAGGCTGATTCATTTCTCCATTGTGAACACTTGACAGGATCTACCCAAGCTAGAGAACGCTTTGACAAAATAGGGTACCTAGGCTCTGATACCAATTGCTGGACACAATGGATCACTGAGAGGAGAGGGGGCTGAATCAGTGATATAAACTCTTTTTCAAATATGAGAAATACCAGTACAATATAAAACTAACAAAAGGGAAGACCGGTTAAATAGACAATGTAGACTAAGTGTGTAGAAACAATAGCAGTTGAATCAATATCACACACACACACAAAAAGAATCACATAACACCAGATGTATGAGGAAAACCCAATGTGGGAAAAACCTCGGTGAGAATAGCTGTTGGAGATCTTCTGCTCCAATCTTGCCTCACAATGAAAAGATATGATTACAAATTTTAGGGCACCAACCCAAGGAGCACCAACTCAAAGAAGCACCAACCCCTACACAGCTTATAGGCTACAACCTAAAGGAGCTACAACCCCTGCACTAAGCACCTACTCAGTGAAAACAATATGAAAATTGAGATAAACAAATGAGATCGCTATTGCAAATGAGGTTTTGCAACCCTTCAAAGCTTTGCCCTACCAGTTTCTATCTTACCGGTTTGTGTTAACTCAACACACACTGCAACTTAGCCTTTCTGTTGGTTCTAACTCTGCTAAATCTTCTCTCCATCTGTTATGTTGAATTCAACTCACACTTGGTCACTCTCTATCAGGTACTGCTTCTTCCGATTTGTCACCTTTGCGTTCTATGCTCACTCTGCGGGTTTGTTCCTTACACTGGTTTACCCCGCTTCTCCTTACCAGTACAATCTTCACTCACAAACACTTCAGATGTTTATCTCTTAATCTCTTAGACAACAATTTCACTCTATCCTTCACCCTTTAGCAGCAATGACTATCTGTCTTAGGTCGCCATATTTAAACTGAAGCTTTCCCACCAAAAACCAATTCAAACAGAGGGCGGCTTGGGTTTCCCTCCATTGATCAAATATTCATCAAATCTGATCTGATCTACCTTGGATCACTCACTTTCTTTGGAAAGATAAATCACCACACGTTTTTTATTTGTCCAATGCATGTTTGCTATAAATTAGCAAACCTAACCCTGATTTTCGGCCTTGAAACTAGTCGACACATTTATGATCTAGCTATTTCTTGTTCGAGGTTATCTTGCAATCTGATTTCATGATTTGATCATGATGCCATCAACCGTCTAATCTTCCTCTGTTGTCCATCCTTCATCGAGCCGCAAACACCTGCAATCAATCCGTGATTTTTCCAATCACATTAAATGTCAACCTATCACATCTACCATGCGTTAACAATGCACACACCGACCACTGCCTTTTTGCCAACTGGCATCCACCTGTCAAACACATCGGCAATCGGTCCACTGACATTGAGTCGGTTCATTCTCATTTATTTGAGAAAACCCCATGCCAGTTCAAGTCCTTACCGGTAAAACCTTCTCCCACTGCTATTTGACATCATGCACTACACCGATAGCACAACTTCACCTCCGGTGGTTTGTGATCTCTTTGACACTCTGCCTCTTCATCACAAAGATTATCACAAACAAACAACCAACCTACATACCAGTTACAACTTGTCATGCCAACACACAACTTCATATCACCTCTTACTGGTGATGTCACTGACAATCTCAATGCCTGTTTGTCTTCCACGCCTTCATGCCGGTTTTGTCTTCATATTAATCTTCCTTATGCTAGATACATCCTTCTGCATACCGGCAGACACTTAGTTGACATCTCTTGACCATACCAACAAACTCCTACTCACTGGTTGACATCAATGACAATTTAATGCCAACATATGTAGTGATATGAGAGATCAAACAAGTGAGTGTTGTATACAAATAAAATTGGCTATGAGCAATTAATTAAATATTTTATATTTATTTTAATAATTATTCTTCTATTAAATAGTTAATTTAAAAAGATTAATTTATTTAATTCATTTCATATTCTTCTATTAATTAATTTAATTGAAATGTTTTATTAATTAATTCATTATATCCCTTTCTTCTAACCCAGTTAATTAAATATCTAATATTTAAATTATTCTTCTGTCCACTATTCTATAGTCTCATCAATTACATAATTTCTTAATTATTTAATCTTCCTTTTCCAACTCACCCTCATCCCCCTCATATACACATCACTTCTTCTTTGCCAACTCATGAATCATGTGGCTAAGATATTGATATTTTTAAATATTAATACATCATTATCTTCAAATTCCAAATTATTCTTCAAATAATGTGTATGTACCAACATTCCTCAACCTCCCTATATTCTCTCCAACCTTCCTACATCTTTGGAGGGAGTTGAGTCCACTTTTCCTCTAATCTCTAAATCTTCTCCAACTATCCTATATTCTCTCAAGTCTTCTTCTCAGTAAAGGTGAGATGAATGACACTTGGCTTCTCCTTCCACCTTTTCCTCTATCTTGTAGGTATAGGAGGAATATCTTCCACCTTTCTCTCTCACATCTTAACCTCTTTCTCATAGCCATCCAATTTGCAAGATTTAATCAGGACTGTTGGTCTCTGCCACCTAAGCTTATGCACTAAAAAATCTATAAATATAGGTCTCCTAAGCCATTTTTGAAACTAATAACTAATCTTATAGTCAATTAGGATTCTTTATCTTTGCATCCGTGAGTTCATTTGTTTAGCATTTTTAGAGCAATTTAGCATAAATCATTATCATAGTTTATATTTGGATATCATATCAATTATCGATCCATTCCACACTTGCCATCTTGGAAGCTACTAGTGCTTGTCTGAGAGAAAAATCATTTGCAACCAAGAACAATGGGGTTAGGACACAATGAGACATAAATCATGAAGGTATAATCTTTTATTTTCTTTTTCATTTCATGTTGTTTCATTGGTTGAACCTTGAGTTATATTTGCATGATAGACTAATGAGTTTGCAAGTTTAATCTTTGAGGTGAAACTTAAGTTGATACATTTTTGGCACCCACCGTGAGGCTGAGGCCTTGCACTTCATTTTTTCTAATATCCTATCTAATTCTCTCTAATACAATTAATTAATGCTTTTGTAAACCTTTTTCATGCCTGTGTGAAATAAGGTAGCGCTTTTGACTCTTAGTTTAGTGCTTTTGCTTTGTAGGTTAGCATTTTTATTGCACATGTTAGCATTTTTGTCTTACATGTTAGCACTTTTGTTTCCTAGGTTAGCACTTTTGCTTGAGAAGTCATGCTTTTACTTAGCAGTTTAGTGCTTTTATTGCACAAGTTAGCACTTTTGTCTTGCATGTTAGCACTTTTGCTCCATAGGATAGCGCTTTTGTTGTTTTAGCATTTTCATTTCACTTTGCTGCAAAAATTTGGAATTTTACAATCTGACATCTAATAGATCTTTGTAGGTTCGACCGTCCAAGGCTGATTTTTGCAAACTACTGACTTGTGTGCATGCGGGTTTTATTTTCAACAACTTTAATGCATTTTATCACTTAGTTTTTAACTAGGAGTCTTTTTGGGAAGTAAAAAAAATCATACATGTTTCACCTAGTTTAACTAAGGGGCTAATGAACAATATGCAACTTGCATCATGTGTTTTCAATAAGGTAGTTGCACATAAGTAATCTAAAAGGTAAAGAACCATTGTTTACTATGCTTGTTTAAAAGTAGTAGGTGAGTATGCTCTCACCCTAATATGGTGATCATAAAGCTAGACCTACTTTTATTTCATGTTTTACCTTTAGAGGGCTTGCCTTCACAAGCTGCCTTAAGGGGGCCAATGAGAGGGGAACGACCCAAGTGGAAATGGACTAATACCGAGTCCTTTCGATCCACTCTAAATAAATCATGTTCATAAGAAATAGGCTTTATGCCGTATCTCTCGGGTGGGAGGGAATCATAGGGTTCATTAGCCATACTACCCTTAGAATAGTAGCCCCCCCCCCACAACTAAACTAGCCGAACTACGCAACATCCCCAACCTCTATATCTTTTCTCTATATAGCTAGGATAAAGCTATACAGATAGGATAGGATAGGATAGAGAGGTAACCGCCTGCTAGAAGAAAGTGGAACCCCCTCTAGTGTCGGTTAGTTCAATAGTTGACCATATCCTGATAGCCATATACATTGAACTTCTCACATTGCTTGGTGCCATGCCACGGTCGGGCTCCCTCTAGTCAATCCCCCTCATGAATAGTAGGACTAGCACCCTACTATTCTAAAGGGCTAGCAGGAACCTCCGTTTCAGTAGGAGGCCTAGAGATAGAAAGTCATGGACAACATGTGCTAATTAGTTCATACCGACACTGTGTTTCCCCATAAACCCTATGGAGCGCAACCTCTAAAGGCTAGGAACCTTCTATATTTATAGAGTATAAAGTGCCACATGTATGACCAAATGATCAGAAGCCCTTACTAAAAACCCTTTGTATTAGTTGCCAAAACCCTTCTAATTGTTGGCGCAGGAGGTCGAACCTTTGAAGAAGCTCACACATACGGTTCTTAGTAGAGATATGTAGTTTGCCATGGAGAGTTTTCATGGAAACTGGTGCATGGGTGCCCCAGAGAAGTGAATACCGAGGGTGGAGCCAGTGGGGTCAAGCACCTAAATATCCGCTTTGAATAGCGTAGCTTCAGGGGAAACCCCATGTGAGATTCAACAATTATTGTCTCGACCTGCCATAGGACTTGTGCTTGCTTTTGCATTTTAATTTCCAAATATTGTGTCTTTTGTGTCTACAAAATGTTCTCAAAATGGTCAAAAACTTGAAAAATCATCATTCTGAAATGAGTCAAAAATCCGATAACTTGCTGGAAAACTGAAAAATTCATTTGACATAGTAAGAATCATGCTTTTGTAACGCAGAACAACACTTTTATAATGTAGAACAACACATTTGTTGCACAAAAGAACACTTTTGATCAATAGTACAATGCTTTTGAAACTTAGGATAACACTTTTGCTTAACAAAACAATGCTTTTACAAATGAAACAATGCTTTTGCATGTTAGGTTCACGCTTTTACTGCGCAGTACAACGCTTTTGTTTAATAGAGCAATGCATTTGTTGCGTAGAACAACGATTTTGATCAATAAGTTAGCGCATTTATTTTCCTGCATCTGCAATAGTGAGCATTTCCACATATCAGACCAAAATTTCAACATCACTTTTAGATACCCTTTTTCAAGGAGGTTCATCTTCAATTATCACAGATATTCAAACTAGTCAAATGATTAGGTTATCAACCAAATAGGCTTTTTCCAAAAGTTTTTATAAGCATAAACATCCAACAAGTTAGTGATTTAAACATCTCAAGTGGAAATCAACATCACTATCAGTTTCTTATCAGGATATATAAAATTCTTTATCACGAAACTTGATCATATCAACCTTTGTTCATTATCTTGGATATATAGTTCCTATTTGGACCTAGGTTTTATCAAAATCAAGATTGCACTCACATTGGAATCAAACAACGTGTAAATCATTAGATGCTTATATGACTTTTACATGTCGCCTCAAGAAAAGAAAACCAAGTTGGAAGGCTATCTTGAAGAAGAGGAAATTCTTATATATCAATCAAAAAATCTTGCTAAAACATAGAACATTCCTACACCATTTTTGCCACTATTTACATGGTTACAAAATGAAGTTTGACTGAGAAATTTTGCAAGCACGTTCTTTTCAACAAAAAGATGCCTTATCACAACGCACTAATAATGGTGGTAAAATCAACAAAGCTTATCTTCCTAAACCAGTGATCACCTATTGAGTTGCATTTTAGAAAATAAAAAACTTGGGAAGTTTTCAATTCAATCACATGCCAGTTTGGACTAGAGCTCAACACGAGTAGTTGAGAAGACAAAAATAAATGGAAGATGATGATTCAATATTTTAAACATTTGGGTACATAGATGTTGATGAAGAAGCAGTCAATAACACCATTAGAGGCCTTGAACAAGATTCTAGATTTGACAAACTAATGGAAAAACAAAAGCAAAAGTACATCCTAATGTTGCAAATTCAGGAGTTAAATTGCCACAAGATTTTAACGTGAAAAGTTTGAAAAAAGATGCGGGAACAAGTAGTAATCAAAATACTGATGATCCCAATGAAGATGATGTAAATCAAGTAAATCACGAGGAAACAAGAGGAGATAGAACAAGAAGAGACCATGATGTTGCAAGGAACCAAGATGAAGCAAGAAGAGAGCGTAGTGACAGAAAAACCTATGAGGATGCAAAGAGAACCTGTGTTGATAATCCTTTGTTAACTCTCACTCAACAAATGCAATTCTTGCAACAACAAATACAAGATATGTAGAATAGAACAAGTTCCAAGAAATATTCATTAGAGGATATATGTCCATATCCTTTTGATAAAAATTTAAACATGATACCATTCCCACAACAATGTGAAATCCCTATATGATAAATGTGATGGGAAATCTGATCCTCAAGATCACATTAGGGAATTTTGCACCATGAGTATGTAGTTTGCACATGATGAAACTTACATGATGCGTCTATTTCCTATAAGCTTAAGCAGACAATCAATGGAATGGTTTTCAAGATTACCATTTGGGATTAAATCTTTTGAAGAACTTGTGAATAGATTTATCTCACAATACTCTTACAATATATGAAATGAGATAATAGTGCTAGATCTATGCAATATCAAGCAAAAGAATGGTGAACCTTTCAGGAATTTTTACAATGATGGAGATGAATGTTCAATAGATATCCAAGAGATGTACTAGATCAAGATAAAATGGACATATTCATTGACAACCTTACCAGTGAAATGAGTTATCATCTCAAATTGCAATGCCCTCCTTTTGCGAAAAATGATTGAGAAGGGTCTAAAGATAGATGATGCAATGGTAAAGAAGGGAGAGTTAAAACTCTACAACAGTTCCTACAACAACAACAACAACAATGGTAACAATAACAATGACAAACTTAAATTCTGGTCAAAGAATAGGAATGTTACCAATGGAGGAAATGACGATAAGAATGCTACCAAGCAACAATCAATCTTCAACTTATCAAGTCAAGTACCAAACAACAACAATCAAGAGAACAATAAACACGTCTTTCTTCTCCAATCCACACATGAAATTCACAAACATTGGGGAACCATTGGAATCAGCTTTGAAGACTCTTCTTGCGAATAAATTGATTACCTTACCAGAAGCAAGAAATTATGAGCCTAAAGTCAAACCTAATTGGTTGAATGAAAATCATTTTTGTAACTATCATCGAAACAAAGGACACCAAACCAACGATTGTCAAATATTGAAGCACGTTATTCAAGATTTAATTGATAATGGAACTATCATAGTGGATGGTCATAAAAAGAATGAATTGCATCTAGAATTCAAAACTCCACTCCAAAATTATGAAAAAGGTGAACAATCCAACCCAAAAGTTGACAAGGGAAAAGCTAAGGTAAACTATACTTACACATATGATGATGTGGTCAATGTCATCATTGTCAAAGACAAAACACCTTCAGAACCAATCAACGTCATTACAAGAAGCAAAGTAAAGGTTACATATATGGGTATAACAAATGAAACAACATCCACTTCACAACAATACAAGTTAGTGGAACAATTACAAAATACCCCCTCTCAAATATCAATTTTGGAGCTCCTAAAAGTTTCACCTATGCATAAGGAAATATTGGAGAGAGCTCTAGCAAAAACAACAGTCTCAAAAGACTTGGATGTGGATCAATTCCAAAACATGGTGGGACACCTCATAACCCCACATTACTTATCCTTTTGTGAAAATGATGACGCATCCTTATAACACCCTCACAATGCTCCTCTACATATTGAAGTCATCATTCATACAACTTGTGTCAAACACATACTCATAGATGGTGGAGCTGACTTGAACATTTGTGCATTAAGTTTAATAAAGGCTTTGGGATATTCAGAGAATGCAGTGGATCCAAAGAAGAAAATAACTATCAAGGCCTATGATGAGGAAGAGCATTCTTCTAAAGGGACTGTGGTGTTGCCAATCAAAATAGGACCCATGGAAAGAGATACATTATGCTAGGTTCTAGATTTGAATCTATCTTATAACATTCTTATGGGAAGACCATGGATTCAAGACATGCAAGCAGTTCCTTGTACATACGATTAGTGTGTTAAGTTTCCTCATAATGGACAAGAAATCACCATATCAGCAAATTCCAGTCAATATTGTAATAATTTGAAACCAGCACAAGATGCAAGAGTCCCATATAATAGAGAAGTAGTCTATCCCACTAAGGAAACTCAAGGAAAATTATGGGAAACCTTGGAGAAAAAGCTCAAATTAAATGATGAAGGAATGGGGAAGTATTATTTACATAACTTACCACTTTCACCTAAATCATATGGAAAACCTATAGATGCTCAACCACGGATCCCACATAAATTAGTTGAAATGTTTGATGGAACATTTGTTAGAGATGGAACACTTTAAGAGGAAATTGAAGACAAAGACATTCTTGGTTGTACAAAGATGAAAGTGAAACTATAGCAACAGCTGCAGAAGTCGATATTCCCATAGAGCAATATGGCAATGGTTACAAAATCATGCAAATGATAGGATATGAAGGAAAGAGACCAATTGGCAAGTGAAAAGAAGGTATTTCAGAACCCATTTGTTCTCACACACAATCTAAAGAAGATAAATAAGGACTAGGGTATCTTAAACCAAAACAAAAGCATCACAATTATCAACACCCAAAGTGGAGAAAGAAAGCAATTCCTAAAGAAGAACCATGACAAGGAAGGCTACATCAAGTAGTAGAAACAATAGCCAACAAGAAGAAACAAGAAGAACATGAGAGGCAACGGGAAGAGGTTGATATCAAAAGAGAAGAAAAATATTGCAAACAAGTCCAAGGCATACAAGCAAGCATGGAACCTAATCAAGATATTCCAGAGATAGTGAAAGAACAGATGGCCAAAATCAGAGAACTATTCTCACCGTATAACATTCCTGTTAGGTACAGTGGTGTGATTCTAGACAATGATTTAGAAACAAATTCAAATGAATATGAATAGGGTCTAGATCTATCATCCAATGCATCAAATGAGAAAATGATGAGGAACAAGCTGCTGGTACAAGTAATGACACACTTTTCACAAAACAAAGAATAGAGATGGAAAGAAGGCAAGAAGAAATCAAGATCCAGAGAAAATAAGCATACGCAAGACAACAAAGAAAAGAGAATGAGAAAGATCAAGAAGTGACACATCAAGAAACACAAATAGTCACTACTCAATCATTAGAAGATCAACAAAACATCAAATCTATATCAAACATTAAGCAAGAGACACCAAGGTATGGAAGAACTATAGAAGAACTAATAGAAAGTCAAGTAGGAATGACTATTAGTCCAGAAGAAGCTGAGTTTGAGAGGAGGGAAAAGTTAGCAAAGAAAATAGAATCCTCTATGCCATGTGCACAAGTATGTCAACTTCAAGCCACAAATGAATCTAATGAAATTAACCTAGAAAGAACCTGTAGTATCAAAGATGTATGTGTTGATATAATCCATTCATTTGAGGGACAAAGTTTGATGATGAGTCACTTGAAAGCGAATCGCAAAATATGAATCCTGACTTCGTTAGAGCTAATTGGAGAGCGCTTGGGAGAGATTATCATCAAGAGAGTTCTATCTATGACATTACCTACTCTACATCAAACTATGACTATTATGCCATGAACCTTGAAATCCCTAATGATGACAATGACTATGACCTACCCCTGCTTCATCCAGAACTGATTGATTGGGATAACTTAAAAAACCCTGAATTGGATGTCTTTTCCAATGATCATGACTTAGCATTATGTCTTAATGCCATTGAACCAATCACACCGAAGGTATCTTCCATTGGTGATTTGAGTAACGCTTCTTGCAGTCAGGAAAGTGCCATACTTTCCAATCACAAAATTGAAATAAAACAAGGAAAAATACCTAGTGCTGAAAACCATTTCATGGCAACACTAGATCAATAAAGAGGAAAAATAAAGGATGTATCTGATAGTGAAAACCTCCTTAAGATGCCAGAAGATGGAAAGTTTGATACCCTCCCTACATATTTTTAGGAGAGATGTGCTATATCGATATAGCCAATAGAAGCAATAAACATTGGCACACCAAAGGATCCCAAGGTCCTTCATACTGCTGCATCATTATTAGATGAAGAAAATAAAGACTACGTAGAATTTTTCAAACAAAGGCAGATAAATTTTGCTTGGTCCTATGCAGACATGCCAAGACTTGATCCAGATCTCATCATGCACCATCTTAATGTTGATCCAAAAGAAAAACCAGTTAAGCCTAAGTTAAGAAAGATGCATCCACATATCACTTTACTGGTCAAAATGGAGCTAAATAAACTATTAGATGTGGGTTTCATATGATTTGTCACTTATCTAGAGTGGGTCTCAAGAATTGTGCCAATGTCAAAGTTGTATAAAAGCATAAGAGTCTGCACTGACTTTAGAGATTTGAATAAAGCATGTCCCAAAGATGATTTCCCACTGCCCAACATTGATATAATTGTAGAATTATCAGCAGGACATGAGATGTTTTCCTTAATGGATGGATTCTTGGGGTACAATCAAATAAGAATTGCCCCTGAATATTAGGAAAAGACAACATTCACTTGTGCATGGGGTACTTATTGTTGGAATGTCATGCCATTCGGGCTTAAAAATGTAGGAGCAACTTATTAGAGAGCCATGACATGATGCATACAATAATGGAAGATTATGTAGATGACATACTTGTGAAATATCATACAAGGAAAGAACATTAAAACATTTTGGGCAAGATCTTTGACAAGCTTGAACAATATCAGTTAAGATTGAATCCAAAGAAATGTGCATTTGGAGTTACCTCTAGAAAACTTCCAGGGTACATTATATCAGCTCTCGGAATTGAAGTAGACCCTGAAAAAGTTAAAGCTATCATGGAGATGGAGTCACCTAAGAACATAAGCCAATTGCGTTCTCTACAAGGGAGATTGCAATCAATCAGAAGATTCATCTCTCAATTAGCAGATAGATGTCATCCCTTCACTCATCTATAACACAAGAATGTTCCAATCAAATGGGATCAGAAATGTGAGTAATCTTTTATGCAAATCAAGGAATATCTAGTGAATCCTCCTGTATTAGTATCACCAATCAAAGGGAAACCCTTCTTGCTTTACATTTCAGCAACAAATGTATCACTAGGAGCTCTCTTAGCACAACATGATGAATAAGGAAAAGAAAGAGCACTGTATTACATTATCATGACACTTGTAGGCTATGAATTGAACTACACATCAGTTGAGAAGACATGCCTAGAAGTTGTATTTGCAACTCAAAAATTGTGACACTATATGCTGACTCATTTTGTGAAATTGATGGTAAAAAATAGATCCACTGAAGTATTTGCTAAGCAAGCCAACTTTGACAGGCAGATTGGCTAAATGGGTCATGATACTAAGTGAGTTTGATATAGAATATGTTGATCAAAAAAATATCAAAGGACAGGTCATTGTTGATCAATTGGCTAAAGTACCCCTACAAGATGACACACCATTGCACATCAAATTTCCTGATGCAGATGTAGACACCTAAAAATCTCTCATTGATAATGTACAAATTATGCCTTTAATTGATTAAATAATTATTCAATTCTTTAATTAAGTTAATTAATCTTATTCTTCTAAATTCATATTTCCTCATCATCTTACTAATTATTCCAATTTTAATTATATCTTCATTTAATCATTTAAACCATTTTCTAACGTTAATCAAATATTTATTATTTAATTAATTATGATTTTAATCCTTCATTTTGATTAATCTTTATTATTTAAATAAATTCCATTTTCAATTTCTATCTCTATTCAATTAATCATTAACCCTTTTCTAAATATTAATTAAATATTAATTATTTAATTAATTGTGATTTTAATCCTTTAATTTGAATATTCTTTATTATTTAATTAAATTCAATTTCTAAATAATTAAATAGTTTCTTTAGATTATTTAATTAACTAATTTATTCTTCTAGTTTCATCTAATTTCACATTCTTCTAATTTCAAATACATGTGCATGATTTCAAAAATCAAAGTCAACTTCTAAATATATTTAGATAACAAATTGAATTTGAAATAAATTCAATATTTGAATTAAAATTTCATGCAAAGATTAAATTAAAAATCAAAGTCAAAGTGCAAGCACATGCTAAATTAATTAATTAATTAAATCATTATCTTTTCAATCTCTATTTCTATCTTCCACTTTGCTTTTTTCCAAAAAGCTTTCAATCAGTTAACTATTTCATCCTCTTTATTTCCTCCAATCATTCTTTTTCATCTTTCAATCAACTTTTTTCTCAATCAGCTAACTCATTTATCTATTCAATCTATTTAGTTCCACCTCCAAATCAACAGTTCAACTATTAATCAACATGTGAGCTCACCCGAGTTTTACCTCTTAATCAATTTGTTCCACCTCTCAATCAATCCTCTCCAATAATCCATAAATTGAGCATTCAATCTCCATTTTCAACAATCATGAACTTCGAATCTTTGTGTCAATTGCATGTTGCCAGTGCGATATTTGAGAGTCACCATACCACAAAGAGAAGAAGAGAAATGGAAACCATGATGCACGATAGGGAGTTTCACATTGTTTAGATTTATTCTATTATGCATCTATTTTCATTGGTTTTGTTTAGGATTCTTTGATTAGATAGGGATTCCTGATTTCCCTTTGTTTCTAGTTGAATTAAAGATGAATTTTAGCATACACATTTTGGTGAACTCGACGTGAAGCAATTGTTGGCATATGCACACTCCAATGAGACATTGTAGGTGATTGAAGGTTTTGTCATTGATGGAAACCTTACAATCCTATGGCACCGGAAAGGCATTATACCGGCAAGGCATTACACCGGCAAGATAGTTCACCGGCATCAATGATCACACTCTACACCGGCACTCAGGACACCGGCACTGACACAGAGAAAAGAAGTATACCGACACAGAGGCCGACAGGATTTTGTTATATTACATTTTGTTTATTATTGTAAAAACTTTGTAAGCCAACTTGGCATGTTGTAAAATGACTCTTATATATAAAAGAGATCATTGTAGACATTTTGTAAGGAAGTTAAAAAAAAGAAAGTGATGTAAGCGAAATATTAAAGGCAGACCTATTATGCGAAATATAGGTTAGAGGGTTTATGTAAGAAGCAAAGCAACAACCGGTACTGGATCAGGCATTATAGATGCTATTGTAAAGTAGTACAAGATATTGGATTTGTATAATCCACATTGTAAGTCAGTGAGACTTCCCATTGAGTAGTGAGCTCTAGGCAGTTGGTCGTCCTGCATGTGCAGGCCCCTCTTGTAAGTAATATTCTCTTATTGGCCAGTAAGTGGATATTGTGGGTCACAAATCCCACTGAGGTTTTTCCCACACCAGGTTTCCTCGTTAAATCCTTGTGTCATGGTGTGCTTTTCATGTGGATGTTTTTAATTCTATTTATTTCATTATTTCTTGCATACCGGTACACTGTTATAATATGTTCTGCAAGTTTTAAGATAAGAAATTCTATATACCGGTTAGATATTGATTCACCCCCCCTCTCAGTATCTGTGGGAATCCTAACAATTGGTATCAGAGCTTGGTCCTCTATTTTCAAAAGCCTAACAACTTGAGAAAGATCTTGACACTGATAAAGATGGAAAATCTGATGAAGCAACTTGAAGGAGCTCTCTCAGACTATGATACAGAAAAATTGAAAAATATCAAACTAGAAGATGATTTAAAGGTAGCTCAGGATATCATTCAGGCACTTCAAGAAAATCTTACTATTGCAAGAAATAAGAGAAGAGAACTTTGTGAAAAAATGCAAAATGAGAATGATGAAAATGAATCACTTAATGATCAGATAAGCAAGCTGAAACTGGAGAACATGACAACAAAGAATGAGATGCAGGATATGACTATGAGATTTTGTAAAGAAATTGAGGATAGAAAGAAGAATGAAGAAGAATTGATCAGAAGACTAAGTGATGTAGTAAATGAGAACACAAGACTTAGCTATGAAAATGACTTATTGAAGACAGATTTGATGCACACTCAGAATGACTCCAATGAATTGATGAGACAAAAAGAAGTCTTAGAAAGAGAACTAGAAACTGCAAATCAACATAAAGAAAAACTCAAGAAAAGCTCATAGGAACTTGGCACCTTGCTGAAGAATAAAAAACCTAAGGGTGACACTTCTGGAATTGGCTTTGAAGTTGGTGAAATCTCCGATACTGCAAATACTCAGGATCATAGCAAACCGGTAAGACAACCTAATGCTTATAAATTAAATGGAAAATGTTTTAACTGTAATAAGTATGGTCATAGAGCAAATGAATGTAGATCTAGAAATTATCAGAATATCAACACACCCATCAGTCAATGTTCAAAATGCAACAAAGTTGGTCACAACTCTGAAAATTGTAGAATGAATGTGAAATGCTATGTTTGTGGAAGATTTGGACATTTATCTAATCAATGCAGAACACAAACCGACATAGGTTATGGGAAAGATATTCAAAAGAATAATGTAACTTGTTATGCATGTAACAAGATTGGGCATATTGCAAAATTCTATAGAAGTAAAGGATCACTGGTAGACAACAAAAGTTCTAGCTTGAAGGGTAAAGAAAAAGTTGAAGAGGTTAAGCAAGAATTCTCAAAACAATGGATTAGAAAAGCTGATCTAAATATTGGGAATACTCCTCCACTGGTAGAACCAGTCAATGCTTCACTGGTAGGATAGAGTGATGCTTCACCAGCAGGACAGAGCAGTGCTCCACCGACAAGAAGTTCTTCATCGAACTAAAGAAAGTTTCCTCGAGGGTTTGACAATCTAATGACACATGTGCTATTATTTCCTCGGTTAGAGATCAGAAGTTGGAAATTACTCTATTACCGACAGACAATGTTAAGTGAATACTTAACCGACATGCATTTAATGTGGTAGATGGCAAAAAGACACTATAAATTTGAGGTTTTGGCTCCATTTCATTTCACCGAGATTTCAAACCTATGAAGAGCGCAAAGATTCTGAGCTAAGGCATTTTGAGCAAGAGGCAAGAACACTTCAAGCAATCATCCATCCTAAAGGCAGTAAAAGGTATTTTATGCTGGCATCCACCTCTGCACTTGAATATATAGCAAACCCTAATGTTGTCGAAGTTATAAAAAGACCTAGGCCCGTATTTCAATTAGTTCCCGAGGTCGCAAAGAAAGATGATACTCTAGGTGCTTTTTCTCAAATCTCTAAGGGAGTTGTTTATGCTGAAGACCCCAAAATTTACATTCACTGCAACATTGAGGAACTAGGAGATGAAGAGATTAAAACCATGTTTAAAACTGTCATATGTGATGAATCCATAAATGTAAAAGATGAACATAAGATCATTGAAACCCTAGGATTTATAGAGATCATTAGCATTCCTGAATTCCCCAAGGATGTGATTAGGATAGTCTTAAGAAGGGTACATGGTGAATTTTTCTGGTTAGATGCAGTTCACAAAATCACCAAGGAAGCTGTGAAAGCTGTCACAGGGTTACTGACCACCGGTAAAAGGCCAAACAAGACTAAAAAGGTCTCCAATGACCTAGTTATAAACCTTTGGTGCCACATCCGACAGAAGGTCCTTAAGAGTAAATGATGTAACAGATATTAATGTGAGATTTATCAGCATGATATTAGGATATAAAGCTACTTATGCAAATAGACTCAATTCAGTTTCAAGTCTGTGCATTAAGAGTGCTTATGATATGGTCACGGATAATGCGAAGATTGATGTATGTGAGTGGTTGAAGGATAAATTAATTGACAACTTAGGCAAGATTAAGAAGGACAAGAAAGGAACTTTTAAATTTGTAAATCTGCTAGTATGTCTGATGCTACATATAACCAAACAGGTTCCCGGTATAGGCTACAAAGAACTTGGATATGATATACCGGTAGGTAAACAACTAATAGAACTATTCAATAATATGGGAGAAGATAAGGAAAACAATATCCATGATTTCTTTCAAGCACTTAAAGCCAAAATGAAGAAAAGAATCAGATTATCACAAAAGATTGTTGACAAATATAAGGATGAAATATGCTTTGTAATCAAGAAGGATGAGATCTGGATGGAAGAAGTCATCCTTAGGATAGTTTGGGTAACAGAGATGGGATACGAAATAGATGATCATATAATTGAAACTTATGCTAAAGCACTTCTGGAAGCCCCTAAAGAACCTAAGGAAGAAATATTTGGTAGTGCAGAAACTATTGAAAGCCAAATACAATCTAAGAAAAGAGTGAAAAAGGTTGAGGCAGTTGTAAGAAAAGGTTCTAGGAAAGCAAAGGAAATCAAGGATAAAATAATGGAACAAACTGGTATAACAGAGGATGAGTTAGTAGCTCCACAACCTGAAACTCACCTATCACTGGTAGGCACATCTTCAGAGAATGACATGCCTCCAACATTCAAGAGAGTTGTAAGGAAAAGAGATCCCTCACCGGCAACCACACCCTCACCTAGGAGGACAAGACAAAAACAACAAGCAGTTTGATCTCCGGTAAGAAAGGCTACACCAAAGAAGAAGAAACTAACACCCAAGAAGAAGAAGAGGAAAAATAAGGACTTGGCCCCTCTTGACATACTGTTGAATGAAATTACAGAGGAAGGGAAATTGAAGAATATAGAGAAACTATATGACACTCTAATAGCTGATGAAAAAGAACAAGTAGAAAATAGTGTTATATTGCATATGGATATGTATAAGAAATTTTTGATGGAAGTAGTAGATGAAGTACTGGATGAACTATTTAAGAGACTAGAAGCAAGGAGACAAGCAATAGTAGAAATTGACAAGAAAATAAAGATAGAAAAGCTACTTGCTGTATACCCGATGAATTCACCCAAAGAAATTGATGACTTAATTGCTGAAGCCAACCAGTCAGTATTTTCTACTGCACACTGGCACATTGCTTTAATGGTTGGAAGAGTTAATGAGGTGACTGAGGAGACATAAAATGCATGAGACATTTTCCTAGTGGAAAAAGAAAAACAAGAAGAATACATGAGCCACAAACCTATAAAGGTATATCCGAAAGAAAGGGACAAGGGTAAAGGTAAAATTGGTGGACCACCTAGTATCAAGGTTAAAGACAACTTACCCCCACCTCCTTTGATTACTCCATCGGTAACAACAACAACTACAAAAGATCAACCAGCAGTTGAAAGTATGGATGTAGAGGATGTCAATCCTAATCCTGAAGTCTTATATACAGTGGATGTTGATACTCAAAAGATCAACATTGTGGTAGATAAAGATACAGCTGATAAGATTGACATGGCTAGTAAGCCTCCGGTAGCTGAGCAAACTGATAACACACAGGAGAAACCGACAGATGACAAAGAGCAATAGGTAGAGACTCAGACTCAGACTCAGACAATGCAACAAACAGAGAAACAAATAGAGCAAAAGGCTCCTGAACAAGAACAACAACAGAAACAGGAACAGGTTCATAAGGAAACAGTGCCACCGACAACTGGAGAAGTAGAAAAACCATTGCTTAAGGAAATGAAAACACAAACAGACCTACCAGAGGTCAATACAAGCTTGGTTACTTCCATTGGCGGTACTCAGAATGTAGGTTCATCATCAGGCTACAAATCAACTAATGTGAATGAAGTACTATTGGATTCAATTAAAAAGATAACAGATTGCAGCTCACAAGCTTATAAGGCAATAAATGACACCATACCAATTTTGAAGGTAATTGCTCCTAACTGTAATATAGACAATAAAGATTCTTTAGGACAACTTGATACCTTGTGTAAATATATCACAAAGAACATTGAGAAAATAAAGGAAGAGACATTGGAGGACAAAGTAGAAATTGAAAAGAAAAAATTCTTTGATGAGCAGATAAAGAAGCATACCAGAGATTTTGACACACTTCTACCAGAACTGTGTAATTTATTGAAAGAGTACAAAACTCTGTATAAAGACACCTATAAGACAAACTTTTTGACTGTAGACATAGATAAGAAGATGAGCAAGGTACAAGATGAAATCAATAAACTTGCAGATAATTTTGTTAACTCACCTGATACATTATCAGTTTTTGAACAAAAGATAACAAATTTTGAGGAAGAATTACTCAAATTGGAAAGAGAAAAAGAGAGAATAGTGAATAAGGAAAAGCATCTAAGATTAAAATTGAGTCCAAGATTGGACTATCTAGCATCATTACAGAAGGAAATATCTGAGGCACTGATACAGGGACAGAAAACACTGGCAGAGCATTTGCAACATCTCACTGGTACAGTTAAAAGAACAGAGACAACAATAAGAGACAGTAAAAAGTTTATGGAGAGTATAAACTTGATTTTGGCGGATCTATTTCAAATTGTAACTACCCAGTTACAAGGTTGAAACTACAAACTCTACTGATATCTTGACAACCTTTGTCATTGATGCCAAAGGGGGAGTAGTGGGATGAGAAAATTCAAATATCACAGGAATCATATGCTCAGGGGGAGCACACATTTTTGGTAACATTTTTGGACTTCACATTTTTGGATACACTTTTGAAATTTCTTATGAGTGTTGCCATCAATGCCAGAGGGGGAGATTGTTGGCATATGCACACTCCAATGAGACATTGTAGGTGATTGAAGGTTTTTTCATTGATGGCAACCTTACAATCCTATGGCATAGACAAGGCATTATACTGGCAAGGCATTATACCGACAAGGCATTACACCGGCAAGATAGTTCACGAGCATCAACGATCACACTCTACATAGGCACTCAGGACACCGACACCGACACTGACACAGAGAAAAGAAGTATACTGGCACAGAGGCCGACATGATTTTGTTATATTACATTTTGTTTATTATTGTAAAAACTTTGTAAGCCAACTTGGCATGTTGTAAAATGACTCTTATATATAAAAGAGATCATTGTAGACATTTTGTAAGGAAGTTAAAAAAAAGAAAGCTATGTAAGCGAAATATTAAAGGCAGACCTATTATGTGAAATATAGGTTAGAGGGTTTATGTAAGAAGTAGAGTAGCAATCGGTACTGGATCAGGCATTATAGATGCTATTGTAAAGCAGTACAAGATATTGGATTTGTATAATCTACATTGTAAGTCAGTGAGACTTCCCATTGAGTAGTGAGCTCTAGGCAGTTGGCCTTCTTGCATGTGCAGGCCCCTCTTGTAAGTAATATTCTCTTATTGGCCAGTAAGTGGATATTGTGGGTCACAAATCCCACCGAGGTTTTTCCCACACCGGGTTTCCTTGTTAAATCCTTGTGTCATGGTGTGCTTTTCATGTGGATGTTTTTAATTCTGTTTATTTCATTATTTCTTGCATACTGGTACACTGTTATAATATGTTCTGCATGTTTTAAGATAAGAAATTCTATATACTGGTTAGATACTGATTCACCCCCCCCTCTCAGTATCTGTGGGAATCCTAACAGCAATAACTAATTAACCCTCTGCGTTTTCTGTGTGATTTTTGCAAATCGTACAAATTTTCATATTTCTTGTAGGTTTTGTATGAATTTCAAAGGCGCATCTCATCATCACGCAATTGCGCATACAAAATCATGCAATCGCATAGAAAAATTTATGCATTCGTGTACACACAAATACACATTCATAGTTTTTAGTTTCTAGTTTGAGTTTGTGTTTTGTGGGATTTTTCATTATCTGTCACCCATTCGCCAATATTTTTACGCATTCGCGAATATTTTTATGCATTCACCATAAGTGTCATGCATTTGCCAAAATTTTTAGGCATTCACCATAAGTGTCACACATTCACCAAAAGTGTCACGCATTCGCCGTATGTGTCATGCATTGGTCCTGATAGTATTACATAATCATCCTGTCACTCTCACACATTTATGCTAACAGATTTACGCATTCGCCCTGTTATTTTCACGCAATTTATTTGTCAGTATACCGCATTCCCTCTGTCATAATCACACAATTGCAAACATAGGATCAGACATTCGCACAGGTATAATAACACATTCGCACAGGTATAATAACACATTCATTCAATGAAGAGCTTGATTTACTATTTTCTGTGTGTTTTCTTGGGTTACTGATTCTCTGTTTGCAACATATGGTGAAATCACAAAGAAGGCCGGATCATTATTGAATATTTTTTAGAAATTACTAACATGCATTCTTTCACACTTCAACTTGGGGCTTAAAATAATCTGGTTAAAATGGACATGCATGCTTTCACACTTCAGTTTGAGGCTTAAAATAAATCTGGTTAAAATGGACATGCATTCTTTCACACTTCAATTTGGGGCTTAAAATAAATCTGGTTAAAATTGACATGCATGCTTTCACACTTTGGTTTGGTGTTTTTAAAATTGACATGCACATGATGCGTATCTCACACCTAAGTTTGAGTTTTTAAAATAAACGTGAATCAGGCTTATCAATAGAATAACTCAAACTTCACTTTTTTAAGAAAAATAAATTTTTATTGTGTTTGGGGTGGACCTACTGTTGCATTAACTACCTTTCCACCCGTCTTTAGGGTCTTGGGAGAAAGGGAAAGGTGATAACGACACCCACTTTTTAATTTTAGTAGTGAGGGGTATCTTTGACTGAGGATTTCATCACCCCACATAGGTACTTTGAATTGGGATGCGTTGGGGATATCATCTCTCCCAATGTACTCTCGAGCGGGTTTTTCAAGCTGCTACATAAATAGACTGGTTAGGCGGCTAGAGTGTTGAGTGAATTTGATGTATGTGGGGGCCTTCCCTACGCTGATAAGATTAACTAAAGCCTTAAGTGGCTTTCTTGAGAATCTGTCGTTGGATCGGGATCCCTCAAAACTTACAATAAGAACCAAGTTAGTAGCCCAAATCCCACATTCATTGATTTCGGGAGTGCTGATCGTACCCCATAGATACCCTTCATGTACCTTGCATTGTGAGACAAAAAGTCCTCAGTGATAAGATCTCTAGATCTTTGGGGTAAGAGAGACTGGCATGCCCAAGAAGTGTGTGCCGTGGAGTGGAGCCAGTGCTGCCAGACTCTCTAGCTGTCCATCTTGTTTCAATATTTTATTGTAAGGGCCTCTTTGAATGTTTTCCAATATCCAGCCTAAGATTGTCTTATGTGCTTTTATATGTATCGTTGTGCCAAACCAGTATTGAGTCAGTATATGGGCTATTTCAATCTCTACCTTACGTATCTTTGAATTTTTCAGAGTTCGCCAGAACACAGTTCAGTGGGCTATACCTATCTTTAAATAGTGTTCTCAAATGCGAAAAACAACAGACTTGTCCTACAAACAGAGTTATTTGAAATGAAATCTACCTTAAAACATCAGACAGTCCTACAAAGTCCAAAATTTTGCATACTTGTGACCATAGGAGTCCTTGTATCGTACTCATTTACATCCTTAGAATTTGCATAAGTCCTTGCATCGTCCTCATTCACATTCTTAGAATTTTCATAAGTCCTTGCATCGCCCTCATTTACATCCTTAGAATTTTCATAAGTCCTTGCATTATCCTCATTCACATCCTTAGAATTTGCATAAGTCCTTGCATCGTCCTCATTCACGTCCTTAGAATTTCCATAAGTCCTTGCATTGTCCTCATTCATGTCCTTAGAATTTTTATAAGTCCTTGCACAATCCTCATTATCATCCTTATTATCATCCTCATTTACGTCCTTAGAATTTGCATAAGTCCTTGCATAGTCATTATCATAATTTACGTCATCATAATCTTTGCATAAGTTCTTGTACAGTCGTCATAATATCAGTTTTAGTCCTTGCATAGTCTTCATCCTCATAAGACATAGGGTCAAATCATTATCTCCATTTTATATTATCTTCAAAATTAGGGTGTTCCCTAGTCCAAGTCCAAAGTTGCATTGTCATTCTTTAGGATTTCATCTTGTTATTCCTTAATCCAATTTGTCAAAAAAAATTCAAAAACATAGGTTGCATTTGTCATCCTTAGTTGCATTTGTCCATTTCAAAATTCTCAAAATCCAAAAAAAATAGGGTTGCACTTTCATCCCTTAGTTGTATTTTATTTCATCCCTAAAATTCAAAAATCCAAAAAAATGGCATATAGTACAATGGTTGAAACAAGCTCTCAAACTTCTAGAAGACAAAATTACCCTTATCAAACTTCCAACTTTCGTGGGACCATGTCATTGCAACCAAACAATTAATCATCTCGATCCAACATATACATATCCCAAAATGTGCATCAAACTTATCAAGAAAAAACAAGTGTCATACCTATTTCTCCATCACTTGAAGAGAAACTAGCTCGAGAAATAGAGATCTTCGAACAAAACATTAAAAAAGGTGAAGAGAGTAGGAGATCCCATTACAAACCTAGAGCCAGTTGATGTGCGAGCTCTTATTATGAAATCAAACATACCAACCATTCTCACACAAATAAACATGAGAAACCAATATCAACAACAAACACTTCCAATAATGAAAGTCCAATAACCAATACAACAAACAACACAACTCTCAGCACCACAAATTGTGCAAACAAGTCAACCACTACCAAATTGACACACAATCACACAGTCAATTTTGCCTTCGGTCACATCACATGTCTGTGAATATCCTCCTATATCTTCAAATACACCACCAAGGGTTCCCCAAATGAATTCAAGTGTATTTACAAACATGTCACCCTTTGGACATCAATTGAACATGGTCAATGTGTCACCTTATATCATGCAACAAGGTAATTTGCCCATGTCTAGTAATGGATCTTGCCATCAAGACTTCGTACCTCAAGTAGCCTCCATATCTTCCATCGTTTCCTCATACCCTGAAGTCACACAAGAACAGTTCACACCATCTTTACCCAATAATGCAACCTCCCAAGGGCAATCCATAATACAAATCCAATCTAATCCAAGTCATGATGCTAGTCCTTTCCATCCTTCAAAAATTCAAGATCCAATGCCATCATATATTTCATTTCCAAGAAAACCCTCTTCAAAGAGTCTCATTCAAAATCATTTCTCATCAGGCTAATTAGTTGAAACATTCCAAAAATCTCCCTTGCATATCCAAACTCCTTCCCCATGTCAAGAGGATGATCCAAAATCAGAAGAAATGAGTTCCAAAACAAATAAAGATCAAGAACAACCACTTCCATCCTACCCAAATTTTTATCAAAATCCCACCAACCAAGAATCTTATGATGATCCCCTCGCTCTTTTCTATTCCATTCATAATGATACCATTTTGTCTCAAGAACAAAGTATCCTTTCAAGTCCCATCCAACATCCACCTCCTAAGCAAGATCAGGATAGCCCTTCTATCCTTCATAATAATCCCTTTCCAAGCCAAAATCAAAGCATACCTTTGCCTTCATGTCCTAAAAAAGATCCCATTATTTCTCCAAATCTTGCTCAAGATCCCTCCATCCCTTCATTTCCATGTCATAATCCTCCATTTCTCTCGCAATATTCCCTCTCAAATGAATTTACCATTTCTCCTAGTGATCCCAATCCCTCTACACAAGTTGTTCATGAACCCCTTATCAATGAAATCACCACTCCAGATCATAGTACACATAGCAACTTGTCCACAATTGTAGGTGAGCCATCATCACATGCCAATGTGGTGACATAAACAAGCATGGCACCGACTAATGAAATCAACACCCAAATTGTTTCATCATCTTCTTCATGCACAAGCATAACACCAACTAATAATATCGACACCTGGTTGGCTTCATCATACTCTTCAAGTGCATCAATAAAAATAGGAAAAACACCCGCTCATGTCACAACATCGAAACCAAAATTAGTTTGTCTTATACACCCACACTTGAAAGATTGGGGGCAAGAAGATCTACCCCAATTGGATTGGTTTGAAAATAAGGAAGCTATAGCAAAAAATGTACATGGAATACACCCAGCTGAGTCCTTATATCCTATTGGAAAATACATCTTTATCCGACTCTTCAAACAAAGACCAATGAACTACCCACACAAAACTCCCTAACTCTATGAATAACATGCACCTTAAATGATATTATATCTAAGGGCTAGGTTAGTTTAGGTTTTGCTTTCTGCATTTCATCTCATTTTATTCAAGGCATTGCATCGCATATAGTTTCTTTCCAAGCACATCATATGCACAATTTGCATAGCATATAGTTTCTGCATTGGCATATATCAGTATCAATAAAACAAGGCAACTGTCCAAGTTTATCATTTGTATGCACTCAAGAGAAACAAGGGTCATCTCCTTTCTTAGATATTCGAACATGAAGTCTTTGAGGTCCTAAGGTCATTCATTTTCAACATTACTCGGTGACGACGCTTTACTTATGGTTGGGTAGTGATTTCACTATTTGAGACTTGTTAACCCAAAATCTATCAATTGCTATATCTCAAACACATTAAAAAAATCTCTAATTAATTCGAGACACCTAGTTGATCATATGACTAGTAAAAAATCTAAAATTTTGTTTCAGTGCTACTGTAATTGTCACACTGAAGTAGGTTTCACTACTTACAAGTCAAGGCAAGAAAAGAAAAAAGAAAAAGTGCTATGCCAAATATTCACCACAAGGCAAAAGAGAAATGATATATAACTGAAATATCATGCATACAGGTGTGACAAAAATCTTGACTGTGGGAACATGAGAGTAACTCCATCAGGGCTATGAGCGCATGCTGGAAATGGAGCAATATTTGAGAGATTACAGTCTATAACCTCGTCGGATCTCTAAAAGCTTGCTGGCAGCGAGGCTCTATTCGGGATGCTTTTGAAGTTAGGATAATCCACATAGCTATTCATATATGATGCTAATGATCTTTAGTGAATACAAGAGAGAGAATTAACTCATTTGCACACACATGGGCAAAAGAAGATCAAAGTTTCAAGAACCAATGGGGAAGTTTTCCACGTCTCCATTTGTAAATCCTAGTCACTAAGTGTGTTAATTTGGACGTTCCAAGGGACCTTAAGGATCGATTGACCGCTTATCTATGAAATGTTTTGTACCTCCAATTCAATTGGTGTATTATGAAATGCTAAAAAAACATAGTCACCCTTGTTTGAATAAGAAGTGCATCTTCATCATACATATTGCATTAACATAGGTCATGTCAAAAATTCATTGTCTCCACATGCATTCTGTAGACCATCACGTCATACAGGTCTGCACCCTGGGGGCATAACTAGAAAAAATCCTAAACATCATTAAAAGTCCTGAAAAAATTCCCCAAAAAGTCATAAATGTCTTGAAAAAAACCTTAAAAATAAAAAAATCAAAAACTAAAAATCAAAGCAAGAAAGCATAGACCATCCATCAAATCAAATAAACAACAGACAAACTCTCAAAGTCTACATTCAAACCGGTCACATGTCTTGTTAATCAATTTATGATATTTATTGAACAAACTCTATCAAACATCAACATGTCTTATACAGGGAAGGGTACACTCGAAACCAGATAGATCGGTCTTACATGGGGTACTCACTCTCTCAAACCAGACATTCCTATCAATCATCAAACCATCAAAACAATGACAAAGATCAATATGGCTACCGGACTTTGTCCAAGCTAGTCTTATCTTTATCAATTGATGACAGGTCATGGTTCATCAAATCCAAAACATTGAAAAACAAAACATACCAAAAAAATCCATATAATGTGCTGTCAAAATCCAAAAATTGTTGAAAAAAAAGAATCATAAAAAGTCCTGAAAAATCAACCAAAAACATTCACATAAAGTTTTGAAAAAATAAACCAAAAACATTCATATAACAATCCAACAAAAATACCAAAAACATTCAAATATCAATCCACAAAATCCAAAAACATCCAAATATCAATCCACAAAATCAATATCAATAAAAAAACTTGCAATAAAATGTCTTGCAAGAATCAAACATCCTAGCAGATATCCAACAAACACTTTGCATGAAGTTAACAAAGGATACAGCTATCTAGTCAAACATCTGCAATCAACTGATCAAACTGTCTTATCAATTGTATCAACTATCCATATCAAGTGATCATTATCTTGTCTTAAATAGAAGAGGATACACTCGAAATCAGACATGTCAGTCTTAAACAGGCTCCACAACTTTATGAGATTAGACATTATCAACTATCACATCAAGTAATCAAAATGAAAACACAGATCAATATGGTTGCTGAATTTTGTCCTAGTTAGTCTTTATCTTTTATCACTTGGTGACATATTATGTTCCTATGCTACTCAAGGATGTCCACAAGTGACTAGAGGAGCCATGATGGGCATTATCTTTTTCTTTGTTTTTTGTTTGTGGTGTGAACCAATGAAGTTCGGGGGAAATAGTTCCAGTGGGTGTCTGTGTTGGTACGTTCATTCAGCAAATATCTCATGCAAAATATCATGGATAGTTATGCTTGTGACTATCCCACATACCTCAACCCTTGGCATTATTCCCAGAATGGAGGGTTCACTCCTTGTCTACTATGTTTTTGTTTCTTCAATGAGATATCTTTACATCTTGGTTCCTTATACCTTGATGTGAAAAGTTCCATTGTTACATAATAAGGCTCAATGATGAATATATATTGCACAATAAATAATGACACAAGTTTGTGAATCAATAATTCTCATTTTCATCTCATTTGCTTATTGCTAGTTGTTGATTCTTTTCAAAGTCACCTCTTTCTAAATCATTTTCTATCATCTAACATTATTCTATTTCATTCTAAGGTTCATTCTATCATATTCTATCTCAATATCATCTTCACATCACCTATCTCCATCTCTAATCAACTAACTATTCTTCTATCTCACATTTTTCTTCTTTCGAGAGATCATTCATACCTTTAATGCATAAACAATCTCTCGAGGGGGCATCTCACCCTAAGCATCACCAGGGTATACTGGGGCATAATTTTTTTTCATTTTCTTTGAAACAACATCGTTTCGATATTGTCTCAAAGAGGGGCAAATGTAGACACCTAAAAATGTCTCATTGATAATGTACTAATTATTCCTCTAATTGATTAAATAATTCTTCAATTCTTTAATTAAGATAATTAGTCTTATTCTTCTAAATTCATATTTCCTCATCATCTTACTAATTATTCCAATTTCAATTCTATCCTCATTTAATCATTTAAACCATTTTCTAACGTTAGTTAAATATTTTTTATTTAATTAATTATGATTTTAATCCTTCAATTTAAATAATCTTTATTATTTAAATAAATTATATTTTCAATTTCTATCTCTATTCAATTAATCATTAACCCTTTTCTAAATATTAATTTTTTAATTAATTGTGATTTTGATCCTTTAATTTGAATAATCTTTATTATTTAATTAAATTCAATTTCTAAATAATTAAATCGTTTCTTTAAATTATTTAATTAACTAATTTATTCTTCTAGTTTCATCTAATTTCATATTCTTCTAATTTCTTCTAATTTCAAATACATGTGCATTATTTCAAAAATCAAATTGAAAATCAAAGTCAAGTTCTAAATATATTCAGATAACAAATTGAATTTAAAATAAATTCAATATTTGAATTAAAATTTCATGCAAAGATTAAATTGAAAATCAAAGTCAAAGCGCAAGCACATGTTAAATTAATTAATTAATTAAATCATTATCTTTTCAATCTCTATTTATATCTTCCACTTTGCTTTTTTCCAAAAAGCTTTCAATCAATTAACTATTTCATCCTCTTTATTTCCTCCAGTCATTCTTTTTCATCTTTCAATCAACTTTTTTATCAATCAGTTAACTCATTTATCTATTCAATCTATTTAGTTCCACCTCCAAATTAGCAGCTCAACTATTAATCAGCATGTGAGCTCACTTGAGTTCCACCTCTTAATCAATTTGTTCCACCTCTTAATCAATCCTCTCCAATAATCTATAAATTGAGCATTCAATCTCCATTTTCAACAATCACGAACTTCAAATTTTTTGTGTCAATTGCAGGTTGCCAGCGTGATATCTGAGAGCCACCATACCACAAAGAGAAGAAGATCAATGGAAGCCATGATGCACAATAGGGAGTTTTACATTGTTTAGATTTATTCTATTATGCATCTATTTTCATTGGTTTTGTTTAGGATTCTTTGATTAGATAGGGATTCGTGATTTCCCTTTGTTTCTAGTTGAAGTAAAGATGAATTTTAGCATACACAACAAACATTTTGGCTGTTAGCACAAATTTTTGGGAGTTATACTTTGATGGCTCCTATACACAACATGGATCAGGTGCTGGAATTTTTTTTATCACACCTCAAGATCACACAATTTCAAAATCATATAGACTATGATTTCCTTGCACAAACAACACTGCAAAATATGAGGCATTGGTTATTGGGATCAAAATGGCCATTGAATGGAACATCAAGGAATTGCATGTTTATGGGGATTCACAACTCATAATCAAATAGATAAACAACGATTATCAAACCAAGGATGACAATCTAATGCCCTATAAACAAGTGGTTGAAGATTTTAAAGAACACTTTGAAGAAATATCATTTACTTAGATCCCAAGAAATGAGAACAAAGAAACAGATGCAATGGCTACAATAGCATCTCTTTTGTAGAATCAAGAGAATCAACAATGTTATTAATTCTTGGTGGAAGATATCTTGAATCCTACTATTGAATCCTAGAACACCCATATGATTTGTCATATATCCGGAACCGGTCAATCCTTATATAGCCAAACTTATTGATACCTAAAAGAGAATATCCTTCCCCTTGACCTATCTTGCAATCAATTTTTTTTTATTCGTCAGTTATCCCGCTATACTATCATTGCTGATACCTTATATAGACGATGTCTAGATAACACTCTACTGAGATGTATCGAACAAGAGGAATCTAAGAAAGTTATTAATGATGTCCACGCAAGGTATTTGTGGCACACACTGAAGTGGTTTAACGCTGGCTAAGAAAATCATTTGATTGGGTTACTATTGGCCTACTATGAAGAGAGATTCATTTACATATGCCAAAAAATGAAAACAATGTCAGATCCATGGGAACCTCATCCACACACCAGCACAAGAACTACATCCTATGACAGGATCATGGCCATTTTCTAAATGGGGTCTTGACCTAGTGGGTAAGATAAATCCTTCATCTTCTAGTGGAAATAAGTTCATTCTGTCTGCTACTGAGTATTTCACTAAATGGATTGAAGCAGTACCCTTGAGAAAGGTGACAGGAAAGAAAATATCACCATTCATCCTGAATTATATAATCTGTCACTATGGAGTCCTTATGAACATCATCACTGATAATGGGAGGCCGTTTAAGAATCAAGAGATGAAGGAACTATGTGAGTGATTCCATATCTAGTACATGTTTTCTATTCCATACTATCCACAGGGAAATGGTCAGGCTGAGGCATCAAACAAGACAATCTTAAAGATCCTGAAGAAAATAGTTAATGAAGCTGAAAAGACTGGCATATTCAGCTAAATACTACTCTATGGGCATATCAAACTAGTATTCACACACCAACGGGGGAAACTCCATATTACTTAGTCTATGGATCAGAAGCCAGATTACCAGTGGAAGTAGAGACTCCTTCTCTATGAGTATCTTTGAAAGGTCTTATCCCAGAAGAAGAACAACGAGTCTCTAGAATTCAAGAACTTGAGCTAATTCAGGAGCATTGCCAAAATGCTTTAGATCATTTGAAAAAATACCAACAAAGAATGGTGAGAAGTTACAATGATAGAGTTAAGCCACATATTTTTCAGATTGGAGATCTAGTTCTAAGAGAAAATCCACAAAATTAGCAAGATCGAGAAAAGAAAGGTAAATTTGAGCCAAACTGGTTAGGTCCCTTTGTTGTGGTATCAACATATAGTTCAGGAGCATACAAATTATCTACACTAGAAGGTGATTGGTTTGATGAGCCTATCAATACAATGCATGAGAAAAAATTATATGCTTGAAAGTATCAACAGGAAATACCACAAAAACAGTGAAAAAGCAGAAAAGCCTAAAAATCAGAAAAAACAACAAAAATCCCTAAAAAGCATAAAAAGAAAAATATAAAAATAGTATAAAACAAACAAAATAAACAAAAAAATCAAATATGAAAAAAAATGCAATAAATTTAGATGGTGAAAACTTGGTAAATAGGTGCTATCTAAATGTGAGTTTCTTCATCTATGAGATCGCTTTGTTCATCTATCCATCTTAGCCCATCTATCTATCCTAGCCCGTCTATTCGCATCTACCTATCCTCGCATATCAATTCTATCTTTCACATCCATTGCTTTGAAACATTAGCAGGAAATATGCAACTTATCAACAATTATCAATCTTTGACACACTTAGCGTAGTCACAGTCTTGGATTTTATCAGAATCAATCATATTTGCATTTGTATCCCATCATGGTTTGAATAATTATTTGTACATCCATAATAAAGTTTGTTTCTGCTGGGGGCAAAATCCTAAAACCTTTTGCTAAAGGAATCTTTAAAAGCTTTGAAAAATCTAAAAAAATTCAAAAAACTTAGAAAAACCAAAAACACCTAGGGTTTTGAAACAAACGACAAACAACAAGGCAACGATCGAGACATTTCTAACAACTGGATTGTGAAACTCAAAATGCAAAGATTAAACCAGCAAGTAACTAAGGATTATCAATGATCATTCATCAAGATGATTATATCAGTTAATGACCATGAGAACATATGAATGACACACATGATTCGATATTTATATCTTGATTTTTTTTTGCTAATCATGTACCCTATGCAACTCGATGATTTCCACAACTAGAGGAGCTATGATGGGGCACGATTATTTTCTTTCTTTGCTATCTGCGGTTTATCTCTTAGTAAGGTATGTATTCGTCTAAGGATATGATCAACAAAATATCAAGGCGGACGTTCCGAGTCATGAATGAAAAGGGATAAATCCTTGTCTGTTCTGCAAGAAATACTCAAGTCATCTTGATTCATCATATTAAGTTGCTTGTATTAACTTGCTATATCAAAATCCATGTAAGAATCACCCAGGTAAGCTTGAATCATTATGTCAAGTTGCTTGTATTTTCTTACAACATTTAAAATCTCAATGATGAAATCAAGCACCGTTACAAGAAAGCATGTGAGGAATGGTAGTATCATTTAAGTTAGATCATTTTAGATTAGTTCATTATCATCTGCATTATAAGAATTCATTATCAGTTGCATTATAAGCATTTCATCTCATTTCATTTGAGATCAACTATTGAAATAAACCAACAAGAAATGAAGGATTATCAATGATCATTCATCAAGATGATTATATCAGTTAATGACCATGCGAACATATGAATGACACATAAGATTCAATGTTTATATCTTGATTTTTGCTAATCATGTACTCTATGCAATTCGATGATGTCCATGACTAGAGAAGCAATGATGGGGCATGCTTATTTTGTTTGTTTGTTGTTTATGGTTTATCTCTTACTAAGGTATGTACTTGTCTAAGGATATGATTGGAAAAAGATCATGGATGATGTTTTGAGTCATGCATGAAAGGGGATAATCCATGTCTGTTCTGCAAGAAATACTCAGTTCAACTCGATTCATTATATCAATTTGCTTGTATAAACTTGCTATATCAAAATCCATGTAAGAAGCACTCAGGTCAGCTTGAATCATTATGTCAAGTTGCTTGTATTTTCTTACAACATTTAAAAGATCAATGATGAAATCAAGCACCATTACAAGAAAGCATGTGAGGAATGGCAATATCATTTAAGTTAGATCATTTTAGATTAGTTCATTATCATCTGCATTATAAGCATTCATTGTCAGTTGCATTATAACTATTTCATCTCATTTCATTCGAGATCAACTGTTGAAATAAAGATTGAGTATATTTGGACAAACAAAAACAATTTGCATTGATCATGTTAAGGTTCATTTCATCTTTTAAATCATTTAGGTTTGCATGTTATTATAATCATCATGTCTTTTATCATTCATCATTCATTAATTGCATTATTATTGCATTAGTGTCATTTGCATTGATCATATCATTATTAGTTGCATTAGATTCATTTGTCATTATCATCATTTACATCCATAATTATCATATTGCATTCAAAAAATCAAAATCAAATACATTTCATTAGTATCATTTCATCATTTCATCATCAAGGAATAAGAAATAAACATCCATTTGCATACATGATTATAAGCATTTCTTATAGAGATCATTGTATTTAATCATTTAAGTAAAGTATCATAGAATAATTTTCATAATCATATAGATCATGTAAACATCATCATCACATCATATAGATCATCATTATATCATCAAAGCATCATCCATGTAATAATAACTGCATATAGATCATCAAAGGATCATCCATATAATCAATATATGTCATATAGATTATCATCATAATTAGCATGCATAATAAATCATGAATCAAAGCATCATATAGAGTCCATATCTATATATCATCGTAAAACAATAAAAATTCTAAGTATACAATGATATTAAAGAAATAATCAATAACATACAATGTCTCATGATATAAAATCAAGTCTCAAGGATGCCTTGTGCCACTTTCGCCTGACTCTGTCCATCTCCGAGGCTGTGGACAAGAAGATCCTCTAGATGGTCCTACTCCTTGATCCCTCTGAGGAGGCCCCATAACCCCACCATTTCTAGTATCCATCCTACCGGCTATAGGAGTAGTCGCATAGATCCCCACTCTTTGGCTCTCTGAGACCAGATCCTCATATAACCGTCGCCAATGTGCTGTCTCCTTCCTTGCTCGAAATAATTCCCTAACAGTGTCAGCTAAGAGAGTGCCATAACAAACCTCCTGAATGTGATCAAGTGTCACCTGTGTATCCTGGTATCTCCTCACAACTCTATCCCTATCAATAGTGAGTGCCTGCACTTGTTCCATGAGCTGATCAATTTGTGCTCTAAGGTCATCTATGCTCTCCTGCTATGGCACATCCTGTTGGGGTACATCTTGCATGGCCTCATCTTGACCTCTCTCTCCACCTATTGGAGTCTATACCCAAGTAGATCTCATAATCCAATGACGAATGAGGGGCACATGATCCTCTGAGTCCTCCTCACCCTCATCCCAACCACCCTGTGCTGCTCTAACTCTTAGATCTGGATGAATCTGCTCAAAATCAATACCCCTGCCCTAGACTTTGTCCAATCCTCCACCTTTGCCTAATCCTAGAGAAGGTAATCCCCTCACTGCCCCAATCTCTCCTCTACCTGCCTCTCTCCCAATTCGGCCTGCCTCTCTCCCTGCCATAGGAAGTGGCCTTCCAACCCTCCCAACTTGTCCAAATGGTCCTCCTCAAACTCTAACTCAACCTCCTCTCCATCCTTGTCTCCCTTCTCATCCATCTCCACCCTCATCCCCCTTATCGCCTCCAACCTCTTGAGTAGCTCTGAGCTTTGGCCTCCATCTCTGTCACCTAACAATAGGATCATCTGAATCTGACTCCTCATCTCCTGAGCTGGGAGGAGGGTTTGTAGGATCAGTGATGCAAGGAAAAGGGTGTGCAAGAAGGTACTGTGCATAATCTACTATGATCTTGGCATCTAAAATGTGTGCTCTCAAATCATAGGCAATAATGGGAACAACCCAAAACTCTGCATATGTTATCTCAAAAGATAAGGAAGGACCCCAATCTCATCTTTCCTTGTATCGCTGTGCATATATCACAACACCAGAAGGCATGTGCTGAATGATACCAAATTGTCTCAAAAGGCGACCAAATAATTGCCTCTCAATGATATAAGGAGTGTGACTGATCAAATATCTACTCTAAAAAATCAATGGCAAAATGCAAGTGTCCTCTAACCAAGGCTCACAATGAATATAAGGCCTCCAAATCACAGTATCCATGGAATCTAGTACCCATCTCCAATAATGGAGCTTACCCAACTTAGGCTGAGTAATGATACCTCTGTACAAATATATAAATGGATGACCATCACCACAAAATCTCTCATGTATCGATCGAGTAACAACAATGTGCTCCCAACATCAAACCTGAAGAAGTGTGCATCCAAACGAGAGACTCGCTCTGCCATCATACACAACCTGATGAAGATCATGATAAAGATGTACAAGCATACAAACACCCATTCATAATGAGTATGATACTGCATCATGCTCTGCAAAATCCCTCCCCATCCAATGATAAATCCTTGAGATATCCTATCAGGACAGATAAATTTCCCCATCAAGACAACGAGTATCACTCAGAGAGTATCATAGTGCATAATCATGTCCTCCCATCTAATCTCTCCCCCATCAATGCTCTGGTCGCCAAACACTGCTCTACATACCTCAGTCCCACAAAGATCTTGGTAATCATACTAGATGAGCTTTCCAGTCACAAGGATGTGGAGAATCCTATAGACATCCTCGAGCATCACACTGATCTCACTAGTGGGTAGGTGAAATGTGTTGTGCTCGCTATGCCATCTCTCAACTAATGCAGTCAATAGATCCCTATTACATGTAATATCTAGCATGTATAATTGGTGACATAATCCACATGCATCAATATGTCTAATCTCATCTTGAGTCAATTCTGGGACCGAATGGCGCATAGCCAGGAATTTTTCCCAACACTAGAGAACATCTAGTTTCTCTTGTTTAACCAAAAAATTGTCTATCAATCATCTATCCTATCAAATCAAAATTCAATCAAATATTTTCTATCAAGAAAATTAGGCTATCAATCAAATGATCAACAGATCAAGCTTTTTATCAGAGATAAAATCGGTCTCTTCGAGCTTCTATCAACTCATCAATCAGACAAACAAATGGATATCCTATCAATCAAAATGTCTATCAAGCATTCAACAATATTTTTAAGAACCAAATTAATGAAATTATTGATCAATCATCATCAATTGTCTATCAATTTCTCAAATTCACACATCAATTGTCTAATCAAATTCATCTGATTGAATTTTAACATTGCCAAAATAAAAAAAGTTCAATTTTAACCACATGCGCTATTCACCTAAACAAATGCACTATCCTAATCACCACAGGCACTAAATCAGTCAAAAGCGCTAGCCAAATTAACATAAGCATGAACACATCAATCACAAGCACTGAAACATTCAAAAGCACTAACATACAAATGCATTAACAAAAATGACATAAGTGCTAAACTACCAAACAAATGCGAAAAACGAAAATGCTGATTTTTTAATTTTTTTTTAAACTAGTTAAAACGTGCGAAAAAAAATGAAAACTTGTACGGAAAAATCAAAACCAAGATTAGGATAGGTTACTCATTGGTGGCTCGTACTCAGCAGGTCTCTGGTATCAGCGGACGCGCTCAAATCGATGGCTCTCATACTAGATCACCATCTTGCCAGCTCAGCACTCCAATTTTTTTTTTCTCCAAAAGCTGACAAAATGCAAATGAGGATGAAATTGACCTAGGTTAATTTTATTATTACCTTTTTTATTTTTGAAGGGGTAATTAATTTTTCAAGTGGGGCAATTTTATTTGTTTTTCAAAAATGAATATAATTGAGAGGCCTATTTTCAAATCTTTTCAATCAATTATCGTGAGATCAATCGCTCAGTCAATTTTTTCAACAATTTCATGATTAATCTCCTGAGGGGGCACACAATCAAGATTTTTTTCTTCGTCGGGGGCATTATCGAGATTTGATTTAATCTTCGAAACAATGTTGTCTCAATATTATTTCAAAGAGAGGCAAAATGTATACACATAAAATTGGCTATGAGCAATTAAATAAATATTTTATGTTTATTTAATAATTATTCTTCTATTAAATAGTTAATTTGAAAAGATTAATTTATTTAATTCATTTCATATTCTTCTATTAATTAATTTAATTAAAATATTTTATTAATTAATTCATTATATCCCTTTCTTCTAACCCAATTAATTAAATATCTAATATTTAATTATTCTTCTATCCACTATTCTATAGCCTCATCAATTAAATAATTTATTAATTATTTAATCTTCCTTTTCCAACTCACCCTCATCCCCCTCATCTCCACATCACTTCTTCTTTGACAACTCATGAATCCTATGGCTAAGATATTAATATTTTTAAATATTAATACATCATTATCTTCAACTTCCAAATTATTCTTCAAATAATGTGTACGTATACACATTTCTCAACCTACCTATATTCTCTCCAACCCTCCTACATCTTTGGAGGGAGTTGAGTCCACTTTTCCTCTAATATCTAAATCTTCTCCAACTATCCTATATTCTCTCAAGTCTTCTTCTCAGTAAAGGTGAGATGAATGACACTTGGCTTCTCCTTCCACCTTTTTCTCTATCTTATAGGTATAGGAGGAATATCTTCCACCTTTCTCTCTCTCATCTTAACCTCTTTCTCATAGCCATCCAATTTGCAAGATTTAATCATGACCGTTGGTCTCTGCCACCTAAGCTTATGCACTAAAAAATCTATAAATATAGGTCTCCTAAGCCATTTTTGAAACTAATAACTAATCTTATAGTCAATTAGGATTCTTTATCTTTGCATCTGTGGGTTCATTTGTTTAACATTTTTAGAGCAATTTAGCATAAATCATTATCATAGTTTAGCTTTGCATATCATATCAATTATCGATCCATTCCACACTTGCCATCTTGGAAGCTTCCAGTGCTTCTCTGAGAGAAAAATCATCTGCAACAGAGAACAATGGGGTTAGGACACAATGATACATAAATCATGAAGGTATGATCTGTTATTTGCTTTTTCATTTCATGTTGTTTCATTTGTTGAATGAGTTTGTAGGTTTAATATCCGAGGTGAAACTTAAGTTGATACAAGTCTGAATGTGAAGGTGAGTGATGTGTGAAAGATAGTTGGTAGTGAAGATAGTAGAGTGTGTGAAGTGTGAGTTGTGGACAACAAAGGCAATCATTGTTGCGGTAGTGCAGTAGCCCTTTACTGGACTTGCTGCAGTATAGTTGTACAAAGATCTCTAACTAGATCTACTATAGAGTTTGAGATTTGTAATCTGAGCTTAAACGTGGAACTGATCCCATACATTTGGAGATGCAAACCTTTTCAGTTCAACCTTTCTAGTTGCAGGGAGCATTCTGACAGTTAGCCATCTTTTGTATATTTGCAGTGAGTAGTCCGATAGTGAGCCATTTTTGTAATCTAGTAGTGAGCCACCCCTTTGTAAACTCAAACTATAACTAATTGTATTCTCCTGAGATTTAACACTTTCTGTGGTCTTTCCCATTTGGGTTTTCCTCATATAAAATCTAGTGTTTATCTTGTGGTTGTGTTCTTCATGTCTATTATGCATTAACTGCTCTATATCAGTCAAGTGTGTTTGATAACAGTTATACTTGGTGAACAATTTTTTTTTTTTGAATATGTGGGAATAATCATTCACCCCCCCTATCAGTATTCCGGTGCTTTCAACATGATCAACAAATATTCACCCACTATATTATTTAGAAATCAATATCAAATTACAATATACTTGCATAGCAATTTATGAACACACGAGTACCACAAATTGGATATTTAGAGGTAACTCAATAGCTATAAGACTCTTACACACAACCTCCATCTCATACACCTCATATATAAGAGATACAACACATGAAACTGTCAATCGATATTACAAACCCATGGGCTAAAACCACCCAATAAAGTGGAATCGACCTTATCTCAATCCTAGATTCCCTATGATGTGTCAAAATATGCATCAACACATGTACCTCCATTTTACAACTCATTTATGTGTCTAATATGCAATTTTATATTTCCCATTTCAGGAGACCAAACTTTCAAAGGCCATAACTTGTGAATCGAGTGTTTGATTGATGAACCATTTGAATAGCCAAAAATCTCGTGATGTACTCTATCACCTCATAACCTACTACACCAGTCATGTCCACTTTTTAGGATGTTTCAGAGCCTCTGAAATTATCAAAATTCAATTTAAACCTTTCATCACCACCTTCAAAAATAGAAACTTTAATATCTTCAAATGTAGTTATGATCTTACAACAAAAAATTACCAGCATACTTATCTAGCCAATTCGAAGCTTTGAGGAAAAATTCAAACCAATTAGTTCCCAAATGAAAATTTACTGTAAATAGTAACCTTATGTAAATGCAAGGTTGAGAAACCATTTTCCCAACATATGATTATATTATCTATGTGTATGTGTAATGATTACAGAAATTTGTATGCTATGTATGGACATGGATGCTATTATAAATTTATATGTGAGTATGAATGCAATGTCTATATGAGTAATGATGGTTGTAATTATTATATTTGCAAGATGTTATAAAATGTAGTGATATTATCTATGTATTGTGATGACAATGATCCCATATGACTACTATGTCCCAATGATGTTTATGTAAGGTGCGCTGATGCAAATTATATGCAATTTTAATTTTTTCTATATATAAATGTAATGTCTTAACATGTGTATAGATGTAGGATGATGCAATTTCTTTTGTGTGTTAATATACTTAACCCAAATGAATATGAGGACTGGCAAAATAAAACTTAGTGCAAAGCAAGCACCATTGGAATGCACTTGCATACATGCACACTGCCTAGAGCTCACTGCTCAATTAAAAAACAAGGCTGCAACCCCAGAGGAATAACTATCCTACAAATGAGATATAGAAGCTAATAATTTTTTTGAACTAGAGTATAGCATCTACAAATTCCAGAAATCAATTCTGGTTAGGCTCAGGAATAATCCACTGTCACTGTTTTGGAAAACTGATCTGTTATGCTCTGCTACCAAATACCAGATCATTAACACTCAAGATGTGCATGTGAAACTGTGCTCAATCTCACTGAAACCAATTTATCTCACATACCTACACCCAAAAATATCACCCAATTCCATCTTATATATCCACACCACCAAAATAAATCTCCAACTAGTCAGCTACTCAAAACAACAAAATATGAAATGTGTAGACTCATGTCAGCTCAATCCTTCTACAAATCCTTATTCTGGACTAAAAAAATATGATCAAAAGCTTCCAATAAGTCATCCCAATCACCTCAAACTCATCAACGACCACTAGAATCACCTCAAGGAATCTGGATCACATGCTACACCATCAAACAACAAGATAACCTTGTTCTTCCAAAATCACCGGATACCGGACCAAGAAACTTGCACTAGAACCAACATCGGATTGATAGGATCACAAAGTAATCTGTCTCGAACCTCAAAATATTTTCATTGATCACCGCAACTAAAAATACTTCACCAAAATCAAGATGTGCACCATGGACTCATGCTCTACCGGTTACTGTGTTCCACCTTCCAGACTTATGCCTTATGAACAAAATGACTTCTGATAATCCAAATCTTCATATACCAGATAGGATTACTAGGCTGAGTTGCCATCAATGATAACCCCTAAGTAATCTCCATGCTTCTAACATCATCAATCTTCACCGGAGCATCACCGAAATAGTGTCTCATGCCAACAATCTCCCCCTTTGGCATTGATGGCAACATTGTGAAAAATGACAAGTATTCCAAGAATCCAAATCTGCAAACAATTTGAAAATATATCTGGTCTGTACACTCAGCTAACCCCCCTAAGACTATGCACCATTTTTCACTTCTCTCTCTCCCCCTTTGACAACAATGCCAAAGATAGGAATCTGCCAAAACTTGTGTACAAAAGAATGTGTACAACGATCTACAAAAACTTGAAAATATCTACATAAGTTACCTTCAAGGATTTTAGATACTCATTCCATCCTCTCATGAAACAATCCAAAACATTAATGAGGGTACTAAACATGTATGCATTAATTTCTACACTCTTACGATCTGTCGGGACATGTTTACCTAAGGAAGTCACTGCATCCTACTAAGCACCAAGCAAAGTATCCATTCGGGGAGTGATTAAGCTTCTCAGTTCTCCCACTTTGCTTATCATCCGTTCCTTTTCTTTATTTAGGCCCTTTATTTTATTAGTGAGATCCATTATTTGGGCTTCAAGAGTGATTGAAAAGACTAAATGTAGGTCAAATGATTATGCTATACCGTCTAAGTGTTCTTTAAGATCTCTTATTTTCTTATCAATGTTTGCAGAAAACTTAGGAAAAAAGAGACATGACTTAAAGATTTTACCACCTTCATCCTCAATAGTTTTCACCACAGTTTTCAAAACTTCCATATCAGCCTCAATTGTTTAAAAAAATGTTTGGAGCCTCATTTCATTGAACTTATTAAAAACCTTTTACATCCACTGCTTTCTCTAGTGATACAGAATTTGATTCGGGGGGGGGGGGGGGGGGGGGGGCGGTGAATCAGTTGTCACAAATTACCAGAACTATTAGCAATTAAAATTTTAATACCAGAATAGTAGTTAAACGAATTAAGTATAAACAATAATCACAGAATAAATACCATCCACATGACACCAAGATTTATACGTGGAAAACCCGGTAAAGGGAAAAACCACGGTGGGAAGCCTACCCACAGTCAGATAATACTTTTGTTGTAAGTGTGTGAATTACAATTGAGGGGCCTACACTTGTAGGAAGGACAATAGCTTAGAGCGCACTGCTCATCAAAAAAGGAGCCTCACTGAGTACATAGAAATCCAGGCTACAATCCGAAGAAGCGTTGAACTGCAAAAGATAGCATCTCCTATGCTTGAGTACAAATCTGATTAATCTCAATACCAGAGGACTAAATTCTCTTACATAAACCCAATTAAATCTCCAATGATCGACCAAATCCTCTGCCTGAATGATATTAAATTATTCACACATTACATTCCTTGACCATGACCTCTACCATAACCATGATGATCTACAATGCAATCTTACATCTATATATACAAACACTCGACCATAAAAAATTAGGTCGGCCAACAGATAATAAACCAATTACATAATTACAAACCATGTCGGCCTTAGACCAAACAAATAATATCCAACACATAAGACATCCTGGAAACACATCGAGAGGTCCAATCCACACGTTACATTAAAGTCGGTCCATAACCTAGATCAATCAGGACCTAGTATAGGTCCACATGCTACAACAATGATCTCCATCCGCCAAGTCTCAAACATGATCACCAACAACATCCTCAAACTCCACTAGAAGATGCACCAACACCACTTATGCAATTCATCAAAGATCTTCATCAAAAGCTCCGTAAGTGAAACCCTTGCCGGAACCAGAAACCAAGCTTCTAAGCAAACAAGATTGCATTCGATCACCAAACCAAAACCAACTTACTAAATATGAGCATGAGTATCATGAACAAACCAAATCCATAACCAAATAATATTGGAGCCTACCGGATCATGCTAGATCCAAATCAACCAGAAACCACTCGACCTACTGGGACCAGAAGGGTGCCAGTAAAGCATCCAAACAGCTAGTGTTGACATCAATGACAAAACATCAATGTAACACATTATCAATTCCACCAAATGGCAAAAAATCTCCCCTTTGGCATTGATGGCAACACTAGATGTGAAAAACATCTAAGTACCAAGAAATGCCAAACAAGTCCCCCCAATGGAAGACAACCAACAATCTCCCGCATACAATTCTGAAATAAAGACCAAACTCCCCTTGTAAATAATATCTCTATAAAGCTCTGAATCTCTCCCTTTTATTATTCTTTTTCACATCAATATCACCCCCCCTTTGACATCAATGCCATAAATCTGTCAAAAATATCAAGGCAAAAACATAAACCACTAAATCACAAAGCTGACTACTCCCCCTGAGCAGTAGCATCACTACATTAGTGTTGGAAAAAGTATCTCTGATAATGCATACCGGACTAATGCCAAACCGCATCAATCAAGTCTCTACCGGAAGGGCAGAAACTCCAAATCTGTCTCTCAGGTGCTCAAATGATTCCTTGGGCAAAGGTTTAGTGAAAATATCTGCAATATTCTCTTTAGTGTTCACATAACTAGTCTAACTTCATTTGCTTCCACCTTTTCCTTCAAAAAGTTGTACTTGATAGATATGTGCTTTGTCTTAGAATAAAATACTGGATTCTTTGATATATCATTAGCAACAGAGTTATCGTAGTGAATAACTACCAGTGCATCACAATCCACCTTTATATACTTCAACATTTTCTTCATCCATAAAACTTGTGTACAGTTAGTAGCAAAAACAACATACTCAACTTCAACAGTAGATAAAGAAGTACATGACTGTTTCTTTCTGATCCATGAAACCAACTTCTTTCTAAGAAAGAAAGCTCTACCGGAAGTACTTTTTTGGTCATCAACATCTCCAACCCAATCAACATTTGTATATGGACTTAAAGTAAAGTTATCATCCTTAGGGTACCACAAACCATATTCTGATGTACCTTGCAAGAATCTAAAAATCTTTTTCACCGCAATCTCATGATTTTCTCTAGGATCACTCTGAATTCTTGAAACAATACAAACAACATTCATAATGTCAGGCCTAGTCTAAGTCAAATAAAGTAGACCTCTAATCATAGATTTGTATCTTGTAGGATTTACCGGTGCAGAAACATCTTTTCTTGTCAAATTCTCACTTGTAACCATAGGAGTACTTGCCGGTTTGGAATCTCCCATACAAAATTTATTCAACAATTCCTTAGCATACTTAGTTTGATAGATAAAAATACCTTTGTCATTTTGAGTAATCTACAAACCTAAGAAAAATTTCATCTCACCAATCATAGACATCTCAAATTCTTTCTCCATATTTTTAGAAAATTCTATGCATAATTTATCTTCACCTCCAAAAATAATGTCATCAACAAATACTTCAATAATCAGTATATCATCATCAATGATCTTATAATATAAATTATTGTCAGCACTACCCTTTGTAAAACCAAGTTTCAAAAGATATTTATCCAACCTTGCATACCAAGCTCTAGGTGCTTGTTTTAATCCATATAAAGCTTTTCTTAATCTGCAAACCATGTTTGTATCATCTGATAGTGAAAAACCATTAGGTTACTCAATATAAACTTCCTCATAAAGATCCCCATTAAAAAATGCACATTTAACATCTATCTGATAAGCCTTGTAGTTTTTATAAGAAGCATATGCAAGAAATAATCTTATAGCTTCAATCCTAGCTACATGTGCAAAAGTCTCTCCATAATCAATTCCTTCCTTCTGAGAATATCTTTTACAAACCAATCTAGCCGTATTTATTATAACTTGACCATCCTAATTCAATTTATTCCTAAAACCCCATTTAGTTCCAATAATATTCTTATTTTTAGGCCGGGGAACCAAAGTCCATGTGTTATTTTTCTCAATCTGATCTAATTCTTCTTCCATAGCTTTCAACCAATATTCATCTTTACATGCCTCAATCACTGATACCAGTTCAACTTGTGAAATTAAACATACCTCATTAGTTGCCAGTCTTCTTCTTGTCATCACTCCATTGCTCTTATCCCCAATGATCTGATCTTCTGAATGATTCAATCTCACATACCTAGGAGTCCTCTAATTCTCTGTTCCTCTTCCTTGTTCTTCAGTTACTGTAGAATTCTCTGATATTTCCGGAGTAACTGGTTCAACATTATATTCTGGTAAAGGTGCTACCAATTCAGTTATAATCATTTTCACTTCTGGTTCCTTCTCATAAACTCTGATTTGACTTATGTTCAGCTCATCCACTTTGACATTAGCACTCTCCACAATTATTTGCAATCTCTTTTTATAACATCTATATGTCTTGCTTTCATTAGAATAACCAAGAAATATGCCTTCATCACATCTAGGATCAAATTTTCCAATGATATCATCTCTCTTGATATAACATTTACTACCAAAAATTTTGAAATACTTAATTGTAGGTGTATTGCCAAACCATAATTCATAAGGTGTCTTACCAGTTTCTCCTTTGATATGTACTCTGTTGAATGTATAAACCATTGTGCTCACTGCTTCTCTCTAGTAGATATGAGGTAGACTAGCTTCCATTATCATTGTTCAAGCAACATCCAAGATAGTTTTGGTCTTCCTTTCCACAACTCCATTCTACTGATGTGTCCGGGGGGTAGAAAATTATCTTCTTATACCATGCTTCTCACAAAAGTTATTGAACTCACCGGATTTGAATTATCCACCATGATCTGACCTCAAACATTTAATCTTCAATCCTGTCTCAGTTTCCACTTTAGCCTTAAATATTTTAAACTTTTCAAATGCTTCAGATTTTTCCTTCAAAAAAGTAACCCACATCATTCTAGAATAATCATCAATGATTAGCATGAAATATCTATCATCTTGAAAACTTTTAACTCTAGCAGGGCCACACAAATCAGTATGAATAAGATCAAGAACATCACTTCATTTATCTTGAATACTCCTAAAAGAGGTTTTGACCTATTTACCCATTTGACATTCTTTACATACCAGATTATAGGGCTTCATAATCTTAGGTATATCCCTAACCGCCTTAGTTGAACTGATCTTCACAATGCAATCAAAATTCACATGACACAACCTTTTATGCCATAACCAACTCTCATCATTGTATGTAATCAAACATGTCTTCTCACTGGAGTTCAAATGAAATATATTACCTTTTATCTGTGTACCAGTTGCAATCTCCAAACTAGATCTCTTAATGATTTTGCATTTTCCATCCTTGAACTGTAATTGAAATCCCTTATCTACCAATTGTCCTACACTCAAAAGATTATCCTTAAACCTTCAACATAATAAACATTGTCATTATTGTTCTTACCATCCAATGATATAGTTCCTTTTCATTTGATCATACATGCTTTGTCATCTCCAAATCTAACTAGACCGCCATCAAATTCTTGCGAAGATAGAAACTTCCCTTTATCTCTAGTCATATGATGTGAACAACCACTGTCAATTACCCATTCATCCTTGTCTTCAATTTTAGCAGCAAGTGCCTTCTTTTCAGGTACATTCCCTTCCAGTGCCGGATCATCTTCCTTGATAGCCTGGAATACCCATTCCTTGCCATTGCCAGAACCACTAGCAAAGTCTTTTGTCGGTTCATCATCATAATCTGTAATGCCTTCCTCATCCACTATGTATCATGATTTGTCTCTGTTTTTCATGTACTTATACTTGTTCTGATATCCAGGGTTAGGCTTAAATGATCTTTTAACTCTTTCTTCAAATCTTGAATTCCTTTTAGGACATCTAGATGCAAAATGACGAATCTTATTACATGCAAAACATTTAAAAGGTGCTTTTACTTCATACTTACTTCCTACTGGTCCTTTAGGTACTCTTCTAGAAAATAATGCTTCAAGTTGCTCAAAATCATCATCTTCTCTCTTCATATCTTCCAATTCCTTTGCATATAAAGCTTTTCAATCTTGCTTACTGGTTGCAGATGTAAATGCGTGAAAAGCAGGTTTAGTCTTCACAGCTCCAGAAGGTCCAAATTCTTCAAGTTCAAAAGCAGATAGTTTCCCAACCAAAGTATCTCTGTTGACAGATGTATTAGCCATTGTTCTCAATTAATTAATAGCAGTAGCCCTCATTTTGTAAGCCAATGGTAGGGCTCTCAGAACTTTAAAAACAATTTCATCTTCGCTCAGAGTTCCACCACAACATTGAATTCCCATAATATCATTTACCTTTTCCATGAATGCAGTAATCCTTTCATCTTCTTCCATCTTTAGGTTTTCATATCTCACCCGGTAACCATCAAGTTTAGCAATATTCACTGTAGGGCCACCTTCATTAAGAGTCTGCAATTTATCCCATAAAGCCTTTCCAGATTATTTGTCAGTTAATCCAATTATTTGCTGATCAGAAAGTACACACAAGAGGGCTTCTCTTTCTCTACAATCATTCTCAAGCTCCTTGTCTAGGTTTTCTGGATGAGGGTTGCCAGATCCTGGATTATGAGGTGTGACACCATTCTGTGTGATCTCCCAAATCTCCTTGCCAAGACATCTCAGACGAGTCTCCATCTAAATCTTCCATACTGTGTAATTTGTTCCATCAACCCTAGGAATATCTCTCCGAAAGATATCTCCAGAAGAACTGGATGAACTTGAACTGTTAGTCGCCATAGGTTCTTTCTCAAGCAGTTAAGCTTTCTGTAGAGAGTACCAATGCTCTAAGACCAATTGTTAGAAAATTCAAATAACCGAAAGACAATTGAGAGGGGGGTGAATCAGTTGTCACAGATTACCAAAACTATTAGAAATTAAAACTTTAATACTAGAACCCAAACCATTAATATCAGAATAGCAGTTAAACCAATTAAGCATAAACAATAATCACAAAATAATTACCATCCACATGATACCAAGATTTATATGTGGAAAAAACGGTAAAGGGAAAAACAATGGTGGGAAGCCTACCCACAATTAGATAATACTTTTGTAGTAAGTATGTGAATTACAATTGAGGTGCCTGCACTTGCAGGAATGCCAATAGCCTAGAGCGCAATGCTCATCACAAAAGGAGCCTCACTGACTACATAGAAATCCAGACTACGATCCAGAGAAGTGTTGAACTGCAAAAGATAGCATCTCCTATGCCTGAGTACAGTTTCAGTTAAGCTCAATACCAGAGGACTAAATCCTCTTACATAAACCCAATTCAATCTCCAATGATAGACCAAATCCTCTGCCTGAATGATCTTACATTATTCACACATTACATTCCTTGACCATGACCTCTAACATAACCATGATGATCTATAATGAGATCTTACATCTATATATACAAACCCTCGACCATAAACAATTAGGTTGGCCACCAGATAATAAACCAATTACATAATTACAAACCATGTCGGCCTTAGACCAAACAAATAATATCCAACACATAAGACATCCCAGAAATACATCGAGAGGTCCAATCCACCCATTACATTAAAGCCGGTCCATAACCTAGATCATCTGATACTCAACATAGATCCATACGCTACAACAATGATATCCATATGGCAAGTCTCAAACATGATCACCAACAACATCCTGAAAATCCACCACAAGCTGCACCAACACCACTTATGCAATTCATCAAATATCTTCATGAAAAGCTCTGTCGGTGAAACCCTCGTTAGAACCAAAAACCAAGTTTCTAAGCAAACAAGATAGCATTCGATCTCTAGACCAAAACCAACTTACCGAATATGAGCATGCGTATCATGAACAAACCAAATCCATAACCAAATCATACTAGAGCCTACCAGAACATGCCATATCAAAATCAACCAGAAACCACTCGACCTACTGGGACCAGAAGGGTGCCGGTAAAGCATCCAAACAACTAGTGTTGGCATCAATGATAAAACATCAATGCAAAACATAATCAATTCCACCAAATGGCCAATAGATTCAAGTTTAATCAACATACCCTTAAGCTTTCTGAAGGGTGTGTCATTGGAAATATACTTAAGATTAGGCATAATCTTCTCCAAAACTGCAATTGCCACAAATATAACTTCATTTTCTTCTAATGTGGACTTAAGTATTCCTCACTTGCTTTGATCTTGCATGAGAGTGGCTAACTTCAGTGCTTGAAGAGGGGACATGGTATTCAAGTCTACTAGACCATGGGAGAAATCACCCTCATCAACTGCAATTTGCTTTCCTTTATCAGGAACAGTGGCTTTGTCATGGTCACCAGAGCTTCATCAGTTTGTTCTTCACCCTTCTCCTTTACAACTTCTTTAGTTCTTACATCCTCTTCTACTTTCTCACCACCTCCTTCACCCTTTCCTTCTTTACTTAACTCCTCAGCTATCATTTTAGCAATGATTTCTATCTCTGGAGGATCCTACGTAGCTTCATCGGAGTTGTCAACCGCTTGATTGTCAGTGGTATCATCTGCAATTTCTTGTTCAACCGGGTCAATCTGTACATATGGCTGATCCTGAGGAACTTCTGTTTGAACATGGACCACCAGAGGTGAAGCATCTTAGCTTTATTGTCCTTTCAGTTGGGAATCATCCTTCTTCGGAATAACCTAATAGTTATTTTCTTTCAAAATTTTCCTCAAAATTTTGTTAGAGTATTCAGGTATTTACTTGATTAATTAAACATTATTTGTTTAATTATTTAAGTTCCCTTTATCTCTTTTACACTTAAGCTAACTTTAGGTGCATATAATTAATTATTTTAATTAATTATTATGTGCAAACCTAGGTTTTCCCTTTTTAGGGTTTCTTGACCTATCAAAGGTTGAGTTCTTTCTTTTCATTGTATGAAGAAGGATTATTATTGAGCTCTCATCTTTTGGAGCATATTTTTCCTGTGTATTCTTTCCTTTTGTGATCTGCTTCATTGCTTCTCCTTGTAACAAGTTTTTCAGCTTGCAGAGATTATTTGGGCTCCTGTGGTGTTATATTTTCTCAACTCCTATATGGTATCAGAGCTTCAGATTTGCAGCTACCTATTCTTGTTTTGAGAATTTTTTGGCTTTGGAAGAAGATCTGGGGTTTCAGGAATTTTTTATGTACCTAGGGTTTGATCTTTTTTTTTTTTTTTTTTTTTCTAAGCACTTTGGGCCTAAATGGACATCACCATCGTGATTAGAAGGCCTGAAAACCCTTATGGTCATAGAAAATTTGACCTATTTTGGTTCTTGAGCCTCTGAGAATTTTTTTTTCTTAGATTCAGGCTGTACGACCCTGGCACGTAGATCGAGAAAAAAAATTTCAAAAAAAAAATATTTTGCCTTTTTAGGGCATGCAGGCCGGATTTTGATTTTTTTGAAATCTGTTTTTTTTAAAATATCAAAAGCAATAGTTGTTTTTTTTAAAAAACAAAAAAAAAATTTTTTTTTTTTTGGGAGTTTGTTCTGCATTGTGCAGTGTACCGAGCTAACAGTCCGGTCACCCACCGTGGTCCCCGTCGGCAGCTCCCTCCGGCCTCCTTCCGGCAAGGCCCCCTCCGGTGACACTCGTCGCCGCTTGCGGCCCCCCGCTCCCCGCTGCCGCCTCTCGGCCTTCGCAGACCCCCACGGTCGCCGCCTGCGACCCCTGCCGCCCGACCCCCTGCCCCCGGCCCTCCCCGACCTCCTCTGTCGCCGGTCGCTACCTGTGCAGCCTCCTCCGCGTGCAGCCTCCTCCGCCTGGCTCGCCGCCCAGCCGCAATGCAGCACTGCCCCGCCATGGCTCGCCGCCCCAGCAGCCCCCGCCCGACCGCCACCTACAGCCCGCTGCCCCAGCAGCCCCCACCAGTTTTTTCTGGCCGACCACTGCCCAGCCACCGGGATGCCACCCGGCCACCACCCACTGGCCACCAGACCTCCTTTTTGGCCTTTTTCAGGGGGGGTTTGGTGTTTTGGCTCTATCTTGGGCATACGGAGTCATTTTTTCAAAAATGAATAGGCATCGGAAAGCTGGTTCCGAGGCCGACCTCATGATGTTGGTAATTTTTTTCAATTTTGCTATTTTACTATGTTTTTTTTCCAGTCAAAGTGAGGTCTAGTGTTTGCACTCCGGGAGCCATAAAATGAGCATCCGACCTCCATTTTTCAAAAATTTTATATTTTTGGAAAGCGTGTGCTGTGTACTTTCCAGCCATCTAAGTTTTATTTCTAGATTCTACTCCATGCATATTTTATTCAGTTTTTTTCTTTTCACCACTCTAGTGGATATCGTGGTTGTTTCAGGTCCTAGGATCTCTTCTCTGAGTAGGGTGTCTCTATTTTGGTTCACGTTTCTATTTCCAGTCTTCTTATCATTGTAGCTTGTATTTATGCAAACACACCGAGATAAAGTGCCATCATGCATTGTTTACTTGGAATCTTGCATATCTTGTGTCTTGTTGTACATGCACTATTGATCAAGTGCCATGAGGGGGTTGATGTTTTCCTGTTGTTTGCCATCTTCCTTTGTTCAGTGAGTGTTCCTTCCATGACATTTGCCTCATGATGATGTGTCTTAGCACCTTTGATGTTCTTGGTTCTTCGTCATGCAGTTTTTTTTTGCTGTCCTTTTCAGTGTTCCTGTCCCTCTCCCACTTCCGCATTATGGGGAGGTTTATCCTGTTGGTTCTACTGCTTCCATGGTTTGATTGATCAACTCTTCAGGCTTTGGTTTCTCATGCCATCTGTATCTTCGATTTCAGTTGTTTTTGCCTTGTTTGCCTCCTGATTCAAGTATTGTCATTTGAGGGCACTCATGCAGATTATAGTCTTCTCTACCTAGTCATGTTCTATTTCAGTGGAGGTTCTCCAGATCAGCAGTTATTTTTCGACAGAGTTTGCAGGTTCTTCATGCTTCAGTGATATTCTTTTTCATCTCTTTTTGGAGTAGAGTTTTGTTCCCACGTGGTTTTCTCTATTTCTCCAGTTCATAGAGATTTCATTGTATTTGGGTACCTGATCAGGCCTTGTTGCCGAGACCCATCTTTATTGCTTTCAGTAGCTGTTCTAGGTTTTAGCTTCTCCCTAAGTCTAGCTTAAGGGGGGGGTGTTAGAGTATTCGAGTATTTACTTGATTAATTAAACATTATTTGTTTAATTATTTAAGTTCTCTTTATCTCTTTTACACTTAAGCTAACTTTAGGTGCATATAATTAATTATTTTAACTAATTATTATGTGCAAACCTAGGTTTTCCCTTTTTAGGGTTCTTGACCTATTAAAGGTTGAGTTCTTTCTTTTCATTGTATGAAACAGATGACATAATGGACCCTGTTTATTATGAGAAGAAGATTGCAGACTCCCCACTTCCACTTGTGCAATGGTCGAAGAAGGAAAGTGAGTCCATTACACAGAGAATCTCTCCCATCTTAGCAAACACCAATGCTTGGTTGCTAAAAAAGAATCTCAGGATGAAACAGCTTCCCACTAGTTCTGGAGATGATGACAACAGTGATGGTCCATTGGGAAAGACATCAATGGCTGAAACAAGAACAAAGAGTAGGGCAGACTCACAAGCACTATCCTCAACTCTTGTGATACAATCGAAAGGTAAACAACCCAAAATCAAATTTACAGTTAAAGGGTCGAAGAAGGGTGAATCATCATCCGTACCACAGGAAGCAGTGACGAAGGAGTCAGAACAACTGCCTACCAGTGAAGTTGGAAAGGGAAAGGAGGATTATTATTGAGATCTCATCTTTTGGAGCATATTTTTCCTGTGTATTCTTTCCTTCTATGATTTTCTTCATTGCTTCTCCTTGTAACAGGTTTTTCAACTTGCAGAGATTATTTGGGCTCCTATGGTGTTGTATTTTCTCAACTCCTATAAATTTCCTTTGTATCCTTTACTACTTATTCTACTCTTATAAACATTATTTTTTTTACTTTGTGCTTGCTTTGGAAGATTTCTTTTGCAAGTCCCAAAAGTAATGGTGTTTCTTCTCTTGTTAACTCAGGACAGAGCTGCACTAATGTAAGTTCTTTTAGCCTTTCGTCTTCAATACTACCTGTGTGTCTCTGGGCATCCAAGATATCATATAGTTATTTCGAGATCATGGATGATAATTCAATCAATGCTTTACTAAAAGAATTCATGTAGTTTACAACTACTTCTTCAATAGATCTTCAAACTTTCTCAGAAAAATGCTCATAATATACATAAATGTTTGTCAAATTACCTTCATTAACTATTGTATCTACAATCTTTTGCAATGGAGGTACAATTGTGAAGGAACCTTCAATCTTATTGGATTTAAGAGCTTCATCTATCTCAGATTTCTTCTTGCCTACTCTTGTTCTACCGAATGTCTCACCTTATGTTTTAACTTTCTTTGCAGATGGAGTAGCACCATATATAGGTTTTCTAACAACTTTGGAAAATGTAGTTGTTTTCTTGACCTCTCTGACCTCTTCATCTAATTCAATTTCTTCCTCTACTGCAACATACTTTCTTGTAGACTTCTCTTTCTTCCTCTTTTCTACTCCAGCAGTTGATGTAGATTGTGACTTAGGTGGAGCGACCAACTTTTGCACACCGGAGGTAGGTGCAGACTTTCTTTGCTTAGCCTTAGACTACATGGGAGGAGTAGGAGCCGATTTAGCTTGTGGCCTCACCATATCTTCCTCCTTCAGTATATTCTTCTCTCTTTCCCTCTGCACTGCTTCTCAAGCTATACCAATTTTCTCAGCTAGTTCTTCAACTTCCTTTGTTACTTTTCTTTTCCTTCCAGGCCCAATTAATTTCTTGTGGAGGTCTAAGTCCTTCTCCTTAAATGTGCCAAATATTTCTTCTTTTTGGTCTAGTGGTTGACTCAACAAGTGTTGAGCATATGCATCAAGTGTGACTACAAACACCTCATACCCCATGAGCATGATCCAGACAGTTCTGGGCTCAATTTCCTCCATATGACATTGATCCTTGTTAACCATGAAACAAATAGTTTTCTCATATTTCTCCACTATCTCTTTAGTAATTCTCTCTCTGCTTTTCATAGTGGCTTGAAAAGTTTTGAAATAGCCCCATAAGGCTGATTTTTGCATAAAATTGTCACCTAAACCCAACAATCCTTCCTTGATTTGCATGGCTATCGGTTTATCATAAGCCTATTAGATGTTTCCAATTATGGGAATCTCATTTAATGAAGTAAAGTGCTAAACAAACAATTAGGGATCCAAACTTGAAGACATGTTTCTTATCTTGTTTTATCTTTTTCAAGTTGCTCATTAACTCATTGAGGAGTATTGTAGAAAGATCATACCTTTTGTCTTCCTTCAACATCTCATAGGCTACAAATATGGTCGTATCAGAGACATAATTCAGCTTGCTCAATTGATATACCTTGTATCCGATCACCATTGAGGAAAATATGACATCGTGCTTAATAATATCATTAATAGTCATTGACCGATTGTCAAACTAAGATCCAACAATCTTTGTCAACATTGTATTATGTATTTTCCTTAATCCAAGAACTTCACCGATTGCTTTCAAATAGGTAATTGTGTAATGTCCCCTTCTTAGTGATGTGTAATCAGTGGTCCATTGGTCTATTCTAGAGACTCTAGGCTATTTGGAAAGGAGAATTAGGGTTTCCAACTTCTGTGGAGTTCTGCATGAGCTTTTTAGGGTTTTTCAGGAGGGAATTCTTCAGTTCTACTTATGGTTTCCTTCCGGGTTTTCCATGAACTCAAGGGTGGCATAACATGCATTTGATTCTTTGGTGAAGTGAGAACTTACTATTTTTAGTAAGTTAGGGTTTGGCTGTTTGGATGATGCAGTTCTACTGAGCTTTCCAATCTCTTTCTCTGGCTGCGAAGATCATGTTTTTCAGAGCAATATTTCTTGACTTACTATTTTTAGTAAGTGGTAGTATTGAGCATTTCTATTTTTAGCAGTCTTGGACAAGGTCCCGATCCAGTGTAGTTCTGTGGTCTTTACTTCTTAGCTTCATCCTTGTTTTTTTTTGAAGATAATCAATACTGGAGATATAAGTTGTTTAATTAAATATTATTTCTTTATCCTAAGGTTTAATATTTAATCATTTTATTACTGATTAGTGTTATATTAGGTGACCTAGGAAAATATATAATTATATCTGATATTAATGTTATTATTTCCTAAGTTAGCTATTGAAATTTGAAGAATGCCTTAAGTTATTGTTTGAGGACTTAGGGAAGTTCGAAATTGTTTAATTATTGGTTAAATACAACTTGGGTGCCCACTTTGGTAATGAAATGAAATGTAATTTGGATGCCATGTGATAGTGAAATGAAATGCAATGAGATGTGCATGAATTTGGGAGCAATTACATTTGAATTTCAGAGGGAAAAATCTTTAAATATAGGTGCTTGGCCTCTCATTTGGACATCTTGAAGAAATTACACCATTATGCTGCTGGTTTGGCGATTGAAATTTGAGCTTCGAAGTGAGCCTTCCTAGCTAAGTACAATTTTGTACTTGTAAGACAATACCTATTTGTTTTCCATGATCTTTCAGTGATATTAGTGAGTTTGTTGAAGTGTGGGATTGTTGGTTTTGTTGTAGTTCAAGTTTTGGTGTGTTTCCAGGCTGTTGGGGACGACATGCCTGAAGCATAATTTTGTTCATATGTCTCTGTGCGATCTCCCATTGCTTCTGGGAATTGGCTCTTTGGTTTTCTATGTCCTAGGCGATGACATTTCTAAGTTTTCATCTCTAAACTTTGAGTTTTCAATTTTACTATGTAAATCAAACTTCCTAGCCTAGGCATCATTCTTTGTGTGGGCATTTGGAAGCAAGTTGTGGTGGTTGGGATATATAGAGGTCATTTTTCTATTTGTACTTGGTCACTTATGATATATTAGTAGTTTGGGAGTTTTTTGGGGATGTTTTGTGTGAGTTGTGAGTGAGTTTTATGCATTTAGTGTGTCTTGGTGTTGTTGGTTGTGCATTTCCAGCTTGCTACCATAAATTACAGATTTCCAGAAGTTGGCTTTTGGGTGAGTTTGAAGAGAGAGATGAGCATTTCATAGTTTCTTGAAGTTGTTGGTTTGTGTGTTATTGATCCTAGAATTTCATAATTACATGTTGAGGATCTTTTGGGAGTTAGTAATTATTTAGAGATATTTATCAACATTGGACATCATTACTTCTCTATTCTATCTCTCTATTTCTATATTATAAGGTTTAGTAGTAGTACTACTAACCATTTCTGGAGCATTGCTTGCCCACTGTATAAGTGGAAGAGGTTGGCCATGATGGCTATCTTTGTTGTAATAATGTCCTGATGTTGAATAAGTGGTGGAGTTGATAGTAATCTTCATTTTTGTCCTCCCGCTGAAATAAGTGGTAGAGTGATAGTTTTTATGTATAAGTCTATTGGCCATTTGGAGGAATTGATTATGTGTTGCATTGATGTTTTGTCATTGATGTCAACACTAACTATTTTAGATGATTTATCGACACCCTTCTAGTCTCGATAGGATGTGTGGTTTCTAGTTGGTTTGGATCCGACAAGATCCGGTATGCTCCGATATGATTTGGTTATGGAACTAGTTTATTCATGATACTCATGTTCATATTTAGTTAGTTGGTTTTGGCCTGGTGATCAGATGCTATCTTGTTTTCTTGGAAGCTTGGTTTGTGGTTCTGGCGAGGGTTTCATCGTTAGATCTTTGATGAAGATCTTTGATGATATGCATAAGTGGTGTTGGTGCAACTTCTGGTAGAGATTTAGGATGCTGGTGGTGATCATGTTCAAGACTTGGCATATAGAGACCATTTCTTTAGCGTGTGAGCCTATAATGGGTCCCGATTGATCTAGGTTATGGACCGACTTAATGTAACTTGTGGATTGGACCTCTCGATGTGTTTCTGGGATGTCTTATGGGTTAAATATTATTTGTTTGGTCTAAGGACGACATGTTTTGTAATTATTTAATTGGTTTATTTTCCAGTGGCTGACCTGATTGTTTATGGCCTAGGGTTTGTATATATATGATGTAAGATCTCATTGCAGATCATGGTAATGGTAATGGGAATGGCATATGGTTATGTAATGTGCAAATAATGTAATATCATTTAGGTAGAGGATTTGGTCGATCATTGGAGATTGAGTTGGGTTTATGTAAGAGGATTCAGTCCTCTGGTATTGAGCTTAACCGAAACTATACTCAGGCGTAGGAGATCCTATCTTTGCAGTTCATTCATTCTTTAGGATTGTAGTATGGATTTCTATGTAGTTAGTGAGACTCCTTTTGTGATGAGTAGTGCACTCTAGGCTGTTGGCCTTCCTGCAAGTGCATGCCCCTCAATTAAAATTCACATGCTTACTACATAATCATTATCTAACTTTGGGTAGGCTTCCCACCGTGGTTTTTCCCTTTACTGGATTTTCCACATATAAATATTGGTGTCATGTGGATGGTATTTATTCTCTGATTATTGTTTATTCTTAATTGGTTTAACTGCTATTCTGGTATTTGGTTTAAGTATTCCAGTATTAATGTTTTGGGTTCCAGTATTAAAATTTTAATTGCTAAATGTTTTGGTAATTTGGGACAACTGATTCATCCCCCCCTCTTATTTATCTTTCGGTTATTTGAATTGTTTAACAAAGTCCTCCCACTGCATAATCGGTAGAGTGATTGTGTTGAAATTCCTTGTTGTTTCCTTGGCTGGTTCACCGCCAAGTAGTTTAATTTCTATCCTGCTGAATAAGCAGAAGGGGCTAGCTTGCCGCATGTGCATTGTCATTCCAATTCAATTTATGGTGCTAATGATCCTTGGAACACCGTATGCTCTCACCCTCCCAGATTGGGCTCTTGGTGAACAAAAGGTGGAAGGGTTCCCTTTAGTTGCTTTGGATTATTTCTCTAACATTAACAGGTTATTGTGTTTTCTCTTTAATTCTTATTGAAATTTTTTTTTTTTTTAAGGGGGCTTATTACAAACTGCTTTAATGGATTTCTTAGTTATCTTATAAGGTCAATCCAGTCACATGAATTGATCATGAACTTTTCTCAGAATGTAACGGACCCATTCTATTTCATCAAGTTCCAGAAAATGAGTAAATTACACAAAACCCTTATCCTGAAGTGCCCGAAATTTCGGCTTCAGATTTCCCAAACTATCTCACAAATACTTGTTGTAGAGTGATAGCATATTAGCATTACCCACTTCTTTGAAGTTGCAGTGGACAGGAGCCCTAATATCCTTTTTATGAAGCACATCATACATGACTGAGGAAAATGCACTTTCTGGATCATCTTCAATGAATTTAAACAAATACCTATTGAATACAGGTCTTGCTCTCTCAAAAGTTTCCATCACCAAAGGAGTTGCAACACCAGATGTAGATTGCATATTGAATTTTAGGTATGAAAAGATTACTCATAGACGGATAAATACCTCTTTCGATCTCAACCAAATGTTAGAAATCTCTAATTAATCACCTCTAGCTCATTTAACATGGCTCAAACTTGTTCACCTTGCTCTTTTGCTCTTACTCTTCGATCACAATGTGAATAATGAGTGACTGAAATACCCTTTTTAACCTAATTTCCATTTGTAGTTAATGCACAACCCTAGAGTCTTCCGGATACACTATTTTTCATTCATTTCATTCACCGGATTATCGGACCGCCATAAACCTTCCAGTTATCAATTGCATAACTGATCTCCATCATCTACAACCAACCTTGATTAGTTATAGATCTCCACAAGGGGGTTTAAAGGATCTGCATGATAAACTACCCCCTAAGGCAAAAATTCCCTAGTTACCGGATGAGGTTCCATTACTGGATTCAGGTGTGGAGCCATTCTGCACATTTGAGTCTTTCTTTTTCACCCACATCTTCTTATGCTGATCTTTGATCTCTTCCACTTTAGCTTTTCCTTTTTCATCTAATTTGTTCTTATTCACTGGTGCATTGTTGCTTCTGCAATATCTTGCTATATGAACAGGTTTGTTGCATGCATGATAGACAACATTCCTTTGCATAGGCCCGAAGTTCATCTGATCTGGTCTCATCCTGCATTGTGTAGAAATATGTCCAAACATTCCACAAGCATATCATCTCTTGTTCTAAAAGTTATTTATCACTATTTTGCACATGTTTGACTTATGACCAAAGGTGTTGCATATGAAATATTGACTAGTTAAGGTAGGTCCATTGTTCATATTATTCATCATTCCATTATTCATCTTACTTTTGCACGACTTGCCATATGACCAAATTTACCACAAACAAAACATTTTCCATTGAATTTATAGGCATTAGGCTATCTTACCAGAGGTATCTTGTCCTTCTTATGATGATTGTTTTGACCAAAACTGGAGGGTTTTCCTTTCTCAAATCCAAGTCCATGCATATCTTTCCCATGTCTCTGACTTTCTAGCATCTCATCCAACCAGGCTGAACTAGCTTTGAATTTTTCTTTGTACTTATTAGCAGTAGTCAACTCATCTCTTAGAATTATGATCTGCCTTTCAAGTTCTTGTCCATCATTATTTGTTTGCACCAATTCAAGCTTCACTTGATCATTCTCATATGTTAATATATAGCATTCATAAGATCTATCCTTCAATTACCGAGTCGGGGTTTTCTCATTCTTCTTACGGTCTCCAATCTCCTTAGTTAGCTTCATTACAATAGATTGCATTTCATTCTTCAAAACTGTATTCTCCCTAGCCAGCTTCTCACATTCTTCTGTCTTGTCTTGTAGGGCTTGATTGTCAATGCTTTGATCTTCTTTCTCCTAAATTTTTTCCATCAACCCCTTTCTCTCTTCTCTAGAGGTGTTCAATTGATCTTTCAATGTCTCATTGAATTCTTAAGTTGCATTCATATTTCTTTTCAAACTACTCTTTTCCTTCATCGCTTCATCAAGATCTTCAAGTGCCATAGTAAGTTGTTTCTGCAAACCGGATTCCATTGATTCAATATTCTGGATCTTCCTCAAGCTGTTAGACTTTCTTAGAGGAACTAGGATCTGATACCAATTGTTGTAATCAATGAATACTGAGAGGGGGGGTGAATCAATGTTTTGCAGTTCACAAATTTATTAAGTTGATTCTTCAACCTTCAGATGCAAATAACTGGAACCAAAATGTAGAAACATAAACCAAATAAACATACAACCATAACACCAATATTTTTATGTGGAAACCCAAAAGGGAAAAACCATGGTGGGATTTGAACCCACAATAATATTATACTATGGCTAGTAGTAAAACAATATTACAAAAGTGGAATGCACTTGCATTCAACCACACTACCTAGAGCTCACTAGTCAATTAAAAAATAGGGCTGCAACCCTGAAGGACTCACTATCCTACAAATGAGATATAGAAGCTAATACAATGTATGAACTAGAGTATAGCATCTACAAATACCAGAAATCTGTTCCGGTTAGGCTCAAGAATGATCGGTTGTCACTATTTTGGAAAACTACTATGTTCTGCTCTGCTACCAAATACCAGATCATTAACAATAAAGATGTGCACGTGAAACTACACTCAATCGCACCAAAAGCAATTTCTCTCACATACCTACACCCAAAAAGATGACCCAAGTCCATCTTATATATCTGCACCACCAAAATACATCTCCAAATGGTCAATAACTCAAAACAATAAAATATGAAACATGTAGACTCATGTCGGCTCAATCCTTCTACAAATCCTTATTTTAGAATAAAAACATATGATCACAAGCTTCCAATAAGTCAGCCCAATCACCTTGAACTCATCAATGACCACCACAATCACCTCAAGGAATCTGGATCACACTCTACACCATCAAACAAGAAGATAACCCTGTTCTTTCAGAATCACTGGATACGAGACCAAGAAACTTGTACTAGAACCAACACTAGATTGATAGGATCACAAAGTTATCTATCTTGAACCTCGAACTACCTGCCTTGATCACTGCAACCAAAAATAATTCACCAAAATCAATATTTGTACCATGGACTCATGCTCTATTGGTTACTGTGTTCCACCTTCTAGACTTATGCCTTATGAACAAAGTGACTTTCGGTAATCCAAATCTCCATATACCAGATAGGATTACTAGGCTGAGTTGCCATGAATGGCAATCCTTAAGTAATCCCCATCCTTCTAATATCATTAATCTTCACTGAAGCATCACCATAATAGTGTCTCATGCCAACAAGACCATTTTTATTTTGTATTTGGATATATTGCACAAGGATATGGAAAAACCAAGGTGAGGACTATCCATTTGCATAGACAGGAAAATTGGAAACAAGGAGTGTTCTAACTTATACTAGTGACAATAGATCTTATTGAAATATGTGAGGAAGTAACCATAGAGCATGTTGTTCTTGATGCAAGAAAGTGTTAGTTGACCTTTAACTTGCATAAGAAGTTTAGATAGTGTTAAATGAAACCCCAATAACACATAAAGCTCTTAGTTATCCCAGTAATATTTCCAAAACAAAACACAAATAGAAATTAAAGATAAAATCATGATTCATCCTTGCTCATATAATCACTTCCTCAGATATAAAGCATAGACCCTAGGTGGTGGTCTACATTGAATGTGTATTGAACAAGTTGAGGGACAATAGTGGTTACCTTTTCCATTTGAGCTTTCAAACTATCTATTTTTGCATTCTTCTCCTTTAGTTCCTTCTACAACTACTCTTTTTATTCTTTTCTTTCTATTTCTCTATGCTCCATTAATTTTCATATCTCCACTGCATCTAAGGCCCATGAAAATGGAGGCGACATATGTATGTTTGCCCTAATTGTTTTTCCCTACTGCCACTTATTCTTTCTTTCTTTGCTTCTAGTTGCAACTTGCTTTACTATTGCTGCAAGATTTTGTAAACCACTAGATGGTTGCTCCTCATCCTTATATTTCTCAAGGTTACCTCTCTTTTGATTAACCTTTATATCTAGACCATTATCAAGGTTAATTTGTATTCACCAGAATGAACTAATACTTCCTTTGCTTTCTCTAATGAACTCCTTCGAACATCGTCTTCCTTTTCAGTATGATGAGAAAATGATGATGGGGATGAAGGTGTTTGAAGTAACAAGGATTATTCATGCATGAGGAAGTTGATAAACTTATAAGGCACTAAGAGGAGGGGGGGGGTGAATTAGTGCAAGCAAATACAACAACACAAATCTAATCACCACTTTTATCAATTTGAAACTTAACAAGCATGCAAGGAAAATAACCACATAAGCTAACACCCAATAAAGCATGCAAATCATAACACAATATTTTTCACATGGAAACCCAAACGGGAAAAACCACCGTGGGAATTAGTACCCACAAGTTCAACTATCTATAGAATAGGTATCTGACTGGTTAAGGTCTTACAACTGCTCTGTTAAGAGCACACCCGATTAGGAGTGTCTTAGCCCAGTTAGGAGCTATTACAATAAGGCCTGTTAGGAGCTACCCAGATATGAGATTTAAATAACACAAGTTAATGTGTGACCCTGTTAAGGGATTTAAACCTTCAACCTGTAAGGATCCTACCGTACCCTATTAGGAGTGACCTTGTTAGAGGATTTTATCTTGCTACAACTGTTAGGAAACAACAAGTGACTGATTTGTTGTTAGCACCTCTGTGCCTGATTAGATCTGCTTCAGATATGCTTCTAACACTGACTAAACATCAATACAAAGCTTCACCTTTCACTGTACAATCAAATTGGCACTTCAGATCTCATATCTGATATATCATCACACAATATACTCCTATTTATAAACAACTCTGCTAAGTCGGCTAAGAACCCTTGGAACAATTTCCTAGGTACATTGTATCTAGTCAATATTGCACATTACACTTTCCTCATGTCAGCCACAAACAACTTAACTCAAAATAAAACATTATGTCTATTGGTTTACTAATCTAAGTAACTCTTGCTTTACAAGTTAACTATTCTTCCCGACTAACTGCTCAGAACATCTTAACTTGCTCATTCCATCAAATCTACTGATGCGGTTCCGGTCATAGACTCCAGTCAATGTTATGAACATTTATTCCAAACTGCAACACTTAATTCTTCATCGATCTTCTGTACCGGTCACTTGAACATAACTCTATCACTATTTACCAATTCACTATTTAATTGCTTCCTCTACCGGTTAGGCTTTACCGGTTGGACTAAATGACTTAGATGACTAACAAAACATGGTTGCCATCAATGAAAACACAATACAAGTCATCAATCAACCTCTTACAACAAAAACATCATCAAGACAACAATCTCCCCCTTTGGCATTGATGGCAACACTTAGGAAATTTTTTGTCTAAGTGTCACATTACAAAAATTATGACTCATGACTCAAAACTCAAAAATCAAAACTCAGAACTCCCCCTTAGCAATTGCATGCTATTACAAAATTTTAATTGACCACTATACTAGTCCCCCTTTGAAAACAATGACAAAGGTAAGTAAATACATGTGAAACAAAATGAATACAATAGACCAAAATTTGTATTATCGATGCAAAGGTTACATATTATATTTTGAAAAAATGTCATCAAAATTAATCTTCAAAGCTTGCAAGTCATTATCCAATGTTGCCAAAAGAGAGGACATGATCTCAATGTGTGTCTGGATCTGGTATGCAAGTTCCTCCATGGCATCTAGAGTGCTCATCTCTGGTGTCAGCAAGATTGCCTATGTTTCCTTGTAGCCTCTCTGCAAAATTTATAACTTGGGAACTATATGTGTCTATAACTCCTGTAGAATTGCAGTCCTCTTTGTTAGTCCCAACTAGTGCTAAGAGGGGAGGGGTGAATCAACACTATACTGATTATTGTAGATTTAACCTTAATCAAAACTTCTTATTCAAGCTTAACACTTATTAGTATAAGAACTATTGATAAGAAACATGCACACAAAAATGTAACACACAAGACTACCAAGATTTATCACATGGAAATCCAAATGGGAGAAAACCACGGTGTGAGTAGAAACTCACAAAATTTGCACTCTTCTAGAGTACGCTTGGTGAGTAGCCATCGCTATTAGGTGCAACCTGGTTAAGGGATTTTCTTTACGGCCTGTTAGAACCTTTACCCTATTAGAGGTAGCCTTGTTAAAGGACTTAGGATCATCATTTAAGATGTCACCCAGTTAAGGGATTTTGCAAAGGGACCTGTTAAAGACCACCCGGTTAAGGGATTTTACTGTTGTAGTTATTAGAAAATAATAGAGAGAATGATTTTCTGTAATAGCTACTCTTTTCTTAATTAGATCCAAATGAAGCTCTTCGGTTTGACCACCAGTTACACTTGCTCTGCACTCTACCGGTGCTCAGCATCACACTTGCTCTGCACTCTTCTGATGCTCTACATTATTTCTCTTCTCTTCACACTATCCAAGCTCTGCACACTCTCTTCAACACTCTACTATTCACTTAGCATTTCTTCCCTCTTCTCATCTTGCTGGATCTCCTCTCCCCAGAATTGCACTTTGCAATTTTTACGATCAAACTTTTTGGTTTTCGCCTGAAACCTTTATACAAAAATCAGTAGATTTAAAATTTAAAACTTTGCAAATCTTCCCGCACTCTCTCTACGTGCTCTCCATAAATCTCACCAACAACCCATCCTTAACTTCCTCTACAACTTATAATTTCACCAACCTCTGGGTCATGTTTTGTCTTTTTAATGCGAACCAGAAAATCCACACAAATCTCACCTTAAATGATTGTTAACTGTAGTAAACTTCACTATCCATTTGTTTAATGATATCTCGCCATGACTGACTCATCTTTGGTCATCACATCCAGCTTACTGGTCACTGCTCTGAGACTCCTAGAGGATATCATCCTTCAACCCATATTACCGGTTCACCAGTGTAACTCTTCACCTTTTGCCACTGATCACCGATCATCACTTAGACTAATCATCTATCTGTTCAGAGTGTTCTGATCATGCATAAGACTACTAAAATGCAATCTGAGTCACCTCTTATGACCGCATCATCATTTCATCTACCAGTTTGAAGAAACTGATCTCAATACCCATCGGGTGCTTGACTGACCGGTCAGCTACTCTATTTTCCCTTCAACCGATTAGCCTTCTAACAACACACTGATTAAGTGTGTCAATGATTCATATTTGGGAAGCACTGAATCCTCCATACTGTTTGTAGCCATGAGTAAACCATTGAGGTTTACCACATATTCTTGCCTATGAGCTTGGCCTTATTCACTGGTAAGTGCTGGTCATCAATGACAATACTAACTGATCAACCAGTTGTGCCAACACTCTTAACCTTTTCTTCCTCATATGACTTCAACTTATGTTGTATACTTACAATAGAACAACCAAAAATTGTAGTTGAATCATTTAGAGGATCAAATGATTCACTCATAACCTTTATTGCCTACTGTTCTGCCTTGATCTTCTTCTCTATATCATCAAGAAATAATGAAAAATTACAAATTGTAGACAATAGTTTACCTCCAGTCTTGAGTGCATCTTTTATGTGTTTCATATTATCACTAAGACTTACCCTATCTCTGTCAATTTCTTTGATCAAAATTGCAATCCTTCTCTTCTCATATTCCTTCTCAGTATTCTTGATTGCAACTTCTTCTAGGCTCTTCATCTTCTCACCTGTTGATGTAACCAAATGTTCCAGTTTGTCAATAGGTGTAGGAAGACTGTCAATATCAGTTTTCGATAATATACAAGAAAGTATATCTATTACAATTTGAATAGTTTGTGCTTCTTTTCTCTGAGCCTTCATAATATTCTTTTGTGCCTTAGATTGCATGGCTGATGCAATCTCCATCAGCTCAGTAGGACAACATATCCATGTTTATTGGTCCTTGTATGCTTATAGTGTCATCTTTCTCATCATCATCAATTATCTTCTTTGATGTAAGTGACTGGGGAGTCACTTTCTATTCTTGCTCTTCCTTCTATTTTTCTTCCTCCTTCTATTTCTTTCCATCCTTCCCATGCTCCTCTGCTTTCTCTTTAGTTTTATCCTCTTCCTTCTCCTTGTCCTTCACTAGTGGTGCAGTGGTTTGCACATCATCTATTTGTGTAACTACTGGTGGCTCTTGTGCTTCTATCTTGTCCTATTTCTCAGTGGGTTGTACATTTTCTATTTGCTCATTCACTAGTTGCTCTGTCATTTCTTCATCGTACTGTTGAGTCTTCCTTGCATCTTCTTTACTTGTACTAGTTAGATTCACTTCTAGTAATAATGTCTTATCATCATGAATAATGATTGTTTCTTTCTCAGTGTGTGTATCAACTGTTGTGTTAGCAAAAACAATCTCATCTGGTATGATTTCATCAATATTCACATTGTCAGGGATATCTTCTCTCTTTAATCTCTCTGACTCCTCTTCTTCAGGAATAAGTCCTAAAAAATTCTTCAAAATCTCCTCAGTCTCATCTTGTACCGACTGGGATTCTCCAACAAGTAATCTTGTAAGCCTTTTCTTTGATCTAAAGTGGTTTTGATTTCAAAAAGATATTTTGCAAATCCTCCTTTGAGGCTTCTGGTTGTAAACTTACAAGAGCAAATTCAATAATCTCCCTATCTTGTTTTATTGCAGCTTGCCATCTTGCATCTAATTTACTATACAAAGACTTTGGTATTTTCCCTTGCAATTCAATTAGAGCTTTATTGAACTTATTCATTAATAAAACTACTGGATCTTCAATTTTCCTTTGCTCTTCTTCACTAAATTTGTCATAAAGTTTATTCAAACTAGCTAATATACCATACTCCTTAATGTGTAACACTAATTTTTTAAAGGGAGTAAGTTTAGTTACCAGTTTCTTAACTAATTTATAGTAGATGCTCGAACAACCTTTGATTTCTTACCATTGGCTCTCATTTCTTTCTTCTCTCCTTTAGACTTTGTTTCTTCTTCATCTGCAACTCTCTTTTCTTGCTCCTTCTTCATCTTTCCAGTGAATACCAGTGCAGGGGGCTTGATTTCTTTCCCCTTTCTCTTGAATTGAAATTTAGAAGGTTTCTCCTTAGCAGTTGTACTTCCTTTTTGTCTATTGGTACCGGTTGGTGTACTAGAGGATTCAACAGCCTTCTTTGCTTCAAATTTTGCTCTGGCCTCAACAATCACCTCCTTTGTAAATCCTTGTTGAACTGCAAATTGTTCTACTTTTTTTCTAACTTTCTTTGCAATGACCGGTCTAGCAAGCTCAGAAAGCACCTCAATAGATTTATCCTTGTATGTTCCAAACCTTGTTGCATTAGGATCTACCAGTGTAGATAGAAGATGATCAGCATAAACAATCAGTAAATCAGCTTCAACTTCATAGCCCATCGACATCACCCAAGATGTCCTAGGTTCTACAAGCTCCATCTGATAAGTTTCAGTATCAACCATGAAACTGATAGAATCTTCATACCTCTTAACAACTTGTTTCGGTATCCTCTCTCTTTTGTGCATTTTCTTCTGAAAATCTTTAAAGTATCCCCACATGACCTTATCGAATTCATTACCAATCATCTTGATGATGTTCTTGATTTGTAACATTACCAGTGTATCATTTGACCATTGTATATCACTGATATCGAGAAAGGAGTTCTGAAAGTAGAAAAACAAACCTATGATCAACTGTCCAAACTTAAATTTCTACCTTTTATCCTTCTTAATTGATTCTAGATTCAATATCAATTGGGTTCTTAGGGCTTCAACAAGATCATAGTCTGCATTTTATTTAATCATCCGGTAGGCAGTGTGAATCACAACTCTGGGAATACTGTTTGTTCTGCTTGAATGATAAACCCTATATTTGATCACCATAGATGCATATTTCACCTCAGGGTCTTCAATTTTATTTATTGTCATAGTACGTCCATCCCATTTAGACTTTGTCAATTTAGTTACATCATCCTTCAGGATTGACCTCAGCACAAGAACTTCATCGGTAGCACACACTCTAGTGACAACATGAATAGCTTCCTTTGTAATCTTATGCGGTCGATCAAGACAAATAAACTGGGCATGCATTCTGCTTAATACATACCTAATATGGTTTTCTTTGAATTCATCAAGAAAATTCAAAGCATGGTGAAAACCCTTGTCGACAACCCTTCAAAATTGATCCTTCAAAACACCTTGTTTGTCACACATTGTTTGAAATTGGTTGAAGATTATAAGCATTCCCAAATCTTCCAGTTTTCAATGAATTTAGGATCTAATATCTTCAACATGCAACACACTAAACAAAACACTAGATAGGGCCTTAATAGGATTGGTTTTAATTGACTTGAGTGGATTCCTCTTGAATTTCGGTCAAGGCCTTTCAGTTATATCAACAAAGTGTAGTGTATCCATCTCAAAATATCAAACATAGATACAAATTCTAGGTAAATACATTTTCCTCCTTCGCAGCTAGGGTTTCTGCACTTTCTGGTTTGAATGCACTTCATCGATTCACAAATCCACAAATCTTCTCAATTCGCTGTTAATATTCGCCAATGTAGCAATCAAAAGCTCTTCTGTAATTTAGTCACTCTCCAAATGCTCTAAAAATTGCATGGCAACAAATGAAACTGAAAAACATCCTTTTATTTACCTTTTACCAACAACATTAAATGCTATACCCGGTTGAACAAACCCTAAACTTCATTCAGCCCTAAAACTCACCACCGGTTCCCATATCATATCAAACCTACCGGTTTGATTACAAAATCACTTCAAAACATCATAAAGCATCACAATATGCAGATTTATCTTACCGCACAGTCATTCAAGGGGTCTACAAAAAGATCTGACAATAGGTTCCCCCTAATCTTTATAACAACTTAGTTTATCGGTGATGTATTCTCCACATTAGGTGAAGAATGGGAATCTTCTGATGATTTGTCTTCAGTTTTCTCATCACTCTTTTTTCTCTAGATCTTGTTTATTTTTGCTCTGGTCTCTTCCACATCAACTTTCTTCTTCCCTTTCCGATCAGCAGACTCATTTACTAGTTGATTTATCCTTTCTCTACAAAACCTAGCAATGTGTCACAGTTTGTGACAATGAAAACATGCCATTCCAGATGCTCTCCAAGGTCCAGCATTGCCTCTACCAGTTCTTCTTTGGCAATTCAAAGCAACATGTCCAAAGTTGTGACAAATTGACCAAGTCACATTCTATCTATACTCCATCTCATAAGGACTAGACTGGTTCACATAAGGTCTCTGCCAAGTAGGGTTTCTGTGGTTATTGAAAGATCTCTGCCATTCACCATTAGGTCTCTAATTCATGTAAGGTCTCTGAATGTTTTCTCCAGACCTGCACTCAACAACTCTTTGCCCATACTTGTTGCAAGTGTAACAATAGCCATTAAAAGTTCTAGGCTTATAACCCTCATAAGAATTAGGTCTATAACCATCAAAATAACTAGATTTTCTTTTACAAATATTAGCAGTATGACCAACCTTCTAACAATTAAAGCATACATATTTGTAGGGTTTCTTACTAGTGGTTTTCTTGTTCTTGGGTGCAGATTTGTCTTTATGCAAAGTGTCCTTAGTACCAGAAGGCTCTCCTTTCTCAAAGGTAGTGTATCCCAAGCCATGTGTATCTCCATTTTTCCTTTGTGACTGGATTTTCTCATCAAGCATAGTAGAGATCTTGTTGTATTTAGCTAGGATCTCATTAGAATCAACCAACTCCTTAGTAAGATCTTCATTCTTCTTCATAAGATTTTCTCTAAGAGACATAACCATGTCTATATCAGCTTGTATTTCTTCTTTTTCCTCATGAAGATGTGCATGTAGAGTACCAATATCCTGATTCACTTTAGAGATCTCATGATCCTTGTCTCTGATCTTGTCTTCAGCAGCCCTCCTGGCTTCTAGCTCTTGACTCATCATGATAGTTAGGGCTTTGAGCTCCCTCCTTAGATTTGACTTATCGTCATTCAACTTTTTCACCTCATTAGCCAATACATCAATATTAGCTTCTTCAGATGAATTATTTTCACTAATTTCATACAACTATTCAGATAGCTCTCTCCTCTTAGCCAATGAAGCTTTATACTTGACCCTTAACTCACCTAGGGCTTCTTTAGATTCTGCAAGCCGGTTAGAAAGCTCTCTATAACTCATATCCCTAATGATAGCCTTAAGGATCCTTCCCAAGAGGTTAAGCCTTAAAGGTATTAGGCTCTGATACCAATTGATAAACTTATAAGGCACTAAGAGGGGGGGTGAATCAATGCAAGCAAAAATAACAACACAAGTCTGATCACCACTTTTATCAATTTGAAACTTAACAAGCATGCAAGGAAAATAACCACATAAGCTAACACCCAATAAAGCATGCAACTCATAACACAATTTTTTTCACGTGGAAACCCAAATGGGAAAAACCATAGTGGGAATTAGTACCCACAAGATCAACTATGTGCGGAATAGGGATCTGAGCGGTCAAGGTCTTACAACTACTATGTTAGGAGAACACCTGGTTAGGAGTGTCTTATCCCGATTAGGAGCTATTACAATAAGGCCTGTTAGGACCAACCTAGTTAGGAGCTACCCACTTATGGGATTTAAACAACACAAGTTAATGTGTGACCCTGTTAAGGGATTTAAACCTTCAGACCTGTGTGAAGCAGTCACCGGCAAGGAGAGACCTCAAGGAGATTAGTCCAAACCGGTCAGCAAGAGTAAACACAACAAAAAAACACAGGCATGACGGAGGTAATGCAAAACATATATTTTTATTGCATGAAATTTGATTACATCCAACCGGTAACAACCGGGTTAGAACATACTGCCACATAGGCCTTGTAGAATAGGTCACACCGGGACCTTAAATTGAAAGATCTATCTTCTAGGCACAGTCTATCTATCTAATACTTCTTGATTCTCTAATTGATTTCCTTCTAAATCATGATTATATATATATTTTCTCTTCTTCATAAGATTTTCTCTAAGAGACATAACCATCTATATCAGCTTGTATTTCTTCTTTTTCTTCTTTTTCCTCATGAAGATGTGCATGTAGAGTACCAATATCCCGATTCACTTTAGAGATCTCATGATCCTTGTCTCTGATCTTGTCTTTAGCAGCCCTCCTGGCTTCCAGCTCTTGACTCATCATGATAGTTAGGGCTTTGAGCTCCCTCCTTAGCTTTGACTTATCATCATTCAGCTTTTTCACCTCATTAGCCAATACATCAATATTAGCTTCTTCAAATGAATTATTTTCACTAATTTCATACAACTAGTCAAATAGCTCTCTCCTCTTAGCCAATGAAGCTTTATACTTGACCCTTAACTCACCTAGGGCTTCTTCAGATTTTGCAAGCCAGTTAGAAAGCTCTCTATAACTCATATCCCCAATGATAGCCTTAAGGATCCTTCCCAAGAGGTTAAGCCTTAAAGGTATTAGGCTTTGATACCAATTGATAAACTTATAAGGCACTGAGAGGGGGGGTGAATCAATGCAAACAAAAATAACAACACAAATCTAATCACCACTTTTATCAATTTGAAACTTAACAAGCATGCAAGGAAAATAACCACATAAGCTAACACCCAATAAAGCATGCAACTCATAACACAATGTTTTTCACGTGGAAACCCAAATGGGAAAAACCACAGTGGGAATTAGTACCCACAAGATCAACTATGTGCGGAATAGGGATCTGAGCGGTCAAGGTCTTACAACTACTATGTTAGGAGAACACCTGGTTAGGAGTGTCTTAGCCCAGTTAGGAGCTATTACAATAAGGCCTGTTAGGACCAACCTAGTTAGGAGCTACCCACTTATGGGATTTAAACAACACAAGTTAATGTGTGACCTTGTTAAGGGATTTAAACCTTCAGACCTGTGTGAAGCAGTCACCGATAAGGAGAGACCTCAAGGAGATTAGTCCAAACTGGTCAGCAAGAGTAAACACAACAAAAAAACACAGGCATGATGGAGGCAATGCAAAACATATATTTTTATTGCATGAAATTTGATTACATCCAACCGGTAACAACCGGGTTAGAACATACCACCACATAGGCCTTGTAGAATAGGTCACACCAGGACCTTAAATTGAAAGATCTATCTTCTAGGCACAGTCTATCTATTTAATGTCAGAACCCAAAGAACAAGACCTAATGTGCAAAATGAACAAGGTCAGCCTCTGCCAAGAGATTCCTCCAAAAAATCCAAGGATGAAATGTAGAATGTCGGCCACACGCCAAGAAACATTAAGATCAATGTCTAAGGCTCCAAAATCTTTGAAATAGGTTCTGGTAGATCACCATTATAGGTCTCAGGCAATCGGTAACAAAGGAACAACTGGTAACAAGAAACTGTCAAGGAAACCGATAGCGATATCTTGTCGGAAAGTGATCCAAAAGAGATGTAGTTTGAAAGAAAGAAAGATGATCAAGTCTTCAAGTAGAATCCAACTCCACAGGATTCAATGAGCCAAAATCAGGACACACAGAAAGGAAAACTGAAACTGCAAAGATAAAACAAAACACAAAGAAAATGTTTTTGGTTGATGCAAGATTGCTGTGAACCGGGGATGCTCTTGCATCAGACATCTGAGGTTAATAAAAAAGTGAGCCTATCACTTTGTTGGGGTTAGAGGGAAACCAAGGCGGTCTACCTTTGCCTGAGAAATCCAAGATGAATCTTCAACTGGTCTTCTCTTCCACTTCACAAGATATTCTTTGTACTTACTATTCCAGGTACTATGCCCAATCCTACTATCCAAAATCTCTTCAATTTGATCTAGTTCATTCTGGGGCAATTGTCTCTCAAGGTCTACAACACTGTCCTCACTGAAATTTAGTTCATGGTACTCATGAAGATCTGCAATGTTGAATATAGGTGAAATACTTAGACTATCCAGTAGCTCTACTTCATATGCATTTCCAGAACTGAACTTCCTCAAAATCTTACAGGGTCCAAAATTCTTCATCTGCAACTTATTATAAGTTCCAACCATGAATCTCTCTTTTATCAAATATACCATCACTTCATCGCCAACTTCAAATTCCTTGTCTCCTCTTCTCATCTGCCTTCTCCTTATATTTGTTGTTCATGTCTTCCAAATGTTGTTTAACATGAATATGCAATGCTTCCATGTGATCTGCAAAATCTTCTGCTTCTGAACTCTTCCGGTCTTCACTGCTATTCCTCTAGGATGCACTTTGGTAACAATCTCAAAAGGTGTTTTTCTGGTACTTCTATTCACTGTATTATTATAGGCAAAATCTCCTTGTGGAAGGATCAAATCCCAACTCTTGGTTTTATCTCCCACTATACATCTCAACAAGTTTTCCAAACTCCGGTTAACTACTTCTGTCTGTCCATCAATCTGTGGATGAAACGTAGATCTGGACTTCAAATCTATCTTCATCTTCTTCCAAAGTCTTCTCCAAAAATAGCCAACAAACTTAGTGTCTCTAAATGAAACTATGCTCTTATCTAATCCATGCAATCTCACCACTTCTTTGAAAAATAGGTCTGCTACATGCAATGCATCTGATGTCTTCTTACAAGGTATGAAATGAGCCATCTTTGAAAATATATCCACTAGCACAAATATATAATCATTCCCTCTCGGTGTCTTAGGCAATCCAAGTACAAAATCTATGCTTATGTACTCCCAAGGTCTTACCGGTACTGTCAAAGGTTTGTACAATCCCACATTCCAACTACTACCTTTTGCAACTTGACAAACTCTACAACTCTACACATATCTCTTAACATCCTTATGAATTTGGGGCCAAAAGTACTGCTCACTCACCAATGCAACTATTTTATCAGTGCCAAAATGTCCAGCTAAACCTCCACTATGCTTCTCTTTTATTAGGTTCTCTATCATGGAACTCTTAGGTATGCATAACTAAGCTCCCTTGAATAACATCCCATCCTAAATGAAATAATTCAACCACTTTCTTCTATCAACCATAACCAGTTCTCTACATGCTTTCCAAGGTTCTACAAAATCCGGGTCTTCATCATACAAGGTCTTCAAATCTTCAAAACCTAATACTGTCACTCTCATCTGTGTCAACAAACTCCTTCTCCTACTCAATGCATCAACAACTTTGTTAGATTTCCCACTTATATGCTTCAACACAAAGGTGTAACTCTACAAGAATTCTACCCATCTCACATGTCTCTGATTCAACTTACTCTGACTATTCAAATACTATAAAGCTTGATGATTTGTATACAACACAGATTACTTAGGCAACAAGTAATGTCTCCAATTCTTCAAGGATTGAACTATGGCATAAAATTCTTCATCATACACTGAATATCTCTTATGGGCATCATTCAATTTCTCACTAAAATATGCTACTGCTCTCCCTTCTTGACTTAAAACTGCTCGTATTGTTGTTCCACTTGCATCGCAATCCACTTGAAATACCTTATTGAAATTCGGTAAAGCCAACACAGGCTGCTCAGTCACTTTTTACTTAAACAATTCAAAACTTGTGTTTGCTCCGGTGGTGCACTTTAATTCCTTTTGATTTCCCCTCATGGTCTCAGTCATAGAGTTACAAACTGAACTGAAAATTTTGATAAACTTTCAGTAAAAACTAGCCAATCCATGAAATGATATTACCTCTCTAATGCTTTCCAGTGTAGGCCACTCAACAATGGCTTTCACTTTCTTAGGGTCCATCTTCAAACCATTCTCAGATATCACAAAGCCCAAATAGACTAACTCATCCTTCATGAAAGTGCACTTCTTGATATTGATCAACAACTTCTCTTCTCTCAACCTCTGAAAAACTTGTCTTAACTACAACAAATGCTCCTCTTTTGTCTTACTGAAAATTAGAATGTCATCCAAATACACAATAACAAACTTACCCAAGAATTTCTTTAATACCTCATTCATCATCCTCACGAAAGTACTCAATGCATTAGTCAATCCAAAAGGCATCACTAACCATTCATATATTCCTTCATTTGTCTTAAATGTTGTCTTCCACTCATCACCTTCTCTGATCCTGATCTGATGATATTCACTCTTCAAATTTATCTTTGTAAAGTATTTTTCTCCACTCAAACAATCCATTATGTCATCCATTCTAGGTAAAGGAAACCGGTATTTCACTATGATCTTATTTATTGCTCTTGAATTGGTACACATCCTCCATTCTCCATTCTTATTAGGTGCTAATACTACTGGCACTGCACAAGGGCTCAAACTTTCCCTGATCAAACCTTTCTTCAATAGCTCCTGCACTTGTCTATTCAGTTCTTCATTCTCTACTGGTTTCAACTAGTGTGCAACTTTGTTAGGCAAACTAGCTCTAGGAATCAAGTCCATGCAATGACATACTTCTAACAGGTGGCAATCCATCAGGTACATTATCTGAAATGATGTCCTCATATTCTATCAACAAATCTCTTATCTCTGTCGGGTGTTCTCCTTCCGGTTCCGGTCTCTCAGTCTTCTTAGGAATTAAGGCAAAACACACATTCTCATGTCTCAGTTCATCCATGAATTTGCTTCCATCTACCAAACAGATTCTAGTATTTGTATAGACTTCACTCTTCAAAGGTTCCTCCAAAGGTAACACGGTTTGCTTCATCCCATTGGCCACAAGAGTGTATGTATTCTTCCTCCCATCATGTATTGCCTGTCTATCAAACTGCCAAGGTCTTCCCAACAAAATATGACAAATATCCATAGGCATAATATCACACAAAACTTCATCATGATTATTCCCAATTTTCAATTTTACCAAACACTATTCACTTACTAACAACTTATGTTCATCCTAAATCCATGCTATCTGATAAGGCTTAGGGTGTTTCAATCTTTCCAATTTCAACTTATTCACCATGTCTTTTGAAACAAGATTATCTCAACTACCACTATTAATAACAACTTTACAACACTTACCAGATACCTTACATCTGGTCTTGAACATGTTCTTCCTCTACAAGGGTTCTTTATCTCCTATGATATAACATAAATCTCTCCTGATCATCAACAATTCTCCATCTTCCGGTTTATTGTCTGATCCGGTGGGGTTCTCTTCCACCAGTGCTGCTCTTCTAATAGCTTCCGTCTTCTTACATTCAAATGCATGGTGTCCTCCTCCACACTGAAATTAGGTTCCTCTAAATGTCCTCTTGTCTTATCTTCCAAAATTTTCATTATGGTAACCATCCGGTTCTCTCCTCTGGTAGAAATTTCTATCATCCTTCCGGTATGAATTACCTTCTTTTCTCACTTCCTTGCCCTTGTTCTAATCTGTACTAGTTCCTCTTCCTCTAGTATATCCCCTTCCTCCTTGAAATATTCCTCCGGTAAACCTTCCACCTCTACCTCTTTGTCTTTGCTCATGTCTTTTGTTCAACTTCTCTTCAACCTTTATTGCATAATGGTAAGGCTCTTCGACACTCTCCAATTTGATCATACTGGGTTTCTCTTGTATAGATATCCACAATCCATTCAAATATCTAGCAATCTATTCAACTTCATCATCAACATGTTTGGATCTGATGTTCAACTTGTAAAATGCTTTGGTGTACTCCTTCACACTAGATTCCTTCTATCTTAGATTCTGCAACTTCCGGAACAAATCCACTTGATAATTCGTCCGGGCAAACTTTGATTTTAACTTAGAAATCATCCCATCCCATGTCTTAATATTTTCTTTACCTCTTCTCTATCTATCAACTTGCAAACTCTCCCACCAAAGAGATGCATGACCTTTCAACCAGGTACATGCATACTTCACCTTCCTCTCTTTTGCAGTGTTTTCAAAATCAAATTACTTCTCCATCTTCGAGATCCAATCCATCAATTCATCCGAATCTAACTTCCCATCATATTCTGGTGGGGTAAAATAAGGTTTAGTGTTCGGCCTACTCAAAACCCTTAAAAACCTTTCCTCCTCTGGATCAACTGCTAGTAGGTTCACTTGTTCTACCGGGGCTTCTTCTCCTTCATCTTTTCTCACATATTCAATATGTCAGCCTCTTCTATGGGTTGTCTCCACGGCTTCTAACCCGGCTGCTATTCCTTGCAACATCTCCATGATAGAAAGGTCTGCATTCCCACACGCTACACCATTCCTAGTTCCTCTTCGCGCCATTCATCCACGCTAGCCCTCTGCAATTGTAGGTCAGATCCACAATCCGCCACCCTATAACAAAAATCCAGGACACACAACCTTTGGAATGAACTTCACTCTGATACCACTTGAAGCAATCACCGGTGAAGAGGGACCTCAAGGAGATCAGTCCAAACTGTTAAGCAAGAGTAAACACAATGAAAACACACAAATGTAATGGAGGCAATGCAAAACATATGGTTTTATTGCATGAAATTTGATTACATCCAACCGATAACAACCAGGTTACAACATACCAACACACAGGCTTGGTAGAATAGGTCACACCGGGACCTTAAATCAAAAGATCTATCTTCTAGGCATAGTCTATATATTTGATACTTCTTGATTCTCTAATTGATTGCCTTCTAAACCATGATTACAAATATATATCGATCCAAAGGATCGAGTCGGCCCAAGAGGGATCAAAACCCGAAGAACAAGACCTAACGTGCAAAAGGAACAAGGCCGGCCTCCGCCAAGAGATTCCTCTGAAAAATCCAAGGATGAAATGTAGAAGGTTGACCACATGCAAAGAAACATTGAGATCAATGTCCAAGGCTCCACAAGCTTCAGAATAGGTTCCGATAGATCACCAGAATAGGTTTCAGGCAATCGGTAACAAAGGAACAACCGGTAACAAGAAACTGTCAAGGAAACCTGTAGCGATATCTTGTCAAAAAGTGATCCAAAAGAGATGTGGTTTGAGAGAAAGAAAGATGATCACGTCTTCAAGTAGAATCTAACTCCATAGGATCCGATGAGCCAAAACCGGGACACACAAAAAGGAAAACTGAAACTACAAATAGAAAACAAAACAAAAAGAAAATATTTTTGGTTGATGCAAGATTGCTGTGAACCGGGGATGCTCCTGCATCACTGTGAGGATCCTATGACACCCTGTTAGGAGTGACCTTGTTAGAGGATTTTATCTTGCTGCAACTATTAGGAAACAACAAGTGACTGATCTGCTATTATCACCTCTTTGCTTGATTAGATCTGCTTCAGATCTGCTTCTAACACCGACTAAACATCAATACAAAGGTTCACCTTTTACCGCACAATCACATTCGCACTTCGGATCTCATATCTGATTTATCATCACACAATATACTCCTTTTTATAAATAACTCTGCTAAGTCGACTAAGAACAACTGAGAGGGGGGGTGAAACAATTGTCCAATAAATTCAACCAAAATTAACTTAACCAAAACTTAATGCTTAATACCACTAAACCAAACTTTATGCCGGTAGACATTTTTATCAATTAATTGCAGCACTAGTAAAGATTAATGCATGAAACAAAAGGACAATAATATCCACAACACATAACACAAATATTTGTACGTGGAAACCCTGTAAGGGGAAAAACCACAGTGGGAAGCCTTACCCACAATCAATTGATACTACTGCAGATAGTATGTGTATACAATATGGATTCTGCACATGCAGAAAGGCCAGCTGCCTAGAGCTCATTGCTCAATCACAAAATGAGAGTCACACTAACTACAATTCGATGGTTAAATCCAATGATAATGTACTACATAAAATAGCATCTTCATATATTGGATTTAGTACCAGTTTAGTTTTGATTGCCTTCACAAAAACCTTCCTTAAACCTTCAAATGATGTCTGCGTGTATAGCTCTACTTATTTTCGCATATACCTTATTACAATTCTTTTTCCCAATCGCATATCAATCTCGCAAATGAGATCTTACATTTATACCATAACCTAAGACCAATTGAATAGGTTGGCTCACTAAAAGATATTACAATAAAATCAATTACAAATAAATCAATATCCGATGCATGATGTCGGCTCAATGCATTTACAATAATAATAAATCATCTCCATAATGTGTTGTGCTGATTTGGAATAGATATGCTTGCTGGTGCTTATCCTGGACCTATTTGCCAATAACAAAAAATATGCAAACCCGAATAAACAAATAACCAAATTGCCAAAACCAAGTGATCGAATAATGTCTTCGACATAACAAAGTAGTCTCCAAGTCATTCCAAGTGCCGGTGAACAATATAATCTGTCGGTGAACCAAATACCGATGACTGTGCATAAGTCTCTGACTTGCCAGTGAACATAACCAAAATATCCAAGTGCTGATAAGTGTTGACAAGTGATGACAGGTGTTAACATCAATGACAAAACCATATCAACATTTCCAAAATACCAACAAATACACTTTCCTCATGTCGGCCACAAACAACTTAACTCAAAATAAAACATAATGTCTACCAGTTTATCGATCTAGGTAACTCTTGCTCTACTGGTTAACTATTCTTCCTGACTGATTGCTTAGAACATCTTAACTTTCTCATTCCATAAAATCTACCGATGCGGTTCCAGTCATAGACTCTTGCCAATGTCATGAACATTCATTCCAAACCGCAACACTTAACTCTTCACCGATCTTACGTACCGATCGCTTGAACATAGCTCTGTCACTATTTACCGGTTCATTGTTTAACTTCTTCCTCTAACGATTAGGCTTTAACGATTGGACTAAATGACTTAGATGACTAAGAAAAACATGGTTTCCATCAATGACAACACAATACAAGTCATCAATCAACCTCTTACACCAAAAACATCAAGAAGCCAACATAAGTTCCTTTTCCTCTTTATTAGATAGAGATTCTTTTGTATCAATACTCTAGATAAGAATTTACTCATTTGGTTTTCCTTTAGTTTTTAACATCTTCTTAAGACTATGGCTACTCTTTATAGGTTTTTGAACAACCTTCTTTAATTTCTTTGTAGGCTTCTTTACTGGTTTAGTAGCCATTTTTACTTTCTTAGTGGCTACATGATGTATAGGTTTTCTGGATTTTCAATTATGAAGCTTAGGATTCTTAGGAACAGGAGTCCAAGTATTAATTTTCTTTTTACTACTTTCTTTCTTCATTGCAATTGTTTTTCTTTTTTGTTCTTAACTCCTAAAGATGTAGTCGACATAGGTAGTGCAAGAGCACCTAGTTGGATTCATGCCTCCATGAGCCTATTGTTGTCAAAGTTTTTTGTTTTTTTTTCATTTAATAAGGTCTTATTAGACCATTTTTGATGGTCAGGAGTCTAGGTTGGGTCATTAGACCATTAGGAATGTCATAATGTAAAAGTTGCAATTGTTGTCAAGCAACTTTTCTTGTCATTATTGTCATGAAGCACTAAATGATGTTGTGTTAGTTATAATTTGAAATATGGTTGCCAATTGTTGTGGAATGTTGGAAAACTATAAAACCATTATTTCATCAAACACAAGGTGGGTTGGATGAATTTGGAGGAGAAGAAGCAATCAAAACATCAATTTTTCTGCATTTTTAACACCTTTTTGCTGCTCTATTATGTTTTATAGATCTATACGGACTTTTGGTAGACCCAAATTAATTGGTAATGATAGTGCATTGGATTTTATTTCATTTTACATAAGTTTCAAGAAATTTCATTTGAAATTTTAGGATATATTGAATTTTCTTTCCAAGTTGCCTGAAACCCTAGGTTAAGGTAACCGAGGGCACAAAAAAATGGTTTCCTCATCATTCCGCTGATGAAATAACCTCAAACTTGATGGAATGGTCTTTTTTTTATGTATTCTATGATTCCCCAAAGGTGCAAAGAGTTTTTTGGAGATTTGGTGTGTGTTTTGAAGCCACGATTGATTGATATCTCTATGTATCAGTCATAGAATAACCAGTGAATAGTGAACATTGCCTTGAATTTGTTCGGAGGAAGGGTTGGGGGTTGAAATTATATAAATTTGGAATTTTTTGGATGTTTTCCATGTGCGGGAATAGTATTTTTATCATTTGGAAGAATTTGGGAGCAAGTCCTAGCCTCTAGCATTGGAAAATCGTCAAATTAGTCCTAGTGATAAACAGAACAATCAACTTTTTGAGCCTTTCATTCCAAAAAACCACCTACCCATTTCAAGGTATGTCATATAATGGCAAAATGGGTATCTAAAAGTGATTATATTAATCCTATACTGAAATTTATTCCTAAAAAACCTCACATGTTACTCCCTTTTGGCCTAACAGAAAAGAGGACAATCAAAATCTGCCTTATTTTGTACAAAGGAACCACTACCCATTTTAAGATATCTTTAATAAAAGATAAAAGGGTTTCCCAAATAGGTATTAAATTTTTAATATCAGGTATGAGATGAAATTTATGGTCCAAAAGATCATTTTGAAAGGCTATTAGGAAAGAGGCCTAATTGTGAGGGAAGTACTATTGATCCATGCCCTAGGTGAAAGGTGAGTGTTTGTTTGTGTTGGTAGAGAGGATTGAAGCCCTACTATGCATAAAATTGGTATCAAAGCATAGGTTTTGATCATTTGAAGGAAAAAGTTTGAAGTTCCAAGAGGGAAAAGTTATAATTTGAAAGGACAAGATGCCTCCTAAGGGAAGTGCAGTCATTTCTATTGAAATTAGATTGATGAAAGAGTTTCAGGAAGCTCTTTTAGCTAGACTTGAAGCACTTGAAACAAACCAAAGAAAAGGTTAGGCCACTGTAGATGAGCGTGACCAAGAGGAAGAGGAAGGGGGTGAGAATGAAAACCCTCAAGGAGGATCCCATGAGCAAGAGGTGGATCCTGAAGAGATGATGATGGTTAGGATGCTGAAGGATGTCAAGAGAGATAGTTCTAAGGTGAATATGGAATTTCCCATGCATGGTGGGAAGATGGATAGTTTGATTGATGTCCTACACAATTATTTTGAATACAAGGAGGTAGCAGATGAACAAAAGGTGAAATTTGCTAAAACAAAGTTGAAAGGCCCTACCTTAACTTTGTGGAATTATGTGCAGGGAGAGAGTGAAAAAGGGAAAATAAAAGACAAATTCATGGGATATAATGGAGGCTAAAATCAAGAGTCAATTCCTATAGGGTGACTATGCAATTTAGACATTTAGGAAGCTTCAAAACCTTAAACAAAAGGAGATGGATGTCATGGCTTATACTAAGGAGTTTCATAAGTTGGCTATTAAAGCAGGTCATGTTAATGATGAGGTGGAGAAGGTAGCAAGGTACGCAAATGGGTGAAGGTTCAATATACAAGATGAGTTAAGTATGGCTCTTCCAAACACGATTGAAGAATGTTTCCAATTGGCGGTTAGGGTAGAAGAGGAGATAAAGAGAAGACAAGATAAACAAACAAGGGGTAGAGGAATCACTACTAGAGGAAGAGATCCATTTTCCACTTCAAGATAGTCCTATGAGAACCAAGAAGATATAAACAAACCCCAAGAACAAGGGGCATATCAGAGAGGTGGATTTAGAGGAGGTAGATCAGGCTTTGGAGGTAGATTTGGTGGACAAGGAAGAGGCTCAAATACATTCTTAGGAAGGTTCTATCAATGCAATAAATTTGGACACCAAGAATGGTAGTGTAATAAAGGGCAAGCCTCTACTTCACATGGAGGATAAAGAAGGAATCAATTGGTACAAGAAGAGGATAATGAAAGTGTAAAACTTCCATCACAGCATGTTGCTCCAGAGGTTGGTGAATCACTTATGGTAAGGAGAACTCTCATCAAATAATTTGAAGGACAAGAGTCATCACAAAGGAGAACTCTCTTCAAGGAAGCTTGTAAGTGCATGGGTAATGTATGTAATGTTGTAATTGATTCAGGAACCGCGAATAATATGGTTTCAGTTGTGATGTTTGATAAACTTAAGTTGCCTAGAATACCACATGATACTCCTTAGAAAGTTTCTTGGTTGAATGAGGGTCAATATTTTTTGGTAAATGAACAAAGTTGGGTGGAGTTCAATATAGGAGGGTATAAGGACAAAATTCTATGTGACATATTGCATATGTATGTATGCCATTTTCTGCTAGGGTGACCATGGCAATTTGACATGCATGCAATGTATGATGGGAGAAGAAATACCTATGAGATAGAAAAGGATGGTGTCTCCTTTACCTTGAAACCCTTTAAAGAGGATGATAAAGGGAAGACCCTGAAATCTAATGTAATGATGGTTGGAAGGAAATAGTTCATAAGGGTAGAGAAGAATATGGAGGTTGCAGCCACTTCAATACTTGAAGATACCAAGACAACATAAGTGAAGAATGATCTGATTTTGAAGGGAAATGATATTGAGCTAAAGGTCAGGATGAATTAATTTTGGATATTCAAAGTTTTCTTAAGAAGTATGTTGCCATGATGCTATGAGGAGTGTTTCATTCATTGTTTTCAAAGGGGGACTTTGATCATTTTTTTCATCTCAGAGGCTAGTATACTTAAGCAAGCAACATACATAGAGGCAAAATATCAGATGTAAGAGCTAGAAAGGAAGGGTGAAGAGGTAAAAGAAAAACTAAAAGGAAATGAAAGAAAGTTCAAGCATGCACCAATGGTAAAGAAGAAGGAGGTTCATTCCAAGGTAGGAGGAGATGTGGTTGCAGGTGATGATCTAGACTTAATAACATTCTTAGATGTAGCATAGGTTAAAGGTCATCCATCAAGTAGGTCGCTATAATTGAAGCATCACCAAGATGCCAAAGAGTTCAAAAAGATAAAGGATGATGCATATTTTTATTTTTTGGTCCATTGGAAGGGTTTAATAGATGGAGAAGAAACATGGAGGTTAGAGAATCACATGGTAAAAAATGACCCTACCTTGCAACATTGTCCTCAAGGGGACGAGTCAATTTTGCATGGGAAGTATGGTGCAAGAGCACGTAGTTGGATTCATGCCTCCATAAGGCGATTTTTAAAAAGGTTTCTTTTTTTTCATGTAATAAGGTCTTATTAGACCATTTTTTATGGTTAGGAGTCTAGGTTGGGTCATTAGACCATTAGGAATGTCATAATGTAAAAGTTGCAATTGTTGTCAAGCAACTTTTCTTGTCATTATTATCATGTAAGCACAAAATGATGTTTTATTAGTTATACTTTGAAATATGGTTTCCAACCATTGGGGAAGGTTGGAAAAACTATAAAACCCTTATTTCATCAACCACAAGGTCGGTTGGATGAATTTGGAGGAGAAGAAGCAATCAAAACATCAAATTTTCTACATTTCTAATGTATTTTTGTTGCTTTATTGTGTTGTATGGATCTGTATGGAATTTTGGTAGCCTAAAACCAAGAGGATTATATTTCATTTAATATTATTTCATTTACCATAGGTTTCAATAAATTTCATTGGATAGTTTAGGAGATATTGAATTTTCTTTCGAAGTTGCCTGAAACCCTAGGTTAGGGTAACCAAGGGCACAAAAAAATGGTTTCCTCATCATTCCACTGATGAAATAACTTCAAACTTAGTGGAATGGTATTTTATTTTTTATGTATTCTATGAATCCCCAAAGGTGCAAAAAGTTTTTGGATATTTGGTGTGTGTTTTGAAGCCATGATTGACTGATATCTCTATGTATCAGTCATAAAATATCCAGTGAATAGTGAACAATGCCTTGAATTTGTTTGGAGGAAGGGTTGGGGTTGGAAGTCTATACATTTAGAATTTTTTGGATGTGTTACATGTGTGGTAATAGTAGTTTTATGATTTTGAAGAATTTGGGAGCAAGCCCTAGCCTCTAGCATTGGAAAATTGTCAAATAAGGCCTAGTGATAAACAAAACAATCAGCCTTTTGAGCCTTTCATTAAAAAAAAAAACCTACCCATTTCAAGGAATGTTATATAATTTCCAAATGGGTATCTAAAAGTGGTTTTATTTTTCTTATATTAAGCCTATACTGAAATTTATGCCCAAAAACCCCATTTGCTGCTCCCTTTTGGCCTAGTAGAAAAGAGAACAGTTAAAATTTGCCTTATTCCATACAAAGGAACCACTACCCATTTTTAGATATGTTTAATAAAATATAAAATTGTATCCCAAACAGGTCTCACATTTTTAATATCAGGTTTGAGATGAAAATTATGGTCCAAAAGGTCATTTTGAAAGGCTATTAGGAAATAGGCCTAATTGTGAAGGAAGTACTATTGATACATGCACTAGGTGAAAGGTGAGTGTTTTTTTGTGTTGTTATAGAGGATTGAAGCCCATATGTACATAAATAGGGGTTTATTTAGGGGTAGCACTATGGTTCCCAATTTCCTCATTATGTTCATGCGAACGAGGAGTGTCTTCAATAGGGGTTTCATTAAAGAACTGAGTGAAGAAGAGGATCCTTCTTTCCCCACAACTATAATTCTTATATTTATTGGTTTATCCCCTGTTATATTCATAAAATCATCCCAAGGCATCCCATAGTTTGTTTCCTCTAGGGTCTTTTTTATCAACAATTGAATCAAACAATGATGAGAAACATAATTCACATTACCTTTCTAAACTTTTTCTACCATCTGCTTCAACATGTTATAAAGTAAATTTGGAATATTCATCAACTTCCTATGTTGAAGCTAACTTAGGTGCTTAAAATGCACTAAATGAAGCTAAGAGTGCTGACCCTCACAAGTCAAATATTGAATGACATAAACTGCCCTAGGAACCCATTCTGGTGGAAAAGATAATATTCTTTCTCCTTATTTAATTACTATCAATGGAGGATCATCATGTACTATAAATTTAGCCCTATTTGTTCAGGAATCATGCCCTTGAAGATATAATTCCCTTGTTGTAGGCAACCCTTTTACCTCTGTAATTTGTTGTTCTATAACCTTGATTCTTAAACCCTTGACCACTACTTGGTCATTCTTCAAAGTGAAAGAAAATTCCAATGCCATGGCTTCACTGAAGCCATGAAGCTTTAGGAAATAATCTAACCACCCACAATACTTGAATATTTGATAGTGTGAGTCTTCTAAAATAAGGGCGTGTTATATTGGTTCATGACAAACAGGGGAGCCTCCCATTTTTGTAAAGGTTGTTTTACTACATGAATCCCCAACTATGAACAAACCTTCAAATCACTACTAAGATTTGTTTTTCAATTTAAATTTACATCCCTTACCACCACAATTACACATTGCCTTCTAATAACTTCTATTATATTTTATATTTGCTATGGCAAATTTTTAGTTGTAAGAAGATGTTAAAAACAAAACCACACCTATAGGCATGTTGAAAAGACAAAGTATAATTATGATAATAAGGGATAATAAATGGCCTTGTTTGGGGTTCATGCAAACAATGAGAACTAACTCTATGTTTATCAAGACATTCCTTAAAATTATCATTACACATATTCATATGACACTTGGCTAACTTTACGTGGATAATTTCCTCGCCTTGACTTAAAATGGGACAGGTGTCCACACATGTAGAATCATTGAGGAAGGTTGCCACTTTGCCACTTTGAATGCATAAATTAATACATTGAAGGTAATGAAATAATAATAAGAGATACATTTCAAGTAATAATGAAAAAAAAAGATCATTTGCATATCTTGCAATATGAGGTGATTGATACCACGAGGAGATAAAATTTTGGCACGTGTGAAGTTGACAACAACAATATTAAAATATCAGGAAGAGTATGATTTTTGTTGTCCTCAAATTACTGCATGAACTCCTCCTCGTTGACTGGTTTATGATAGACACATAATTGGCCCCCATTTACTAGTAATTTACATCTACCATCATCAAGGGTTGTCAGTTTGACAACATTGTTTAGAAATACCTCTGCAATTTCATAAGGACCCAACCAACAGGTTTGAATTTTTCCCATGGTATCCTTATACTGTGAATCATACAACAAAGACCAATCACTTGGTTTTATTTTCTTTCTTTTGATGTCCCTATCATGCCATTTGGTTCTTTGTTATTGGATTAATACAGTGTGTTGCAAAGTTGTCTGCCTCATTGAATTGCATTACCCTATCTAATTGTTCTTGTGACAAATCCATGCCTAATTCCAATTCTGTTATGAGAGTCTTATGTTCAAATTATACGGGCATCATTTTTGTTTTACCATATACCAATTCAAAACTAGGGGTTAATTCGGTAGTAGTTTTCCATGTTGTTCTATAAGCCATATTACTTTTGGTAAGTGTTTTCCCCAATCTCACTTATGTAGTGCTACTGTTTTGGTGAGAATGGCCTCAATTTCTTTTTTAGTAACCTCTACTTGCCCATTGGCTTATGGGTGGTATGGGGTTGACTTCTTGTGTCCGATGTTATATTCTTCTACCAATTCTATTACTAGATTGGATGTGAACTGAGTTCCTTGGTCTCTAACAATTTCTCTAGGTACTCCATATTTGGTAAAAAATTCTTCATATAATTCTGCAACTTTATTGTCTCTTGCATGCTTCATGGCTTTAACCTCAACCCATTTAGTTAGGTAGTTAGTGCACACCAATATGTAGGACTTACCATTAGAAGGTGATGGTGGGCAAGGTTGTTGGTGTCACAAGTCACACAATTTAATTCCTTTTATATCAAACTGGGTGTGTCTTAGAGCTATATGTGATAAGGATGGGTCAAGATTGGGGGGATTCTTGCATTGAAAATGGTGACTTTTTTTCCGGTCATGCTCCGTCAAGAGCTCTCAGGATTTATTTCTAAGACTGAATTCTATACTAATGATATTTCTTAATCTTAAAGTTAAAAATATTAACTCTATCCTAAGGAGGACTCTAGTGCTTTCGGTGAGGTTTAGATAGAATTCAATCACAATTTTCTCATGGAACCATCTATTTATGATTAAAACATTTAAACTTCTATATGAATTCAAATCCTATTTTATTTGTTGGAAGAGTAAATATATTCTATTTGTGAATAAATGAAATCTATTTTACATTTTTAGGAAATTATTTAAAACAAACTAGATCCCATGAGCAAATCCAATAAAGCTTCCGTCCTCATCTTGTTTTAATCACCATTGTCATTAAAAAGTAACATGAAACTAGAAACTATTAACTGATGAACTTTAACTGAACTAATAAACTATGAACTAAAATTCATGCTAATGCCTTCATCTACCAAAGAGTTATTGCATGAAGATAAACAATTACAAAAATTTACAGTTGATTTTCAATTTTCAAGGATTACCAAAAATGTGCATAAAGAAATGTAACAAAACGAATGTGTAGAACTGAAATAGAAACATTTTTTAAACAAGGATCACCTCCCTTCGGTTGAGTGGGCCCTGCTCTTCCTCTGGTGGGATCCGTAACACAAATATTCCAAATCAACTTTAAATTTTCATTGCAATTAAATCACAAGAGGAAATATAAAAAGTTTAAAACTATAATAAGAAGATTCTAAACTATTGGCTAACCTACTGACTATCTAACTAGTTTTTTTACTAAAAGTGATGGGATATATAAATATATCCTTATTTGAATTCAAATGCAAAGTTACTTTGCTAACTAAGTAACGACTAATAACTTAACTACAAAAGATTTCACAATGCAATTTATTGCTTCAAATGAAAGTTGACGTTCTCAAGAACAACTAGTGAAACAAACTTGGAGAAAATTAGAAGTGTCTTTCCAATTGGAGCAATCAAAGGAGATTAGGCATTCCACGTTGGTTGAACATGAAGTTCGTAACTCCTTGTCTAGTAGTAATTCCTCAACATGTTTAAAAGTATTTCCAAGAAAATAGAACTAGATATAATGATAACAATCCTGAATATTCGGCCATTCAACATTAATAATCATCAAAAGTAATGCATTAAATCACAAAATATTATTTCTAATATACCTTCTAATTAGCAGAGTATAATAGTAAAAGGGAATAAACATGCACGCATAAAGTCTGCCACCAGACACATTAGTTCACAAACTATTAAAAGTTTTTAAGTATAAATTGTAATTAAAAGTATCATATTTTGAGTTCATCATCCTCCCTCTCTTGATATAAACCATCATGGTTGTGGATTTGAAAGACCCCAATTTTTTTCTTCAATCCATAAGACTAAGTCAAGGCGGTTAAAGTTATATTGATGGTAGTTTTTGGGAGGAACATATCCATTCCACTCTTCCACCGTGTTAGTCCAATCCCTTAAAACATCTCTTCAAAAGCTGTCTGGTGCATTTAACTGTGGTAATTGCATAAGAATTAATGGTGGCCTGAATCTCATCCCTACCCAATCTATTTCTTTCTCTTCTATAATTACTGATCTTACTCTAGTCAAGCTTCATGTAATATTATGAGGAGAGATAGTCTCCCTCCTTCTAAATTGCACTAGTATGGTATTGAATCTTACCTTGGGTGCTTGTAGAGCTCTATAGGGAAGTTGATTTTGTACTTCTTTGAAGGATTGAATACTTGCAGTGAGATTTCTTTGATAGACTAGTCTTACTTTATTAATCTTAGAGATGGAGGTGAATTTAGATTTGAATGCTATTGATCTAGGGGTCTCATCCTTGATGGGGAGGCCTATTTTGTTCAGTGTTTCCCTATGCTGATTCAATTTGTCCTCCCACTGAACATGGTCTGCAAAAAAGATACAAATGCTCTTATATGAACTTTACCAATAAAGATAATTAGGAAATACTGATAATAATGACCTAGAAGAAAACCATGCAAATAATATTAACACATTTGATTTTCATAGGCAGGGTTACTCTCACAGAAGTCTTCAATAAAATCATTATTGTCATCATATTCAGTTTTCCTTCCTAGCACTAGTTGATTGATTTTCCACTATAAAAATATTTCCTATAGAAACAAAGGATAGACTCCAAAAGGTTTTCTCACTGACAAAAGAGTTGAAGATAACTATGATACTTGCTCTAATCTCTGAATAGCTTCATTTTTCTACTTTTGCATTTCTTGAAGTTGCTTATTCAACTCAACATTCTTCTACTTATATTTTAGGGTAGTTAGAGAAAGATACTATGGAGGAGAAGGGGAATTTAAATCTTCATGATCATGAATCTGGGTCTGTTGGCTCTTGAACTATTGTTCTTTATATTTTGACTCCTGTTTCAATGTCCTCAATTCCTCAGCATTCTGCAATGCTTGAGTACTAGCTTGGAAAAGTTCTTCCTTTGTTTCACTCATTTGTTTTTATAGGTTTTCTTCTGTTTCATTTGCATCCTTTTAAATATGTTATGTACACTAAGTGGCTTTTTGTAATTACTCATTCTTTTGTCTTAGACTTTCTTCTAAGAACCAAGTTTTTATTTTAGCTTCAGAAAGCTTAGTTTCTATCCTAGACAATTCCATGCCTCTTATTAGCTCCTTATCCTCATTCCTTCTCTCTTCATCCTTTTTCTCAATAACTTCTTCTTCGACCACAATTTCTTTCCCTCTTATGATAAATGGTTGTGGTGATGAAGGTAATTGGGTTTTAGGAGGATGAGAGGGCAATGATTAGCTTTGGCCAATTTCAAATTCTTCAAGAGAACCGAGTTTTTTGTGTTGACTCTTGAAGGTGAAGAGGACGAGTAATTGGTGTACTTCTGAATCATCTGAGGAACTATCATCAATAGAAATAATTTTAGGTGGAGATTTTTTAGGAGGATTTTCATTTCTTTGCTCACTAAATATTGCATAATCTTTTGATTTTGAGGCAGTAGGTGGAATTGGTTCTTGGTTCTCAGGGGGTCGAGAAACTTCTAGGGTTTGCACAAAGGTTTGTGAAATAGGATCACCAAGGATTTGAGAAGATGGGTCATCAGGAGCTGGCTGGGTGGCAACAGTAGGGTCATATTTTTCTTTTATATACTCCTTATTTATCCTTTTGGAAGAGCTGCAAGTAACTCTTATGAACCTAGGCTCATCAGTGTGTACTTCCCTTTTCTTATCTGATATTTCCTTTTTTGTGAGGTTAGGTTTCTCAATTTCTCTTTTTATTTTCTTATGTGAGGTTTCCCCTTTTTGCATTTTTACTCTTTTCACCATGGGTTCCTTCTTGGCCTTTTTCTTAATAGGGGAAGACATAAATTGTAACCACCCTTCTTTTCGAGATTCTTTTTTTAAGAAATGATTTTTGACAACTAAATGAATCAAACTATGATATCTTATTGGACTACCTTTTTCTTTCACCCTAGCTATCATAGAGGAAATTTGGGAAAACAAGAAAACTGGAAGATTAATTGTAGCCTTTGGTTGGGTGTTTCCATACCTCAAGTGTGTTAATAACCACATACCTGGTCCTAGCAGAATCCCTTATTGACCTACACAGGTGAAGAATTTCATCAACCATAGCACTGCTATCTTGTTGGGTTCCTCTAAGCTATTTCTGTTGGCATTTTTGATGATTATGTTGTGATTGTCATTGATGGACACACACTTGCATTGAGATCATTTTTGTATATATGAGTTATGCTCAACTGACAATTGTTCCAACCGGTATGATGCATTATAGTCCTTAGAATATTGGTGTTTTGCAGAAAGTAATTACCGATCTAAAGTGGTATGTTGACCCCAAGTGGTTTGAGGATCTCAAGCGGCACGAAGGATCAAAGAGACATAACACATATTTCCCAATCTTCATTTTGTCAAACCGGCAACTGGCATTTTGCTTGAACCGGTATTTTGTATGAACCGGTAATACTCTGTGATGAGTTACCAACCGACATTTTGTGATGAGTTACCATCCATCGATTGTTTGACGGTGCCAACACTTTAACGGTGCTTTTTGTGTCATGTTACAAGATACGTCTAGATGCATTGAACCTAGAAAATTGTATTGTAATCCTATTGGACTGACATGAAATCATATTCCTTTATAAGGACATCATGTCTAGGGTTTTAGGTTGTTGTTGATGTTGTTGCTAGGGTTTAAGGTGGTTGAGGAGTCAGAGAGAGTATGAATGTATAGAAGACTGAAGTAATGCTGGAATGCATTAGGAATGAGCTATCAAGGATCTAACCAAGCAATTTGTGCTATTTGCTAGATCACTCACTTGTTGATTACTCACATCTTCGACAAGTCTGTAGCCCTTAACTAGGTAGGCCCAAAAGCCTTTTGTAAATCCTCTAACAAGGTGGTTCACATCTGTGGATCTAAAATCCTCTAGCAAGGTAGTCTTTAATCAGACTTATCTCCTAACAGAGATTGAGATTCCTAACAAGATCTATTCTGGTAAAGAACATTGTATGACCTTAACCGGTCTGGCTCCTATTCTGTAGATAGTTACTTGTGAGTTCCATCTCACCGTGGTTTTTCCCATTTGGGTTTCCACGTCAAAATCTATTGTGTTATGGTGTTTGTGCTTCTGTGGGTGAATGCATTATTTGCTATTTGGTTTGCATGTGTGCTAACCGGTTTGTCTGCTAAACTATTTTACCGGTTTACTGATAGTCTTGCAAAGTGTTTAAGTGCAAATTTTTTTGGCATACTAATTCATCCCCCCTCTTAGTATTCATCAATTGGTATCAGAGCCAACCTTTCTATAAGTTTAACCACTTGGAAAGAGATATGGGGGAATACACATTGAGGGAACTTACTCAATGACTCACTCAGTCTGAGCAAGCCTATGATGATCTTATGGTCAAATACAAGGCATCTCAGGAAAAAAGGAGAGAACATGTTGAAAAGTTGATGGAGCTATCTGAAAATAGTTTTTTTGATGAAGCGGACATGGAAGCCATGATTCAAGAAGTAGAAAAGCTGAATGAATCCAATTCCAATCTGAGAAAAGAATTAGAAGGACTAACTATCCGAATGTGCCAAGAGCTTGAGAACCAGAGGAAAGCTGAAGATCTGGTCAAAGACAAGGATCATGAAAACTCCAAGCTGAAGCAAGAGATTAGTGCCCTAACTGCTCAACTCCATGCGAGCAAATTGGAAAAGGAAGACATGCAAGGAGAACTAAACATTGCCATCTCTGAGAATGAAAACTTGATGGAAACAAATGCTGCTATTTCCAAAGAACTCTCTGGGTCAAAGGAAATACTTGCTAAGTTCAACAAGAGTACTATCAAGCTAGAGCAAAAGATTGAATCTGCCAAAGCTGTCAATACTGATGGACTTGGTTATTCTGGTCATGAGGAAGGTGAGACCTTTGGTACAAATGCTAGAACATCAAAGAATCAACCAGCATCAAAGGATAAAGGTAAGCAAAAGTTTAAACATGTTTGCTTTAACTGTCTTAAAGAAGGACATACTGCCAATGTGTGTAGGAGTAAGGCTTACAATAATTTTCCTTATTTTCTAAATGATAAGCATATATCCTATAAATTCAATGGTAACTGTTATGCATGCAACAAGTTTGGGCATAGAGCATCTGAATGCGGGTCTGTTATGAATAACACTGGAAGATATCCTCAGAGGACCCAAGGAGTTGGTCCTGAACCTTTTGTGAACCAGAATCACAACCGGTTTAATGCCTTCAATCATCAACCAAGAAGTGGTGGCTATCAAGCGGCAACCGGATGGAGAGCAAACTGTTGGATTTGTCATGGTCATGGTCACATTGCTGCAGCATGCAGAAGGAAGAATGGAAACATGAACAATGAACCTTGGAGAGCACCTGGAATGATTTTCTATCATTGCGACAAACTAGGTCATTCAGCAAGATTTTGTAGAAGTAGAAAGAGTATATCAGATGATATACCGGTTACTCCGAAAGGAAAGATTGATGTTGACACTATTCAAGCAGATATGAACAAAACCTGGAAGAAGAAACCAGCGGTGTTACAAGAAGAACCGGTTTCTACACCTAGTGTGGAAATATCGGAATCGACAAACTAAGAATCAGAAAAGCTTAGGGGGAGAAAACGGCGAAATGTTTCGAACCCCTGGTTTACACTAGTAAAAGTCCTTTACCGATGAATGATACCTGTTAGTCGACAGAAGACTGGAAATGGTAAAAGGGTTTAAGCCCTAATAATGGAGCATTTATTATGGTAGGTGAGCAATATGTTTAAAAGGATTTTTCAAATCATTTCTCACAATCAGTTTTTGAGCGAAGAAGGTTTTCAAAGTGCAAAGCGAAGAAAAGTGATTTGTGCTGCGATTCTGAGAAATTTAGAAACCTTGAAGGAGATTCAAAAGCATATTGCAAACGGTCAAGAGAAGAACGCAAAGCGCTGATTTTGCAACCAACAGAGTGTGAGGTGGAGAAGAACCTGAAAGCCCTAAATTCACGATTTCTAAAAGGTATTTTTCGAGTTGTTCTATCATGGATTTTGCATCCCATACTAGCTCTAGTGCATCTGTCAATTCAACAAGCTTTATTCAATGCAAGTCTAAATATAATGCCCTATCACAAGTTCCAACTGGTGTGATAGTAGAAGAGGGAATCTCAGATTACATAGATTGTAAAATCGAAGACCTAGAGTCTCTAGCAATTCACTCGTAGCTAGGTTTATTTTGTGGAAAAGATAAAAAGATCAAACTGGAGTATAGTATTTTGGAGAAGAAGAAGCTCCACAATGATGTTTATTTCCTGGAGGATTTCATAGATGATCACATTAGGATCATTCTGAGCAGAGTTCATGGTGACAAGATGTGCCTGGAAAGAATGCATGATATTACACCGCAAGCAATTCATGTCGTCACCGGTTTCTGCAATACAGGGGAAATGCCAGCCCTAAGGACAATAAGCAAGACTGAAATGTCCAAGCTCACCGGTTCAGTGAGTGACTCACAAGGTATGACCGTCAATTCAATCAAATACGATCTGTTCAAGTATGCCTGCATGATGATAGGCTATCAGATGTTCTCTGCCAGCAGACTTAACTTTGTATCTGCTGTAGCGGTAAATGTCGCTTACTAGATGATCAAGGAGGATGCATTATTTGACCTATGCACCGATATGCAAAGGCAACTCCTGTTGAATCTTAAATCAATCAAACAAGATAATGCATTGAGGTTCAAGTTTGGACAACTACTGGTTGGGTTGTTCTTTTACTTCCAAGGTTACTTTCCAAGAGTAGGTGATGTCTAGTGGTCTGCTGACCAATCGGTAACCAAGAAAATCAAGGAAAGCCTTCAAGCAGTTGGAACCAGTTACCTTGAAGTTCTTAACAAGTACTTTGATGAGTTTAGACACAAAATGAGTCAGAGGATGAGAATATCAGGTGATATTGTCAAGAAATATGAAGATGATATCTGTTTCACCATTAAAGTGGATCAATGCATAATGGAGGCTGTTGAGCCCAAACAAGAGGAAGTGGAGCCTATGGGCTATGAGGTAATGAATGATATGCTAGAAGGATATGCCTCTACCCTTATTGCCTCACTGCTTGATCCAAAGGAAAGGAGAACTAGCACCTACCTAGAAAGGATAACACCGGTTGAGCAACCCTCAGCAAAGAAAGAAAAAGAACCTTCAGTGAAGAAGGCAAAAGCAGTGCCTTCAGCATCATCACTGGCTACTACAGCCAGTCCTAAAGTGACCAAGCGGTCACCGGCTAAAAAGAAACTGGAAGTGACACCTGCTAAAGTCTTTGAGAGAAAGAGGAAGACAAGGAATGCCTCACCAGACTCAGAAGAAACTGTGTTTGAGGAAAAACCTAAGAAGACACGACAAGCAAAGAAAACGACAAAGAATGAACCGACATCATCAGCACCAGTAAATATTGACATCTCCTCCTACAAACCTTTGACACATTGTCAAAGAACTATAAAAAACATTAGGAGAAAAGTGCTGAATGATTTGATTGATTATTTTTATGACTTTAATGATGATGAAAAGGAAGCAGTTGAAAAAGAAATCATTCAGTATTTATGTGTTAATGACCGATCGCCTTCAGAAATTAGATCTGAGACACTGGATTATTTGTATAATTCCTTAGACAATAAATGGCGCATTGCCATAGAGAAGGAACATGAAATGAGAGAGAAAGTTTTTGCTGAACATTTTCTTGATGTATCAAATTCAGAACTATTTGAAGTAATGAATAAATACAAAGGCCTCTTCTTCATGAGAAGAAGAAGACTCCCTGTTACTAGAAGGAAAGGGTCAAGAAGTGCTCAAGAATACACACACTCTTGCTCTAGAAGCTCTTAAGATGCATAGCATGGCTAAAGCCAACAGGAAGGCTAAACAAGAACCGGCATTAACTAAATCGGATGAAGTGTTTGATGATGAAGGAAATCTGATTATTGAACCTATCGACACTATTGATGTTGATGCTCTGGATGGAGAGGATGTTGCTTAGGGTACACCATTGGAAGCAACAAGATAGGAGTAGGCAGAACAAGAAGTAAAGCAAAAGGAAACAAAGGAGGAAGCAAAGAAGCAAGCGGAGAAGAAGAAAGCAGACGAGGAGAAGAAGAAGAAGGATGAAGAGGAGAAGAAGAAAAAGGAAGAGGACAAGAAGAAGAAAGAAAAAGATGAGGAGAAATGAAAACAGGAAGAAAAGAGAAAAGAAGAAGAGAAGAAAAGAAAAGAAGAGGAAGAAGAGAAAAAGAAACAAGACGATGCAAGCAAGAAGAAAGAGGAAGAGGATGAGAAGAAGAGAAAGGAAGAGGAGAAGCGAAAGGAAGAAGAAAAGAAGAAGGAAGAGGAAGATAAGGCAGAGGAGAAGAGGAAGGAAGGAGAAAAGAAGAAGGCATAGAAGGATAAGGAAGAGGAAAAGAGAAAAGAAGCAGAGAAGAAGAAGGTAGAGGAGAACAAGGAAGCTGAAGTGGCAAAGGGCACGCGGATGGAGACTCCAAAGGCAACCGGTAGTCAAGCCAAACTGGTTGACCTCACCAGTCCTATTGACCTCCAGTCCGCAAGCGAAATGGAGCTGCTACAGAGCATTAAGGTTGCTCAAGAACACCTTGAGGTGTTAAGGAGGAAGATGTGATCCAAGCTGCGGTGGACACTCTTACCGGTTTGTTACCTGGTACAAACCTCCCCTGTATTGACTCATCATTGGCCCAATTGAAGCTCCTATGCACAATAGTGGATGATTAGGTGCAGAGCTTAGAGGAGGTAGCAGAGGCAAATGCTAAGAAAGAGCATCAAAAGGCTCTCAACATTGCCCTGGTGAAGAAGCTTAATGGGCTCTGGTCTGAACTGCAAAAAGAACAGAAGGATATAAGGAATGCTCTAGATGAGGGAAATCTACTACTAAGTAAGATTTGTTAACCCCATCTCTTCTATGATGATGTGCTTGTACAGAAGCAGAAGCTTCAAACTGACTTGCAATTGTATATGAGTACCTTCAAGCTACCATACGACTCTTTTACAACTAATGGGCAAACTGCTCACTGGTTTCACATCCAGTCTGCCAAATTAGAGCTGGAAATAATTAACCAGACTCGAGATTTGCAGGAACTCCAACTGATTCTACTCCCATGCCTGCAGATTCTTCAAAAATGTTATCTCAATCTGGATGCTTTAACAGTGACTCAGGAGATGAGCACACTAGATGCCATGAAAGAATAGGTTTCCCAGATGCAGACAAAGAAAGAAGTGGCAACCTCCCTACTTGAGTCCTGGTCCTTATCTATGAAACAATTTTTGCAGGACTTCAAATCTGTTTTTGACAAGTTTTATTCCTTATTGTCATAAACTCTTATTCTTTTAATCCTCATGACACAGGTGTTAATCTGTAATATTTTGTTGTCATTGTTGGCAAAGGGGGAGAAGTATAAATTTTGAATGTTTTGATGTATAATTTCATGTTATTTCTGTTAAGAAGTAGTATACATTGTATTTTCTGCAAAAGGGATAGTGTATATGCTTAGGGGGAGTAATTTTGATTCTGGCATATTTTTGTTGTAAAACACTTAGATGTCAAAATTTCCTAAGTGTTGCCATCAATGCCAAAGGGGGAGATTGTTGGCATTTTTGATGATTATGTTGTGATTGTCATTGATGGACACACACTTGCATTGAGATCATTTTTGTATATATGAGTTATGCTTAACTGGCAATTGTTCCAACCGGTATGATGCATTATAGTCCTTAGACTATTGGTGTTTTGCAGAAAGTAATTACCGATCTGAAGCGGTATGTTGACCCCAAGCGATTTGAGGATCTCAAGTGGCATGAAGCATCAAAGTGGCCAAACACATATTTCCTAGTCTTCATTTTGTCAAACCGGCAACCGACATTTTGCTTGAACCAGTATTTTGTATGAACCAGTAATACTCTGTGATGAGTTACCAACCGACATTTTGTGATGAGTTACCATCCACCAATTGTTTGATGGTGCCGACACTTTAACGGTGTTTTTTGTGTCGTGTTACCAGATATGTCTAGATGCATTGAACCTAGGAAATTGTATTGTAATCCTATTGGACCGACATGAAACTAGATTCCTTTATAAGGAAATCATGTTTAGGGTTTTAGGTTGTTGTTGTTGATGTTGTTGCTAGGGTTTAAGGTGGTTGAGGAGTCAGAGAGAGTATGAATGTATAGAAGACTGAAGTAATGCTGGAATGCATTAGGAATGAGCTATCAAGGATCTAACCAAGCAATCTATGCTATTTGCTAGATCATTCACTTGTTGATTACTCACATCTTCGACAAGTCTATAGCCCTTAATTGGGTAGGCCCAAAAGCCTTTTGTAAATCCTCTAACAAGGTGGCTCACATCTATGGATCTAAAATCCTCTAGCAAGGTAGTCTTTAATCAGACTTATCTCCTAACAGAGATTGAGATTCCTAACAGGATCTATTCTGGTAAAGAATATTGTATGACCTTAACAGGTTTGGTTCCTATTCTACAGATAGTTACTTGTGAGTTCCATCTCACCGTGGTTTTTCCCATTTGGGTTTCCACATCAAAATATCTTATGTTATGGTGTTTGTGCTTCTGTGGGTGAATGCATTATTTGCTATTTGGTTTGCATGTGTGCTAACCGGTTTGTCTGCTAAATTATTTTACCGGTTTACTGTTAGTCTTGCAAAGTGTTTAAGTGCAAAGATTTTTGGCATACTAATTCACCCCCCCCTCTTAGTATTCATCAATTTCTACTTACTCCTTTTGTGTTTAGTTTGTGGACCTGCAACTCAATTCATGGTCCATCCCCTTCATGAAATGTATTAATTAATTCTTCAAAATTGATATTCCCCTTGTTTACAAATTCTCCTTCTATAGGAATCCCTTAAATTTCATTGACCACTTGAGGTGTTACCGCTATAATTTCTCCATCGACCCTGGTGACATTAACATGAAATTTTATTACAAATTCTTTCACCAAGTCAAGCTCAAAACCATTGTACATTTTGATAAAATTCAACCAACCCACTTGTTCTAATAATCTCTCCATTTGAGGGTATAAGCTAAAATTCTCTGGTTCTATCTTCCTCTTATTCCCCATTTTTTTTGTTGTGTCTTGGAACTACTTCTTCGATACTGAATGTTTAAGCTTAGAAAAGAAAGAATATTTTATATTTTCAATACTAGAGATTTTAGCTCAAGTGATAATTAATTACACATGTTCCTTCATTAATTTCAAACTTAACCAGATGATCCGCCTGCCACTGTTGTGTACTAAGTTTCTTGATTTGCTGAGTTAGCGACGGTCATATCATGTGTGCATTTTATCATAGTAATTATTACTTCAAAATTTGAAATGACAAGTTATTTCATACAAATTTAATTGTTATCCCTCCATCTTACTTAAAACTTAAAATAATAATGCTAATAATGAGTTGGTGGAGATTTTTACACAAACAATATTTATCATTTCTACTTTTATCCTTACTAAATTAGAAAAGAATACTTCAAAAATAAAATTTGTAATAAATGTATACCTTTTTATTGCTTAATGCACATTCTTGAGGAGATTTCATGTAGCTGATTGATTTGTCAATCAAGAGTTGTCATGTAGATCTGACCATTTTGCCAAAGAGACAAGGTAGCATTCTGATTAGGAGCCATCCGGAGCATATGTATCAACTCAATCAGTGATAAACAAATGAGTAGACCAGGAGTTACTCAGGGCTCTCCCTGCATGGACTAGATAATGCATTAATAATATGAGACAATCTTCTTTGAAGGTGAGATTTCTTTTTTAGGAACAATTAGGAGCAATCTGGAACTTTAATGCTAAAACCTTCAAAAGACTTATTTATGAATCCTTGAGAGCCATCAAGAGTCATTGGGAGTGAATTGAGTTTGATCTGGGTAAAGCTGCCATTGTTGGTTTTCGACTTCACCCTTGAGGTATGAACCACCATTTCTTGTTTTCAATTCACCCCTAGGGTAGACCACCATTTTTGGCTTTCAATCATCCTCATTTTTTTTGGAAGGTAAATCACCATTTCCGGTTTTCAATACACCTTTATTCTGTCTTTTTCCTGGATTCATTCAATGTTGGATTTCACCATAAAATATATCTTTCCATAATGAAGTGTTCAATTCTAGACTGCAATTTTGAGAGAAATTCTTCCTTGGATGCTAGTTTATGATATAATTTTAGACAATGACCATTTATCAACATAATTCTTCTTTCTCCATCTATAGGTACCAACTGAATTGCTCCATTATCAAAAAATTGATCAACCTCATATGGTCCTAACCATTTTGTGTGAAACTTGCCTATAAACTCTTGGAATCTGGAGTCAAACAATAATGCCCAATCTCCCTTTTTGAATTGTCTGGAAACAATGTTTTTATCATGCCATTATTTTCTTTTCTTTTGTATTATTTTAGTATGTTGCAAAGCTTCCATCCCCATTTCATCTCACCTATTCAATTATAGAATTCTAATATTTTTTGCTTTAGATAAATCAATCCCTACTTCCAATGTTGTTCTCAATGTCTGCAACTCAAATTTAATAGGCATAACAAGAGTCTTTTCATATACCAATTCATACAGAGAGAAGGCTGTAGTATTCTTCCATGTTGTATTGTAGGCCCCAACTACTTCATCTAATCTCTTTGACCAATCTAATTTTCTCAAAGAGATAGTTTTTGTTAAAATATTCTCCAACTCTCTATTGGTGACTTCTACTTGTCCATTTGCTTGAGGATGATATGGTGTAGATTTTCTATGTGTTATCCTAAATTTGTGCATGAAGGCTTCCATCATTGTAGACATAAATTGTAGTCCTTGATCATAAATTATCTCCCTAGGTGCTCCAAATCGTTGAAGGATGTGTTTGTATAGAAAATCAGCTACTTTGTCCTCTCTTGCTGTTGGCAATGCTTTCACTTCCACCCATTTTGTAACATAGTCTATGCAAACAAGAATGTAGTGATGTCCTTTTGAAGGCAAGTCTATAGGTCCCACAAAATCAATTCCCTATTTTTCAAATGGCTCAAGAGCTATCTAGGGTTGTAGCGACATCTCCATTGTTGGTGTAGGTCTTCCCATGCATTGACATTCATCACAATGTTTCACATAAAATGAAACATCTTTGGTCATGGGATATCAAAATTAACTTGCTCTTAAGATTTTGTGAATTGTTCTGACCATAGAATAGTGTCCTCCTTCAGGTCCATTATGACATGCATTTATAATGTCATAAACATATATTTCCTGCACACACCTGCGAAGAATATGATTAGGACACACATTATATAAGAGATCATCAATCCACTTAAATATAGAACTCTCACGAATAAGTTTTGCTTAGGGGTAAAATGATTCAGGCACTTCCCTATAACAATATAATTGATAATGTCATCAAACCATGGACATTGGATAAATATTGCAAACAAGTATTCATCTGGAAATGTATCATCCACTGGTTCATTATGACCCCATAAAATTATTCTAGAGAGAAATTTAGCAACACCATTATCTTTGCCTGGTTTATCCACAATGGTAATATCAAATTCTTGTAGAAGCAACAACCATCTTATTATTCGGCCACCTATAGTATCTTTGTTCATTAAATATCAAATGGCCACATGATCAGTGTGAAAAAATATTTTATAACCTGTAATATAATGTGAATTTATTAATTACATACACTACACCTAAAAACTCCTTCTCAGTTGTTGTTGTATACACCTAAAATTGTCTGAAGATAATTAATTAAATAAGCAATTATTTAATCAACTCTCCTTCCCAATTTAATTGAATTCACTAGCAATTTGATTAAATTCCCCCATTCAACTGCTTATTAATAAATCTAAGGATTTATTTAATAAGTTCAAACAATAGTCCCTTTGATTAATTAATCTAAATTAATTAATCCTCCCCCATTTAATTCATTTCTTCTAATCCCCTAATTAATTAAAACAAGTCAATTTATGAGTTGCTGAGAGTTAATTTGCCTTTTTCTATTATTTAAATTTTCAAATTCAAATTTCTCACATGCTTCCTAACTTCTAACCACCTAACCTAACCCATTCCACTTAATCCTGGGTTTAGCTAACCCCATCCTAACCTCCTCATCCTAACCTCCTTATCCTAACCTCTTATGGGTTGGATATTCTCCCCTTGAGACACATGGCACTTATGCCACATGTCTCCTCCCTTGGACACTTTCCCTCTTGTGGGCAAGATTCCTTGACACTTGTCACCACAGAGATGACAAGTGTCCATCCCTCCAACCTCTTCTCCAACCTCCTCCAATTTGACCCTTGATATTTTTCAGACTCAATCTTGACCATTGATTCCTGCCACCTCACCCCTGGCCTTGGAAATTCTATAAATATCCCCCATTTTGGAGCATAATGGATCCCATCCCATCTCATCTCATTTTCAAGCCTTGTTATTATAGGCATATCATTTCTTGCATATCATTTAAGCATTGTTATTATAGGAAATTGCATCTTAGATCTAGCTTGATTTGATCATCTTCTAGTATAATTGCTTAATCATATAGCATAATCAATCTCTCATCTAGCTTAATTGCATCTATCAATCGAGTTTAATCATGCATTTATCTATCTTGCACATCATATCATTTTAAATCCTCCATCTTGGTGTAGTCAAGTCACTGGAATTTCTCATCTAGATCTAAGAGAAAATCCACATTCGCATTATTGTCATGGTTTATCTTTCATTTGATTTTAATTTGCTAACCATGTTTGTAATGATCTATTGAGTGTTTGTGTTGCAGCTGTAGGTACCCTACTTCACACTCATGATATTTTGGCACCCATCATGGGGCATGAATATCATTTTTGGCCTCTTGCATCATCAAAATCTTCAATCTCACGGGATTCTGGCCGTATTTGCTTCATAATCTCGTACGTGTACCTTTAAAGAACTATACGGGTTTCTTTGTGTACTCATGCGGGTATGTGTGATACAATTTTCTACTTCTGTCATTTCAAAACAAATTGCATTTTAGGGTTTTTGTGATTGAAATTTGATGTCACTAATGCTAACCCTGGTCTATTTGTGAGTTTTCTAGCAGCCTAACTGGTTTTCACAAGATGATTGTCAAAGATTATGCTTGCCAAAGAATCAATTACTCCAAAATAACATGATTACTAATTTATTTGTTTTGCAAGTTGCCTAAGGGAACTCAACCAAACTTTGTGTCTTCTTAAAGTTTTCTAGGCACACTTAATTTTCTATTGGTAAATGAACAAACTTGTTTTCCATGCTTGAGAAGTTGTCTAAAAGGTAGGAGAGTATGCTCTTGTCCGTATGGACAATCAGAAATTCCAACCCTTGAAGCGCTTCTATGTTTGAGATTTGAATACCTTTAGCGGGTCTATCATAGTGGGAAAAAGTAATCACCTTGTGAGAATGACCCAAGTGAGTACAACTAGACCTAATCTTTCCAACACTCTATAAAAAATAGGCCTCTCGGGATTAAAGTTTCAGAGGATGGGATTATATGAGTTTTCTCTTTTGAGATCTCTCATATCAGATATTTAGTAGGGCCTCGCGGTCTCAATCACGCTTGCGTGACTACTTCTTGTTTTGGTACCTTGTTGGGCTATAGGCCTCAATCACGCTTGTACAAATACAAGGGGTAATTCCTAATAGAAATCCTTACTATAAACCCTAAGATAGAAGCTACCCGATTCACCTCTGAAAGAAGGATAATCTTTGTGCAAGAGAGATAGTAACTCTCCCAAGAAACTTGCCATATCATGCCCCCATTAGCATTTGGATTCAGATAATACAGCATTGAGAATCCATTGTGTGAGACTCAATGGCTGTATTTTGATTAGCTATTGGGTGTGTACCTAAGTTTGCAAGCAAAGGTTTTCTCTCTCAACCAACTTCCTTAGGATTTAGCATGTTGTGTTTGAGGTCACTTATCATATCGCATATTTTCTATGTTTTCATCCTTGGCACTGAAACTGAAACATCTAAAATAGGAAAACATAACCAAAACATCAAACATTGTTTGTGAAAAATTTGTCAAAGTCAAAAATTTGTCTTTGCTGTATCCTGAGTCGTACGAGTTTCCTAGTTTGTTGTACGAGAAAGCTAGTTCATCATTTTGTCTTGTCTAAATTGTCGTACAAGTCATATCAACAGAAATAAATTGTTATCAGTTATCATATGGTTGTCTCTAAATTTTCATACGAGATTCCTAGTTTATTGGATGCGACTGTTTAAATTATCATCTGGGAGTCCTTAATTTGTCATACGGGGTTTTATCTCTATCAGTCCAGAGCTGTCTTACGGCATGTCTTTTCCAGATTTGTCATGTTTGCTTGGTCAATTTACAGTGAGTGTATACACCTGATATATATCATTCTATGCTTAGGTTGTCTTCTTGGTTTGCTCGGTTAAGTAATCTTTTGTCAAAATGGATTCTAGAGATAGACACCCCAAGATTTTCAAGTATTCATCTTCAACAAGTTCAAGATCTAAAATCGCAAAGTGCATCATCACCTCTTTGATAAACTAATCACTCAAAACATAGTTTCTCATTAGGATCTATTATCCTCTATCACGAAACTACAATGTTTGGTCAAGATAACCTCATCCCATATCATAGGATATATTGGTCCTATTGGACTTGGTCTTATCAAAATTATCATCATTGCACTCCAACCAAAGATCGAAAAACCTACAAACTTATAAATACTTGAATTATCTTTTTATGTCATATCACTCTATCATATCTACATTGACAATTGGTCACTTATTGAAACACCTCTTAGACAATTGAATCCTTGCACAATATTCAACACACGTGTATACCCGTTTTAACTAGAGCGCAAAGACGTAAGATCGCAGAAAGGAAAATAAAAACATTCGAAATGACTAAAGATTATAGGAATATGGCATACCAAAATGAAATATAAGAAGAAGACATAACAAATTAACATATCAAAGAAATCAAACAAGATCCTAAATTCGATAAATTTATGGAGAAAATATTGGAGGGAGAAAAAGAAAAATACTTCCTAATGATAGCAAAATCTGGTGCTACACTCCCCCAAGATTTTGATGTTAGCATTTAGGACAAAAGAGAAGTGACCCTTTCCATGATAACGAACGACATGAGGATATTTCCAGTCACAAAAAGGATGACACATCAATTCCTAATAACACAAGAACTAACAAGGAAACTTCCATTCCCAAAAGGGATGATGTAGAAATTCTCAACAATGCCAAATCTAATGAGGACACAAGAAAGGGTTGAGATGATATAAGAAGAGATCAAGATCATACTAGAATGAAAACTGAGGGTTATACAAGAATAAATCATGTTGATAATCCTCTCACAACTCTTACACAACAAATATAAATGCTACAAACACAGATTCAAGATATGCAGAGAGGAACAGTTAGAAGATATTTGCTTCAAGAAATCTGTCCTTATCCATTCAACATAAATATAAACATGATACTATTTCCTACAGGTTGTGAAACTCCTAGATATGATAAATATAATGGAAGCACCGATCCCCAAGATCATATACACGAATTTTGCATGATGAGTATGGAGTTTGCACATGAGGATACATACCTGATGAGATTATTTCCAAAGAGCTTAAGTGGACTAGCTATGGAATGGTTCTCCAAACTTCCTCCTTGAATTAGATCATTCACAGAATTGGTGGATAAGTTTGTTTCACAATACTCTTACAACATTCAACATGAGGTCACAATGCTAGACCTATGTAATACCAAACAAAAGAGTGGAGAACCTTTCATGACATTTCTATAGAGATGGAGATGGTTAGCTTCATGATATCCTAGTACGGTGCCAAAATACGAGAAAATGGACATATTCATTGATAAACTAAACAAACAAATGAGTTATCATCTAAAAATGCAATGCCATCAAAATTTTGAAAAGATGATTGATAATGGAATCATAATGGAGGAAGCCATGGTAAAGAAGGGTGAGTTGAAGCCCTACAAAGAGGGAGTTAATCCTCCTAACAACAATGCTAACAACATAAGAATTTTTTTTGGAATAGAAATCGAAATGTTGTCAATGATGGGATAGTGGATAACAACAATGTAAAACCAAAGCAACCAGTTTTCAATTTATCAAATCACTCAGCAGCGACTCAATAACACAACAATCACCAAAAATCAACTTTCAACAATGTTTTTTAGAGGAAATTTATGAACATTGGTGAACCACTTGGGTCAACATTAAAGACGCTTCTCAGAAACAAGTTGATTACTTTTACAAAAAGAAGAAACTTCGAACCTCAAGTGAAACCCTCTTGGTGGAATGACAACCATTATTATGATTTTTGAATCTCATGCAACTTTCAAAACTCTACTTCCTAACTATGAGAAGGGTGAATCATTAGCAACACATAATGGTAAGGGTAAATCAAAGGTGAGCTATGCTCATGCATATGATAATGTAAATGTGATAGTGGTTAAAGAGAAACAACATCAAGAACCTACTCATGCTATCACAAGAAGAAAAGCCAAAGTTGTTTTGCTGGGTCCTACAACTAACACATCATCCACTTCAAAATAATACAGTCTAGTGGATCAACTACAGAAAACTCTTGCCCAAATATCCATCTTATAAATTTTAAGGCTTTCACCCACACACAAAGAAATTCTTGAAAGAGCATTAGTAGATACGACAATGTCCAAAGATCTTGATGTAGATCAATTCCAAACCATGGTGGGACACCTCACAATCCCTCACTACTTATCATTCACTGAAGAAGATGACATGTCCTTGCAACATCTCCATAACGCTCCCTTGCATATTGAAGTCCTCATTCATAAGACACGCATTAAACATGTCCTAATAGATGGGGGAGCTGGCTTAAACATTTTCTCATTGAGTCTTGTCCGTGCTCTAGGTTATTTTGAAGATGTAGTTGATCCTTGGAAAAATATCACAATCAAATCATATGACAAAGAAGAGCGTTCCTCTAAAGGAATTGTGGTATTACCCATCAGAGTGGGACCTTTACAGAAAGACACAACATGCCAAGTTCTAGACTTGGATTTATCATACAACATACTTTTGGGAAGACCATAGATACATGACATACAAGCTATTCCATCAACATATCATTAGTGCTTGAAATTTTCATACAATGGGCAGGAAATCATGATCTCAATAGATTCAAATCTATTCTAATACTATAGTAATCTAAAAATGGCTCAAGAGGTCATTGTTCCTCATAATAGGGAGGCATCGTCTTCAAACACACAATCCGAGGAAAAATAATTTGCCTCAATTTTGTCACGTATGGAAAAACAAATGCAACCAAGAGATCGAGGGATTGAAGAATATTCACTATCACAGTTACCACTTTCTCCTAAATCCTATGGAAAACCATCAAACTCTAAACAACAACCAATTGTGAAACATCTTCCAATATTTGATGGAGAATTTGTTAGTGATGGGACCTTATCAGAGGAAACAAAAGACAAAGATGTGCTACAGTGGCTATACAAGGATGATGAAGTCCAACAAAGGATCAATAATGTTAGAATACCCACTAAAAAGTATGGAAAATGATTTAACCTCCTTCAGAAAATGGGATAGACTAGAACAAGTCCTATAGGAAAAAGAAAAGAAGGTATCTCAGAACCTATCCAACCTCATACTCAGCAGGCTATAGATAAATTAGGCTTAGGGTATGGACAGGTTACTCTACAAGAAGACACATCTTCTAGCCAACAACAAGATGAACATGATAACAGACAAGAACAACTTGCAATTGAAAGGGAAGAAACATATTCCAAACAATGAGAACAAACAAACATGACATGGAAAAAGAAGAAAGCTTCTAATCAACAGGAAAAAAAAAACTAAAGGCACTTCCCAAGAAGAGTTAAATATTAACCAAAATAGACAAGAAGCTCGTACAAATCAAGGAGAGCTGATAGCAAGGTTGAAAAAACTCAATATCAGCCCAGAGGAAGTTGAATATGAGAGAAGAAACAAATCAAACACTATATGAACAAATATCTAGATTGCAAGCTGCAAGTGAGATAAATTCTAATGAATGGGAATGTGATTCCTATCATTCTAAACAATCTGTGGAAGAAAATTGATTTGAGGAAGATGTAGGTGTCGATGTAGTTCATGCGTATATAGGGTAAACGTTAGGAACTAGCCCACTTGAATTAGAATCACATTTGGTTGACTTGGACTTAATCGAGGATAATCAGGAGCTACTTGCGAGAGGTCATTCTAACGAGAGTATCATTCTAGACATTGAAATACATATCAAAAACTTTGACATCTCTATCATGACCCTTAATACCTCTGAAGCATCTCAACCTGAGGACCCCTTACCTCTAATCCATCCTAAACTTATCGATTAGGAAAATGAAAGACATATTGTCATTGATACCTTTCCTAATGACCATGCCATATCCTTATGTCTTAATGCAATCAAACTCGCAACAAATTTCACTAGGAATTTCAACAACGCATCTTCCAGTCAGTGGGTGCCAAATCTCTTAGTTGCAAAAGTGAAAATAAAGAAAAAAATATCAGGTCTAATGCTGAAAACCATTTATTGACAACATTAGACCGAGAAAAAGTAAAAATAAAGGATGCATTTTAACGTTGAAAACCTCCTCGAGGTGTCAGAAGATGGGAGATTTGACACCTTACTTGAATACTATCAAGAAAGGTCATCCATTTTGATCGAGCCAACATAGGTAGCTAACATTGGGACAACAAAGCAACCAAAGATTATACATCTAGAAACTTCTCTATGAGAAAAAGAAATGCATCAATATATGGACTTCTTCAAATGACGACAAATCAATTTCGCCTAGTCATATGCAAAAATGCCAAAGTTGGATCCAGATCTTATTATGCATCACTTAAATGTCAGTCCAAGAGCCAAACTAGTTAAACAAAAATTAAGGAAGATGAATCCTCATATCACTCTTCTTGTAAAAGAAGAACTAAGGAAATTACTGGATGTAGGATTCATCAGACCTGTAGCATATCCTAAATGGGTATCAAACATCATTCCTATTTCCAAACCAGATAAAAGTATCAGAGTATGCATAGACTTCAGAGACCTCAATAATGCATGTCCAAAGAATGACTTTCCTTTGCCTAATATTGACATCATTGTAGATTTAACTGTTGGATATTCCATATTTTCTCTAATGGATGGTTTCTTAGAATACAATCAGATTAAAATAGCACCTGAAGATCAAGACAAGACAACTTTCACATGTCCATGGGGTACTTTCTATTGGAACATCATGTCATTTGGACTAAAGAACGCAGGTGCTACATATTAGAGAGTTATGAAAATGATATTCCATGACATGATGCATACATTCATGGAAGAATATGTAGATGACATATTGGCCAAATCATACAACAAAGAAGAACATATAGGAATACTAGAAAAGATTGTTGACTGGTTAGAACAGTACAAGCTATGGCTCAATCCCAAGAAATGTGCCTTTGTTGTTACTTTAGGTAAGCTATTGGGATACATTATTTCAACTAGGGGTATCGAAGTAGATCCAACCAAGGTCAAAGAAATCATAGAAATGGTATCTCCCAAGAATATCAATCAACTCAGATCACTCCAAGGAAGACTATAGTCAATCAAAAGATTTGTTGCTCAACTAGCAGATAAATGTCAACAATTTACTCATCTATTGTACAAAAAATGTTAATTTCAAATGGGATAATCAATGTGAAGAAGCATTCAACAAGATCAAGGGCTATCTCATGCAACCATCGATCCTAATGTCACCAATTCCAGAAAAGTTGTTGTTGCTATATGTATCATCCACAAAAGTATCATTAGGAGTTCTTCTCGCACAATAGGATAATGAAGGAAAAGAACGAGCATCTACTACATCAAAAGAACATTAGTGGGATACGAGCTTAGCTATTCACCAATAGAAAATGCATGCTTGGTGGTAGTGTTTGCTTCTCAAAAATTGAGACACTATCTACTATCTCACTCCATCAAGCTGATTGCTAAAATTGATCCCTTGAAGTATTCGCTCAGCAAGGCGACATTAATAGGAAGATTAGCAAAATGGATCAGGATCCTAAGCGAGTTTGATATTGAGTATTTTTAGAATCCAATAACACTGAGAAGGGGGGGGGGGGGGGTGAATCAGTTTTATACTGAAATGTTCAATTTTAGCCTTATTAAAATATGCATACACCAAACGGTATACTGGTACATACAAAATTGAAAGAAGTAAAGCAACCAATAAGCCAATTGTTGGTATTATGGATGACTTCATCATGTGTTACATTGGTTTTGTCATTGATGTCAACACTTATCTTTCTGGAGGTCTACATTATTGATTTGGCACTCTAGTTATATTGGTTTGTTGATGAACCGACACATTGTGGTCCCAACATGGATATTGGCTTATGCACAGTTACTGGTATTTGTTTCACCGACAACTTAGGAAGTTGGTGATGACTTGTTATCATCTGGAGATCATTTGGTTATGTCAAAGACATGGATTGGGATGTTTGCATTTGGCATTTTGCATATTGGTCTGATCGGGTTCACATATTTGCCTTAATCGACATATAGGTCTAGGTTATGAACCGGCATAGGAAAACATGTTCCAGATCAACATGACATGATTTGGAAAGGATTTATTGATTGGATAATGTGTAAATGTATTAGGCCGACATATTGTATTGCACCAAGACTTATTTTGTAATTGATTTAATTGTAATGTCTTTTGGGAGCTGACCTAATGATTAGGTCTTAGGTTTTGTATAAATAATTGTAAGATCTTATTTGGAAGAAGTGTGTGTGAGTATGTGCGTATATTGAAGATTATTGTGAAGAGCCAAAATAAGCAGATTCTTGTACGAATCACGCAGATATCATTTGAAGGTTGAAGGAAGGTTGTTAAAGATTATGAAGGTGTTTGGTCCTCATGTGTAGAACTTAAATCGACACTGAATCCGGCATTGAAGATGCTAAATTGAACCAGTACATTGTTATTGGATTTTACCATCCAACTGTGTAGTTAGTGTGACTCCTAATTTTTTGATTGAGCAGTGAGCTCTAGGTGGTTAGCCTTTCTGCATGTGCAGACCCCATTATTGTATTCACTTACTATCTGTAGTAGTATCATCTGATTGTGGGTAATGTTTACCACCATGGTATTTCCCCTTATTAGGTTTCCACGTCAAAATCTTTGTGTCATGTGTTGTGGATGTTGTTTCTCTTTCTATTTCATGCATTAAGTTGTACCGGTAATACTATAACTATTAATATGTTTTACCGACACTGAGTTTTAAGTTGGAATAATTTGTTTTGGGTTGCAATTTATTGACAATTGATTCACCCCCCCTCTCAGTTGTCCTTCCCGGTTCCTAACATTAATCACATAAATGAGAACCATAAAACACAAAATTATACATGGAAAAACTCAAAGAGGAAAAACCACGGTGGGATTTGTGACCCACAATATCAATCCACTGGCCATATGAAGAGATATTACAGAATATGAGGGGCTTGCACTTGCAGGAAGGCTTACAGCCTAGAGCACACTGCTCAATCACAAAAAGGAGCCTCACCGACTACATATAATTCCAGACTACAATCTGGAGAAGTGTTGAACTGCTAAGATAACATCTTCTATGCCAAAATACAGTTCCGATTTAAAAACTATCTGTTCTAGTCTGAAACCCTAAACCCTTTACCAGAATAACCCTTACATAAATATCCTCACATACATAATCTCTCTGACATATTTTGCATCATATTACATTCATATATCCATAATCTCCTCTTTCATGTCTCTATCAAAATGATCTTTCAAACTGACCTATATACCCTATACAAATTATCATGCCTTATGTCGGCTTACAAAGATATATACAATATTAAATTACATGTTGGCTAGATAACATAAATGCATAAATATTAAAGCCAATTGCCGATGCTAGATCCAAGAGATGTCAGCCTCCAATATCGATAACCTTTTACTAAACCATGTCGGCCTGCATTGCTAGTTACAAAATAAATCCTTCTGTCCAGCCGGTTGCAGTACCAGTGTAGAACCTGTGAAGTGCCCATCGGTACACAACTGAACCAAAAAATGAAGCCGAAACATAATACCATGTTTCCATCAATGACAACATAGTGAAACCAACCAATTGAGTGTCAAATGCCAATAATCCCCCCCTTTGGCATTGATGACAACACTCATGTGAAAAATGGTCAAGGTTTCATCTACCAATTTCATCCTGCCTGCTCCCCCTGAGCTGAATATTCATTAATGCAAAATAATCCACATCTCCATAACTCCATAACTCTATATCTCCCCCTAATGTATACAAATCCTTCTATTTTTACATCTATATCACTCCCCCTTTGACATCAATGCCATAAAAAACTCTAAAAAGAATGTCAAAGATTCAAAAAACTGTACAATGAATATCTCAAAATATCTTACCGGAGCTTAACTAATTTTAGAATTTTTGGATAAGCCTTCTCCAGTAGCTCAAGATAGGTATCCCAACCTGTTTTGAAAAAGCCAGAAATGGATACAAGTCCATTTAGTATATGTACAAATGAATCTTTCTCATTTACCTCTGCCGGTGTGGGCTTTTCCACCATATCCATACACTCTTTCTTATGTACATTGAGTGAATCCAACTGGGGACTCACCAAGCCTCTCAGACTTCTGGCTCTTTTGATAATTTTGTCTCTTTCCTTCTCAAGAACAGAAATTTGGTTTTCCAAAATCAAAATTTGATCATCAATGGATGTAATCAATGAAATCAATCTGTCAAAAGAATTAGCTATATTTGTAGTTTTCTCTTGAAGTTCTTTTATCTTCTTATCCACATTAGTTGTAAGTATATCAATGTTACAACATACCCTATAAATATTTGTACATTACTTCAAAGAATTTTCTATTAGTTTCAACTTCTCATCAATATTTTTCTTCTCTGATTCAATTACCTGATCAAATACAGCTCTGTTAACCTGAGTAAACCTCTCCAATGCTTGTCGGTTTGAAATATATTGTAAGGATCTAAAATCCTTTGAAATATGCTCAGTAATTATCTTAAGCTTTCTGGATGGGCTCACTTCATTGTCATTCTTGCACTCCGGGACTAGTTTGTGTAAAATAGTGATTGATTGATCAATAATCCCTTTATTTGTAGATCCTTCCTTCATTAGTTTTTGTGCTGCCATCATCATGAGTTCAGTAGGACTCATCTATGTTATGTTTTTCTTTTCAACCTATGAAGTGTCAATTGACAAAAATGATGGACCAACTACCGGCTCCCTGCCGGATTCTCCTTTCTCCTCTTCTGAAGATTTATCCTTTATAGCTTCCTCACTTGCACTGGTGGCTTCACCACTTGGTGCAGTCTGTGTAACTATCGGTTCCTCTATAGGAATTGTAACCTCAACTTCTACATTTTTATCCGGAGGATTTTTATTCTCAATATTAGTATCATGTACAACATTAACTTGTTCACTCTCTGTGTTAACCAATATCTCAATGTTTGTCTGTACATCTATGTCAACCAAGGGCTTGATTTCCACTATCTTAATATTTTTCAAAACTGAGGGTGAAGTACCCATAATCCCCTTTCCTTTTCCTTCAACCGGGGTGTCAATAGTGTTTGTCTTGGTTTCCGGTGAAGTAAAGAATCCTCTATTCTCTCCAAGGAATTTAACCCATGCTATTTGAGTTTCCTTTATTATTTCATTTACCCTTCCTAGCATCAGACTAGTTTTTCTATGTTTGCTATTAAAAAAATTTCTATCTTCCACCTCAATTATCTTTTCCATTTCATCTAGAGCAATAGTAACACAAATAGATAATAGCTCTTGAATTTTAATATGCTTACAGTCTTCTAGCATCTAGCATATTATACAACTCATCCGGTATTTGATTTTCTATTTCTATTAAGGCTTTCTTATAAATATCCAAGTATAATAAGATTGCTTCCTCTACCTCTCTTTGTTCATCCTCTTATAAATGATCATAGTAGAACTATACATTATTTAACATGCCATCCTTAGTGATTTCATCTACTAATTCTGCACAAGTTTTAGGTGGAACCTTACCAGAATCAATGTCATTCTTCTTCTTCCTCTTTACAGTGCCAGATGCAGCTGAAGTGGTTACCATTGGTGCTTGCTTTTGTGCCAGTATTTTGAATGTAACCTTCCAAACCGGTTGCTTTTTAGCTTCAACATTTGTTTCCTCTATTTTATTTCTCACAACCCTCTTGAATGCCAACGGTGTGTCATCCTCAGATTTAGACTCAGCAGTAACAGGCTCAATGTGTACTCCTAGATTCTTCCTCTTCCTATCTTTCTCCGGGACAACATCAATTAATGCCTTAATATCCTATGAGACCTTCTCAAGAAATATTCTTGCTTTTCCTTCTTGCTGCTCTCTCTTCTTCCGGTTTAACCTCATGTGTTTTTTGTTGTGCAGTACCACAGAGATTCTCTGCCTCATCAATTGGTGCATCAATCAATATTTTTGCATAGGCATCAAGAATCTGTGCATCCACCTCATAGCCCATTTCTTCAATCCAAATCTTTCGGGGCTTAATTGCTTCCATAAGTGTCTCATCCTTCTTCACCATGAAGCATATGTCACTTGAATATTTTTCTACAATATTCTTAGGTACCCGTACCCTAGACCTCATATATTTCTAGAATGCTTTGAAATATCCCCATACCTTATCATCTCTCTGACTTCCTAAAGAAATAATTGACTGTCTCAACTGTCTTCCTACTGGGATGTCAAATGCCCATTGCCTTTTACCAAAATCAGGTGTATCTTTCATGAAATATAACATTAAGCAAACTATCAAGTTACCATACCGGAATGTACCCTTCTTATCTCCCTTAATCTTTCCTAGGTTTATTAACAACTTATCAAGCATCCAACCACATAGATCCAATTTCACATCCTCTCTCATTATTTTGTATGCAGCTAAAACACATGAACTGGAAATAGAATTCAGCTAGTTTGACTGAGTTACCTTATACCTGATGATCATGCTACCGAATCTGATGTCCGTGTCGGTAATAGTGCTCACTCTCATAGATCTTCTATCAGATGTCACGCTGGTGATTTTGTTCACTAAATCATTTGAAACCTTCTTGCTTGGATGTTGCCCAACCGATGGTAAACTAGTGATTGCCCGGATGACTTCCTTGGTGATTTTGTAAGGTCTGTCTAACCATATAAATTCCCCATGTACTCTTCTCAAAACATATCTGATTATCTCATCTTCAAATTTTGGAATATCCAAAATGTCGGTAAACCCTCAGTCTTCAATGTATTTGTATGCTTGTTTGATCTTTCGAGATTCTCCCATCATCTCACTCATATACATGCCCTTAATTTCAGAAGTTCCCAAGTCCTCAATGTGATAGTGAATATATGCCCTAACATCTTCTACATAGAAAACTCCCTCCAAAACATGGGAAAATGCTCCAACCAAATCTTTCAGGGTAGCCACATGTGGATACCGCTTGAAAATTGGCCTGGGGCGGTCCTTAACCTCCACTATAGTCAGGTTTGCAACAAAAGTATGAATAGATGAAGATTATGCTTTCATGTTTAAAGATAAATACCTTTTGATTGCTTTCGGTCAAAACCTCCAACAAATTCTTCCAGACACCAGTGAAATCACTCAAGAAGAAATATGATTGCTCTGTAATGCCTTTGATTGCTCTTAGTCGCTCTGGAATCGCTTTGAATGCAAGGTGATCAATAATGAAGTGAATTCAACCTTTTAACCTCCATGAAAAACCCTAATCTTCCATTGACATAAATGACTGTCGATGAAAGATACCGGATCTCGCACAAAACATATCCATGTCGGATAATCATCTCCAATGTCTGGGACGTCTTCCAGAATCTCTTCCTGAGGAACATGCAACATCTTCTTGAATTTTGCCTACCCTTAAGGCATCTGCCTCAGTTACCGGAAGAGCTACCTGTCGGTGCAGGAGCAACCTCTTCTGTCGGATAAGTAACCAGTGCATTTTCACCTGATGATTGTTCTTCAGTCTTCCTAACCCATCTCCAAGGATGAGCTTGCTGGATTTAACTAACCTTCTCTTTTCCTTTCTCATTTGATCCTCCATTATGAACCAGTGGATTTTTGCTTCTACAGAATTTAGCAATATGTCCAACCTCATTACATGCATAGCATGTAACATTGTTCCTTTGAATTCCTTTGCTAAAACCCATGAAATTTCTTGACCTGCACTAATTAGACATATGTCCAAATTTTCCACATGCATAGCATTTAACATTCATTCTGCAATCCTCTGTCTTATGACCATACTTATTACATTTAGAACATTTACCGGGAGCATAATCAGGGTTCTGATTTGCTCTGTTTCTACATTGCCTAGCCATGTGACCAAATTTATTACAAACAAAACATCTACCATTAAATTTATAAGCATTAAATTTCCTTACCAGTGCCTTATGGTTTTGATCTTCATTAGTAGTACCAAAACTTTGTCCTTGCTCAAATCCAAGTCCATTGGAATCACCAATCTGCCTTTGTCTCTTCAATAACTCATTTAGATGTGCTGAGATAATCTTGAATTTTTCTTTATACTGACCTGCAGTAGTTCAATCTTCTCTCAAAATCATCATTTGTCTCTCAAGTTCTTGTTCATTACTCTGGGATTGTACTAAATCAGTTCTCAACATATCATTCTCATGAACCAACCTACCACATTCTTCAAATTTGTTCTTCAGGGATACAACAAGATTTTCTTCCTTCTTCTTCTAGTCCTCAATCTCCTTAGACATCCTCATAGTTATAACTTGCATTTTATTTTTCATAACCATGTTCTCCTGACTCAATTTGGACATTGTTCCTTGCGTGCATCTTTCTCTTCATCATCCTAACTTTGCAAAATTTCCTTCCTTCTAGCCTGAACAGATGATAGCCTCTCTTGTAGGACAAGAATGAATTCCTTAGTAGAATTCAATTCATCTTGTAGCTTTAAGTTCTTCAAACTTTCAACATCATAATATTCAAGTGCCATCTAAAGTTGCTTCTCCAAAGCCATATCCATGGATTATGGTTTCAGGATCTTCCTCAAGCTGTTAAACTTCCTCTAAGGCACAAGGCTCTGATACCAATTGTTGGAATCCAATAACACTGAGAGGGGGGGGGGGTGAATCAGTGCTATACCAGAATGATTAATTTTAGCCTTATGAAAACATGCATACACCAACTGGTATACCAATACATACAAAATTAAAAGAAGTAAAGCAACCAATAGGCCAATCACATAAATGAGAACCATAACACACATAATTATACGTGGAAAACCTCAAAGAGGAAAAACCACGGTGGGATTTTTGACCCACAATATCAATCCACTGGCCATATGAAGAGATATTATAGAATATGAGGGGCCTGCACTTGCAAGAAGGCTTACAGCCTAGAGCACACTTCTCAATCACAAAAAGGATCCTCACTAACTACATATAAATCCAGACTACAATCCGGAGAAGTGTTGAACTGCTAAGATAGCATCTTCTATGCCAAAATACAGTTTTGGTTTAAGCTCTGTCTATTCCGGTCTGAAACCCTAAACCCTTACATAAATATCCTCACAGACATAATCTCTTTGATATATTTCACATCATATTACATTCGCATATCCATAATCTCCTCTTTCATGTCTCTATCAAAATGATCTATCAAATTGACCTATATACCCTATACAAATTATCATGCCTTATGTTGGCTTACAAAGATATATACAATATTAAATTACATGTCAGCCAAATAACATAAATGCATAAATATTAAAGCCAATTGCCAATGTCGGATCCAAGAGATGTCGGCCTCCAATACCGATAAAATTTTACTAAACCATGTCGGCCTGCATTACTCGTTACCAAAGAAATCCTTTTGTCCCATCGGTGCCAGTGTAGAATCTATGAAGTGTCTGCTGGTACAAAATTTAACCAAAACATGAAGCTGGAACACAATACCATGTTGCCATCAATGACAACATAGTGAAACCAACCAATTGAGTGTCAAATGCCCAAAAGTATGTGGATATAAAAGCTATCAAAGGACAAGTCATTGCAGGCCAACTAGCAGAGACACCACTTCAAGATGATCATCCTTTACACATTGAAATTCCTGATGCTGATATCCTAACGATCACCACAAAGACATGAAAATTGTACTTTGATGGTTCTTATACACATCATGGATCAGGAGCAGGCATTCGATTCATCACACCACAAGGTCATACAATTCTAAAAGCGTAGAAATTAAGCTTTCCATGTACCAATAGCACAACAGAATATGAAGCTTTGGTCACAAGAATCAAAATGGCCATAGAATGAAACATTACACAACTTCAGGTCTTTGGAGACTCTCAACCCATCATCAACAAATCAATTACGATTATCAAACAAAGGATGAAAATCTAATGCCTTATAAGAAGATGGTTGATGATGTCAAGAAATACTTTGTCAAAATAACTTTTGAGTAGATTCTGAGGAATGACAACAAAGCAATAGACGCCATGGTAACACTTGCTTCTCTAGTTCAAACACAGGAAAATCAAGAGCGTTACGAATTCTTGGTGGAAGAGTTGTTTTACCGTGCATATAATTGTCTTGATTCCCAAACTATCTATCACCTTGTTGGGCATGATTCCTTCCGCTATGACCAAAATTATACATACCTGAAAGATAATATACTCCCTCTTGACTTGTCAAAGAACCAAAAGAGAAATTTCATTCGCCAATCCTCCCATTATACTCTTGTCGTAGATACCCTTTTTAAATGAGGTCTGGACGATACTCTCTTAAGATGTCTTGAGCAAGAAGAATCTGAGAAGGCCTTAAATGAAGTCCATAATGACATTTGTGGCACTCATTCAAGTGGTCTTACCCTTTCAAAAAAAATCATACACTTGGGTTATTATTGGCCAACTATGGAACGATATTCTTTTCAAATAGCTAAAACATGCAAACAATGTCAGATCCATGGAAATTTGATTCATGCACCAACACAAGAACTTCATCCTTTGGCAACATCTTGGCCATTCTGCCAATTGGGTCTTGATCTAGTAGGAAAGATACTTCCTCCTTCATCCAATGGTCACAAATTCATTCTTGTAGCTACAAAATATTTCACAAAATGGATTGAGGCATTACCTCTCATAAATATCACAGGAAAACAAATTGCTGCATTTATCTTGAACTACATCATATGTTGCTATGGCATACCCATGACCATTATCACTGATAATGGGTGACTATTCAAGAACCAGGATGTACAAGAGCTATGTGAGAAATTCAAGATCCAACACATATTTTACACACCCTACTATCCACAAGGGAATGGGCAAGCAGAAGCATCAAACAAAACTATTCTGAAAATCCTCAAAAAGACAATGAATGATGTTGGCAGAGATTGGCATATTCAATTGAACCCTTATCTATGAGCCCGTCATACCAGTATCCACACACCAATAGGCACCACACCTTTCTCTCTTGTCTATGGATCAGAAGCAATGCTGCCAATAGAAGTAGAGATACCTTCTCTACGAGTATCATTAAAAAGTCTTATCCCAGATGAAGAACAATGAGTATGTAGATTGCAAGAGTTAGAATTGATCCATGAACGATGACAAAATGCCTTTGATCATTTGAAGGTATCTCAAAAAATAATGTGCCAAAGTTATAATCACAAGGTCAAACCACGAGCCTTTCAAGTTGGAGAACTAGTACTAAAGGAAAATCCAGGCAACCCGAGAAAAAAAAGGGAAGGTTGAACCAAACTGGTTAGGTCCGTTTGTGGTCATAACAGTATTTGGGTTAGGAGCATATCAACTATCAACACAGGATGAGGATCAACTCAAGGAATCCATCAATAGCATGCATCTGAAGAAGTTTTATGTCTAAAAAAGTAGAAAAATAAAAAAAAAGTGAAAAAGCAGAAAAATAAAAAAATAGTGAAAAAGCAGAAAAATAAAAAAATAGTGAAAAAGCAGAAAAATAAAAAAATAGTGAAAAAGCAGAAAAGTCATAAACAGTGGAAAAATAGAAAAATAAAAAACAGAAAATATAAAAACAACAAAAACAGTGAAAATAGAAAAAAAAAATCAAATATGAGAAAAAAGTGCAATAAAAACAGATAGTGAAAACCTGGCAACGAGCGCTATCTGTCAGCTAGCTCTTCCATCTATTAGTTCATGCATCCTCCCACTTGCATTTCATTTCCCATCAGTGTTGTTCATATCAACAAATAAGCCTTTGTAAATATGCAAGCATCGCAACTGATTTCTCACCATGGTTTGGATCATTAGGTATATCATAATGCATTTGTTTCTAGGCTTGGGGCAAAATCCTGCACCTAGCTGTGGGCAAAATTTTTGATCATTTTGAGCTTCATCAAACATGTAGAGAAATAGTTAGATAACACTTACCAAGAAAAACTAAGACACATCCAACAATGAACACATGATCAAATTATCACCCATCAAACTATCACATGTCAGTCTGAGCATGACACACACTTTTCAATGGATGATATCTTTTGCCTAATGATTTTAACACTTTAATCAATGATTGTTCAACTTTTCTATCTTTGATTTTCGCTATCATGATTTCTGAGTGACTCTAGGATGTCTCTAACTAGAGGAACAATGAAGGAACATGATATTTTTCTTGTTTGTTGTCTATAAATTAATCATTAATATGTGCAAATTTGTCTCAGGACATGATCATCGGAGTATCATTGAAGACATTTCCAATTTGCATATAGAAATGGTTAATACTACCTGTTTTATGCAAGCAACACTCTGGTCATCTTGGTTCAATTATACCTCGATGCTTGTGCTAACTTGCAATAAAAAAATCCATGAAAGTAGTGCTTAGGTCATCATGGTTCAATTATACCATCGATGTTTGCACTCACTTCCCACATTTTAAATAGCTCAATGATGACACAAAGCAATAACCCATTGACTGGTCCGATTGCAGCATTGCATTTCATTTTCTTTTTCATTTTCATTTAGCTTGCATTTCATTCTTGCATAGGATCACAAAAGCTCATCTTATCCAAGGCCAAATCTATCGCAGGAATCATCAATGTATCATCATAGGTGTATACACAATCAGATCGATGACTCATCTCTCTCCAAATGTTGTCAGCCCCAAGCAAATCTTATGCTACTCCCTCGAATGCACCAACATCAACACATTCAAATCTTCCTGTAACATGATATCAACAAAATGTCAGTTATTTATCCAATCAATCTTATAAATTTTATCAATCCATCTCATCTGATCCATTCTATCATGTCTTATACATGATGTATCTTTCCTGGAACCAGACAATTTGATCAAGTCTTATACAGGATATATCATTCCTGGAACCAAACACTTTGATCATCTTTGTCTTATAAAGGACATGTCATTCCTAAAACTAGACTTGATCTCAATCTCATCAATCTAATCAATCTTATCAATTCAATCAAACTCTATCAATCATCTCATCGAGAACCACATCACAGTGATTGAAGAACTCACACTTTCATCAATCAACATTATAGAAATCAAATCATTTCTAATCGGGAAATCAATTTTGCATGAATTCAAACACTCTAAAGGTAAATTATATCAATTGATCTCCCAAGGGGGCATCATCGTATCACAATTTATCAATCAATGTCTGCGGCATCTTATCAAACCAATATCATATCAACATCATCAAAATGAGATTATTCTTTGAATCAATGCGTCATCACACCTCGCTTCAAAGAGGGGCAAAATGTATACACCTAAAAAACGTTAGAGTATTCAGGTATTACTTGATTAATTAAACAATATTTGTTTAATTATTTAAGTTCCCTTATCTCTTTTACACTTAAGCTAACTTTAGGTGCATATAATTAATTATTATGTGCAAACCTAGGTTTTCCTTTTTAGGGTTTCTTGACCTATTAGAGGTTGAGTTCTTTCTTTTCATTGTATGAAGAAGGATTATTATTGACAATACATTTTTTGGAGAATATTGTGCTCTCTCTTTTTGAGCATATTTTTCCTGTGTTTTTGTTCCTTCTGTGATTTGCTTCCTTGCTTCTCCTTGTAACAGGTTTTTCAGCTTGCAGAGATTATTTGGGCTCCTGTGGTGTTGTATTTTCTCAACTCCTATATGGTATCAGAGCTTCAGATCTACAGCTACCTGTTCTTGTTTTGAGAATTTTTTCTTTAGAAGCAGATCTGGGGTTTCAGGATTTTTTTATGTACCTAGGGTTTGACCTTTTTCTGAGCACTTTGGGCCTAAACGGACCTCACCATTGTGCTCAGAAGGCCCGAAAACCCCTATGGTCATATAAAATTTGACCTATTTTGGTTCATGAGCCTCTGGGAGTATTTTTATCTGAGATCCAGGCTGTACGGCCCTTGCATGCAGATCGAGAAAAAAATTTCAAAAAAAAAAAAATTTTGCCTTTTTACGGCATGCAGGCCGATTTGTTGATTTTAAAAAATATATATATATAAAAAAATCATCACAAAAATAACATAGGCAAATAGGGTTTAAAAAAGTTTTTTTGGTATTTTTTTCATGGGGGGTTCCCACGGTACGCAGGGTACCGTGGGGCCCCTGCCACTGTAGCTGTCGTAGACTTGCTGGCCTTGGGCCCTGTGTTGTTGGCCCGGCCCCCGCCGGCACTGGCCTCCAGCCCCCTCCGGCAGTGTCTCCCCTCCGCTAGCATCTTCCACAACGTCTCCCTGTGGCCCTCGCTGCCCGGCACCCTCCAGCGGCCCTGCACCACCGCCACCACCTGCAGCCCATCGCCCCAGCGGCTCCCGCCTGGTCGTCAGCCAGGCCTCCGCCTGCTCCCCTACCGCCGCTCCGCTCCTGACCGCCACCTGCAGCCCACCGCCCTAGCGAAACCCCCCCGACCTCTTTTTCTGGCCGACCACCTCCCAGCCATTGGGGCGCCACCCGGCCACCACCCACTGGCCACCGGAGCACCGCCCAGCCACCAGACACTCCTTTTTGCCTCTTTCGGGGGGGGGGGGGGGGGGGTTTGGTTTTTTGGCTCTATCTTGGGCATACAGAGTCATTTTTTCAAAAATGAATAGGCGTCGGAAAGCTGGTTCGGAGCCCGACCTCATGGTGTTGGTAATTTTTCCCAATTTTTTTATTTGACTATTTTTTTTTCTAGTCAAAGTGAGGTCTAGTTTTTGCACTCCGAGAGCCATAGAAAGAGCATCCGAACTCCATTTTTCAAAAAAAAATAAAAATTTGGAAAGCGTGTGTTGTGTACTTTCCAGCCATCTAAGTTTTATTTCCAGATTCTGCTCCATGCATATTTTATTCATTTTTTTTTCTTTTCAGCACTTTGGTGGATATCGTGGTTGTTTCAGGTCCTGGGATCTCTTCTCTAAGTAGGATGTCTCTATTTTGGTTCACGTTTCTATACCTATTCTTCTTATCATTGTAGCTTGTATTTAACGCACTAAGATAAAGTGCCATCATGCATTGTTTACTTGGGATCTTGCACATCTTGTGCCTTGTTGTACATGCACTATTGATAAAGTGCCATGAGGGGGTTGATGTTTGCTAACTTTAGGTGCATATAATTAATTATTTTAATTAATTATTATGTGCAAACCTAGGTTTTCCCTTTTAGGGTTTCTTGACCTATTAAAGGTTGATTTCTTTCTTTTCATTGTATGAAGAAGGATTATTATTGACAATACATTTTTTGGAGAATATTGTGCTCTCTCTTTTTGAGCATATTTTTCCTATGTTTTTGTTCTTTCGGTAATTTGCTTCCTTGCTTCTCCTTGTAACAGGTTTTTCAGCTTGCAGAGATTATTTGGGCTCCTGTGGTGTTGTATTTTCTCAACTCATATAAAAAATGGTTCGAAGATAATTAATTAAATAAGTAATTATTTAATTAATCCTCCTTCCCAATTTAATTGAATTCACTAGCAATTTGATTAAATTCCCCCATTCAACTGCTTATTAATAAATCTAAGGATTTTTAACAAGTTCATTTCAATAGTCCCTTTGATTAATTAATCTAAATTAATTAATTCTCCTCCCATTTAATTCATTTGTTCTAATCCCCTAATTAATTAAAATAAATCAATTTATGAGTTGTTGAAAGTTAGTTAGCCTTTTTCTATTATTTAAATTTTTATATTCAAATTTCCCACATGCCTTCTAACTTCTAACCACCTAACCTAACCACCCCCTAACCTAATCCATTCCACCTAATCCTGGGTTTAGCTAACCCCATCCTAACCTCCTCAACCTAACCTCCTTATCCTAAGATTCTATGGGTTGGATATTCTCCCCTTGAGACACGTGGCACTTATGCCACATGTCTCCTTCTTGGACAATTGCCCTCTTGTGGGAAATATTCCTTGAAACTTGTCACCACAGAGATGACAAGTGTCCCTCCCTCCAACCTCTTCTCCAACCTCCTCCAATTTGACCCTTGATATCTTCAAACTCAATCTTGACCATTGATTCCTACCACCTCACCCCTGGCCTTGGAAATCCTATAAATATCCTCCATTTTGGAGCACAATGAATCCCATCCCATCTCATCTCATTTTTAAGCATTGTTATTATAGGCATATCATTTCTTGCATATCATTTAAGAATTGTTATTATAGGCAATTGCATCTTAGATCTAGCTTAATTTAATCATCTTCTAGTATAATTGCGTAATCATATAGCATAATCAATCTCTCATCTAGCTTAATTGAATCTATCAATCTAGTTTAATCATGCATTTATCTAGCTTGCACATCATATCATTTTAAATCGTCCATCTTGGTGTAGTCAAGTCACTGGAATTGCTCATCTAGATCTGAGAGTAAATCCACACTCGCGTCTCTTAGGAGGTGATAGGTCACTTTGTCATGGTTTATCTTTCATTTGATTTCACTTTGCTAACCATACTTGTAATGATCTATTGAGTGTTTGTGTTGCAGCTGCAGGTACCCTACTTCACACTCACGACAATTGTGTAGTTCCTTTTTGTGGAATTCAAAATTTTGCTGACATAATAAATAGCGTGAATTGCTCCATTTTCATCTTTCTGTCCCAAAATTGCTCCAAGAGCTAAGTTTGAAGCATCATCATGAATATGAAATGGTTCTCCCCAAACAAGTCCTTTAATAATAGGGGAAGTAGTTATGGCATGTTTAATAGCTTCAAATCATTTCTGGCAACCAAATGCCCATAAAAACTCTCCTTCCTTTTTAATAAATGTAAATAATGGTTCAACAATTTTATTAAACCCTTCAATGAATGTTCTATAATACCCTACACGTCCTAGAAAAATTCTAACATTATTTTGAGTCTTTGGAATTTCAATTTGTTGGATAACTTCCACCTTCTTTAGGTCAACCTTGATTCCTTCTTTAGAAATATGATGTCCCAAAATAATTCCTTCTACCAACATAAGGGAACACTTTTCATGATTCAATGATAATGTGTGATCCTTACATCTTTGTAACACTTTATTCAAACTTTCTAGTGCTTTATCAAATGTTTTTCCATGGACCATGAAATCATCCATATACACTTCAACACATGAAGTAGTTAAATCTGCAAAAATAGCTAGAACAACTCTTTGAAAAGTGGTTGGTGCATTACAAAATCCAAATGGTAAGACCCTATATGCATAAGTTCCCCAAGGACATGTAAATTTTGTCTTGTCCTAGTCCTCAAGAGCCACATGTATCTGGTTGTAACCACTAAAACCATTTAAGAAAGATAAATAATTACTACCGACTAGGTTATCAAGAATTTGATCAATAAATTATAAAGGAAAATAATCATTTTTAGTGGCTTTATTCAATTCTGTGTAATCCACACAAATATACCACTTACCATTTTTCTTAGGCACAATAACCAATGGTGAAACCCATTAACTATCTAAAATTAGGTAAATGAGCTCTACTTGCAACAATTTTTCTATTTCTTGTTTAACAAAATCTCTCAAAGCTGGGTTAATTCTCCTTTGTCCTTGTCTCATAGGTTTAACATCTTCAGTGTAAATATGATATGTATAAATAGAAGGGCGTATTCCTCTCATATCCTTATACTCCCAAGCGAATGCTCCTGTATGTGAGTTTTAATTTCTCTTCTTGTGTCAGAAGCAAAGATGAATTTATGAAGAGAAGTTTGTTTAATGAGACTTTAATTTCCTTTGTGTCACTTTTCCCTTTAAATGGATCTCCTATAAGTGTATTAAGAGGACAAGGATGCAACTTATCATGATGTATATTTTCCTTGTGACTTTCCCCTTTAGCTTCTTTATGAGAGGAACATTCCTCATTTTCCTAATTAAACTCGCCACATTTGTAATTAAGTTCCTCTCCCCATTCCACATACTCTTCATACTCCTCAACATGTTTTGATAAGGTAACCATGGCTAACTCAACCACTCTATCTCCTTCTGAATCAATTTCCTCATCAAGTGTCAAAGTGAAATGTTAGTTTAGTAGGAGGATAAAGTGTTGATTCTTTTTGTTTTTGACCATTGGAAATAGTCATACTGCTAGATCTATAATCTATCAATGCTATTGTAGTTGTTGGCCAAGGTCTTTCTAGTATGATTGGATATTCTGATTCTTTCTTCCTATCTTTGAGTACCAAAAATTCAACCGTATAATCCCATGTATCAATTATGATTATCATGTCTTCCAAAACACCCTCAAGTTTGGCAGTAGAATGATTTTCCAACTAAAGCACAATTGTTGTGGGATGAATTCTTGGCAATCTCAACATTTCTATAGTATCTGCAGTGATAATGTTTATAGCTGCCCCTAAATCAACCAATGCATTGGGTATCTCAATTTCCTCCTATGCTCAAAGTAATTACAAGACTCCTAGGGTCACTATATTTCTAAGCATGCAACCTCTCTGATAATATATCAGTGAGCTTAGTTCCTACTTGGATTGTGGAAGGAAACTTCCTTTTTCTTTCAGGAATTTTTATACAGAGTGAGTTAATAAGTTGATTAAGTTTTGGTATGTCCTTAATAGCTTGTAACAGAGGTGTTGAATTTTGCAACACAAAATATTGTAACACAATCCTGCAAGATCAAATGATAAACAAAAACATTTTCCACAAGAGAGAGTTGCACAAAAGAATTCTATATTACTCAAAAGCAAAGAATACAAAATTACAGGATGAGTAATAATTGAACAATGAGGTGCTTATAAAGAAAACATTGTACTTAATTTAGGAGAACTAAAGTGCAACCATGATGAGATAAATAAAGCTCAACTCTAGTTAAGCTATGTGCAAAAAAGCTAAATTAGGTGCACAACTAGCACAACTAAAATAAGCAATCCTAAGTGAACTTAAGCAAAAAAGCATAAATAGTTGTTAAAAAGCAACCAGTAGCTAAATATGCTCTAAAACTCCCCCTTAAGTGAAACTTAAGGTGAGTATAAAAACTTTAAATGCATGAATGTAGAAATAGGTCCTGTCAACAAAAAGCCTGATTAGGTACCCATGTACAAACCAATGAAATCTCTCTAAGCGAAGAAAAGGAGAAAAACCACATGGGAAAAAACCCCTCTCCAAAAGTCAGATGCAATGCATGAAAAAGAAACACAACCCGCTATAAAAAGGAATGAAGGACTAATAAGGCTCCAAGTAAATAATATCCCAAAAGAATAAGAACATGAATAACATCCTTAAAGAACAAAGAATTTGTAGACAATTGTTGAATGATAATTGCTATAGTGCTGAATGAAGAATCTCCTCTAAAACCAAGATGATGATCAGGATCAAGAAGGAAACAATCTGCATGAGTTCCCTAAATGACACTACTTGAACAATTAGATGGGAACAAAGGCAAAATATCTGGTAGTCAAAGATATAGATGACACATGAATTTGCACGAGTGACCCCAATGACACTACTCGACCATGCAAGAGAAAACTGTTAGTCAAACATACAGGTACTAATATTCTGAAGAACACTGATCAACAACAAAAGATAGAAGGTATCCTCCAAGATGAAACCAAGGAAGCATTAGCACCAACAATAGAAACCCCCACATAATGCTGACAAGGGAGAGACATGATAGGTCCACTAAAACCATGTGTCATAATGAAGCTTGGCATGAAGGAGAATTTAAATGTGTTCAAGAAAGTACCTTCAACTTAAAAAGGGTATGCAACAGATGCACACATGCATGGGACAAGAATCACTAGGATTGAATATTGTCATGGAGGAACACTCACTGGAAAAAGGTGTGATGGCAAAAAAAGGCGCTACACAACCCCCCATGACACTTTATAATACAGTGCATGTACAAAATAAGGCACAACAAAATGTTCAAAATCCCCAAAAACCATATATAAGAGTGACACTTTATTTTAGTGTATCTACAAGAAAATACATGCATGAAAAGAATGCTCAAAATTCCCAAATAGGTTAAAGTTTTTCTAATACATGTAGGGCGGCCCAAGAGAAGCCATCCATTGAAAACTAAAAGATTCCATGAGCTAGAATGACCAAGTAATCAGCCATGAAGTGAAAACATAAAAGACTAAATAAAATGTACTTGGGATAAAAATATGAAAAATCTAGCAGAAGATCTGAATAGTTGACCCTAAGAGCTTTCCAACGATGTGTGGAAGTTAAAAAACAGAGTTCATTTGCCCAAGCTATGGCCCCGAAAGCATACAAAACAAGTCTACCTCTGGAGGCATGTAGTAGACACCTAGAGAATATTCTAACAAAACAACCACTAGATTATAATCAATGATGGAACCAAATTTCCGATAATATCCTATTTACCCGATTTTGACTCCGTATTACGAAGTTATGGGCAAAATACCAACTGCTACTTTTTTAGGCTTGGATGGCTAAAAATAGAGAAACTCAATTGAATTTAGTTGAGCACCAATTTTGGAAAGATCGCTAAAAGTAGTGGGACTAAATAATGTGTTGGAATTGTATTGTCATTGATTTCAAATGGTAAGTATGTCAACCAGTATTCAAGATATTGTTATTGACATTGGAGATTGTTGGCATGTTGATGTCAACCGGTATGGGATGTCAACCGGTAAGTCTGTCAACCAGTAAGCAAGAAAACCCAGTAAGTGCAGTCCGATATAACATGACCTAACCGACAGAATAGTGAAATGCATGATATGAAGGTTAACCAATTAGTGTATACCGATAGCATGTTCGATCGGTGACCAATGTTGAATTGAAACAATCAAGTGAGCTAGATGCTAACAGAGATGTGAGGTAGACTCTAGGTGGCAAACGTGTATGTAAGGTTGTGATGCCAATAACTAACAAGATGAGAGGAGGGGGTGAATCATACAAACTTAATCTTCCATAAATTCAACAGATTCAACCTCAATAACTTATACTTCAGCAATATAACCAAAAACTGCTAAACATGAAAAGTCATAAACACATAATCATCATAACACATATAACACCAGATTTAACATGGAAACCCAAATCGGGAAAAACCACTATGGGATTTTGGACCCACTAAGAAATATACTCTTCTAGAGTATGCTCAGTTAAAAGCAAATCCTGTTAAAGATTACAAACACATTGCTAGATGTGACCCGGTTAAGGGATTTCCCTCAGATCTGTTAGGATCTTCACTTTGTTAGAAGTGACCTTGTCAAAGGATTTCAAACACTCATTTAGAATGTTACCTTGCTAGAGGGTTTACAAATAAGACTGTTAAGTCCACTCGGTTAAGAGATTTTTTGTCACTTACAAAATAATAAAAATAAAATATATATCTACAACTTCACATCTAAAATGCTAAAGAAGATTCTATTTTGCTCAAAACAATCTTGTCATAGGACTTATCTTGTCCCTCTGCTGGGCTCCCTACTCTGTTATTCAAACAGGTCTTCAAGCTTCTATGCTCGGTAATCACTATGTAGCATCCCTATGCTTACACTTGCCTGCATACGTTGTTCATCAATAATTTCTTATTTATAAACAATTTTCTAACCGCTGAATCTCCTTGATCACATTTCCCATGATTAATCTTAGCCATCAGATCTTCAATCTTAACTAGGTTCAATGTATCCTTCGATCTGAAAACGTTTTACCTTGCCTTGGAACTTGTAGTCCTTCCTAGGAACTTGTGCTAGGTTATTGCGGTTCAATCTGCATTGTAGATCTTCCTCTTGATTTTCCATTGCCGTAGATCCTTAACAAACTTCATGCGCGACATACCAATCATTTATACATCTCCAGCTCATTAGAATCCTTCATTAATAATGCTTTTATCCATCCAATGCGATCTGTCATAACTTGATTGCAACTCGGTAAATACTAAACTTTACTCGGTAAACATTCCGCCTTCATTAACCAATATCAATAACCTTAGGGTTTACCGACTAGGTTCTTTGCTCGGTGACATAGTATAGTATTAACCTTACAATCAACAACATATGTAGGATATCAAAACAATCTAAACATCATGATCTCATCATTGTCTAACTCGGTAATAGTTTCCGATTGAATATCTTATTTCTCCTCTTTCTTATCACATTATTTCTGTGTCTTTTACCGACATCTTAATTCTCTTCAAATCAATCTTCTAAAGATATGGCAACATCATACTGAATCAGAAAATCAATTTCTTGACATCAATGACAAAATAATGTTATAAAGATAGTTATCATCCTTTTTTAGTTATATCAAATAATCTTCAACAACCTTCTCAATATCCTTAATGAATATCAACAATCTCCTTCTATTGAAATGCCAACAGTGTAGTGGTAGGTGAATGGTGCGTCTGTGAGGTAGTTGCCAACTAAGTCTGTATTAAATGTCGATTGCAAAAATCATAGATCAGTTGCAGAGGATTGCGGCTCAAAGAAGATCGAAGGGCAGAGATTTTATTCTTTGACATCATGATCGGAATAGGATATCTAATCATCTTATTGATCTGGAGAAGGAAACTGCTAGATCGTTTATTGTGATCAATAAAATCAAGATTGATGAACAAAGTCCAATTTGTTAAATATAGTAAATGTTCATAGGAATAATAAAATAGGACATAGCTTTTTGTTGTACTATTGCAGGTTGTCGATTCAGGAAAGATGAGATCTCATTTGATATGGATCAAGGTTAGTGAAGAAAACCCTAAGCACATGAAGTTTGAGTTTTGGTTTTGGTAGGAAAGCATATATATAAATATGCAGATCAAAAACTTAAGTATGTTGATAGGTGATTCTTGATGAGAGATTTATGATACAGTGAATCTCTGCGAGGCATGAGTTGATTAGTCTGAGTGTGATAGAATATATTGATGCGACTAAGTATTGGAGAAGAACCAGTAAGGAAGGTTTAACCGGCAAGGGTTAAGGTAACTGGTAAACTATTGCTGAGTATAACAGTCTATTAAACTAGCAGTGTCTAAACCAGTAAGATAGAAGCAGAGATTGAAGGAGAGAAGAGTGAGTTTCAGACAAGATCTGGCAAGGCTGAAATTGAGTTGTAGAGGATTCATAAATTAAGAACATAAGACCGGTAGAAAAGAAGTAGTGTGATAGATAAGTGTTTAACCGACAGAGTGAATAGTTTCCAGGTGTTACAAAACTCATTTGTAACCAAGTGTTTATAATTGTATTAATTTTATATCTCATTTTATTTCACTAACTGGGTGCTCGGTGCAGGGGTTGGTGCTCCTTGAGTTGGTGCTCAGAATAGAATAGGGGTTGGTGCTCCTTTGGGTAGGTGCCCATAAATTGCTAGGGGTTGGTTCTCCTTGGGTTGGTGCCCTAAATATTGTAAAACTGTTATTTTACTGTGAGGTTGGATTGGAGCAGTAGATCTCAAGTAGTATTTCTCACCAAGGTTTTTCCCACATTGGGTTTTCCTCATATATCTGATGTTAAGTGATGTGCTATTGTGTGTGATTGCTTGTTATTGCTTTCATTATCCTACTGTTTGTACACATTGTTTGAAATTGTTTATAATCACTGATTCACCCCCCCTCTCGGTGATATCTTGTGTTCTACAATTGGTATCAAAGCATTAGGTTCCCTATTTGTCAAATCTTTCTCTAGCTTGGGTAGATTCTGGTTTAAGAACACAATGGCAAGGAATGAATCCTCCTCCTCCAAAGCTCCCATGTTTGATGGTACCAACTGTCGTGCTCTATGAAGTGTACCTATACCTGCAAACACAATGCACTCAATAACTCATTACAAGTAATGGTTAGTAAATTAGGACATGAATGATATGAATCAAATGATATGCAAAAATCATATGAAATTGGGACATGAAATTAGGACCCATATTGCTCCAAAATGAGGTCTATTTATAGGATTTCCAAGGCTAGGGTTAATGTGGCAAGAATCAATGGTCAAGATTGATCTGAAGATATCAATAGTTAAATTGGAGGAGTATGGAAAAGGGGGTTGGATTAAAGGGAACATTTGTCATCTCTATGGTGACAAGTGTCAAGAGACTTCTAGAAGGAATTAGATGAAAGGGAACACTTAGTGACAAGTGTCACAAAGTTCTAGAAGATGTTGGATGAAAGGGGACATGGTGGTAGGTAGAATGGGTTAGGTTTGGGAATGGTTAGGTTTAGGAGTGGTAGAAGTTAGGAGAATTTGAATTTAAAAATTCAAATAATATGAAAAAGCCTAATTAATCTCAACAACTCATTAATTTGTTTTGTTTTAATTAATTAAAGGATTAGAAGAAATGACTTTGGATGAGGGAATTAATTAATTAAAGGGGATGAAATGAACCTATTAAATAAATCCTTAGATTTATTAATAAGTAGATGAAAGGGGAAATTTAATCAAATTTCTTAGTGAATTTAATTAAATTGGGGAGGGAGATTAATTAAATAATTTCTTATTTAATTAATTATCTTCAGACCATTTTTAGGTGTATACATTTTGCCCCTCTTTGAAGCGAGGTGTGATGATGCGTTGATTCAAAGAATAATCTCATTTTGATGCTGATATTGATTTGATAGGATGCCCCAGCTCTTGATTGCTAAATTCTGGTATGATGATGCCCCCTTGGGAGATCAATTGAAATAATTGATCTTTGGAGTTTTGCAAGATTGATATCCTGATAGATTCGATTTGATTTGATTTCTGCAACTGTGGTTTGATGAAAATGCAAGTTCTTCGGTTAGCTTGATTGCTTAGATTGATAAGATTGAAAAATATTGATTGATTATATTGATAAGATCGAGATTAAGTCTGGTTTCAGGAAGGATTAATCCTGTATAAGACAACGATGATCAAAGCATCTGGTTTCAGGAAGGATACATCCTGTATAAGACATGATCAGAACATTTGGTTTCAAGAAGGATACATCCTACATAAGACATGAATCAAAATCAGATCATCTGATTTTAGGAAGGATGCATCCTGTATAAGACATGATCAGAATCGATTAGGTTTGATTGATTGATTTGATTTGATAAGGCTGATTAGATAAAGAACTAACAGTTTGTTGATATCAAGTTGCAGAAATATTTGGATATGCTAATTGTTAATTCTGTTGAGGGACATAGCATAAGATTTTCACTGGGTTGATAATATCATGAGATAGATGAGTCATCATTCTGATTGTGTATACACTTGTGATGATACTTTGATGATTCCTGTGATAGATTTAACCTTGGATAAAAGGAGCTTGTAGGATCCCATGCAAGAATGAAATGCAAGCTAAAATGCAAATGAAATGCAATGGAATGATCGGACTAGTCAATGGATTTTTTTGCGATTTTGTCATCATTGAGCTTTTGAAATGTGGGAAGTGAGTGCAAACATTGATGGTATAATTAAATCATGATGACCTGAGCACTTCTTTCCTGGATTTTGATATAGCAAGTTAGCACAAGCATCGTGGTATAATTGAACCGAGATGACCTGAGTGTTACTTGCATAAAATAGGCAGTATGAATCATTTCAATACACAAATCGGAAATGTCTTCAATGATATTCTGATGATCATGTCCTAAGACAAATTTGCACATATTAATGACTAATTTTCAGACAATAGACAAGAAAAATATCATGTTTCTTCCTTGTTCCTCTAGTCAATGACATCCTGGAGTCACTCAGAAATCATGATAGCGAAAAGCAATATAGAAAAGTTAAACAATCATGTTACAATCATTATCCAAAAGATATTATTCCACTGAAAAGTGTGTGATGTGCTTTGATTGATTTCGTGATAGCTTGATAGTTGATAGTTTGATCTCGTGTTCAATGTTGGATGTGTCTTAGTTTTCGCTTGATAAGAGTTGTGTAACTATTTGTTCTACTTGTTTGGTTAAGTGCAAAATGATCAAGAGTTTTTGCCCCCAGCTAAGTGTAGGATTTTGCCCCAAGCCTAGAAACAAATTCGCTATGATATACCCAATGATCCAAACCATGGTGAGAGGTCACCTAGGATTGTTTGCGTATGTACAAAGGTTTATGATGGTCATAGATAGCACTGATGGAAAATGAATGCAAGCGGAAAGATACATGAACTAATAGATGGAAGAGAAAGCTGACAGATAGCGCCTGTTTGCCAGGTTTTCACCATCTGTTTTTATTGCACTTTTTCTGATATTTGAATTTTTCTTTCTTTTTCTTTTTTTTTCACTTTTTAGGATTTTTCTGCTTTTTCCTTTTTTTCTTTTTTTTTCTGATTTTTCACTGTTTTTGATTTTTTCTTATTTTTCACTGTTTTTTATTTTTTCTGATTTTTCACTGTTTTTGATTTTATTATGATTTTTCAGACATAAATTTTTTTCAGATGCATGCTATTGATAGGTTCCTCGAGCTGATCTTCATCCTTTGTTGATAGTTGATATGCTTCTAACCCAAATACTGTTGTGACCACAAATGGACCTAACCAGTTTGGTTCAAATTTTTCTTTATTTTCTCGATCTGCCTGGTTGCGTGGATTTTCCTTTAGCACTAGTTCTCCCACTTGAAAGATTCGTGGTTCAACCTTATGATTATAGCTCCAACACATTCTTTGTTGATATACTTTTAGATGATCAAAGGCATTTTGTCTATGTTCATGGATTAGTTCTAACTCTTGCAGTCTGGATACTTTTTGTTCTTCATCTGGGATGAGACCTTTTAGTGATACACGTAGAGAAGGTGTCTCTACTTTGATTGGCAATATGGCTTCTGATCCATATACAAGAGAGAAAGGTGTGGCACCTATCGGTGTGCAGATACTAGTGTGGTAGGCCCATAGAGCAGGGTTTAGTTGGATATGCCAATCTTTCCCAACATCGTTCACTATCTTTTTAAGGATTTTCAGAATAGTTTTGTTAGATGCTTCTACCTACCCATTTCCCTATGGATAATATGGTGTGGAGAATCTGTGTTGGATTTTGAACTTCTCACATAGCTCTTGTACATCTTGATTCTTGAATGGTCGCCCATTATCTGTGATAATGGTCATTGGTATTCCATAGCGATAAATGATGTAATTCAAGATAAATGCAGCAATTTGTTTTCCCGTGATGTTGATGAGAGGTACAGCTTCAATCCATTTTGTGAAATATTTTGTAGCTACTAGGATAAATTTATGTCCATTAGATGAGGAAGGATTTATGTTTCCTACTAGATCAAGTCCCCATTGACAAAAGGCCAAGATGTTTCTAAAGCATGTAGTTCTTGTGCTAGTGCATGGATCAAGATCCCATGGATTTGACATTGTTTGCATGTTCTTGCTATCTTAAAAGAATCTCGTTTCATAGTCGGCCAATAGTAGCCCAAGCATATGAGTTTTTTTGAAAGGGTAAGACCACTTGAATGAGTGCCACAAATTCCATTATGGACTTCATGTAAAGCCTTCTCAGATTATTCTTGTTCGAGACATCGTAAGAGAGTACTGTCTAGACCTCGTTTAAATAGGGTATCTGCGACGAGAGTAAAATGAGAGGATTGGCGAATAAAGTTTCTCTTTTGGTTTTTTGATAAATCTGGGGGTAGGATGTTGTCTTTTAGGTATGTGTAAGTTTGGCCATAGCGGGAGGAATCATGTCCAATAAGTTGACAGATGGTTTGGGAATCAAGACAATTATAGGCGGGATGAAACAATTCTTCAACCAGGAATTCATAACGTTGTTGATTTTCCTGTGTCTGCAATAGAGAAGCAAGTGTAGCCATGGCATCTACTGCTTTGTTGTCATTTCTTGGAATCTGTTCAAAAGTTATTTCTACAAAGTACTTCTTGATATCATTCACTATCTTTTTGTAAGGCATGAGTTTGTCATCTTTTGTTTGAAGTCATCATTGATTTGATTGATGACGAGCTGAGAGTCTCCAAAGACCTGAAGTTGTTTAATATTCCATTCTACAACCATTTTGATGCCTGTAACCAAAGCTTCATACTCCGCAGTATTATTGGTGCACAGAAAGCTTAATTTGTATGCTTTCGGGATTGTAGGACCTTGTGGTGTGATGAGTAGAATGCCTGCTCCTGATCCATGTTGTGTTCCTTTATTGATGTCTGCTCTTGGACTGATATTCGGGTGATGTATTGTAAGATATGGATCGAACCCTGGAATGTCTGTATATGAATAGGTAAAATTGACTTGCCATCTTTTGAATGGTTTCAAGTATTTATGCCTTGTTGATTCTGATAGAGAGATTGTTGGATGTATATTAGTTGTGCCAATGATAACTGCCTCTGCTAGTTTGATCAAGATTGATGACTTTTCTTGATAGTATTCAGGTAAAGTGTCAAATATCCCCTCTTCAAGTGCCTCGAGGAGGTTTTCACGGTTAGAAGCGTCCTTTATTTTTACTTTTTCTTGATCTAATGTTGCCAATGAATGGTTTTCAGCATTAGACCTGATGTTGTTTTCTTTATGTTCATTTTTGTGACTAGGGGATTTGGCACCCACTTGACTCAAAGATACATTAGCGGAATCCCTAGTGAAAGTTGTTGTGGGTTTGATTTCATCAAGATATAAGTCAATAGCAGTATGTCCTTCATTTTCCCAGTCCATAGGTTCAAGATAGCTTAAGGATAAAGGATCTTCAGGTTGAATAGTTTCAAAGATATTAGGGGTCATGATAGAGATGTCAGAGCTTTCAGTATGTATTTCCATGTCTAGAACAATACTCTCATCAGAATGACCTCGTATAAGAAAATATTGATCATCCTTGGTTAAGTCCATGTCAGTCGAATGTGATTCTGATTCAAGTGGGCTAGTTCCTAACGTTTGTTTTGCATATGTGTGAACTACATCGACTACTATATATGCTTCTTCATCCCTTTCAATTTCAAGTTGCTCTAGTTTGTTTTTTCATGATATCAAATATTAGCTATTCCCTTGATCTTTCAGTTGCATTTGTTTTTCCATGTTTGACAGAATTGATGCAAATGATTGTTCCTTGGATTGTTTGCTTGAAGCTGCTACCTCTCTGTTATGTAAAATTATGATCTCTTGAGCTGATTTCAGATTATTACAACACTGCAATGGATTTGATTCTACTGATATTGTGATTTCCTTCCTACTGTAGGAAAATTTTATACATTAATGATAGGTTGATGGGACAGCTTGCATATCCTATATCCATGGTCCTCCCAATAGTATATTGTATGGTAGGTCCACATCTAGAACTTGGCATGTTGTTTCTTTTTGCAAAGGTCCTACTCTGAGGGGTAATACCACAATTCCTTTAGAGTAATGTTCTTCTTCACCATAGACTTTAATTTTTATCTTTTTCTGGGGATCAACTGCATGTTCTGAATATCCTAGAGAACAGACAAGACTCAAAGAGCAAATGTTCAAGCCAGCTCCCCCATCTATCAGGACATGTTTAATAAGCGTTCTATGAATGAGGACTTCAATTTGCAAGGAAGCACTATGGGGATGCTGCAATGAATTAATTCTTGGATATGAAGGAGATGAGATTTGAATAGGATCCTCTGAAATAGGTTTGATGGTAATCCTAGATATCGCTTGGGGAATTTTAGCTTTGGATGCATTATTTGGCAAGGATGCTATGGAAGGTTCTTGCAAGCTTTCAAGAGGTGTAGGAATAGATGCCCTTGGAGAATCAATTTTCTTATGGATGGATGGATCATTGTTAGATATGGGTGCACGATTTTGATCTTCTTTGCTAAATCCTTTAGGGATCTCTTTAAGAGGTGCATAAAAGAGCCACCTTTCTTTTGAGATGTATTTAAATCCTTGTGAGGTTTATCATAGTTGGATTTTGATTTTGAACTCTAATATATTGGCTTGTTATGTGTTCTTTTCTTTTGCTTTGGTATGCCATGTTGCTATGATCTTCAGCTATTTCCAATGTTTCAATGTTCTTATGTCTCTATGCTCTAATCAAAATGGGCATTGTGTTTGATATTGCGCTAGGATTTGATTGTCCAAAAGGTTGTTTTGGGTAAGTGACCAATAGTCAATTTAAAGGCAATAGAGTGATATGACACTAAAAGAGAATTCAAGTGTTTAAAAGTTTGCAAGTTTTTTGATCTTCGGTTTAGGAGTGCAATGGTGATGATTTGATAAGAACCAAGTCCAGTAGGAACGATATATCCTATGATGTGGGACAAGGTTATCCTGACCAAATGTTTTAGTTTCGTGATAAAGGATGATTGATCCTGATGAGAAACTATGTTTGAGTGATTAGTTTATCAAAGAGGGTGATAATGCACTTTGAGATATTTAGATTTTGAACTTGTTGGGGGTGAGCACTTTGAAAATCTTGGGGTGTTTATCTTCTAGAGTCTGATTTTGATGGATGATAACTTGACCAAGCAAACCAAGTAGACAATCTAAGCATGGATTGATAGATAACAGGTGTTTATGCTTACTGCAAATTGATCAGGCAGAAATGATAAATCTGAAACAAGCATGCAGGACACAACTTCAGACTGACAGATGTAGAGTTTCGTATGACATAAGGTTCATCTTAGGATGACATAAGATACAGAGCCATACGACAGAATAAAGTTTTTCATATAAACAACAGCAACTCGTATGACCTGGGATTATAGACCATATGACAAAACAAATGACTCGTACAACATAGGATAGCAGATAGTACGACAAATGATTTTATGCAAACAGGCTCGTATGATAGAAATCCTAACTCATACGACAGATAACCAGATAGAGATAAAAATGTTTGTTTGGTTGAATTTTTGCTAACTGAAGTTTAATGTTTTGCTTATGTCTTCCAGTTTTTTAGGTGTCTAATTTGTCAATTTAGGGATGAATACACAACAAACACATGATGTGATAAATGACTCCAAACAAGTTAAACCCTAAGGAAGTTGGCTGAGAATGAAAACCTTTGCTTGTTGGCTTAGGTACACACCCAATAGCTAATCAGAATATGACCACTGAGTCTCACGCATTGGATTCTCAACGTCATATTATCTGACTCCAAACGCTAATGGGGGCATGATATGGCAAGTGTCTTGGGAGAGTTACTATCTCTCTTGCACAAAGATTATCACCCTTTCGGAGGTGAATCGGGTAGCTTCTATTTTAACTGGCACTAGTAAGGGATCCGTTCGGCACGTTGGGGTATAAACTCAATTAAGAGGTCTCCCAGCCTTGAAAACCAAGGTTTGATATACTTGAAGGTACGGAGGAGAGCTATTCTCGAGCACTGCCATTGCTTCGATTTTCATCAAAAACACATTTATTTTATAGTGGGTTGGATTACTTGGTGTTAGCCATTCCCACTTAGGTTGTTCCCCTCTCACCGACCTTAAGGGCTAAGAGTTAATAACTCCTCGGGAGGGCAGGCCTGCTAAAGAGATGCACTAATGAAAGAAAAAGATGAGTCTAGCTTTCTGATCACCTAAGAAAGGTGAGAGCATACTCTCCTATAATCAAAGACACATAAGACATGATAGTTCATTTCTTTAAGCCCAAATTGAAGTGTGCCTAGAAAACTTTAATGAATACACAAAGTTTAGTTGGATTCATAGGCAACCTACAAAATAGATCCATTAGTAGTCATGATTGTGTTTTGAATTTGTCTTTGACAAGCGTATCTTTGACAAGCGTCCTGCAGAAAAGAGTTAGGCTATAAACATCTCATAAACCAGTCTGGGTTAGCATTAGTGAAATTCAAATTAAAATAAAAAAACCTTAACATGCACTTTATCAAAAATCACAGAACCAAAGACTCATACGACACAAATTTCCAGTTAGTACAACAGAACTTTAGATCTCGTACAGTATCCAAAATAGGCTCATATGACACAGGATCAGCCTAGTACAAGTAAAGAATTTGCAAGAAATAGACTCGTACGACACAACTTTAGACCAAGTATGAATAAAGAATTTGCAACATAGAAGCTTGTACGACACAAAATTATACCTAGTACAAGTCAGGATGAGGTGTCGTCCTAGACTGAAAAGAAGTTCGTACGATCTGAAAAGGCAACTCATATGAATATCTAAACCAGAGCCAGACAGAGATGAAGTTTGCTGAAGATTAAGAGGCCAAAAGTGATGATTTCGGTCCAATGGTGAGCGCCAAAATGTTGTGCTCTGTGAAGTGTACCTATACCTGCAAACACAATGCACTCAATAAATCATTACAAGTAATGGTTAGTAAATTAGGACATGAATGATATGAATCAAATGATATGCAAAAATCATATGAAATTGGGACATGAAATTAGGACCCATATTGCTCCAAAATGAGGTCTATTTATAGGATTTCCAAGGCTAGGGGTGATGTGGCAAGAATCAACGGTCAAGATTGATCTGAAGATATCAATGGTTAAATTGGAGGAGTATGGCAAAGGGGGTTGGATTAAAGGGAACATCTGTCATCTCTATGGTGACAAGTGTCAAGAGGCTTCTAGAAGGAAGTAGATGAAAGGGAACACTTAGTGACAAGTGTCACAAAGTTCTAGAAGATGTTGGATGAAAGGGGACATGGTGGTAGGTAGAATGGGTTAGGTTTAGGAATGGTTAGGTTTAGGAGTGGTAGAAATTAGGAGAATTTGAATTTAAAAATTCAAATAATATGAAAAAGGCTAATTAATCTCAAAAACTCATGAATTTGATTTGTTTTAATTAATTAAAAGATTAGAAGAAATGATTTTGGATGAGGGAATTAATTAATTAAATGGGATGAAATGAACCTATTAAATAAATCCTTAGATTTATTAATAAGTAGATGAAAGGGGAAATTTAATCAAATTGCTTAGTGAATTTAATTAAATTGGGGAGGGAGATTAATTAAATAATTGCTTATTTAATTAATTATCTTCAGATCATTTTTAGGTGTATACACCAACTATGCATTTTGGAGTAGAATAATGGAAACCTATCTATCCTCCCTAGGTTTTGATGTTTGGATGTCTGTGAACAATGGGTATATTGTCCCTAATAATCCTCCAATAGATCCAGATGCTAAGAAGGAGTATGAAAACAATTCCAAGGCCAAGCATGTTATTCTCAGTGGATTGTCTAATAATAAGTTTGTTAAGGTTATGCACTGCTCATCCGCCAAGGAAACTTGGGATAAGTTGAAGAGATTGTTTCAAGGAGATGTGAAGGTTAAGGAGGCTAGACTGTAAACACTAAGAGGTCAACTTGAAGGCTTGAAGATGAAAGATGAAGAGAAGATTTTTTATTATCTTCATAGAATTGATGAAATAGTGAACACTATTAGAGGACTTAAAGAAGATATAACTGATGAAGTGATTGTCAAAAAGGTACTTAGATCACTCACATCTAAGTATGACACAAATGTCTCTGCAATAGAAGAAGCCAAGGATCTGAAAACCTTTTCAATGGATGAGTTATTTGGGTCCCCAACTGCTTATGAGATGAGAACAACCGGTGAAGAAACTTCAAAGAAAGAGGTTTCTTTCAACTCCATCAAAAAGCGTAAGGAAGAAGTTACTTATGGAGAATCTAGTGAAGACTCAGACACAGTGGTAGAAATTTTTTTAAGGAAGCTTAAAAGAGGATCCGGTAAGTACAAAGGAAAATTACCTCTCAAATGTTTTAACTGTGGTAAAATAGGACACTTTGCTTCAAAATGTCCCTATAGTGAGAATACTGGAGAAGAGCAACAAAGCACCAACAAACCTTCGAGTAAGGATAAAAAGAAGAATTCTTATCAACAAGATAGAAGAAGCTACCAAAAGTAGAACAACCTGTATACTTTTTAAGATGATGCCTCAGATGAAGAAAGTGCCTCAGAAAGTGATTGTTGTGAGGGTGAAAGAAAAACCAATCTCTTTATGGAACTAGATGAACCAGTTGATGAAGATAATGAAGATGAAGACATTGAAGTTGAAGTGGACTTGGAAGGTGAGCTCATAAGTCCTCTTGAGGAGTTGAGTAAAATAAGAAGAGATCTCAAGAAGGTTAAGTGTGTTGCTACTGAAGAACAATACCATTTGAAGCAATCCCTGGATGAGTCCAAGAAAACAATCTTTGATTTGAAACTCTAGTTGGAAGAGGCCAAGAGGATATGTGAAGTTACATCCTTTGATTTGATAAAGAAAGAGAAGGAGTATCAAAATTTGGAAGAAGAAATTGTAAGGCTCAGAAAGGAGCTTGAAAAGAGAAAGGATGAGTTGAAGATGAGGAGCAAGTATGAGGGCAGCACTGAAGCCTTGGACAAAATGTTGAGTAATTAGAAGAACTCAAAAGATACCCGAGGTTTAGGTTTTGAAGAAGGACAGAGTTCAAATAGAAAAGACACATCCGACAAGGAGATACAATTTACTTCTTCAAGTGAGAGTAAAGAAAAACAAACCTTTACTGTCAACAAAGTTACCGAGAAGAAGACCCATGATGAAGCTACAAGAAATCTGCCTGTGAACCAGAATGCTCAGAAGTAGAATGCTCACTATCTATACCGGAATGAAAACCATACTGGTCGTTGGCCTTCCTGCAAGTGTAGGCCCCTATTTGTAATCACATACTTACTGTAGAAGTATTATTTGACTGTGGGTAGGCTTCCCACCATTGTTTTTCCCTTTACCGGGTTTTCCACGTACAAATCTTGGTGTCATGTGGATGGTATTTATTCTCTAATTATTATTTATTCTTAATTGGTATATCTTCTATTTTGGTATTTGGTTTATGCATTCCGGTATTGATCTTTTGGGTTTCGGTATTAAAGTTTTAATTACTTAAGGTTCTGGTAATCTGGTGACAACTGATTCACCCCCCCTCTTAGTTGTCTTTCGGTTATTTGAATTGTCTAGCAATTGGTGTTAGAGCTCTGGTCCTCTCTGTAGAAGCTTAACTACTTGAGGAAGATCCTATGGTGACTAATAGTTCAAGTTCATCTAGTTCATATGCTGCTGTCTTTCAGAGAGATATTCCTAGGCTTGATGGAACAAATTATAGAGTATGGAAGATTCAGATGGAGACTCATCTGAGATGTCTTTGTAAGGAAATTTGGGAAATCTTAGAGAATGGTGTTACACCTTTTAATCTGGCATCTAGAAATCCTCCTCCAAAAAACTTGGATAAGGAGCTTGAGAATGATTGTAGACCAAGAGAAGCCTTCCTGTGTGCACTTTCTGATCAACAAATAATATGATTAACTGACAAATCATCAACAAAGGCTATATGGGACAAGTTGGAGACTCTTAATGAAGGTTACCCTACTGTTAATATTTCTAAACTTGATGGTTACCGGGTGAAATATGAAAACTTGAAAATGGAAGAAGATGAAAGGATTACTGCATTCATGGAAAGGGTAAATGCAATTGTTATGGGAATTCAATGTTGTGGTGGAACTTTGAGTGAAGATGAAATAGTTTCTAAAGTTCTGAGAGCTTTTCCACCGACTTATAAGATGAAGGCTACTACAATTAATGAATTGAGAACAATGGCTAATACTTTTGTCAATAGAGATACCTTGGTTGAGAAATTATCTGCTTTCGAGCTTGAATAATTTGGACCTTCTGGAGTTGTGAAGTCTGAACTTTCTTTTCATGCATTTACATCAATAACCAGCAAGCAAGATTGGAAAGATTTGTATGCAAAGTAATTGGATGATATCAAGAGAGAAGATAAAGAATTTGAGCAACTTGAAGCCCTATTTTCTAGAAGAGTACCTAAAGGACCAGTAGGAAGTAAGTATGAAGGAAAAACACCTTTTAAATGTTTTGCATGTAATAAGATAGGTCATTTTGCGTCTAGATGTCTTGAAATGAATTCAATATTTGAAGAAAGAGATAGAAGATCTTTTAAGCCTAACCCTAGATATCAAAATAAGTATAAGTACAAGAAAAACAAAGATAAATCATGCTACATTGCCACTAGTACATTCGGAGCTGATTTTTGATGACCGTTTGTCGGATTTTCGATGAATTTTCGTCGGAGTGTCGACAAAATCTACCGTCAAAAACTCAGCGTCGGATTGGTCGACGATGCCATGCCTGTCGAAAATTTGACAATCCAATGGACTCTGCCGACAGTCAAAGAAGTCGTCGGTCGAAAGCTTGGTATTCATCGTAATTCTGATGATGATCATTTTTATAAAAATAATAATAATTATCATCGATATAAAAGATCCATCGAAGGAAGGAAATGTCGAAAGGACTCATCGAAGATAATAACTTCATCAACAAAAGATATCAAAGAAAGTAGAGAGGGTCTTCATCGACGAGAAAAGTTTCGAGGAAATAATACTATTGGTGCAACATAAAAAGGACCCACCGAAAGGAGCGTTTTCATCGAAAGAATAATAGCGATCAGATAAAAAGAATCTACATCGATAAAAGATATCGATGAGGATATAGGTTTCAAGGAGGTTAAACTTCATCGAAAAAAGATATCAAAGAAAGAAGAGAGGGTTTTCATCGACTGGAAAAGTTCTCGAGGAAATAATACTATCGGTGCAACATAAAAAGGACCCACTGAAAGGAGCGTTTTCATTGAAAGAATAATATCGATCAGACAAAAAGAAGCTACATCGATAAAAGATATCGATGAGGATATAGGTTTCGAGGAGGTTAAACTTCATCAACAAAAGATATCAAAGAAAGAAAAGAGGGTCTTCATCGACGGGAAAAGTTCTCGAGGAAATAATGCTATCGGTGCAACATAAAAAGGACCCACCAAAAGGAGCGTTTTCATCGAAAGAATAATATCGATCAGACAAAAGGAAGCTATATCGATAAAAGATATTGATGAGGATATAGGTTTTGAGGAGGTTAAAAGGCATGTTCTTGATATGCATGGTTTTGCCGATGTAACTTTATCGGTGAAGAACGATAAGGGAAAATAAAGAAAAGCTTCGGTGAGATAATAGACTCATTCATCGACGGGGCATAGTGATATCGATAAAAGAAGTATTTCGATGGAAAAATAAAGGAGGACAACGAAGCCCAAGGTTTCTTCGACATAAGACCCGATGGATATCAGATATGTTTCGATGAGGAGACAGCCATATTGACCGAATATAGTATTTCGATGAAGGGAAAAAATACTTGATCAAAGTAATATTCGAAATAAAAGCATTGTCGATAGAAACAAAGAGATCGATGGACTAAAGAAACAAATGATTGAAAGACATATCCTCATCGAAATGATTATTGGTTGCCGCAAAAATCATAAACAAATCCCAGGGAAGGTCACATCGCCATTAAATTCAAACGTGTGCCTGAGTGACCATTGTCCAAAGCACCATTACTAACTGATTAAATCCGCCATAAGTTGTGGATCAACCATCAAAGGGCATAGCATTAAGGAATTCATAGGCGACGAACTAAAAGAAGGAATTGGGCGAATTCATAGATAAAGCTCAGTAATTCCAAGTAAGTTGTTTGCACACAGACCTCTTTTACAAAACTCAAATGGAATCATCATCTAAAACTAATAAGACTAGAAAGGGAAAAGAACCTAATGCTACAGAAGAAAAACCTAAAAGACAGAAAAGCGAAGGGCGTTCTTTGGCCCAGGACCTAATTGACTAGTGCCCATCATCCAGTTTGAGGTCCAAGAAGATTAGAGCTGATGAGGAAGGCCTGGAGGACTGGTTTGAGGATCTTGGAGACATATGAACAGAGTTGAGAGGGTATGAATTATTCATATATGGGTACAACAAAAGAGTTTCCCCTCAACCTATCAACAATTTATGGCGATTGAACTTAGGAAGGTTAGCTGTGGCTAATGTATTCATGAATGTGGAGCTCATGAAGGCATTGGCAAACAATTATGACCCTAAAACCAGGACCATATATAACTAGATGTGTGAGCCAATTCTTGCAATCACAAAGGAGGTTATTGACACCATGTTCGAGATGGATTGGGGATTTGAAGAATTGATTGACCTCAAGAAGTTAACAAGTGAATATTTTAACCTAGAGCATATTTACAAAATGTGGAGACTCCCTATACAAAGACCTAGGAATGCGGAGTCCTTAGTGCCACTAGGTCAGGATGACAAAGCTCCCTATGATGTCAACTCTTTCCATCCATATTTCAAGTATACCTATTATTGTGTTGCCCAAGTGCTAGGGATAAAATCCCATCCTTTGATGGATATTGCAGCCATGGTCATTTGTGCCGATTTGCAGTCTAAGGACCCCCGCTTCTTTGATTTTTTGCTTATTTGGTTGAGGTTTTGAATCATGGGTTAGAAAAGTTAAAGGGGGATGTCATCAATGTTCATTTCAAGTATTATTCCCTACTTATGCATATGCTATTGTATGTGGGACAAGATGAAGGGTTATGGCCAGAAGAGTTATGTGTCAGGACATATGACAATGCTGGAATGAGAAAACCAGTGCAACTATGGGTTTCTTCATGGGACCAGAGGTATGTGAATAATCAATATTGGCATTTTGAGGAGTTCTTTGTCAAGCCATTATATAGACTGTTGGGATGCCCATGCGATCATGCCCTTGCACCAGAGGTTCAAAGATTCCTAAGACCAAAAGATTTCGCTGAAGATCCCTCAATTGAACACAATTGGGGAGATTGGTATTGTTTTTCAGACTACACACAAGTTAGGGTATATGGGTTCGAAGGGAGACCATACTTACTACCACTTACAGTCCCTAACAGAGTGGCTTGTCTGGAAATTGTGAGGCAACATGGTATAAAATTTGAAAATACTAACAACCCAAAGTTCAAAGAGTTATGGCCTGCTGCAGACAAAATTGGATTATTATGGCATGGCTATGGGGGATCCAAGGCCCAATTTCGATCCTGAAGGATACATAAGGATAGCCCGGTCATCACAAAAGCTGAAGGCTAGAGAGCATAAATCTTACCTACCGGATGACCTCATTAAGAACATTGGTAGTGAACAGGCCAGAGTGAAGCGAATAAAGTTTGAGAAAGCAATGCAGGCTTATAAATGGAAGCTTTATAGAAGTAAAATGGATGAGAACATGCTACAAAAGATTGAAGACCCTTTGGAGTTGGCCAACAAACTTGTGGAGCATGAATTGGAAATACTTGAGGGAGTCCCACCTCATGTTTTTAGGGATTACATTGATACTATTAGGAATACAGAGCCTTTGGCTCATATGTCTCCTTCTTCCACATCTGGCATCATTCCATTCACTCCTCGAGAGGATTACCCCCCTGGTTATGCAGAGGATTACCCCCTTGTTTATGTAGAGGATACACCGATAGACTTGGCAAGAGGACAATTGAATGTCCAAGAAGTGGCTGACATCATATTCCTGGAGCATGAGGATTTCATTGTTGATAGTGACTTCATTGCTTCCAAGGAGTTCACCGCATTCCTCTATCAACATAAAGGATCTCAAATTAGGAATAACATGAGAAATAGTGAAGAAGAGCAGCAGCTTCAAAAGTTACAAGAGGAGATGGATCTTGTGATGAGAGAAATGACACCTGAGAAGGGAAGACAATTGCTTAAGGAAGCTGGTGTGCTATTATACTTTGGATGGGACATGAACTTTGCCTTGATGTTTGATGGATTCCTCAAGAAACAGGACCCAAGTAGGCAAATGATGCCAAAAGAGATTGATAAACTCTTTAGAGGATCAAGATATGATCCAGATCAAAAGGCTCTTCTACAGTGGGCTATCTATCCCAAAGATAAAAGACCTATATTGGTTGATACAAAAGAAGCTTTTGGACATTTGATGGTGCAGCAGGTTGGAAAGACTGACCCTAGAACAACTGCCAAACTAAATTTGGATGTCGCTAAACTGAACCAAGATCAGATAGAGTTTTTGGTCTGAGAAAATTGTACATACAAAAGCCTATATGAGAAAACCGATGAAGAAAAACAGAGGCTGCAAGAAATATTGCTTCAGATTGATACAGGTACCAGTCAAACAGGGATGACATATGGTGTTGACAGAGATGCCATGGATGCCTTGACAGACGCTATGTATTGGAGGAACAGAGTCGAAAAGACATCTTGGCAACTAAAAAAGGAACAACAAAAGATGGATAAGTTAGTTCTCGAGGTCGTTGACCATAGATTCAAAAGTATGATGCAGGTTGCAGAAATCTATTGGAAGACATACACTGGAACAGTCAAAGCTATGAAAGAGCATGAAAGGCTCAGGTCTCGGTTGGAAGGCTTGATGAATGACAACAATCTGATGAATCCAGGTGAGAAAATTGAAGCCGAGGCTCACTTGAAGTCCCATGATGAATTGGCAAATCAATTAAGGAAAGAGCATCAGAGGCTGGATGATGGGAATACCCCTAGGGTGCCCTCTTTTTACAGTAATGGTGAGTTAGTATCATTGGAATAGTGGAAACAAGAGTTCAGTGATGAGAAGAATCGAGCAGTAGCAGAGTTGGATCGGGACAAAGATTTGTCACTTTGTGTTAACAATATTCTATCCAATCATTTCTAGATAGAAAGTGACATGAGGACACTAAACAATGTTGTTCTAATGTATAAAGATGATAAGTACATTGAACACATAGGAATGCTTAACTTGTTTATCTTCCAGTTTGTTAACAAAAGTGCTAATTAATAGTTATCTGCTGAAAAGCCACGATGCTTGGTGACAATGTATACCCTCATATAAATGAGGGAATTTTTGTAACAATAAGGATCATTAGAGAAGAAGTAGAATATAGCCACAGGCTTACTATTGTACCATTTTGCGAACATACATAATATAATCAGTCATCTTTCCTTTGTGTATATGTTGTAGATTACTGCATCTTTCTGTAGGCAGTTGCTTGTGATATTATCTAAAGGAGATAAGGTTACTTATGTTCTTCCAGTAAAACTCTGTGTTTCATATTGTGGATTTGAATAAAAGATTTACTTGTGAATATAGTTTTGTATATAGTCCGCATGCATATTATCTCAACCATGGTGCGCCTGCATATGTATATAGTTTTGTTTATAGGTGGAAAGCCTGAGGTTCAATGTTGAACTTGGTTGCTCTGATACCATATGCAATATTCCATTAATTCTATACTTAAAGAAAATAAATTGTGATCTATATTAAGATAAAAAATTGAGCATTTCAAAATAAAACATAACTACTTCAGTTGAAGGAGAAAACTAACTAAATGTTCTTCAACATAATAAGAATCTAACTAATTTATCTAAAAGTAAGGTAATCTTTTAATGATAAAAAATATTGAAAAAATATTATTAAGCTAATCAATATGAGAAAGGAATTCAAATGGCAAGTTTCATTTTTGAGGGAAGAGATAAAGGTTCAAAGGTTACTGTTATCACTGTTTGAAAAATGGGTAGTCTTTTCCATAATTGGCTAAGTCTATGAAATTCTTGGGTCTGGTATGGCCTTGTGACTTCTATTGCTTTGGGTCCTAAAGAGGGTTTAGGGTTTAGGTTTAATCACTTTCAAAATGTCTGAGAAAAAACCCTTATAATTCTATTTCCGTGTTACTTTATTCACTTAAGTAATGGGTCCTTTTGTCATGCAAAGTGTTCCCCCCGTTGTTTTTTACCTAGGCAGTCCTTTTAAATGTTTTAATTTTTAGTCACCTTTAAATTTCCTTTTCTAATGACCATCGGGCCTTGTAATTGTTGTGCAACTCTCAGCCAATCGGATGGCCCGCGTGGATTCGCGAACTCAACATGCCTGAAATTTACCTATCGCGTAGTAGCGAAAAGGTTTGGCGGGACCCAGCGATAAGGACTTCTTGCTTAGCTAAAAGCATTCTATCGAAGTATCTAATATTCAAATAGTATCGATGAGACCCAGCGATGTCTCATCGATATAAAAGGGGCATCGAAGAAAGCAAATGCCGATGAACTTCAGAAAGGACTCATCAAAGACAGTATCTCCATCGATAAAAGATATCGAGGAAAGTGGAGATGGTTTTCATTGACAAGAAAAGGTCTTCGAGGATATAACACTATCAGTTCAAAAAGACTCACTGAAAGGGATGGTCCCACCAACAAAAGGTATCAAAGAAAGCAGAGGTGGCCCCCATTGATGAGAAAAGGCGTTCGCAGAAACAATATCATCAATGCAAGATAAAGAAGATTCACCGAAAGAAGCATTCTCATCGAAAAAGTGATCAATAAAACAAAAGAAAACTACATCGATGAATGATATCGATAAGGATATGAGTTTTGATGGGAGGACAAAAGAAGTCACCGAAGTCCAAAGTCTCTTCGACATGAAACCCGACGGACAGCAAAAAGATTTTGATGAGAATGAGTTTCGAGGAGACTAAAAGGCATGTCTCTGATACACATGGTTTCATCGATAGAAACCATCTCTCTTTCTTTCATCTGATCGGATGGACAGCGTGGTTTCGTGAGATCAAGCTGAACATGTTTTAACCTTCACGAAGTGATGAAAGGGTTTGGTGGGTCCCAGAGATAAGTGGTCTTCTTTGGTTAAAGAATGTTCGGGTTGGAAAAAGATCAATGGCTTCTCATTGTTTTGTGGCTGGGAGATGCACGAGCTATACCTTCAGTGAAATAGCGAAAAGGTGGAGGGTCCCGCTAAGTGGTAGTAAATATGGTAACCCCAGTTGGCGATGACATGGCGGTGACAAGGCACTCAGTTGGTGGTATGCAGTGGGTCCGAGCAAGGTTGTCATAAAAAGAGTAAACAATGAGCAAGTTCTTGAGATCTAACGGCTCACGTGAATTCGCAAAGATAAGATGCTAGCAAGTTAGTCATTGCGAAGTAGCAAAAAGGTCAATGGGCCCAAGGGACAGGCATGGCATGAAGTTAAAATCAGATCAGGTCTATTTTGATCTAACGATTCTCGTGGTTTCGTGGCTGCAAGCCAAACGAAGAATAATGTTCACAAAGTCATGAAAGACAGGTGGAAATCACATGGAGGAGTGATGTGGCAAACAGCTACCACTTTTTGTAGAGCTTGATAGTAATGTGTCTAGTGACACGTGGTTTAAAAAAGTGGTTGAGGGCCCGCCTAGGTATAACCGACAGTTATGTGGGAATAGTAAAAGGGAACACATGGCGGATTAAGGGTGGAACCAAAAGGAGTTTCCAGGGCTAATGGTCGACTGCCATGTGGCATTTATTAACTGGATAACAAGTGGGGTAAGTAATTCTCGGATAAAGGGCCCACTTAAAAGGCATTCATCTCAAGATTGATCCAATGCTTCTCATTGTTTCATGACCCGAAGATGCCCGCAGTTTAACCTCAGCGAAATGGCGAAAACCGTTAGCCATCAAGATGAGGCACGGTTAGTTAAAAGGATTGACGGTCCCAGTTGGAGTTAAAGGCCAGGTGATTTGAGTTTGATCTAACACTTGGCGCGGCCTCGCGAAGGAAAAGTGCACGACTGTTAAACTCCACGAAGTGGCGAAAAGGAGGTAGGGCCCGACACTAAAGCAAAGAGATTAAATGGAGATAAAGACAATGTAAATTCTTGAGATCCAACGGCCAGCGTTGTTTCATGAAAGAAAAGAGCACGGGTTTTATGTTCTGCGAAGTAGCGAAAGAGCGAAATAGAGGAAAGACTTAGAGAAATTATGACCCGTTGGAGCCAGTTTTGAATTCGATTTGGCGAATTTAATTCTGAAAAGAAAGCTGAAGCATGCAGAGTTAATTTCTAAAAACTTAAATGCCAACTTTCCCTTTTCAGTCTGCATCAACTTGATTGCTAAGTATTGTTTCATCGAAGTTTGTTGCAGAGCGAATTGTTGCAGAGTGATTTTCTTCAGGCGAATAATTAGGTTTCTTGTGCTTTTCTTGATAACTCTTGGTTTGTTCTCAAATACTACTGTGTGAATTACTTCATTAGAGGTCTGTGCTAGCTTCTAATGGTATAATTATTTGACCAGAATGGTACCCAGAAGAGAATTTATAGGGAAAGTGAATTACCAGGACCGAAATATCTGTGATGATTTTTTAGAGAAATTAACCATGTCCACCAATGTTGGGGCTAAGGACAAAGAGCTAGTAACTAAGAACCCTCGTCTAAAAATTGGAGATGGCCTTTATGATAAGGGTAATTGGTTGAGGGACCCTGAAATAGGATTGTCAGGCTTAGGACTCTTCAAAGTCAGTTTTGGGCAGAGGAATTCCCCAGCTCCTTTGAATGGCATATGGGAGCAGGATGTAGGAAAGCTTGTGGTCCCAGGTGTTTTTATGGATGTAGATCTGTTAGCCCTGATTGCATAGAATTATGACTTTGTGGCAAGATGCATCAGGAACATAAAGGGATCAGTCTTGATTGAGATAAATGAAGATGAATTCAGGAAAGTGTTTAAACTCAGTGAGTCCTCCAATTTACTAGAACCTATTGACATTGAGATATTAGCCCAGGTTTACAACACACAAAGGGATCGTCTTAGAAGTGGCCCATTGAAAGAATTATTTGTAAAGATAGGAACCATTCTCTCTCAACCTATTCACTCTGAGAGCTAAGGGTATGTGTGTATGGTGAAAATGGATAACAATAATAACAATATTGAAAGGCTAAATGAATTCAACCACAAAACCCTAGCCTAACAATCAACAAAGATCCACCATAACATATGAAGATTACCTAAGACAATGCAAATAAAACAAAATCACAAAGATTATACCATCACATGTCCAATAGGGTTTTGATCTCCATTCTTCCTATCTCCATTGATCTTGCTTGATATATTTGCTCTCAGATTTTATGTGCACAAGAGCTCAACAAAGAACGGAATGTGGTTGCAAGTAGGATCGTAGTGTAGTCAAGTCCTTAAGATGATTCATTAGGATGATTGATTAGGGTTTGATAATGAAGAAGGCATCTCCTTAAATAGAAGACACAATATGAAATGGAGGGATAAGATTGAGAGGTGTAAAAGGAGGTCGGCTATGATTAGAGGGTGGGTAGAAGAAATAATAAAATAATGAAAGGGGTAGGTAGTGTATGAATTAAGAGATGAATGACATGTGTCATAGGTAGAAAAGGCTAATGAATTAATTAAATAAATAAAGATTTATTTAATTAATAGAAGAAGTGGGATCAATTAAATAAATAAGATATTTATTTAATTTAGGAAAATGATAATTTAAATAAATAAATGTATTTATTTAAATGAGAAATAAGGCTAGAAGAGGATAAATGAATTAATTAAATAAATAAAGATTTATTTAATTAATAGAAGAATTAAGCTTAGATAATTAAATAAATAAAATATTTATTTAATTAGACATGACAATTTTGGGTGTCTACAGTATGTATTGGGCATTATGCCAGATTTTTGGAGAGGATGCTGAAAAGAATATGCCAACCCATTATATGTTAATGATTGCACAAATTCTAAACCCCTCCCTAGCAATAATATTTGATTATGCCTCATACCTTGCTGATGCAATTCATAAAGGGCTAGTAGGAATAAAAAATGGTAAGGTGGATAGGCCATTTGGATGGTACTCCATGTTAATGCATATGTTTCTGTTCAAAGGGGCTGATTATTTTGGAAAGTAGATGGACCTGATTAAGGTCAAGGATAAAGAGGAGATGCCAATGCAATTGTGGAGTACTATTCTATCTTGGGATAGAGAAGATGCAAGTTATTTAAAGTTTGATAGATGCTTTACATCTAAAATTAGGATTCTTCTATGCAGAGAAAACCCTAGAATTCCTAAGGCTCTTTTGGAGTTTCTCAGACCAAAGGAGTTTGTAGAGGATATCAAGATTGTTCACAATTGGGGAGACATATATTTGTACCCTGTGTCTACTATTTTTAGAGTGTTTGGATTTAGAGGCACCCCCTTTTTACTACCCTATCAGGTCCCATTGAAGAAAGGGATTGCAAAAGTCCTGAGACAAATTGGGGGAGTACAAGAAGCAGAGCTAACCAATAGAGGTAAACGGACTATTTTCCCAACTATTACCATGGCTCACCATTTTGTGATCACTAAGGGTGGATGGATATTTTTTGAAGAATTCTTTAACCTATATAGGTTGTGTACTGCAGTGTCAAGATGTGCAGACCCTGAGGATTTTTTCAATGGCATGTTCAGAAAAAGAGCAGTGTGCAGAGGTAGGCCACATCAATTTTAGTTCCCAGAAGATCTGATTAGAAATGAATTCAGCTTAGATGAGCAAGAACTGAGGAAGGAGAAGTGGGTGGCATATAAGAAAGCCCTTGATTTTATCCATCAATTTGACACTAGCTATGACCCCCTTTCTAGCTTCAATCCATTTGAGGAGAAAATAAAATTCCTAATTCTTTATTTTGAAGATCTCATGCAGACCTTAAAAGAAAAGAGGGAGGCCATAATGCAAAATGAGCCTGATAAGGCTAAGATGGTATTGGCTAAGCCTGCCTTTGCTAGAGATATCCCACATGGTGACTATGTAATGCACAAAAGGTTAAAGTACACTGTGATAATGCCAGTGACAGGTGAGCCTTCCACTTCAAAAGGGAAGAGGAAAATTGAAGATGTCATTGACATCCAAGATTCCCCTAAGAAGCAGAGAGTGGGAAAGGAAATTGAAACTGATGAGCCTCAATATTCTCCATCTCAATCTCCTATCAACATTGGAGATGAACAAGTTGTGGCTGAACAATTATTGCAGTTAGGGAGTCTCGGTGAGATTGCCTATACCTATGAGGAGACCCAAGAGGGGATGCTCGAAGAGCCACCTAATGCTAAAATAGATTTGACTGATGGTGAGTTAAAGGGCCAAGAAATGGACCTTACTATTAAGCAAGCTAGTGAAGAATTCCTAGCTGACAGTAATTTTGTCACATCAGAAGCTTTAATACAGTTTCTATGGAAGCAAAATATTGATCAATTCAAGACTAGATGTGAATGGAGGAAAAGTGAACAACCGCTTAAAAATACAACCTAGGTAGAAGAAGAGGTTGAGCAAGAAATGATGGAGGAGTTCAAAGCAATCACCCCTAAGAAAGGAAGAGAAATGGTACCAAAGGCTGGTGTGTTGATTCTCCCTGAATGGGATATAGCTGATGCCTTAGTGCTTGATGCAGTGAGGAAAGAAACAAAGCCTATGGAAGGAGTGACATTCAGCAAAGATAATGCTACTCTTGTCATGTGGTCTTTAAAGAAGGATGAAAACAAAAGAAGGAAGGATGCATCAGATTCTAGCCTCTTAGGAGGCAAGTTAGTTAAAAGAGTCCAAGACACAGGGGTAGTGGAAGCTGCAAGCACAGTCTTAGAGACTGCAAAATTCAGTGTTGCGGTGGCAGAGAAAGAGACACAAGAAAAGGCTAATCTCCAATTGAAGTTGGAGACTATTTTAAAAGCTTACAATGATGCTAAAGAAGGAATATCCAACGGAGACAGCATAATTGCTAGACTCCAGAGTCAACTGGCAGGTCAATATCATCCCGGTGAATCTTCTGCACTCATGATAGCCTCCTCTCCAGCAAGACCCCCTCCTACTAGTCCCATCATTGAATACCCCCCTTCTCTTATGCCTTCTAGTTCCCAATTACCTGAAAATGTCCAACATGAGTTGGAAAAATTGAAACAAGCTCAAACATTGTATGCAAACAAATATGAGGAGAAGGTGAAAGCCACCATCTTGAAGTTTGCTGACTCAGTCAAAACCTCCAATGTATACATAAATATGAAGAGGATTCTTGAGATTTTGATCAAATTGAGAGAAGAAGAAGCCACTTTGGAACCAATCCTGAATAAGTGGGTGCCTAGAGGTAAAGAGTTAGAGCTCATGTGCTCTTCCCATGCAGATGCAGAAGAGAATGACAATCTAAGGTCCACATGTGAGTTTATAAAAGAGATGAATATTCTTTCAGTGGAAGGAGCAGGTATAAAAAGAAAAGCCCAACTTTATAGGAAAGAATATTCAAATCATAAATCTGAAATGTTTCCAGGAGGTTTCATTGGTCCTGTCCAGCTAAAGGAAGAGAAGACTTGGTTAAAGGAGGTGGACCACAATTTGTCCCTAAGGATCAATCAGATTATTAGTACTGATGACACATCCTTATTTGTCCAAAAAATTGAGGAAATTGAAAAAGTGAAATCTCATTATGGTTTCATAGAAACAGAGATTGGGCATGTACAAGTCACTTGGAAGCGGCTAGAAGATATGAAACAGAAGATTGCTAGTTTTACTTGGCCTAGTGATGATGTGTATCAAGAGTGGAAAGATAAGTATATGGGACAGAAAGAAGATGCTTGGGAGCAGTTACAGGAGGTTGCAACAGAACAACAAGCAGAGGAAGCCACAGATGCTGAAAAGGACTTATAACCGCTTCTTGAAAATGACCGGTTGTTTGTAACAAACTTTCTTTTGAAGGGTCTAAAGATTGTATGCATCCATACTATTATAAATGGATACCAGGACTCCTAAAAAAATGATCGCAAGTAATTGTAAGAAAACACTGAAGAAATTTATCTTAGCTTTTTTCTAGTCTTATGGAGAATACTCTGAGTTTTGTAATATTTTCTTAAAATTAATATCAATATACAGACTAGAAATAGTGTATATACATAAATGTGCATAGCAGTCATAGGGCAACTCATGTCAAATGTGCAACTTAATACAATAAATAATCTCAGTTTGTAGCCCTATAGCATCATAATGCAGTCCTTGACCAAGTATGCATACAAGAAACATCTAGTTCTATTAAGGCACAAGCATCAAAGTCAGAGGTTATGACAACTAGTGAAAAACATCAAGAACAAAAAGTTTAGTCTCAAGAATTAGGAGTTTTAATAAAAAAACTTACAAGGATGAGGCATATTCATAACTTTTGCAGTCCCACCTTGGATATCAACACTAGAAGCAACTCATATTGTTCATGTACAGACAAGACAATATGTGAGTTCATTATACCCAGTAACTTGTGGTGTTGTTGTTCGTGTTGGCTCTGTTGGACCCTGCAATTAAGATTCAATATACATTATTCAATAAGATTAACTGTGCAACATAATGAAATATTGAAAAGTGTGTTACGTTATTGAGCTTCGATTGGTTTCAAGAATAGTTTAATATTCTCTACTTAACAGGGCCAACCACGTGAAGGTGGAAGCTCATTTGGCCCCTCCCCCCCCTAACATCACTCTAAATTCCCCGTTAACATCTTATAACATTCATTCATTAATTCTTTCTACCATTAATAAAATATAGCATTCATTCATTAATATCACATAACGTTCATTAACACATAACATTGATTAGCATTAATTAACACGCAACATTCATCAATATTAATTAACACATATCATCCATAACCATTAATTAGCACATAATTACATTCACTAACACATAAAAATTAGTCATTATCAAATAAGTTAGATTACAATAATTTCTTTCTTTGTTTTTTCTTTGAAGCTATGAAAAGACTAAGTGGAACATCGGTGTCTTCATCATTTCCCCCCTCTACAGATGTTCTGCCAACTGCTCGTGATCTCAATGTATTCCTAGTCCTATATTGAGGACGAGGACACTGAAGCAAAGGGGGGTCCTCTGCAATAACAAAGAAATGGGTTAAATTCAAAAAAAAAAAAATATTATTGTTACAAGTATTTCATTAATTTAGAGAACATAATTGTTGTTCTCTTTACCTGATGGGGCCACATCATTTTGTGTAGCCTCAACCTCAACATGTTGAACACCACGGTCCTCTCTACCTGAGTGGGGAACATCACGTTCTTGAGGTTGTGTACCCAGATCATGCTCCACTTGCTCACCATCGACTACATGCTCTAAAATATTAACAAGAAAGGTTACATTAATTACTACTCTAATTACAAATTAAGATGTTTAATTGTATTAATAGCTAAATAAATAAATTTGAATAGTAAATGAATACCTCCACTACTGGGATGCACATCCAAACCTTCATGTGCAGGTGGTGTTTCACAATTAGCAGGTTGCATTCCAATGACATGCACATTGTTATCATTTCTTGCTTATTTAAAACAAATATAGTCACTTTATGTTGGAACTCAACATCAATTAGATTATTGGTAAAGTATTCAATTTGAAACAACTTCCATTTAGCATATTTACCTGTGTGACGGATGCACTCGAATGTTGTGTATGCCCACTCAATTCTTGTAGCTGATCAACCACGGCTGAATAGCCTTGCTGGTAGGTAATTCTCTTGTCATCTTCTGTGGGCACTCTATTGAATTCATAGCCCTGCATTTTTGCTTGGAATCATGAATTTTGCTTGCATTGTTTGATATAAAAAAATGTTTGCAATTTATTAATATTTTGAGACAATATGGGAGTTTACATGAGATACTTACAATTCATGCAGCAAGTTTCATGTAACCACCAGAGCCGAGTTTGTGTTGCCCGTGCTTTTCTTGCCTTGCCTTGGTTGCCTTTGACGTGTCACTCAGTCTATAAAAAGTTTGAAATATGTTAGATTATATAAATATAAAGAGTAATTAATTAGTACATAATTACATTCTTAATAGTATCTCATACCTTCTTCTGGTGTCTACTGGTGTATTTGCTTTTTTCCTTTCAATTCTCTCCTTGGCATCCAAAATCAGGTCCTTCCACTCCCTCTCTAGAATCATGGGGGGACGCTCATACTTTAGGTTCCTCTCCAAATGGGTCCTATATTGGTCCCTCACATACTTTAGATATGTGCCAGCTTTTTCAAGGAGCTTGGTTTTGTCAAAGGTGTCATTTCCAAACCACTCAATCATTTGGTTTGTCAATTCATCTTTTAACCTTTTTTCTTGGTCATTCCACCTTTTAAAGCAAAAACAAACCTGTTAGATTCAGAAATGAACTGAAGCTACATTTATTAAACTTTAAGAAATGGATCAAAGGAAAAGTATTCTAGCAATGATATGAAATCAAAAGTGGATAAGGGTTAGTTCACATATGATGTACCACCTTTTATGTATGGTGGGCCCAAATATCTGCAATGCAATGTCACTAAGATGTTTATAGAAAATATCATTGCCTGCAAAAAATTCATGGGATCAATATTAGTCCAAAATGAGTGATCATAAAGTAAATTACAATTAGAGTATATATAATAATAATTTTAAAGTACCTAGAACCTTTTGTATCTTTAAGGGAAGCATTTCTTCGTCACTCACCACAAATGTGGCCTGCAATGTTCCCATACTAGCAATACAAGAAGATCTAGGAAACGATGCTATGTTATCAGTAGTAGTCGCTTGTGGAACATCCTCATGTGCATCTCCTCCTGCAAAAAATGAATCCACTATGAAATGGCATTAGAATTCAAGAAAGAACGCTTGAAGGGAAATAAACACATGATAGAAGATAGAGAAAAAGAGGGATCTACCAACAGTGGGCGGGCCAATATGACATGCACTAGAGGATGTCTACATACTACGTGTTTCTGACATTGCAGTCGGTAATACAGGTGAGGGTGACCTCTGATGAGGCGGCGTCGACATTTGCACAGTAACATTGACAACACGTAAAGAATAATACATTAAATATATCAAACATTAAATATATGAAAAGTGCAAGAATTGTAAACAAGGATGAACCTTTATTTTGAAAATTGACAGTATCAAGTATGATGTGTTCTGGGTACTCAGAGTGATAAGCCAAGCAAGTGATAATACAAGAAAATCGTCATCACCTGATCCTGCAACACCCTGATCGTAGGAACGACTTTCATGAGGGTGGATAAATTGTTGTAAAAACAATACGTACATATTTTAGTTAATGACATAAAAAGAGAATAAAATATAAACCATTATTGAACTTTTGTTATAATTAAAGCTTTCATTACTGCTTACTTGCAATTTTTTTGTTGTCTTATACAATAATTCCACCCTCTGCCGTATCTCATCAGTGGTAGGATGCACGGTTGCCAAAGCAACAATCTCTTTTCTAATTTTTATAAGAGGCATTTTAAAGAATTTCACAAGGTCTGTGGGATCTTCAGGGTCATCATTTCTTAACCCTAATGATTCCACATCCATAGAAAGGTGCTCAGGTACTGCAACTCCCTTTCCCTTTCCCCGAACATCCGTCTATGTCAAGAATATCATTAACAATTACAAAATTAGTATAAATCCCTAAAAAAAAGAACATAATAATGTAACAGTTTGCTTCTACCTAATTTGTACAATTACAATGAAGTTTACCTGCTCGGTAGAAGTGTCGCAAGGTACATCTTTGTCTATGATATGTGATGGATCCATGTCGGCCTGTGACAAAGAAAAAATATAAAAAACGCTAGCACAATTACATCATACACAACATGAACAACATGAACTTTGTAGACAAAAAGAGTATTAAATAATAAAAAGATGTTGTCATCAAAATCATTGTAAATTTTGTAATTCCTTACCTTTACTTTATGTAGACTATGCAGGATCCTCAACTAAATGGTCACATAAATAGTCACATAGCTAATAAACAATCCAATTTCCATAAATAAACACAGTTTAAAAATTGTCACATAAATAGCCACACCCCTATCTCCATCTCCATATTAAAAGGTGCATCATGAATTAATTATTTAATGGCATTAGAATTCAAAACAGAATGAATTAATTATGTAAAAAAAATTCTATCAAGAAGTCAATATTCAATAGATAATATACTAATCACGTTCCTCATACATTTCATTCATCATCATCATGAACATCAAGGCCATCATCGACATCATCATCATCATCATCATCATCATCATCATCATCATCATCATCATCATCATCATCATCATCATCATTGTCATCATCATCATCATCAACGTCTTCGCCATCATCATCACCATCATCACCATCACCGTCATCATCATCATCATCATCATCATCATCATCATCATCATCATCATCATCATCATCATCATCTTCTTCTTCTTCTTCTTCTTCTTCTTCTTCTTCTTCTTCTTCTTCTTCTTCATCGTTATTGTGAAACTGTCGATCGTGATCATCATCCACTTCATCTTCTACTTCTTTGGTATCTTCTTCTTCGGTATCTTCTTCTTCCATCACATTATACTTTATCAGCCTTCCTCTTGGATCATGTCTAACAACAAATGACCAACCCGGTTTATGTGGAACCTCTGAGTAAAATACTTGCTCACATTGGCTTGAAAGAACATAGGGCTCATCCCCAACTGGTTCAAATGACCTTGTATTTAGCATTATAAAACCATTATCATGTTCAATAACAGTTCTATCAGGATCATTTTTATTCAATCGTAGCCTATACCATTTGATGATGAACAAAACTAATTTGAAGGAATTAAAGTCACACTCAAGTATATCATCCAAAATGCCATAGTATCGATTTTGAGACTGTTGAGGATGAATGTCATTTCTCGATGAAATATTTGTCACCTCAAAGACTGCAATGACACCAGAATCACAAGTTTTCTTCGTGTCATCCAACTTTTTTATGCGAAATTTATGACCATTGCAGCACGTAGCGTTGTGGTGTTTGACCTGTGATATGTCAAACATATAAAATTTGTTGCATTGTGAGTTGATAAACATATGGTTGATTAATAAATTTATACGTACCTGTTGATCTCTTAAACCATATGCTAAATCAATTTCGCTTTGCGTAACATTGGAATCTCCATTATGATGTGCTTCTTTAACCAATGAAGCCACACCTTCCCATGTTAACATGCGTCCAGAATGTTGACAACGTTCAATCCATACCGTCATCCAATCAAGATTGTTTGCAATATACAAATGTAGTGCATCCCACTCTCGACCAACTGTACAAAAAATAAATAGACGTCTTACAATCGATTTATTTTGAAGATTAAGAATTAATTAACTACAATAACATCTTATAATTACCTCTCACTTTCCTCAATCTACCTTTCCCCGTCAAGTACTCCACTTCAAATTTGTTAATGGTGTTGGGATCCCAAATGTGATCCACGTGGATCTTTGCTGCAAACTTAGGAAGATATTCAGAAATGTACACCATAGTCTGGTATACCATATATCCCTCCACCATAGAACCCTCAGGATGTGCTCTTTGTTGAACCAAAGCCTTCAAAAATTTCAAGTGCCTCTCAACCATCCACATTGACCTAGTGTGTACAGGTCCACACAATTCAATCTCCTCAACTTGGTGTATGAGGTAGTGTTCTTGTGCATTGAAAAAAGATGGAGGTAGACACTTTTGCATTTCACACATTAAATGAGGAATTTTTCTCTTCCAATATTTTATATCATCTTTATGGATTTCTTTACATGACAACCACCTACAAGGTATTCAAGACGCAAAAAAATATATTACATAAGAAGCAAAACAAATCGCAAATATAATATCTATACAATGAACTAAACAAATATCACTACTTACCTCATGTATTTTCCAAGATCATATATGACTTGATTGACATTATTGTCGAAGTCGTCTGGGAGAGATAGAGGTAGAACGTACTGCAACAATTATAAAATTATCTTTTCATTTTTTTGTAACATAATGAAAAGTACACGTACGCTCAGTACTTAAATACATACTAAAAACACAACAACATGAATTACCTTAATGAAGGTATGCCAATCATGCATTTTCATCCCTAGCCCAAATTCACTTTCTTTGATATGAGATTGTTTATGTTCGCAACAAATCCTATGGGAAATCGAATTTTTCATATGACTTCTTTTATAGCATTGCTTTGCTGGTCCGTTAATAACCAAGGAAGCTCACTTATATTAATCTGGTCTCCATGGCTATTTGATTGAATGACATTTATCATTGCATGATTGGAATCCTGAATGTCACTACATATTTTGACAATTTCTTCTTTGTCATGCCTTCCATCCAATATTTTCCATAATGTCTCTGTTATATTCTTTCCAATATACATACTATCAAACAAATGAACAATTTGTAATTGCTTGTAGTAGGGCAACCTACTAAATTGTCGGGGATAACTTTTTATTCCCTTAGGAAGGTGATCATTTATGCCTTCACGACCTTCATGATCATCAATCACATCATCAGTAAACAAAACAAAATAGAAAAGATGTTTTATGACAAACCAATAGATGGAATGGCATTACTTTGATGATTAATTCTATTATATTCCAACTTCCACAGGTGAGGTGTCATTCTTTGTGGCTTTGATGTATTCTCTTCTTTCCCATTGAAAAGATGTTTTTTAGTATTTCGATACTTATGATTTTTGTGGAGAAAGTGCCTATACACATCAAACGCCTGCTTTCCTAAACTTTTTGAATGACGAGATTTCATCTTTGGACCACAAACAGGACATGCAAATTTTCCCTTTGTTTGAAGACCTATAAGATAATGTATAATTGGATTAAATATGATAATTTTTTGAATTATAATGTTCATGCACAACTTAAACACTATAACATACCACAAAAATGTGTTAGCCCCGAGGCATCGTGTATTGTCCATAGAAGCATCGCATGGAATTGAAATTGTCTTTGTCATATTGGTCTAGAGACGTCATACATAGTGACACCATTCCATAACTCCAGCAACTCATCGATAAGAGGCTCGATATATACATTCATATCTTTAACTTGGTACTTACCTAATTGAATGAATAAAAACATTACATAATTATTATGACCATTTTATTGCAATATTTATAATTAAATTTAGACGACTATATTTAAATGATAAAATACCTAGAACAATCATTGCCAACATTATGTGCTCCCTCTTTATTGACATCCATGGAGGAATGTTATTGTTGATAACAAAAACAGGCCACACTGAGTAAACATATCTCATCTCTCCAAATGGATTGACACTGTCCGCTGCCAATGAAAGCCTAATATTACAAGGTTCTTCTTTAAAGTGTGGCCACTTTTCCTCTATGTCCATAAATGTTGAACCATCCGCAGGAATTCAAATAATGTCATCTCGACTTCTATTGCATGCATGGTAATTCATAAATTGTGCCAAGATAGTGCACTTGAATAATCGTTTCATACGTGGAATAATGGGAATATAGCGAAGAACCTTGCGATGAACCCTTTTTGTTATTTGATTTGTTCGATATCTACTGATATGACATTTAGGGCATTTAGTTCAAAATTCATGTTGTTTGTGATATATAATATGATCATTGGGACAAGCATCTATTGCTTGATACTCCATTCCAATATCTTTCATAACGGCAAATAATTCTCGGTATGAGCGAGGTAGAATATTTGATGGTGGTAACAAAAACTCACCTATCAATCTACAGCAACAAAATATAATTTGTTATAATAAAGAATATTAATGGTACAACATGATTCACAGTTTATTATGACATATATGACATGCCTTAACATACGTGACATTGTTATGTTGGATAAACCATTCATAACCTTCAAGTTCACCAACAACAATACAACGGAGAGAAGAGTTGCTTGCGAGCCTTCATAAAGGGCCTCAGATGCCTTCTCAAGTAGAGGGACATCATGAACAACATCAAGGTCATCTTCATCATCATGATCAGCTGTGCGAGTACTAAATGAGTCATGGATCAATGTATTTGTGCCATCATCTTCAATTGTGTTTTCTGGCTCATGATCGTCATCTTCCATGGGATCATTATCTTTAGCTTTGATATTCACACCTCCATGTTCGTCCACTTCGAAAACCATATTCTCAGGGTTGTGTTGATCCATACCATGTGCTCCGGGGTGCTCGACCTATATAAAATTGATATACATAAATAAACCGTGATCATGATCTCATCATCATGTGATTTATTATGTATATAAATTGTCAAAACGATATAATGAAAAACTTACCAATGGATGATAATCATGTCCACCTTCAATGTGACCATGCAGCCTACAATGTTTCTTCGTTGTTTTGATTAGAAGTCTTCTAGTCTTTAACCCCTTACAAATTTTGCATGGACAATAACATTTTCCATCACCTTTTCTTTTCAAGTTAGACCACAATCTAGCAATTGTCTCCTTATTTTGTTGTTCATTGATATTGTCTGACATGGTCTTTCTTCACAGGCAAGAAAATAGAAATTATTGTGTGACATGGTCTTTCCCTCAGGACCTAGCAGATCCTGCTTCCATACTTTAATTCTATTTTCTCAAAGGACAATCCTAAAAATCCATGCATTGCAAACAACTTTTTACACCTTTGTTGGTTGTGGTGGCGTCATAGAGAGTTTACATCAATAAATGAAGAACATGCCAATGCTTTTAATGCAGCAGTAGAAGTCTATCTCTTATTCAATATCTCTAGTGAAACCCCCATGATCTTTTGTTGGAGTAGAATTTGTTATATTCTAGAAAGGGTCTTGTCCTTTGTTGATGGGATATTCATCTACCTTAAGAAATAACTGTTCTTTTCTCCAACAAGAAGTGGAACTAAATGAAGATCTAGCACCATGAAATTAATCCTCAAAAGGATTACTATAGTTATTTTTGGTAGATAATGATATGGGTAAAATACTAATGTGGCTTTACGAAAAATTATGTACTAGCTTAGCATACTCTAACATCTTTGGTGTGACATGATACATCCAATTAAGTCTCCATCGGTATCTCTATTGTCTTTATGGATTGGGATTCAATGTACTCTTTTTATACACAAATTTTACTTTCAACTGAGGAGGTTTGTATGTACTTACTTGTCTTTCGATTGTATCCCTATTTCAAGAATTCTTCTATCAACAAATCATTTGTTGTAAGTTGTACAAGTGGAAGCTTGAACATGACTTCCATGCTAGCCTTGTTGATACGTTCAACACCATCTTGTGCAACAAATCTTTAGAATTCCATTTTTCTAAATTGAAGAGTGAGTAGTAGGGACAATCTAGGACACTTATAGAGGTTTTGCAAGAGAGATAAATAGACCTAAATATTATGTCTTAATAATGATCAATAGGTAAACAGATAAGAAACTCTCAATATCAAAATGACTTTCTCAATTGTCTTTACTAGAAATGGATAGATCTGCTAATAATGGCTTTATGATTGTATGTCAACTTTAGACTCAATCCAAGAAGAGTTATAACTAATATGCGATATCTAGATTTATGATCTCTATAATATAACAATCCCATAATTATGTTTCCACGCATATATACCACAACACAAACATCATGCTAGTGTTCAGCCATAGCAATTGATATCCTAATTATAGAATGTGAAATATGCACATAACTATGAATAAAGATTAAGAAAAACAAAGAAAGATGCTTATTGCAAACATAAATGACTAGTGGACAAGAATTGAATTCATTGTAGATAGTTTTGAATATCAAATTCACTTATTTGTGTGCATTTAGTAACTCATGTACTTGTGGCCAACCATTTATCTCTTTCATAAATTAAACACTTATTAATAACATTAAATGGCTGAGTAATTATGTTTTAGTTGAAATTGAAAATAAAATATTTTATTTCAGGACAACTCACACTATTCCCTATCATATTTTAGACTCTCGGTTTTGTTAGTAGTGGTTTGATGTCTTTGGAGTTGATCATTGCATTTCTTTAGTTACGTTTGCCAGCCTACTCCTAGCCTGTGCCAAAATGGGAGCTTTGGAACAAGGTATGGACATCCATCAAAGCATAAAAGATAGAGGAATTTTGTCAGATGTAGTTGCAACTGCACAAAATGGATTTGTTGAGAAGGCTTTAGAAACTTTCAAGCAAATGCAATCGGCAGGTATAAAGACAAATTCCACGACCATTGCTACTATCCTCCCTACCTGTGCCAAAATGGGAGATTTGGAACAGGGTATGGACATTCATCGAAGCATAAAGGATAGAGAAATTTTGTCAGATGTTGTAGTTGTAACTGCCTTGGTAGACATGTATGCAAAATGTGGAAGCATAGACAAGGCACGTGAACTATTTGATAGAATGCCTGAAAGAAATGTTGTCTTGTGGACTGCAACGATTGCTAGATATGCACAAAATGGATTTGTCAAAAAGGCTTTAGACACTTTCAAGCAAATGAAATTCGAAGGCATAAAGCCAAATTCCACAACCTTTGCCAGCATCCTCCCTGCCTGTGCAAAAATGGGAGCTTTGGAACAGGGTATGGACATCCATCAAAGCATAACGGATAGAGGAATTTTGTTAGGTGTTGTACTTGCAAATGCCCTGCTTGAAATGAATGCAAAATGTGGAAACATGGACAAGGCTCGTGAATTGTTTGATACGATGCTGCAAAGAGATGTGATCTCATGTGAACAATCAACACGCACATATACGGGAGGAAGGGATTGCTGATACAAAATTGAATGCTCACTCCTCAATCACAGTTCTATGGTTTTACGAGATTAAACTAGGACAATTAACCACCACATGTATATTTTTTGCAACATGAAATTAAAAACTAGGGCAATTTGAATCTACCTCCTGTGTGGGATTGCCTTCGACATGGGTTTGATGTTCTTGGGGGTTGAAGTCGCCACGGACGCCTACGCGGGATTGCAATTCACAAATGAATTCCCTGCCTCTTTTTTTATTTTGTAATGGCCACTATCGTCAGAATTATGACAAATTCGAGCACTTTTTTGAAAAAAAGAAAATTCTCATTGCTAATGCCTTCTTTGTCAAAACCAAATGGGTGATTTTCGTCGGAATTACAATGAATGCGGGCATTTTTTCAAAAAAAAATCAAATTTGGCCACAATATACCTTCTCTGTCGAAAACCTCAGTCGAAAATCTAGTCCAAATGTATTAGTGTGCGGATGAGGAAGGTGTGACTGATTCTGATGATGAACTGACATAAGACTCTACTAGTAGTTCTGACAATGGAAAGGAATGGGTGTTCCTAGCTATCAAGGAAGTTGTACCGACACTGGAAGAGAATGTACCTAAAGAGAAGGCCCTGGCTGCTAAAATTGAAGATAAGGATGAATGGGTAATTGACAGTGGATGTTCACATCATATGACTAGAGACAAAAGGAATTTTCTATCTTTGCAATAATTTGATGGTGGTTTGGTTAGATTTGGAGATGACAAAGCATGTATGATCAAGGGAAAATGAACTATATCATTGGATGGTAAGCACAATACTGATAATGTTTATTATGTTGAAGGTTTGAGGCATAATCTTTTGAGTGTAGGAAAATTGGTGGATAAAGGATTTCAATTACAATTCAAGGATGGAAAATACAAAATCATTAATAGATCTAGTTTGCAGATTGCAACCGGTACTCAGACAAAAGGTAATATATTTAATTTGAACATTAGTGAGAAGATATGTTTGATTGCACAAATTGATGAGAGTTGGCTATGGCATAAAAGGCTATGTCATGTGAATTTTGATTGCATAGTAATGATCAGTTCAACTAAGGTAGTTAGAGATATACCTAAGATTGTGAAGCCCTATAATCCGGTATGTAAGGAATATCAAATGGGAAAACATGTCAGAATCACTTTTAAGAGTATACAAGACAAATCTAATGATTGTCTTGATCTTATTCATACTAATTTGTGTGGCCCAACTAGAGTTAAAAAATTTCAAGGTGATAGATATTTTATGCCAATCATTGATGATTATTCTAGAATGATGTGGCTTACTTTTCTAAGGGATAAATCTAAGGCTTTTGAATAGTTTAAAATATTTAAAGCTGAAGTTGAAAAATAGATAGGATTGAAGATTAAGTGTTTAAGGTCATATCATAGTGTAGAATTCACATCCGATGAGTCTAATAACTTTTGTGAGAAGCATGGTATAAGGAGACAAATCTCTGTTCCCCGGACACCTCAACAAAATGGAGTTGTGGAAAGGAAGAACATAACTATCTTGGATTCTTATAGAACAATGATGATGGAAGTTAATCTACCTCATATCTACTAGAGAGAAGCAGTGAGCACAACAATTTATACATTCAGCAGAGTACATATCAAAGGAGAAACCAGTAAGACACCTTATGAATTATGGTTTGGCAATACACCTACAATTAAGTATTTCAAAATCTTTGGTAGTAAATGTTATATCAAGAGAGATGATTTCATTGACAAATTTGATCCTAGATGTGATGAAGGAATATTTCTTGGTTATTCTAATGAAAGCAAATCATATAGATGTTATAACAAGAGATTGCAAAGAATTGTGGAGAGCGCTAATGTCAAGGTGGATGAGCTTAATAAAATTCAAATTAGAGTTTATGAGCAAGAACCTGTAACACCTTTACTAGAACAAAATGTTGAACCAGTTACTCCGACAGTATCAGAAAATTCAACAGTAACTAAAGAACCAGAAAAAGGAACAGAGAATCATAAGACTCCTCTAGGTATGCAAGGATGAATCATTTAGAAGATCAGATCATTGGGGATAAGAACAATGAAGTGATGACAAGAAGGAGATTGGCAGCTAATGAGGTATGTTTAATTTCTCCAGTTGAACAGGTATCAGTAATTGAAGCATGTAAAGATGAATGTTGGATGAAAGCTATGGAAGAAGAATTAGATAAGATAAAGAAGAATAACACATGGATTTTAGTTCCCTGACCTAAAAATAAGAATGTTATTGGAACTAAATGGGTTTTTAGGAACAAATTGAATGAAGATGGACAAGTTGTAAGGAATAAAGAAATATTGGTTTGTAAAGGATATTCTCAGAAGGAAGGAATTGATTATGGTGAAACGTTTGCACCTGTAACTAGGATTGAAGTTGTAAGATTATTTCTTGCCTATGTTGCACATAAAAAATACAAGGTTTATTAGATGGATGTTAAGTGTGCCTTTCTGAATGGGGATCTTGATGAGGAAGTTTATATTGAGCAACCTGATGGTTTTTCACTTTCAGATATTAAAAACATGGTTTGCAGGTTAAGGAAAGCTTTATAGGGATTGAAATAGGCACCTAGAGCTTGGTATGCAAGGTTAGATAAATATCTTTTGAAGCTTGGTTTCACTAAAGGTAATGCTGATAGTAATCTATATTATAAAGTCATTGATGATGATATATTGATTATTGAGGTTTTTGTTGATGACATTATTTTTTGAGGTGAAGATAAGTTGTGCATGGAATTTTCTAAAAATGTGGAGAAATAATTTGAAATGTCTATGATTGGGGAAATGAATTTTTTCTTAGGTTTGCAGATTACTTAGACTGATAAAGGTATTTTCATCTATCAAACTAAGTATGCTATGGAATTGTTGAAGAAATTTGGTATGGTAGACTCTAAACCGGTAAGTACTCCTATGGTTACAAGTGAGAAATTGAAAAGGAAAAATGTATCTGCACTGGTAAATTATACAAGATACAAGTCTATGATTGGAGGCCTACTATATTTGACTCAGACTAGGCCTAATATAATGAATGTTGTTTGCATTGCATCAAGATATCAAAGTGATCCTAGAGAAAACCATGAGAATGTGGTGAAAAGAATTTTTAGATACTTGCAAGGTACATATGAATATGGTTTGTGGTACCCTAAAGATGATGACTTTACTTTATGTGCATATGCAGATGCATATTGGGCAGGTGATGTTGATGACTGGAAAAGTACTTCCAGTGGATCTTTCTTTCTTGGAAAGAAGATGGTTTCATGGATTAGCAAGAAACAATCATGTACTTCTTTATCTATTGTTGAAGCTGAGTATGTTGTTGCTGCTACTAACTATACACAAGTTCTATGGATGAAGCAAATGTTGAAGGATACTAAAGTGCATTGCATTGGACCGGTAGTTATTCATTGTGATAACTTTGCTACTATAGACATATCAAAGAATCCAGTATTTCACTCTAAGACAAAGCACATATCTATCAAGTATAACTTTTTGAAGGAGAAGGTGGAAGAAAATGAGGTTAGACTGGTTTATGTGAATACTAAAGAGTAGATTGCAGACATCTTCACTAAACCTTTGCCTAAAGAATCATTTGAGTACCTCAGAGACAGATTAGGGGTTTCTATCCCTCCGACAAAGAACTGATTGATACTATTTGGCATCAGTCCGGTATGCATTATCAGAGATATTATTCATTCTGGATTAATGTGGGGATGCTACTACTCAAGGGGAGTAGTTAGCCTTGTGATTCAGTGGTTTATATTTTTTCTTTGATTTTTTTGTCAAATTTCTGGCATTGATGTCAAAGGGGAGAGATATTCATGTGAAAAACTTAAGGGATATATACATTAGGGGGAGAAATTTGTAGAACTTAATTGTGATATCATTTATAGGGAGTATTGATTAGAACTTCATTGTTATATTCTTGGATAAAAGATTTATTTGGCATTTCTTGGAACTTGGATGTTTTTCACATCTAGTGTTTCCATCAATGCCAAAGGGGGAGATTGTTGGCCATTTGGAGGAATTGATTATGTGTTAAATTGATGTTTTGTCATTGATGTCAACACTAGCTATTTTGGTTGCTTTACTGATATCCTTCTCGTCCTAGTAAGTTGCTTGGTTTCTTGTTGGATTAGATCATGATGATCTGGTATGCTCCGGCATGTTTTGGCTTTTGGAATTGGCTTATTCATGCTACTTAGATTCATGTTCAGTCAATTGGTTTTGATCTGGTGATCGGATGCTATCCTGTATGCTAGCAAGTGTGGTTTGTTGTTCCGGAGAGGGTTTCAACGACAAAGCTTTGTTGAAGATCTTTGATGATATGCATAAGTGGTGTTGGTGTGGCTTCTAGTCAAGATTCAGGATGCTAATGGTGATCATTTTTTAGGATCGATTGATTGGTATCATTGCTTTAGCGTGTATGGACCTAAATTGGGTCCCAGTTTATCTATGTTATGGAATGACTTAATGTAACGTGTTGATTGGACTTCTCGATGTGTTTCTGGGATGTCTTATGCGTTGGATATTATTTGTTTGGTCTCAAGTCAACATGTTTTGTTGTTATGTAATTGTTTTATTGTCCGGTGGCCGACCTTATTGTTTGTGGTTGAGGGTTTGTAGATATATGATGTAAGATCTCATTGTAGATCATAGGAAGAGTGTGAGGATGAAAAAAGGATATGTAAGGAGCGAATAATGTAATAATGATTCAGGCAGAGGATTTGGTCGATCATTGGTGATCGATTTGGGTTTATGTAAGAGGATTTAGTCCTTTGGTATTGAGCTTAACCGGAATTGTACTAAGGAATAGGAGATGTTATCATTGCAGTTCATTCTTTCGTCTGGATTGTAGTCTGGATTTTTATGTAGTCAATGAGACTCCTTTTGTGATGAGCAGTGTGCTATAGGTTGTTGGCCTTCCTGCAAGTGCAGGCACCTCATTTGTAATCACATTCTTACTGCAAAAGTATAATCTAACTCTCAGTAGGCTTCCCACCATGTTTTTTCCTTTTACCGGGTTTTCCACATACAAATCTTGGTGTCATGTGGATGGTATTTATTCTCTAATTATTGTTTATGCTTAATTGGTATATCTTCTATTTCAGTATTTGGTTTATGCATTCTAGTATTGGTCTTTTAGGTTCCAGTATTAAAGTTTTAATTTCTTAAGATTTCGATAATCTGGTGACAACTGATTCACCTTCCCCCCCTTCCCCCTCAGTTGTCTTTTGGTTATTTGAACTATCGAGCATGGTATCCTGGACTAGTAAGAAACAAAGTTGCATTTCTCAATCTACAACAAAATCAGAGTATGTGGCTACATCTATGAACTGTACTCAAGAAATATGGATGAGACATGTATTAGAAGGATTCAAGGAGAATATGATAGAATTGGTGGTCATATATTGTGATAATACAAGTGCAATAAGAATTTCAAAAAATCCTGTATTGCGTGCTAGAACAAATCATATTGAACTAAAGTATCATTATTTGAGAGAAAGAGTGCAGGAAAAGAAAGTCGGGATGGATCATGCATCAAGCAAGGAGCAATTGGCTAATATTTTTACTAAGCCATTTCCTAAAGCAACCTTTCAGTATCTCAGAGGCAAACTGGGGGTTATAACCCTGCAGAAGGCTAACTAAGATGTTGTTGCAGCATCAATCCAATGGACTAATTAAATATCTTTCACTGTGTATTGATGAGAAAAGGGCTACTCCTCAGGGGGAGCAATTGAGATGAAGAAAACAAGAGCAGTAGAGATGAAGATAACAATAGTAGCGGAAGATGAATTTGACACTTTGCACCTTTGGCATTGTTGTCAAAGGGGGAGGGAAAAGTAAAGGAGGAGAAGAACAATGAAGAGAAGAAAGAGAAGAACCGATGAAGGGAGAATAACAAGTACAACAGTCATAACAGTGAGAGTTCTAGTTTTGCATGATGAGCTTTTGGTGTTGCCATCAATGCCAAAGGGGGAGATTATTGGCATATTGTTGGCATAACTTGTTAGGATTCCCACAAATACTAAGAGGGGGGGTAAATCAGTATCTAACTGGTGAATTGAATTTCTTAACTTAAAACATGTAGAACATATTATAATAGTATACCGGTATGCAAGAAATAATGCAATAAACAGAATTAAAAGCATCCACATGAAAAGCACACCATGACACAAGGATTTAACGAGGAAACCCGGTGTGGGAAAAACCTCGGTGGGATTTGTGACCCACAATATTCACTTACTGGCCAATAAGAGAATATTACTTACAAGAGGGGCCTGCACATGCAGGAAGGCCAACTGCCTAGAGCTCACTGCTCAATGAGAAGTCTCACTGACTTACAATATGGATTATACAAATCCAATATCTTGTACTGCTTTACAATAGCATCTATAATGCCAGATCCAGTACCAGTTTCTGCTATGTTCTTTACATAAAACCTTTACCCTATATTTCGCATAATAGGTCTGCCTAATATCTTTTTCTTGTCGCTTCCAAAATGTCTACAATGATCTCTCTTATATATAAGAGTCATTTTACAACTTGCCAAGTCAGCTTTAAAAGTTTTTACAATAATAAACAAAATATAATATATCAAAAATCCTGTCGGCCTTTGTGCCGGTATGCTTCCTTTCTCTGTGGTGTCGGTGGTCTGAGTGTCGGTGTAGAGTGTGATTTGTTGATGCTGGTGAACTATCTTGCTAGTGTAATGCCTTGCCAGTGCCATAGGATTGTAGGGTTGCCATCAATGACAAAACCTTCAATCACCTACAATGTCTCATTGGAGTGTGCATATGCCAACATAACTGATGGAGATGATGATGAGAAGATGACCGATAAAGTTGATTTGATCAGGTATATGATGTCAAGGGGGAGATTGTTGGCTTGATGTAATAAGTTGTTTGATGACTTTATTTGTGTTGTCATTGATGGTAGCCATGTTTGTTTAGTCATCTAGGTCATCTATACCTACTGGTATAGCCTAACTAGTAGTGGAACCGATTGACATCAAGGTAAACATGAACAAAGCAATGATCAAGTGACTGGTACAAATGATTGGTGAAGAGTTAGACGTTGCAGTTTTATAGGAGTGTTGAAGATAGGAACATGCACCTATGTTCCAAACCACATCAGCAGATTTGGAGTTTTGAGTGAGTTATGATTGATTGTCATGAACTCTGTGAAGAAGAATGTATACCTGTAACAAATCTTTAACCGGTAATGATTTAAGGTCTGGCGGTGGATCTTATCATGATCATAACTTAGTGATGTTGTGTCTTAATCTATGTGTAATGATAAGAAGGCATTTGAGCATGTACAAGGATCAAATTTCTTGGGAAAAAACAAAGTGCATAGCAGAATGTGACAAGGGTTTGATTGCTTATCAAATCGATGTGTGGTGATCATTCAATGATGAAAATCATCTAGAAATTTGTTGTAATGATCTGTAATGTAAATTCATTGTATCTTGTTGATGTAATTAGGGTTTGTAGGCACCCTAACTTAAAAATGTATTTAAAGCTAGTTGGAGAAGAGATTTTTTGTTGGTAGTTTGAGGAGAAGGTATTGCCGAACTAGATTGAAGTGTCCGCATGTGTGTAGAAGAGTTGTGCTAAAATGGATCTGTACTAGAAAGAAAGGAAGTGTTGTAATCATATCATTTGCCATGTTGTTCCCTAACAGTTAAAACGGTTTGAAATCCCTTAACTGGGTAGATCCTAACAGGTCTTACATTGTAAATCCCTTCATCAGGTGGCTCATTAACTTGAGTTTGAAATCCTCTAACAAGGTTACTCCTAACGGGGTAGATCTCCGAACAGGGCTAAGGTAAAATCCCTTGATTGGGTGACTCCTAACAGGGTCTGCTCTTAACCGCGCATATTTTAAGCTCTTATTCAGGCTAGGCCTTTAATCGAGTGCATTCCAAAAGAGTGAAAATATTTTGTGGGTGCTAATTCCCACTGTGGTTTTTCCCAGTTGGGTTTCCATGTGAAAAATATTTGTGTTCATATGGTGGTTGCATTGTTGATTTGAGAATTTGATATCTTTAGTTTTTTTACATATTGATGAACACTTGAGTGAATTATTTGTTAAATCTACTTAAGAAGATTGTTTGAGTAGTTACCAGTAAAGGTTTTTGAAGTATTGCAGAATTATTTTACTACTGATTCACCCCCCTCCTCTCAGTAGTAATTGTGTCCTCATAATAACAGATCCCCCACTAGTTTTCCCTATTTTTGGTGGACCATGGTGTCCAGGGTGTCCTAGTCCTCCTTAAATAAGACCTAATTTAAATGAGTCGATGCAATTCCTCACCTAGTGATTTCAGTCCATTATCAATTGCAACATATTTGAGGTATGTGATTCAACATTTACTTCAATATTTACATTTACATTCACAATTAAATTTAATTCAAGGGTTAATTCCAAACCTAGGGTTTGACTTAGGTCAAATCCCTATCAATAACATTATTCCCCTTCTTTTTGTGTAGGTGATAGATCTAGGGGCCACAAATGGATATTTTGATAAAGGAGACGACAACAATCACATCTAACTTTTACAGATATGAAAAATCAAGGACTGGGATGAAAATCACCACGGTCCCAAGCATTTTCAATGAGATTCTGGAACAAATTCTAGGTGACATGATGATTCTAAAAGATTCTAGTCCATCTGCATCCAGCATTATGGACTAGTATGCAAATTGCCACATGGTCCGACACTTTAAGGCTAAACATGTAATAACAGGTGCTCTTTTGTCTCTTCTACTCAAACTTAGCCTCGTGTATGCATTATGTATTTGTAGCTTGTAGTTTCTACCGTTTCATGTCAATTATTCATAATTAACCTTGGATCTAGCATTAAAATACATTCAAAATAATTTTAACTAAAAAAAATAAAATAACTTGATCTACATTCAATCCTCTTGCATTGGAGCAATTGAGTTCTCCCTTTAATATTTTGTTTGGAAAGTTAGGTAATTTCCTAGTTTACAAGGCTTAAGTTGTGAAACCCTAATTTTTCATCCATTACATTTTGGTGAACTTTATGCTTCTTACATTTTGCATATTTCTAATTTGGTGTTTTCATATCTAATTGTTCATCATGGAATTCACAAAATCTAATTGGTTTTCTATTTCACAGGTGATTACATTATTTGTTAGCTATTTTCATCAAAATCATGTGTTGGATAATAGATTGGTTTCAACAATACTTCCTACATATAGATCTTTTTTCAAGGCATTTATCCATGTTTGATGTTGTCATATTAAAACATTTTTTAAGGAAATTAGTGGAATATGTGGATTTAATAAAAGTTTTGGTGGATAATACCCTTGATAATTCTAAGGATGACATTGAAATAACAACACTTGTACCTCTCCTAGGGTATCTTTTGTTAATGAGGACACTATCGATGATCTCTCTAATGGAGAGACAACATTGAAGATCAAAATTAAACCATCTTATTCTCATAAAATGTACTTTAGAGAAAGGAGGCCAAGGTAAACATGTTGGTATATCAATCTCTCTAGATCCTCCTTATTCTTCTAGGGCTCATCTTGATCATAAACATATTTGTAGGCAATATGATGTTATGCATTTTATTCACGACCTATCTCTTAACATAACATTAAGAAAAGATGAAGCCTTAGATGATAGGGATCCTCCTTCCCAACCTAACAAAATGGACATGAATAGTAATCATGAAAAGGGGAATCTTCCTATAAAGGATATCCCTTCTTCATCTATTCATCCTTTTGGTCCTTCAACATTTCCTTACACAACAAATTTTGAAGAAATTCATAAAGAAATCCCCTCTCCTTCACAATTAAAAACATCTTATGAGATTGACAATTATATCATTTCAACACAAGGCTATAGTGGACAAGGACTTGGAAAACAAGAACAAGGAATCAAGGTCCCCATAGATCCTCCATCACAATGCACTAGAGAAGGTCTAGGATACCCATATTGATCATCTAAAAAATATATGGATGATTTCCTTAAATTTCAAAAGAGTATTTTTCAAAAAAGATAAATTACTGTCCATTTAAGAATCCTCCTTCCTTACCAATCCATTTACCATAAGAAAACAATTTGTCTTCCTCCACTAGTATACCATTCCCTAAATTTCAAGAGACAAGACCTATCCATATTGGTAATCATGAAAAGTTAGCTACAAGGATCTTTTGGAGACTCAAATATGATAAAAACATTACACTTCCTTTTATGAGACATATCAACAATTATAAGAACAAAGATGGTAGTGCGTATTCCCTCTTTCATCATATTTATTCTCATTCCATTATTAATTTCAAATTTTTTAAGGGATTTGTTCAAGATTTATGTGATAGAGATCTTATCCGTATTACATCAAATCTCATGCTTTTTCTCAATCCAAATTTAAAGGTGTTGCACCAACACTCCCTTCACCCTATTATGTTTCTCCTCATTATGTAAAATTGATAGTTTACCTTATTTGGGGGCTCTTTTTTATGTGTGGTGGTTCAATTTCAATTACAATCATACTTGGACCACAACATAATAGTCTTTATTCCTTGTATTCATGCTTGGGGGGCAAGAATAACATTTCAATCCTCTCTCTTTTTCTTTCTAAACATTGCATTTTTTCTTGGTTGAGTTGCATTTTTCATAACTTGAGGTCCTTTATTACATAGAGTGGTCTTCCATGAAATTACCTATATGTCCCTTGGTTGGACTTTTTCTTTGTTTGAGATAGCACATCTTCTTGTGAAAAATCTCTCCTTAGTGATTGCGTGCAATATTTTACTAAGAATTTACTTTTTCCTAGCATTGGGGAAGGTGTGTATTCTTGGTTGCCTTCTCCTTCTAAAGAATTTTTCTTTTTTTTTTTGTCAGTAATAGTATATTTGTATTAATATTCAAAATAAAATAATGAGCTATAATTTCTTCTATCCACCCTCCATAGAAAATTACCAAATTTTCTCAAAAAATGATAGCCAAAATTGGGCATAACTTCACCCAAACCCTACCCCCACCTACAAAACTCTTCCCTATGCACCCATTCTACATTGTATCAGTAAATTACTTCAAAATTATGCATATACTGATAAAGCATCTATCTAAACCCTACCCCCGTCTACCAAAATTTTTCCCTATTCATCCATTCATACAATATAGTAGTTTTAAACATAAATTTATATAGAGATAATATAAACATTAAACAAAAAATAATATAATTGTCTATTTCAGTTCTTCCTCACTGCTTTCAAGGGCCCATTGACCCAATAGTCTTTCATCTTGAACCTCGATCTTGGCTCTTCCTACATCCCAGACTTTCTCTTGCCTCTGGCTTGATCTTTTTTCTTTGCACGCAGGAAATGCATCAACGGATCCCATCTAATCAGAGATTATTCCCAACTCTCATCATTTTTTGTCCCCTTCGCCTATTAATGAAAGGCATCAATTATTGGGGAGTATCATTTGTGCTCTTGGCCTCCTCCACTGGCATGAAATCTTCTCTTGCAATAGCCCTTTCTAGTAGAGATTGCAACCCATACAACCAATCTTCTACCACACAACCCTTCAAAATTGATTCAACATCTTCCTTTCACCCAACCTCTAACCCCCACGTTGCCACCATTGAGATGATATCAGTGTTTATCCTATAGTTGTATTTAGTCACTAAAAAATATTTGCCAATAAGTACTTTCATTATATGAATGAAGATCTCTTCATCAAATTTGAAAAGGTTTTTCATTCTTTTCTCACTGATTTTTCCCATAAAAGATAACTTCTACCATCCTATTATCAAGGAAAAGGTGGCCTCCTTCCTAAAGTGTAGTCCCCACCCATCCTCAAATGTGAGCCCTAAATACACCCTTTGCAGTTTTTATTACCTTGGTGACCCATGTCACATCATCTCATCAACACATCTTTCCATTAATAACTTTCTAAAATGGCAGCATACCATACCATCTCAAAGATCGAGCTCTAAATTACAAAGATCTTCCACCATACAATTTGACCCATCATCAAGTTACACTGCCCATTTAGACAACTTGTCCACCACCTCATTCCCTGATCTCCTCACATACCCAATTTCAAATTCCTCATAGGTTTCTAATAAGTGCTTGGCAATGGATATAAATTTATTCAAATTCCCCACATTTATTTCACATTTTTTTAATGCATTTATAATAATCAGTGAATCTCCTTCAATTTGAATTTTTGGAAGGCCCATTTTTTCCCCCATTGTCAAAGCCTCAATAGCCATTGGGCCTTGACTTCATTGTTTGTTCCCTCCACAAGATTCAAAGTACAAAAGGATACAATCTTACCCTCCCAATCTCATACCAAAATCCAGACCCCAATGGTCCTGGGTTTCCTTTTGAGGCCTCACCAAAGTTTATTTTGTACCAACCTTCTCTCAGTTTGGTCCACTCCACCATATTCACTTGATCAACCTACAGATTAACTCAAGTGGGCCCATAAATAGGCCCTACTTTTAAATATGTTATCATTATTAAAGATATTCTCTATTTTTTGAGGTGGATATCTTTATGTAAAGATATCTTCCTTTGTGCATACCTCAAAAGGATCCCTTTCCACTTGTTGCAATATATCTCTTTTACAACTATTGTTTCCTTGCTCATAATATTTATGCCTCTTTAGCTTGGAGTTATGCACATTTCTACCTAAAGGATATATCCTTGGTGATGAAGGTGTGTATCCATGTTTCTATCCTTTTCTTAAGATATCAACACAAGGCTATGTTGATATCTTAAGGGGGACATACATGTGGCCTCTTTGTATCATATGTTCAATTTAAGTTGTGGATTCCCTTGCATCATGCCTTGTTTGGTTATCCTATTTTTTCTCCAAGTTTGTTGATTCCATTATGAAAAAAATGTTTTGTTTGGCTATCCTTATGTATTAGACAGAATGTACATGCTTGAAACTAGATCAAAGTCTTAGACGAGATGTTGCATTCTTGAAACTAAGTATTTTCTATTACGTCTTATACAAGTTTTTGCATGCTTGTAAATAGATAAAATTATTACATGAGATTCTTAACTCCTAAAAGTATATGACATTTTGGTAGGATGAGTTGAATAGCATAATACAACTTGCTAGACCTTTCAACTCTTCATTTTTGATATGTTGACTAGCATAATACAACTTTCTAGACCATTCAACCTTTCCTTTTGTAATTCCTTGGGGTGAGATGAATATCATAACAAAACTTTATAGACCTTTCAACTCCTCTTTCTCTCCTTTTAGAATGAGTGGATCTAGCATAACACAACTTGCTACTCAACTCTGTTAGAAATACTTGATTGGTTGTCATTGAGGTCAAACCTGATGATCTAGATTGGTTTGAATGTTGTAAGGTTGTATGCAGTGTAAAGAGTAGTGAAAGTTAGGTATGTATGTTGTAGATATGTTTTCTGGTAGGTTGTTGCTCCAAAAATGAGTATTGTCAATACATGGATATGTTTCTTTTGAGGTCTAAGTTTTGGTGTTGGTTGTGGCAATTGGTTTTGTTCTCTAGTTGTACATATTGTAGTGATAATGCAGTGTGGTGGTATTCAGTTGACTGATTCTAGGATTGCAGTGCTCTGTGTCTTTGTCTCATTACATATATGATATCATAGTTTTGATATTCTGTTAATCATTGCTTGAGATTATTGTATTCAATTTTTGGTGCTCTAGAAGTCGTGCTCCAGAAGTTGTGCTCCAATAATATATTCAGTTGTGTAGTGTTTGATAGTTCTATGAGCTCTGTTTTCCTTCAGTTTTTTATTTCTAATGATAATATTTTGATGATCCATTATTTATGTTGAGTTGGATCATGCTCTTTATGCTTTAGAAGTATGTTCTTGTGGAAGTTCAAAGATATGTTCATTCCGGGTCAGGTTGACCTTGAATGTTTGTTGTTAGGCCCAATATGGAAAGATAATGTACTGAGAGGGGAGGGGTGAATCAGTACTTCAAATCCTTTTATCAACAATATCTTTACTGTTATGCATAAACCAAAAACTGTTGTAACATAACATAAAGCTAAAACAAATGAGTAACAATCATACATGATTCACTCCATAACACATATATTTTGGTTACGCAGAAACTCTTGGTTAGAGAGAAAAATTGCGGTGGGGATGGCACCCACAACTTCACTACTGCAATAATAAAGAGTGCTCGGTTAGAGCTACATATTTAGCTATTTCTAATAGCTTACCCTGTTAGGAGTAACAAGATATGTTAGATCTACCTTGCTAAAGGATTTTACAACACTATATAAATGTTGCACCTGGTTAGAGGATTTACAATTTATAGACTCGATTAGAGTCTTTTACCCTGTTAAAGGTTTCTCTTACAACTTCAAAATATTACAATAAGATTTTACAAATATTTGCAACTTTACATTTGAAATGTTGTAGCAGATTCTATGTGCTCAAAATAAGATTACCTTGCCTATAGCATACCTCGGTAACTCATAAAGTAACTCAGTAAACCCTTCTATTTACTCTGTTCTTTGACTGTTCTCTGATAACCTTCTCGGTGACCTTTGTGTCTCTGTAACAGTCATAATACTCTGTGATTTCTCATGTATCACATAAGTCTTGCTTCATACACATATGCACACACATTTCTCTCATTCACATATATCTCTAACCCTAAATTCATGCTGTATAAATAGATTTCTTATGTCAGTGATCTGATTCATTGCTTCGATCTTACAAACATGATTTCTCGAATAAATAACTATATGGGGGAAAAGCGGGTCGATAGAACTCAATATGCGAAAAATGGAGCTCTATGGAGCTTTGCTCACACACTCACAAGACTTCTTGGTGCAAGCTATGGAGTAATGAAGTATCACTCAGCTTCCCAAGGTGGGTCCCATGGTTCTCTATCTTACAATGTCCCTCAAACCAATATTTTTGCTCTCAGATCACTGAGCAAAATGGTTTAGGGATGGCAAATGCAAGAACGAGGGATGCTTTGATAGATTTTAGAATGAAATGCATCCTAAGCTATGCATGATTCTAGAAATGCAATAAACTAGATTATAAGATGACAAGGTTAGTATGAATACTATCCGAACATGATATATTTAGTCTATGATTGAGCTAAATGATAAAGAAAATATTCTAAACATGCATATTTAGACTAATTTCTAATTAAAAGAGGCTAAAATGATGAGCATAAAAATGATATGAAAGTTTGAATGTATTTGAGCATAAGTATGATACTATAAACTTGGATTCATTATTCAAAATGGAGGAGTGAGAGCTCTATTTATAGCAAAAACAGGGCAATGGATGGTTAGGATTGAAAGAGTTGATCAAGGGTTGAGTTTAAAAGTTGGGGATCCATGTTTGCAATTTGCACCAATGAAATGGTGACAAGTGTCAACATAGGGTTGGGTTGAGAGAAGGGGTTGGAGGCATTAAATGCCTGAGAAGAGCTTATGGTTATCTAGAGGGTAAGGGTCAAGTCTAAGTTAAGATTACCCATTAGATTAAGAGTTAATCCAAGGATAAATTATTGTGCAAATGATTAAGAGATAATCATGGTCAAAGCATTAAAGACTTGATGAGACCCTTGGGTTGGATGAAGGTTGAGTTAAAAGAAATTATTTAACCATGTAAGAGGGTTTGAGTTAACCATTAATGGTTATGAAGACTTTGGGGAATTAAGTGGTTGAAGACTTGAAGCCTTTAATGGTTATCAAAGACTTTGAGGTTTTTGAGAAGTGACCTCCCTTTGCTTAGGGATGTGACAAAGTTTAGAAGATGGGTTAGGCTAATTAGAAACGATTAGAAGAATCTAGAAGAATTTAGGAAGGGGTTTAGGAAGCAAGTGGGAAATGTAGGAGAATGCAAGTGGATGGAGGGATAATAGGATTTAATTGAATTTAATGAATTTCATTCAATTTGGTTGTAATTAAATAAATTAGATTTATTTAATTTAGGATAACTATTTAATTAAATTTAAATTTAATTAAAAGTGGATAGGGGGAATTTAATTGAATAAAATGATTTATTCATTAAATGGGTATAGTGAATTTAATTTAAATAAATTGAGTAATTTACTTAATTAAATAGAGGAATGTGGGTAATTTAATTAAATTGGATTTAATTAAATAGAGAAATAAACATAAAATATTCATTTAAGAATATGGTCATTTTTATTCGTCTACATTTTGCCCCTCTTTGAAGTGACGTGTGTGCACATGTTATTTCAAAGAAAATGATGCGTTATCGTGATTTATGATCAAATGTCATTTTTGTGTCGCTCTTTTGATTTGCAAGTTGTGCCCCAGATTTGATTTGATGCATGATGCCCTAGATTCGATATTTGATGGTGATGCCCCCTCGGGAGATGAATCAATATTTTGAAAATTTTGATTTAATTTGATGAGTTGTGTGTGGTGTGTAGGATTTTGTCTATGTGAAATGTGTGTAAATTGATTCATCTCCCGATAATGTACATTGTGTAGGGTATAGGGGAGACCGCGACCATATTACATGTTCGTTTGGCTAACCCTAATTTCATTTTCCTCCTATAAAAGGGGAAAAGAGCTTTGATTTGATTCATTTGTGCCTTGTTGACTTTGGAGAAAGAGAATTTGGTCTGAAGTCAAAATGCCTATTCCGTATTCCAGACACCGTTTTGAGCGCGTTCGGAGGTACCGGAGACCTGTCGTGTATGGACCACCAATAAGTCAACACTTTTGACCCCTTTTTTATTTTTGATTTGGTCGTTTTTGGTCGTTTTTTTTTTTTTAATTCGATTTTAGCGTTTTAGCGCGTCAAAGTCATAGATTAGCGCATACGAAGTTTTAGGTAGCGCATCAAGTCGATTTTTAGGGTCGCGTCCGAAATAAAATAGGGTAGCGCATAGGAAACATAGGCTAGCGCATAGACTTAAAATAGCGCATGGCAATAGTTGGGTAGCGCTTTAGGTTAGCAGGTTAGCGCGTAGGGTAGACCTAGCGCATAGGGGCCGCAAAGGTTCGCATGGGTAAGGGGGTTTAGCGCGTAGGGTAAACCTAGCGCATAGGGTCAAACAGGTAGCGCCCAGAAGGTATAGATTAGCGCGTCGGTAAGGTTTAGCGCATAGTGCAGGTTAGGTGGCGCATGGGGGGAGAGATTTAGCGCGTAGAATCAGTCTAGCGCATAAGGTGAATAGATTAGCGCGTAGGAAAAACAGCCTAGCGCGTGGGTGAATTTTAGCGCATCGAGAATCTATTTTAGCGCATCTGGAAAAATTTTGCAAGATGAGGTGATTTGTGAATTTGTTGTGTCATGCTGTCATGATTTTTATGGATTTGTCCAATATGAGTGTTGATATAACTTTTTTTAACTTGCGGTATTTCAAGTTATGTATAGATATCAATGTGTTGTGTTGATCAAAATATGATGTGTGTTTGCACTCTGTTTCAAGTTCAATGTGTGAAGCCTGATTTGTGTTACAAGCTGATATGGGTTGGAAACTTGAGTTGTTTTACAAGCTGATATGGGTGGGAAACTTGAGTTGTTTTACAAGTTTATGTGATTGTGGAGACTTGAGTTGTGTTACAAGTTTTGATATGGTTTTTGAGAACTTGAGTTGTTTTACAAGTTGATATGAAATGATAGGATTTTGAACTTGATGTAGATGAGCAAATAGTTTCATGTTGTTGATGTGAGTTTGATTTTGGATATCTTTGTTTTGATGTGGAATCTAATATTGGATTTGTTTTGCTTGTTGACAGGAGCGATTGGGTGTGGTACAGTCGCGAGAGAGATTTCTGAGACCGTGGACATTGATACCGTGGTTGACTCAGGCCAACCTCGATATCATTGAGAGATGCGGTTTGACATCCCTTTTGGATATGCCTCGGTTCACTGTGAACCGGGGGCTACTGACAGCATTGGCAGAGAGGTGGCACAACAACACGAACACCTTTCATTTTGCTACTGGAGAGATGACAGTCACACCAGAGGACTGTTACAGGATCCTGCGCATTCCCGTAGTAGGTGCACTACTACCATATGAGCAGTCAGAGGAGAGTGGTACAGAGGCACTTCACCGCATCTTCCATGATGAGACAGTCTGTGGTTATGAGATCTCATGGCAGGAGTTCTTAGACCTGGATTACGCACCCCTTCCATCAGTACTGGCAGGGTTTATTGGTGGATTCCTTTGTCCTGATTGCAGGTCAAAGGGATTCTCTATGGGATGGGGATTGGTATTAGAGAAGATGGTTACACAGGGCCGGAGGTTTTCATGGGGATCAGCTATGCTGGCCCATCTATACAGGGGCTTGCATGAGGTGGTATACCTCGGTTACGGCAGTCTGTCAGCTGGCATGACATTGTTACAGGTATGGTGCTGGGAGCACATTCCAACTGTGAGGCCATTAGTAGACAGAGACAGGCCCGTTGGAGCGGCATATGCATACGGATATAAGGGTCTAGTTGTCCAGCGAAAGCTGGGAAAACTAGAGCATTGGAGGAGAGTACTAGATGATATTGATACGGTCACATGGCGACCGTATACAGGTTGTGAGGTGTGGGCGGAGGACGGGCTGGAGATGCCCTTTGTATTTATGACGAGATATCTAATCGGGAGGACCCCATTTGTTATAGAGAGGTTTGTGGTGACCCGAGTTTTGAGACAGTTTGGGCGTCAACAGGGTATACCTCAGGGAGCTTGCCTATATGCATGGCGGAGGCAGGATGTAGTTGATTGGGGCCCGACCATTGATAGCACAGTGGCGGTGGAGGAGTTTGTCGGGTTGGCGAGGCAGATATGGGATTATGCCCTGGAGATTCTGGATGCGGGCATGACTGATGAGTTCACTAGATTATTTGCTGTGCGGGCGGTGGCTAGGATATTTGATCCGGAGGAGATGAGGCCAACATTCGATGATGATGATGAGGAGGGAGACAAGGGAGATGATGGAGATGATGGAGATGATGGAGGACGAGGACGAGGGAGAGGAGCAAGAGGGAGGCGGGGAGAGAGAGGGAGGAGAGGAGATAGAGGTGTGGAGAGAGCGGTGAGACAAGGGGGCGATAGACAAGGGGAGAGGCCGATTAGCTATTGGAGCCGATGGAGAGGGGAGAGTGAGGGAGGTGCTAGCTGCAGTGGGGGGTACAGATGAGGCAAGGCGACCAACGCAGAGGAGGATGGATGTGCTCCCACCTCCAGCACCGAGGACAGGCAGAGTTGGAGGGGTTGCCCCTGCATAGGTACCACTACGGGTTCGGGTCCCTACACATGTTGAGGATGCTCAGATTCGGACCCTACAGGTGACTATACAACAACTGTAGGCACAGGTTTTGACATATCAGTGGTAGATTGCGCAGTTGACCACTGAGCAGGATACAGAGATAGAGCAGAGGGGGCAAGCAGAGGAGCTTACAACCAGTGTGCAGAGAGCAGCGGCGGGTGGTCCGATGAGAGACACCCTGAGAGAGCTAGCATTGAGAGCTCAGGAGGCAGAGTACTACTGGCAGCATTACCCAGAGATCGTCGAGTACAGAGCTTTACACAGTCGAGATCTAGTCGATCTCGAGATACTGGGTCGCGGTCTGAGAGCCGGGGTGTGACATGGCCACCGAGACAGGACCCTCCTGGAGATCCAGGGGTGGGGACATTTGGCGCGAGACCATCTCCGTCAGGAGATAGCCATACTTGAGAGACGTGGTCTCTATTGTATTTTTTATCATTGTATTCTTTGTACTGGACACAGTGATGATATATTTTGTACATTTTGATCATTTTTGAGATATATATATATATATATATATATATATATATATATATATATATATATATATATATATATATATATATATATATATATATATATATACGGCACCATTTTCTTTGATCATGTGGTGTGTTATATGGATGGATGTGCTTATGTGCTCTTTTTGTTTTATGTGATGATGATGCAATGCTTAAATATATGATATAATGTATGATGCAGGATGAGATGTATCTTGAAAATGAGATGTATGATTTGATATGCTGTGAGATGTATTTTAAAAATAAGATGTATGATAATGAGATGTAAAATGTAAAATGATATGCAACTATGTTTAAAATGATATGCAACTATTTGTAAAATGATATGCAACTATGTTTTTGGTAGCATCCTCATTCTGCATTTGCCATCCGATATAGCCATATTTGTTTGCTTTCTTTGTAGGTATCATCATTGAGCATTGATTTGTTTTAGGATATGTTGAAAATTTATACAAGCATAATGGTATAATTGAACCATAATGACCTCAGAAAAATTTACATGATGTTTGATTTTGCAAGATAGCACAAGCGTCAAGGTATAATTGAACTAGGACGACCTGAGTGCGTATTGCGTATAAATAGACAAGATTAAATCATTTGTATGCATGAAGTGGAATTAGGCCTTCAGTGATATTCGATGTATCACGTCTCGAGGCAAGTATTCACACAGTACAATTGATTGGCTCCTAGACAGAAGACTAAGAAAATATTTGAAGTTCCCCATGATCTCTAGCTTTGGAGCATTTAGTGAGAAAAGGAAGAGAATCCAATAATTTAAAAAGTTCAAAATGCAAAACTAGTCAAGATTTTTATGCGATAATGCAACATTTAGTACCTCAGAAAAATCATCCATCCTTGGTATTTCTCGAATTGTTTGGTTTTTGTTTTTGCGATGAAGTGTAGTTTTGGTTTGTTGGATGTCATGCTTCTAAGTTTTGCAAATAGTTTTGATGTCTTGAATGGTTGCAATATTTAGACTATTTGAATGCCCCTAGCTGAGTGTGCCTCTTGATGTGAATATGTACAGTGATTTCCAAGCCATGGTGGATTGTGGTAAGAGTATATATATGGATAACCCAGGATAGTGACTACGCTAAGTATGTCCTGAATGGATATGTGCTAAGTGTCGGGCGATGGCCGATAGTATTTTGACAGATAAAATGGTATAGAGATAGATAGAGGAGCCGTTCTTTCACAAGAGTGCCTGTTTACCAGATTTTCACCATTTGTTTTTATTGTACTTTGTTTTTGCTTTTTTTGGATTTTTTGATTTTTTTGAATTTTTTTTTTTTTTTTTTGGCTTTTTCCGTGCACTAGGCTACTTAAGTGTAGTACTTCTTCAGATGGATGTTGTTAGTTGGTTCGTCAAGCACATCTCCTCCTAAAGTTGTTAGCTGATAGGCACCTGATCCATAGACTGATATGATGACATAGGGACCCAACCAGTTAGGTTCAAATTTCCCTTTCTTTTCTCGATCTTGTTGATTTCTTGGATTTTCTTTGAGGACAAGGTCACCAACTTTGAAGTTTCTGGGAATGACCTTATGATTGTAGCTCCTGCACATGCATTGCTGATATGCTTTGAGATGAGTGTAAGCATGCTGACGTCTTTCATCTAATAGTTCAAGTTCTTGCAATCGGTTAACTCGATACTCTTCATCTAGGATTAAACCTTTCAAAGAGACTCTGAGAGATGGGATTTCTACTTCCAGGGGTAAAATGGTCTCTGATCCATATACCAATGAGTATGGTGTTGCTCCTGTAGGTGTGTGGATGCTGGTTCTGTATGCCCAAAGTGCTGGATTAAGTTGTACGTGCTAATTTTTACCTACATCATTCACTGTTTTCTTTAGGATTTTCAAGATTGTCTTGTTGGATGCTTCTGCTTGACCATATCCTTGTGGGTAGTATGGTGTAGAGAACCGATGTTGGATTTTGAATTTTTCACATAGTTCTTGTACATCTTGGTTTTTGAAAGGTCGTCCATTATCTGTGATGATTGAACTTGTAATACCATATCTGCAGATCAGATAATTGAGGATAAAAGAGGTAATTTGTTTCCCAGTCACTATGGTCATGAGAACTGCTTCGATCCATTTGGTAAAGTATTTCATTGCTATTATAATGAACTTGTGTCCATTTGAAGATGAAGGATGAATTTTGCCCACTAAGTCCAGTCCCCACTGACAAAAGGGTCAGGATGTTGTAAATGGTTGCAGTTCCTGTGCTGGTGCATGTATCAGATTGCCATGAATCTGGCATTTAGGACATTTCTTGGCGAAGTGGTATGAGTCTTTCTCCATTATAGGCCAGTAGTATCCCATCCGTAGAAGCTTTTTAGCAAGAGTAGTACCACTTGAATGTGTTCCACAAATACCTTCATGAAGCTTGTGTAAAGCAGAATCAGAATCATTACGATCAAGGCAACGAAGAAGAGTACCATCTAGACCTCGACAATACAAAGTATCAGCGGTAAGGGTGTAACGGGTAGCTTGTCGGATAAAGTTACATTTTTGGTTACGAGATTGGTCAATTGGTAAGATATTGAGCTTGAGGTAGTCGTATATTGGTCCATATAGCGGAGAATCTGAACCAGTCAAGGCATAGATAACATGGGATTCAGAGTGGTCATAGGCGGGGGAGAATAGTAGCTCTACCAGAAACTCGTAACGACTCTGTTGCTCTAGAATTTGTAGTAATGAAGCGATAGTAGCCATTGCATCGGCTGCTTTGTTGTTCAATCTTGGTATTTGTTCGAAGGTGATGTGCATAAAATACTGTTTGAAGTCATCCACCATTCGCTTGTAGGGTAGTAGCTTGTCATCTTTTGTCTGATAGTTGTTGTTGATTTGATGGATGACTAGTTGTGAGTCTCCATAGACCTTTAACTCTATGATTTTCCATTCTACGGCCATTTTGATACCTAGAACCAATGCCTCATATTTAGCCACATTATTTGTGTATGGAAACATAAGCCTATATGATCTTGGTATAGTGTGTCCTTTAGGAGTGATGAATAGAATGCCAGCACTTGAACCATGTGTATAGGATCCCTCAAAGTATAGGGTCCATTGTTTAGTAGAAAGAGCAAGAACATCCCTGTCCAGAAATTCAATCTCCATGGTTTGTTTTCTTGGTAACGGTGCTTCAGCCAGCTGATCTGCAATTGCTTGTCCTTTGATGGCTCATCTTTCTATGTATTGTATGTCGAATTCACTAAGAATCATGACCCATTTAGCCAATCGGCCTGTAAGAGCTGCCTTGCTGAGTAGATATTTGAGAGGATCAATTTTTGCGACTAGCTTAATGGTGTGTGCTAGCATATAATGTCGGAACTTCTGAGATGCGAAGACCACTGTGAGGAAAGCCTTTTCAATGAACGTATAGTTGAGTTCATAGCCATTCAGTGTCCTACTGATATAATATATGGCTCGTTCCTTTCCTTGTTGATCTTCTTGTGCCAATAATGCCCCCAACGATATATCAGTTGTGGAGATATATAGGATAAAAGGCTTTCCTGCGACTGGAGGTACCAGAACTGGTGGATTCATTAGGTACTATTTGATTTGGTAAAAAGATTCTGCACACTTGGTCTCCCATTTGAATGGTACATTTTTGTGTAGTAAATGGTTAAACGGTAGACTTTTATCTGCTAGTTGAGTGATGAATCGCCTGATTGATTGAAGTCGTCCTTGTAGAGATCTGAGTTGACTGATATTCCTGATATTCTTTGGTGGTGGCATGTCCATAATGGCTTGTACCTTTGCTGGATCTACTTCAATACCTTTAGCTGAGACTATATAGCCTAGTAACTTGCCTGATGTAACTCCAAAGACACACTTCTTAGGGTTAAGCCTGACTTGGAATTTCTCCAATCGATCAAAGATCTTTGTTAGGATGCCGAGATGTTCTGCTCTAGTGAAGGATTTAGCTAGTAAATCATCCACATAGTCTTCCATAAATGTGTGCATCATGTCATGGAATATTGTTGTCATTGCTCTTTGATAAGTGGCCCCTGCATTCTTTAAGCCAAAAGGCATAACATTCCAACAGTACATTCCCCAAGGACAAGTGAACGCGGTTTTATCTTGATCTTCTGGAGCTATTTTGATTTGATTATAGCCTGAGAAGCCGTCCATTAGTGAGAGCATTGCATGGCCTGCTATGAGATCTACAATTATGTCGATACTGGGTAGAGGAAAGTCATCTTTTGGACAAGCTTTGTTGATGTCTCTGAAGTCAATGCATATTCTGATACTACCATCTGGTTTTGATACTGGAATGATGTTGGAAATCCATTCTGCATAGTCAATGGGTCGGATGAATCCGATGTCTAATAATTTCTTTACTTCAGTTTTGACCATGAGTGCCACCTGTGGATTCATCTTTTGTAGCTTTTGCTTGACTGGTTTAACTCCTGAAGAGATGGACAAGTGATGCATGATTAAGTGCAGATCCACTCCAGGCATATCGGCATATGACCAAGCAAAGTTAATTTGTTGTTCTCTAAAGAAAATGATGAATGTTGATCTTTCTTCCTCTGTCAGAGATTTTGCAAGGTGTAGGTTTCTGACTGCTTCTATGGTACCAATGTTGATTGATTGAGTGGGCTCAATCAATATGGGTGATCGCTCATGAAAGTGCTCAGGAAGAGTGTCAAGTCTCCCATTGTTAGGTGCCTTAAAAAGGTTTTCACCCTCAGATGCATCCTTTATTTTTACTTTTTTGTGATCTAGAGCTGCCATTAACTGGTTTTCAGCATCAGATCTTTGATTTGGTTTATTTTTGCGACTGAGAGACTTGGCACTCCCTGATTGACAGACATCGTTAATTTGTTCACTGGTAGAGCCTGTTTTTGGATTTACAGTACATGGGTAATGGATAATAGATTCATCATCTGGGAAAATTGGTATATCATGGATTTCAGGTTCATCCCAGTTGATGAGGTCAGGAAAGACAAGTGGTAAGGAATTGTTAGGTGGATCAAGTTCTGCTACTGTAAGTGTTAGGACAAAGTTTTCATCGTGATTATTCTTGGTTTTAAAGAAGTCCAGGATTTCGTCGAGGTCTTTGATGGTATTATCTTTCGCATAGACTTGTTCATAATGTTTCTGTTCGTTTTCCTTGGCATCATAGATATTTTGCGGTCCAAATTCAAGAGGTCTATCTCGTGCATTATGTTCTTCTTGAGAAAGGGATATGGAATCAGTATCATCAGGGATATCCGTAGTAGCATTGGAGCAGGTACCCCATTCATATTCATTGGAATCAATCTCTGAGGCATCATCCCAGATTATATCAGTGCTGTAAACTGGTATGTTGTATGGTGAAAACAAATTTTTGATAATGGATACCATTTTGATAGTTTTTGTTGATTCTGTGTCAGATCCGTCTTCTAGTTTCTGTATTTGTTCATAGACTGTGCTTCCTCGGGGAGGAATAATGGTATCTGGAGATGATATGATTTGTTCTTGAGATATTGTTGTTGGAATATGAGCTATTACTGCAGATATGGCCTTCTTATGGCTTAGAAGCTTTCCCTGATGTAACTTCTGATCTTGACGTTCCTGTGCCTTGCAGATTGTTTCTGCTGATTCAAAGAGTGCTTCCTGCCAGGATTCTTCTTTGTACTTCTTCTTTACTTTCCATTGAGGTTTTGTAGTTATGATGGGCGGTCATTTTAATAGGAATGTGGGCTCACAACCCAATCCTGCTTTGTTTCTACTAGGCTGTGAAGGAAGATCTATGGGTTCAGTGACTCCTTCTTTGCGTTTCCCAATAGGTCCTTTACCGTCATATCCCATTTGCTACATGATTAAGTATCCTTTTCGATACAGGTGTGTTGGTAGAACAATGTCCAAAGTAGCTGCTCTATTATCTTCTTCCTCATCTTTGTATAACCAGCTAAGAACATCCTTGTCTTCTGATTCATGTGCTAGAGTGCCCAATTGGATGAAGGTACCAACAAATTTGGTGATGGGCTGAGTGGCCAGATGTGTTGATGTAGTAGGCAATCCATGAGATCTAGGTGATGTTGGCAATTTGGCCAAACATAAGGGCTTCAAAGAGTATTCTCCCATACCTTGGTCTTGGATTTGCATTTTCTGTTTGAAGTCTCCAAATAAGGAGTTGGACTTTGTTGTTTGTAGATCTGATGCTAAAGATCGTTGTTTCTCTCTATTATGAGGAACCAAACTATCTTGGGCTACCCCCATTGCGTTGCAATGTTGAAATGAATTGTGATCAACAGATATGGAGACTTCTTGTTCGTCATAAGGAAATTTGACACACTGGTGATACGTAGAAGGTACTGCTTGCATTTCATGTATCCAGGGTCGCCCTAACAAAATATTGTAGGTAAGATCTATGTCTAAGACCTGACATATAGTATCTTTTTGCACTGGTCCCACTTGAATAGGTAATATCACAGTTCCTTTAGAGGACCTTTCCTCATCATCATATGCCTTTATGGTAATCTTCTTACAGGGATCAATAGACTCTTCTGAGAAGCCTAATGCATGGATAAGCTTTAAAGTACATATATTAAGTCTGACTCCTCCATCTATTAAGACTCTTTTTACTCGATGTTTGCAAACAATGACTTCGATATGGAGAGGAGTGTTATGCGGATGGTTTAAGGAAGCATCGTCATGTTCTGAGAAGGTGAGGTTATGAGGTCCAGTCATATGGGTGACCATGGCTTGAAATCTGTCTGTATCCAGATTTTGAGGTACATTAGTTTCCAATAGTACTTGTTCCAAGATGTCTTTGTGCTTCGGTGATAGTTTCAGCAATTCTAGTATAGATATCTGAGCTGGAGTTTTGCGTAGTTGGCTAACCGAGTCATATTGGATTTTTGGTGTGGTAGTTGTAGGTGACGTATGTCCTTTCAAGACATATTTCTGAGTTCGGGTTGTCACATTGACAGATTCATGATCACGCCGATCTCGGATGGTGATGACATTTACTTGATGATCTTCAGCTGATATGTGATTTATGGTGTTGTTGTAGATATGGTTGATACGAGCTCCGCGTGTATCATCCGAGGTTGAAGCTCCATCTTTGTTGTAATTTGGGAGAGGATTTTTAAAGGCTCCGTGATCACCATTTGTTTTGAGACCATCCACCGTTAAGTCACCTCGATCAATCATGTCTTGCACCATGTGTTTCAATCTCATGCAATCGTTCGTTCGATGACCCTTGTTACAATTAAAATCACAATAGTGTGAATCATTCCACCAAGGTGGTTTGATTTGGGGTTCATAGTTGCTGATTGGAGGCAAAGAAAGAATCTTGTGTGCCAAAAGTTCTCTAAATGTTGATTCTAGTGATTGCCCCAGTGGTGTAAAGATACGCTTTTGGAAATTGTTCGTGTTGTTGCGTGAATTGTTGTTAGGTCCTGCATTCATGTTTTTGCTTTGAGTATCATTGGTGTTGTTTGTGTTGAGTTGTCCTTGATCGGTGTTTGGTGCATATGTGTTAGCATTTGGATTAGCATTTTTAGGATTTTTTGTGTTTTGAGGATTTCCGGATAATGCAAGCACTGGTTGCTTAGATTTGGGATCATATGATTCATTGTTGCCTTCGTTTTTGTTTCGAGTCCAAAATCGAGATTTGTCTAGGTTGGTGTTGTTCTGGTTAGTGTAATTTGATGAGTTTGTTCCTTCCTTGTAGAATTTGAGTGTTCCCTTTTTGACACATGCTTCTTCTACTTGAATGCCATTTTCAATCAATTTAGCGAAAGATGGTATGCATTGAAGTTTTAGTCTGTAACTCATTTCACCATTCAAGTTATCGATGAAGATTTCCATTTTCTCCTTTTTGGGAATATCTCGAGGATATCTGGATACCATACGTCGCCAGTGTTGAAGGAACATCATGAATGTTTCATTGTTCTTTTGTTTGTTATTACAAACATCTAGCATGGTTATGGCGTGTTGGATGTTATAGGAATATTGGGTTATGAATTTGTTAACCAATTCATCAAATGATCTGACAGGTGGTGTAATTTTGGATAACCATTCCATTGTTTGCCCTCCCAGGCTTCTTGGGAATAACCTCATCAGATAGGTGTCATCATGAGCAAATTCAAGACTCATTGTGCAAAATTCTCGAACATGATCTCGGGGATCACTTTTCCCATCATATTTATCAAATTTGGGAACGTCTGAGTTTGGAGGAAAAGGCACCATGTTCAATCTTCTGTCAAATGGATAAGGATAGATTTCGTTTAAAGAGTACCACACTATTGTTCCTTGTTGCATATCCTGCATTTGTCGTTGTAACATTTGCATTTGTTGAGTGAGAGAATCCAAAGGTATATTGTCTTGTCGAGGGAAGAGTTCTTCCCTTGTATTAGTTCTCAGTTGAAAAGGTGTGGTAAACGGTATATTTTGCTCTGGTGTTTCTAGCTCAGGTATACGCATTTCTGGTATGCGTTGTTCTGGAATGTGTTGCTCAGGTATGTGTTGTTCAAAGTTACGAGTTTCTTCTTCTCTTTGTTGTTCTTGATATGCATATTGTCGAGATCCGGTTCCAAAGATGTTTGTGTCTAAATCTTCGGGAAGTTTAACACCTTTACTTGTGAGCATGAGTAGATACTTTTCTTTGTTAGTTTCCATAAGCCTTTCCACAAGTTTTTGGAATGAAGGGTTTTCCTGACATTCCTGAAGAAGCGCTTCAGAAATTTCAGTTTCTTCTAAGTGTGGAACTTCAAAAGGATTTGACAATCTTCGATTCATACTAGACTCTGCGTGTGTCTCGCTTTGTTGGTTTCTTTGAGAGCGAGTAATAGGCATTTTAGTAGAAACTTTTTGTGACAAAGGGAACAAAATCCTCTTCGATGTGTTGCTCAGGGGTGGGTGGTTCTAGTCGAGATGTGTTATAAGTGATACACTCGTCGGGCAAGAATGCTAAATTGATTTTTCCTCCGCGGTTTATGATTTGATTAAAAGCAGACTTTTGACAGTAGGCTCTTGCCTTCAAGGGTTCTTTGTCAAATTCATTGGATTTGTTTTGGATATAACGTTTGATGTGATGAAGGAATACCCAATGAGATTTGAAGAGTTGATGATTGATGTATAAAAACTTGTTTCTCTTGATGAACTTGGAAAAACTAGGTTGTTATTTCTTCAATGTGATGTTACGATAAAGGTTCTTTCTTCTCAGAATATGGGGATTAGTCATGCATGAGTGATCAAAGGTTTCCTTTGATTTGTTTGGATTCAGTTGATTTTGTTTTGAAAAATTTCAAATCTTACTCTATCAAAGTGAAGGTTTAGATGCCCCTTCACGACAAAGCGTGTCAAATGATATGGATAAAAGCCTCCCAATATGGAGACTTGATTTGACAACTTGAAAATTTTAAACAAGTGTTTTTGAGATAAAATCTGTAAGATGGTAAAGGATTATGTTGATACTGATGATGAGGTTTCCGGATTATGATAAGATAGACATGTTTTATCGTGCAATTTGTTTAGGATTTTTACAACGTTTGTTTTGACACAAATTTAGCTCAAGAAATAGTCTTAACGGTTTGTTTTCGCTACTCTGTTTTGATGAAAAATGTTGTTGATAATGAGAGGCTTTTGAAAATGTTTTCAAAATTTTTTAAATTCCTCACGGTTTTGCCCTCTGTTTATACGTTTTTGATCATGCGCTAAAACAGAGACCACATGCGCTACCAAAATTACTCCACGCGCTAAAATAATGACCGCACGCGCTAAAGTTTTGACTTTTCAAAAATTGTTTTCTATCTGTTTTGAAAAAGCTATGCGCTAGCCTGGGCCTGTAACGCACTAACTTTTGAACTTTATGCGCTAATGTTTGGTTTCCACGCGCTAAGTTGTTGCTTCCATGCGCTAGACTGTTTCTCTGATGTGCTAAATGTTTCCACACTATTTTGCTTTGGGATGAAACGCTACTGTTTGGAACTGATGCGCTAAATTGATGGTTACATGCGCTAACAAAAGTACCTCGCGTGCTAATAAGTTGCTTTTATGCGCTAAGCTGTCCTGATTTTTCCTTTGGTTGATTTTTTGTAAATTTTGAATTTTTGTTGTGAATTTTTCAAGTTTGATGGATGATTTTCTGAAGTAGTAAATGCAAGCACGGCATAAAAAGTACAACCATTTTGCCTAATCTAACAAAAAGTGTATGTTCTGCGAGGATGTGTTCAAATCCCCAATGTTTTAACAGGTTTGGATACGAAATGCTAATGAAACCTATAAATAGCCGATCTAAAGACAAATTCTTAGGTTGATGATTGGAGAATGCAAAACCCTGCACAAATCCTTCAAAATGTAGAAGCACAAACAACTCTTCAAAATATATAAGCACACAGAATGCACGTACACATTTTAAGAATGTCGATTGAATTCTTATTAACAGAGGTATTGCACTAGTACTGCACTTCTCATCTAAACATTAATAAATTTCTTTTAATTTTTTCTTCTCATTGGTGGGTGATTTGATTTTTTCCAATAAATTCTCTTAAAACCCTAGGAAAATGTCAACGATCAATCAAAAAACATCTAAAATAATATAAAAAGCATTTTTGATAAAAAAAATTAATAACAAACTTAATATCAAACCATAGGTTATATTATTTATGGAGATTGCTAACGCACAAATTAATTACAATTAGTGACATTGAAAACATTAGTCTGCTACCTTATATAACGCAGCGACTAATAATTAATGCTTGTTATTCAATGTTACAACCTATTTTAAATTGTGGTTAACACTTTTTAAAGTGCCACTTAGATACCTTTTGAATACCATTTTGAGATTGGAGATGCTCTAAAGAAGGCATGAGTGTTACTAATTATAATAGTTCTTTTGAGGAGATCGACAATTCTTTTCATATAGAATGTAGTATAGATGAAAGAAGGAAAATGCTAATATACTATTCATTAAATATATTTCCTCACATGTTACAATGCAACCATTTCTTCATGTGGGAAGTGCACCTATCAACATGGGGGATTAGAGTTTCTAAGCAACCTCTTCCCCTTTCATAAATCATAATGATTGTCTCATGAATAACACCTCATCCTTTGGGTGCCCTTGTTACAACATCAAGTAGTGCACGATAATGCTTTGGATAATTATAGTTTTAGTTGACAAGGACCCTAGGATTCTTCAAGACATTTCCTTCTCCCATGATGCAAGTCCAAAAATATATCCCTTATCCCTCTTGGGATTAGAGGCCTTGATAAGTAGTTGTTTCTTCTCTCTAAACTCTCTCAGATTATCTCTTCAATGTAGACCTAGTAGAAGAAACCCATAAGAACTTCTCACCAAGGGATTCTTATGAAAACGTGGACGTTTTCTAATGCCTATATAATGCTTAGAACCATCTCTATTGGTTGTGATGTGACTTTTTCTATGGTACTTTTATAAATGCATATCATTATTGCCTCATATGATTTTTTAAGGTGATCTTGCATTGTCACATCTAAATTACCTATTATAGCTCTCAGATGTAGTTGTATCAACTTTATTTCTATTACTTCTTTTGATTTCCTTTTATTGCAACCTTCTTTAGCATAGCATAGTTGTACTTCCTAATATGTAGCTCTTTTCAAAATGTGACTACATATTGCGATTTAAAAGAATGGGCAATTTGGAATAATAAATTGTAGCTCAATCATGCGAAAATGCCTCTGCGTGCGAAAAAGTGATGCAATGCATCGACATCCTTTTTAGAGCGTTCTCATTCGCCGTGAGGAAATTACAGAGGCTCTGCAAATCAATTTGTTGTTTTGGCTAATAACTCTAGGATTGAGGATCTTGGTAGGGTCATTTCGCGGACCCGCAATCAGGAGGTCTTCTTTGCAAAAACAAAATACTCTCTGGTTAATGAGGTTAGGGCTCCCCCTCCTCTTTACAAGGGTTGGGATCAGGACTGGCATTTGGTGAGCCGTAGAAATAAAACCTAACAAGTCAAAGAGATCCTCTGCTTACCATACTATCCCTCCATGAAAATCTCTGGGTAAATTATCAGAGGATATGGAAACCCCTGACTATCACAATTCTAAGGAAGTTGAGCACCCAATGTCGGATCTACCTTCAAATTCCCCAGCTACCCCTAACGGGTTGGTCATTGAAATTGATAATCACACCCAGGCCAGGTATCAAATGCATTACAGCGACAGAATGATCTTTGCTCAGTGGAAAGGTTGGGGGATCCTGTCTGAACAAATTGCCAACTGGGTGTCGTCCTCCTTCAATAACCAAGTAAAAATTGACATCCTTCTTGATAATTTCTTAGCTATTGAATGTGGTAATAAGAGTCTGAGAAATTTATTGCTAAACGGGGATATATTATCATTTAAGGGTCTAGGGTTTGATTGCTGGGATTGGCAACCTCTCTTTCTCCAATCTCAATTCAATTCCTGCATGGTTAACAGAGCAATTTCACTTGATAAATTTCCTGTAGAATTGCCAAATAATGACTTTTTAAGAATAATAGGCAACAAAATAGGTAAATTTGTAGAAGTAAAAAAATTAGCTCTAAGCTTCTTTAACCAGCTCTTAATCATTAATATGAATATTAACATTAAATCTTTAGAGCCTATAACTCTAAAATGTGATAAATCTTGTTTAACCCTAGAATTACCCATTTATAATGGTCCCTTTGAAGATTCTAAGCCAAGGAAGATCCCCTTCAAGAAACCCTCCCCTGAATCGTTGCTTAAGTCTAATGGCGCACCATTCAGATTCGTGGAAGGAGGGGGTTTCACCCTAGAGGGCTATAAGATTGATATTAACCCTAATCATCTCACCACAGATCGATATCCTCATAGCTCCCCTGTTAAGCCCTCTCGTTCCCCTCTTCCTCCACTGCTTACTATAAATTCAACTATAGCTAACTCTCTTCTTAAGGATCGAGATCTGGAAGAAGGTGAAATCAATGAGGTTATCCCTTAGAAAGAGCAGCTCGGTCTGACAAATATGTCATCATCTAGCTCTCTCATCCCTCTAAAGAAGCTGAGTCCCTTGGGGTCTCCCCATTTAATGAAACTAATTACCCCTGAGCAATTAGCAGTAATGGATAGGCTTTCCCCGGATCTAGGAATCGTATCCTTGCAAGATCATCCAATCTCTCTAGCCTCAAAATTGGACGGCTTTGAGGAGGCAGAGGCTCGCCCTCCACCTTTGAAGGCTATTTCTGATTCAATTGTAGAATCTGAGAGTGATCGAGTGGCTAGGGAAGTTAACATCATTGCCAATTTTGTAGGGGAAGAAGTAGTAAATGACCTCATGGATCAATTGGTTGCTGAAATTTGTAATGATGAGGAGTTGGAAAGACAAAGGGATCTCTTAATCAAAAATCTAGTGGACGTTACCAGAGTCGACCTAGAAACAAATGAATTATTTATAGCATTAGATAACTTAGAAAATGATAACCCAAATACTCTAGGCATTCTCAGCTCTGATAGAAGTAAGGACTCTCCTGACTGTGCTAAACACAGTAAGAGAAGAGGTAGGAGATCCCTTGCTGAACTAAGATCAAAGGATGGAGATGCCAAGGGTCAGTCTAAAATAACTACTCTTTTTAATGCAAGGGAGGGGAAGTTCCTCCCCACAGAGCCATGAAAATCATAACATGGAATGTTAGGGGTCTGAATGCCCCTAACAAACAGTGCATCTTAAAGTGTTGCATCTCTAATTCTAAATCAGATATAATGTTAATCCAAGAAACCAAAATGAACTCCTCTGAGATAGCCCTTTTTGAGAAAAATCTAGGCGTTAGATAGCTAAAGCACTCCCCTACTACAGGGGCCTCTGGGGGCTTAGCCATCATTTGGGACTCTAGATTCATCTCGTTTACACCTTTAGAGATTAAGAAAAATTGGATCGGAGGAGAAGTAGTAAGTTATAAAAATAACCTAAGATTCAAATTGATTAACGTTTATGGTCCTATCCAAAATAGGGATAAGGCTAGGGTGTGGGTGGAACTGGAGTCTTTCCTCAGAAGTTTCCCAAATGATGTACGCATCATTGGGGGAGATTTCAATGCTATCACTAAGGTAGCAGACAAAAGAGGAGGTAGAAACAAACTTCCTCCAGCGGTTGTAGATTTCAATCATTGGATCAATAGGAACTCCCTGTTGGAAATCCAGACGATAGATAATGCCTTCACCCGGAACAACAGAAGGCTTGGTTTCTGTAACATTGCTGAGAAACTAGATAGGTTCTTTATCCATGTAGGGCTCTTGGAGATTAACTTTACCCTAAATGCAGAACCCCTCCCTTTAGCAGGATCTGACCATTTCCCACTCCAACTAATCTTATTATCTGACTACTCCCCTAAAAAATGTCCCTTCAAATTTGAGAGCATGTGGTTTGGAGATGATAACTTTTTAAACTTAATCGAGAACTGGTGGAGAAACTCTGTTTTCTCTGGTTCGAAGATGTTTATTATCACAAGCAAGTTAAAGCTTATCAAAAGGAAGCTCTTAGAATGGAACAAAACTAATTTTGGAAATATTTTCGATAAAAAACTCCTAATAGAAAATGATCTTAAGAATGTTAACATTGAGGTTCTTGAGAAGGGGATGGATGAGCATCTCTTCCTCAAAGAAAAGGCTCTACTCTCTGAATATGAAAAGATACTCTCAAATGAAGAGATCTTTTGGAAACAAAAATCGAGGGAGACTTGGTTGAGTGATGGGGACCGAAATACTAAGTTTTTCCACAATAGTACTAAGCAGAGGAGATGGGTCAATCAAATTTCTAAAATTAAGAATTGCCAGGGTTCCATCCTGTCTGAACCGGATGATGTTGCCTTCGAGGTAGCAAGGTTTTTTGATAAAATATTAAACAATATTGAAGGCTCCAACCTCAGAGGCCAACTCAATATTATCAAGAATCTTCCAAAACTCATTAACGATGACCACAACAAAATCTTGTCAAAGAAATTCTCTGAGGAGGAGGTTAAATCTGTCCTTATGAAGATGAATCCCGACAAGGCCCTGAGCCCAGATGGCTTTCCCACTGGCTTTTTCCAAAAATGTTGGGGTTTTATGGGGACAGAGATCATAGACGCCTTAGAAGCTATTAAGAACTCTGGTAAGATTCTCAAAGAAATTAACAATACCTTCTTAGCTCTCATCCCCAAAAAAGAGAATCCTGAAAGCTTTAATGACTTTAGACCAATAGCCCTCTGCAACACTCTGTACAAACTCTTAACCAAAACCCTAGCAGCCAGACTCCAGAATCTTCTCCCCATTATCATTAGTGAAGAACAAACCGGCTTCGTAGCAGATAGATCAATCTATGATGGGGTTATTATAGCCCAATAGGCCATTCATTCGGTCCAGCTCAACAGGGCCCCAAGTATGCTAGTCAAATTAGACATAAGCAAAGTTTACGACAAAGTTGATTGGCGCTTCCTATGCAAATTCTTGGAGGCCTTTGGATTTTCCAAATCCTAGATCAACCTAATCTTTGAATGTATATCCACCCCCAAATTCTTGGTCTTGGTTAATGGTTCCCCATAAGGTTTCTTCAATAGCTCAAGAGGGCTCAGGCAAGGAGATCCTATGTCCCCCTTCCTCTTCATCATCATGGCTGAAGCCCTAGGTAGATCCATCTCTAAGGCCAAAGAGGAAGGTGGGATCCTAGGAATCCCCATTACCAGCGGACTCCCTCCATTTACGCACCAGCAATTTGTCGACGACATGATGCTTTTTGGGCAGGGAAGTGTAAGGGAAGCGAGCGTCTTCAAAGGCATCCTTAATTCCTATATGCTAGCCTCAGGTCAAGAGATGAATCTGGCCAAGTCTGCAGTTTTTATGTTCAACATAGACCCCTCCTTAGGAAAAGTGATCAACAATGTCCTGGAGATTAGTGAAGGAACTCTTCCTTGCAAATACCTAGGCATTCCCCTTGACAAGGGTAGAAGACCCTCAAAATTATGGGACAACTTGATGGATAAAATCAAGTCCAAGATTAACACTTGGAAAGGAAAATGGCTCTCATCTGCAGGTAGAGCAACCTTGGTTAGATCGGTCTTGTCAGCTATGCCCATTTACCAACTCTCCTGTCAACATTTATCTTCTTCTAAACTTGCAGAGCTCAACAAGCATCTCAGGACTTTCTTTTGGCAAGGTGCTAATGACAATCGTAAAATATCACTCATATCATGGGACAAGATATGCAAACCTAAAGAAGAAGGAGGAGTTGGCATTAAAAACCTTCATGATCAGGGCAAAGCCTTGGGTGCCAAGTTGGTTTGGAGGATGTTCAGAACCCCCCACCTCAAATGGGCTCGCTTGCTGCACCACAAATACCTTAATGGAGGGAATCCTATCCAAATCTTCAGAGAAACCAACCCTCCCAGAGGGTCCTGCCTATGGAATTTTATGTTAGAGTGCAGGAGGATTATCTTTGACAGACTTACTTGGAACCTGGGGTCTGGGGATAAAGCTCTTTTCTGGTCGGATTCATGGGGTGGATATAAGGCTATTGATAATATCCATGACTTTGGTGCTACTCGGATCCTTCTTGAATATCATAGAGGACCCCTATTAAACAACTATATCTCCCCTTTAGAGGATGGGGCTGGTTGGCAGTGGATCGAGAAGGAAGATGAGGATATCCTGGTAAGGGATAAACAAAAACTTATGGCAATTCTTAAATCAAGGAGCATTGCCTTAGGTTAGGTTGAGGACAAGCTCATCTGGGATGGCTCCCTAAGAGGAGAATACAACTCCAAGGATGGGTACTCTCTCATCTCCAAATTGTTTATAAGACCTATGATTGAGCTTCCCTTGAAACTTTGCTGGGATAAATACTGTCTGCCTAAGGCAGGTATCTTCTCCTGGCTTGCAGTTCAGAACAAGCTCCTAACTACGGACAAATTTAGAAGAATGGGGTATGAGGGCCCTAGTAGATGTCCTCTTTGCGAGGCTGACGAGGAAGACACCAATCATATCCTCCTTAACTGCCCCTTTTCTCACAAATGTTGGATCTGGTTCACCAACAAACTTGAATGGTTTGCAGCCTTCCCCCACACCATCTTTGGAATGCTCAAGGGCATGGCTGTCTCTTTGAAGGTTTATGGACAACTCTTCCTTCTTCCATTATGTGGGAACTATGGAAGGAGAGAAATAGACGTCTCTTTAAGAATGAAAAACTAGAGGTTCCCAGAATCATTAACATGATAGAGTTAGCTATCACTGAGCTCATGAACAACCGACTGTCATCAGGCACATTGAAGAATGCCTCTATCACTTATTGGGATGAAAAGATGATAAAACGTTGGGAAGGCTTATCCTTTCCTCCCTTTGTAGGAGATGGTCCTATTGCTAGTCTTCGATCAAGGGAGGCATGCAAATGGCAGCCCCCAGGCGAAGGTTGGATGAAGCTAAAATTTGATGGGGCATCTCGTGCCAACCTAGGGCAAGTAGGGATAGGATGTGTTTTTCATAATTGGGAAGGCAAGGAACTAGCAACCCTTGCCTCTCCGGTTGGCATCAACACCAACATTTGGGCGGAACTTATGGCCCTGGTGGAGGGTTTGCATTTATGCAGGAAACTAGGAGTTAAGAACTTGGAAATTGAAGGAGATTCGGCTATAATTGTCAATGCTCTGAGGAAAGGTAGTATGCCTAATTGGAGACTAAATACTTTGCTATCAAAAGCTCTTGACTTATGCAGAGATCTTGATAGGTTCACAGTCAATCATATTTATAGGGAGAGCAATAAAAGAGCGGATGAGTTGGCCAACTTGGGAGCCGATGGCATCAATCTCTTGTCTATGCCACCTTAAGGCAACCCCCTCTTTTGTTTTCGTGTCCTAAGTGGTCATTAGCATGTTCCTCCTTTCATCCCCTTATGTTTCTCTTGCCCAGACTCTGTTTTAACCTCCTTATTTATTCCTCTTCCTGCCCCCTATATTTTCATATAGATACTCAGACAAACATTCAGTTTAAATATTGGCTTCTCAACATATAACCGTTAACTAACACTTTTGTTTCGAATATCACTTCGATCAAGTATTTCCTTCATTCATCGATATACTGTTTTCGGTCTCTAGGGCTGTCTCCTCACCGCTTCCTATCTGATATCCATCAGGTTTTTATGTCGATGAAACCATGGGCTTCAGTGACCTCCTTTATTTTTCCATCGAAATACTTCTTCCATCGATATCACTATGGCCCGTCGATGAATAATCTATTGTCTCATCGAAGCCTTTCTTTATCCTCTCTTGTCATCTTCCACCAGTAAAGTTGTATCGGCAAAACAACACATATCAGGGACATGCCTTTTAGTCTCCTCGAAACCTATCTCCTCATCGATATCTTTTATTGATGTATCTGCCTTTTATCTGATCGACCTTATTCTTTTGATGAGAATGTTTTTTTCAGTGAGTCCCTTTGCACCGATGGTATTATCTCCTCGAAGACCTTTTCCCGTCAATGAAAACCATCTCCACATTCCTCGATATATTTTATCGATGGAATTACTATCTTTGATGAGTCCTTTCTGAAGTTCATCAGCGTTTCCTTTCTTTCGATACCCTTTTTTCAATGAGACATCGTTGGGTCTCATGTCAAAGAAACCTTGGGCTTCGGTAACTCCCTTTATCCTTCCATCGATACACTTTTTCTATCGACATCACTACACTCCTTTGATGAATGGGTCTATTGTTTCATTGAGGCCATCTTTCTTTTGATGATTTGCTTCCACTATCATCTTTCATCGATGAGCTCAATAGTAATCTTCCTCGATAAAGTTGCATCGGTAAAACCACACACATCGGCAACATGCCTTTTAGCCTCCTCAAAACTCATATTCTTATTGATATCTTTTATCGATGTAGCTTCCTTCTGTTTGATTGAGATCATTCTTTCGATAAGAACACTTCTTTCGGTAAGTTTCCTTCATGTTGCGCCGATGGTATTATTTCCTTGGTAGCCTTTTCCCGTCGATGAAAACCGTCTCTGCTTTCTTCGATATCCTCTTTCGGTGGAATCAATGCTTTCGATAAGTCCCTCTTAGGTTCATCGGTGTTCCCTTTCCTTCGATACCCTTTTTATATCGATGAAACTCTCTTATGTTTTATCGACCTTTTATCTTTTGATAAAACTGTCACTGTCGGCCAATAACTTTAGTATCTCTTCGACACCCTTCTTTTCTTGAATAGTCCTATCGATGAAACCTTTCCCAGTTTCTTCGATCTCATCATTTCGGTAGAACTATCTTCTTCAGTGAATTCATTACATGTCCTACCGATACCGTAGTTTCTTTGGTAGCCTTGCTTCATTGACGAAACCTCCTTTGGTTTCTTTGATATACCTTCTATCGATGAAAAATAATGCTTTCGATAAGTCCCTTATGAAGTTCATCGAGGCCCAAGTCTATTCGATAAATCATCTTATCGATGAAACATCGACAGGTTTCTTCGATTCAAGAGGTGTACCATTTCGGTAAAACTAGACATTTCGGTGAGAGGTTAGTGTGTACATCCAATGGCTTTGGTTTGGGTGATAACATTTAGGATTTTGATGTCGTTGGAAGTTTCAAGGGTTCTATCAAAACTCTTAAGGGCATGCTTGATTTACTTAAAGCTTTCCCATGACACTCAATTAGGGCCTTGAAGGTTCTCGAACCATTTTCTTTAGGATGGTAGCTCCCAGCAATCTCTCTGCAGAAATATTTATGGAATTTGCCTCGTTAATATTTATTGAGTTTATGCTCTTCGATGGGTAATCTCTCTCGCATTTTGTTTCTGGAGATTTTTTGAGACTAATATTTTGAGCTGTGTATCCTAACAGGGTGACCATCCAGGCAGGTATGATATATTGTATAAGTTGACCTGTTCGGTTTTCTTTTTCCTAACATTCTGGTGAAAAATTTTCTCAAGATTTTGTGCAGCATAAGGAGTAGAGCATGCTTAACCCTGTGTTTCAGGAATAGCAAGAACTGTCGCCCACAAATGGCAGCATCACCCCAAGAGATGGGCAATCTGCTGCTCAACTTTACACAGAGGATTTCTACATACAATCTTCATTATTTGGACAAGTTCCCTTTGTGATCTTGTACCTCCATTTTGTATTGCATTCTTAATTTTTCTGATCCTTAAGGGATCTGGGCTAGACCGGAGGTTTTCTTCACTCCATTCTTTCCTACCGGTACCCACACCGAATGGAGGTGCAATTGTAAATCTATCTATTTTTTAAATTAATAAAATTCTTTGGCCTCGACCTTTTATCGATCAAAAAAAATAAAAATTGTAGCTCAATTGATTGGTCACAATTGATAAGGATGATGATATGTGATTAAAAAGGTATCCACACCAAGATTAAAATTTTTAAGAAGCATTTAGGACATATTAACCTCTATTTTTAGACACATGAGTGACTTTGATAGAGAAGATTCCCTTACACTTGACTATTCAATTGAAACATGGCTTTTGATTTAAAACTATACTTACTCATCTTGTTGTAATATTTTATATGATATGACATCTATATAATTGATTGCTTCAATAAAATAAAAATAAAAAATCTTCTAAATTTAACAAAAGATAATATTTATTTTAACTAAAAAAATTCTTTTCAACTTTTCAAATATACAATTAATAATAACTAGATAAACAACCCTGATTATAGTCATACCATTAGAAAAGAAAGAATAGACAAATGCCATACTAATAAAAAAACCATTACATGGTAATCTGGAGCCATATGCTATATTATATTACCCTTTAAAAGTAATTTTGTCTTCTCCAGTTTCGAACCATTGACCTCACGTTGCAGTAAAGCAGCTTATGCTCTCTTAATCAATGACAACAAGAGAGTAAGAAATGGGGCTTTGGCCTCGTGCTGTACGTAGTTTTCACCTCTGCTTTGGTTTTATAGCAAATGGATTTATCTCTCACACGTGTGGTAGCCTTAAACTGCAATCACACATATCAACATAAGCATTTGAACATCCATGATACAGTCAATTGCTGTAACAACAGAAGGAAAATCGTGAATTTGTCTCTCAAATTTGGAACTTGTGAAATTGGTGGGCGTCGTAAGGGATCGTTCAGGCCTTCACAAACTAATATGCGGGTTGTGCCCGAAATGGAGGAGTCCACAGCAGGAGTGTCGTGTGAAGACGATGACTTTAGCAATGGTCACATATTGCCGGAGAAGAACGGAGGGCGGGAATTGGAAACCATGTTCCCTGCATATATGCAAAGCAGGTCGGGGGAGGCGACGGCTTCGAGGGCTGCGGCGGCAGCAGCTGCCTCTGCAAAGGAACTGGAATGCCGTGTCAAGTGTCCTGGCAATTCGTCGGTGCTGTCGGCGCCACCCGGCTCCACTGCTAAGCCTCCCTCTGAGGGTGCCAAAAATATATCCGAATTGATGTCAGCCGATCCGATTTGGGCTGCCATGCGAGCCGAAGCGCGGTTAGAGGTGTGCCTCACAATAGTCGACTCTCAGTTTCTTTTGATAAGGCTAAAAGAGTTTTATTTATGTGTTTTCTATTTCCCATCACTGGCTAATTGGTTGAGTTTTACCTTTTTTCTAAATTAGATCTCTCCATATGTTAAAACTGGTCAAGATTATGGGTAGTTTTGATTGGGATCGTGCCGCAGTCTTTAACTCTTAGTTAGTCGAAGTATCAGTCATACTCCCCTATAAAATAGAAAAAATAATTAATGGATGATATAAAATCTCTTATTGAATTCAAAAATTTCCAGAACAAGGCAAGACTATGCAAATTAATTTTACCAGTCTGGAGGCAAGAGTATGCAAATTAAAATTATTGAGTTTTTTTTGGTTAATGTTAAGGGCGGAAAGGTATCCATTCACCAAATTCTCCAAGTTTTAATATGCATCATTGATTTTATTCCTTCTTAAACTCCTCGAGCTTAATGCTAAGAACTTAGAGGTATCCATTCTACAAATTCAATCGTGACATTATATGAACCTCATTCTTTATTAACAGGATTCCTAAACTCTTTGTGAACTATTCATTTTCACTACCGGCCTGAGGGCTGCTTGACTTTTGATTTAATTTTAAAAAAAAATTTCTTATATGTGTCATAGGTATTCGATTTATTACAGATTAGGGACCAAATGCAACGAACAAAAATAAACTAGATTGTTAGCAAAATGAAAAATTTCATGGGATCAAGGTCACAAGATTCTTGTTTATTTCCCCTTTGGATACTTCCCTCTCTCCAGATTGTTATTTGTATGTCCCCTGCAATGAAAATATATAAAAATTAATACACAAATACCAGTTGTAAGTCGTTTAATGAGTTGACCAATTACTTCCCCTGTTTTTTGGTTCACTTCTCAATCTTTCATGACAACCTGTCAGTGTCAACCATAGAGGCGCCTCCACTCAAATGATTTTATTAAAGGAAAGAAGTGGAATAAGCGATAATGGTAACTTGATGACCGATTCATGGATTTTCGTCTTTATTATTTTCAGTTTCTTTTTGAGAAAGCTCTGAACAATTGAGATTGGTACTGTCGGAGATATCTCCCTCCCCATTTGAGGTTGAGTAATCGAGTGAATCATGTGAAGAGGATATGACGATAGTTTTTTACTTTTTAGTAGTGGGGATCTCTCTAAATCAAAGCTTAACTTCATGGCTTTATCATGTTTCTCCTTGAATACAACAATTGGTCCAAAGCTAGCCACAAATGAGCCTTGCGACAACAATCTGAAATCTGCCCCTACCACAGGCATACAATTTTATTTCCATCACTGTAGTAGGGTTAAAGTTTTCCTATCTGCATCCTTAACAAACATCTCAACTAATGTGCTGATGGTCTTGTTCGTTAGCCATGAGAAAGTGTGTTGCTCTCTTCAGAAGTTAAAGAAAGTACTGAAATGACAATTTGCTATACTCAGGGAGTCAGGTCTATTTCTTCCACATTTATGGATTTTCAAAGTTGTCTGCATACGCTCATGCTCATTGTATGCACTCGAATGGTAACTGTTGTCATTTTATGACACCCTTGGTCCATCAGTAAGAACCGATCAGAGATACGATCCATGGACCAGTGCTGCCCTAGTTGATCAAAGAGAAAGTAGAAGAATCATAAAGTGTGAAGTGTTGCCTTCTGGAGGAGGTTCCTCCTTTGGCCTTTTCTTCCTTCCCCGGAACCCCGAGGTTTCGAGGTTCTTTCCCTTTGCCTTCTCCTGTTCTCCTTCTCCGAAACACCGGAACCTTGACGTTCCGAAGTTCCTTTCTTTTCTTCTTCCCTCCTCCGGAACTCCAGAACCCTGAGGTTCCGAAGTTCCTTTGTGCAATTCCGCCTTTTCCTTGCCTCCTTCTAGTCCCCCAGAACGCCGGAACCCTGAGGTTCCGAAGTTCCCTCCTAGCCTTTCTTCCTTCTTTTCTCCGGAACTCCGGAACCCTGAGGTTCCGTAGTTCTCTTCCTTTGCTTCCCTTTCTTCTCTCCGGAACTCCGGAACCCCGAGGTTCCGAAGTTCCTTTCCTTCTCTTCCTCTCTCTTTCCCGGAACTCCGGAACCCCGAGGTTCCGAAGTTCCCTTCCTTGGTCTCTTGTTCTCTACCCCAGAACTCCGGAACCCCCAGGTTCCCAAGTTCCTAAGTCTTCCCAACTTCGGTGACCCAGGTCTTCGAAGTCTTCCAAACTCCTTTTGGCTTGTAACACTTCCGGATGGCGTGATCGACACTCAAGGCTTTAAATGCTCCGACAGTTTTGGTGACTTATGCACTTTCTTTTGTGGAGCCACAGGGGTGCATTTAATGTTTTTGGCAGGATTTCCATCAAGGGAGGTACGGGGCCATGCTTGTTGTGGTGATTATGTCATGTCTGCATACTCTGACTTTGGAAGGTCAGTCAATCCACCTTCTCAGGGTTGCCTTTTGTGGGTATGGCTAGGTTGCTTGCAAGTACTGAGGTCAAGTGCATGCACTTCCCTGCACTCTTAGACTGACATGCAGGGGTCATGATCACTCTTGTAACCATTTTTCTATATAAGGCTGTTAAGCCTCATTGTAAAGGGTTCTCTCCCTGCTGCCTTGAGCTTTCCTATGCTCTTTCTCTTCTCTTGAAGACTTGTAATAATTTTTGCATTTCTGCAACTGTAAGTTTGGCCTTTGGCCTTTGGTCTTTGAATGAATTGAAATTACATTCTTGCCTTCCTTCAACTTATGCATGTTGTGTATGTTTCCTTACCTTCATCATAAGTGTATGTTTTGTGGCTCTTCTCTCCATATATGTTGTGTTAACTTGTTTTTTCTGAGTGTGACTTGTGGGAAACTTTCTCCCCTCTTGGCATTCAGTGGATTCTAACCTTCATACATGCATTGGGATCACTCATACAACTGAAGTTTGTGCATCTCCTGGGTGTTTCAATTGATTCTTTGTGTCATTTCGGGTAGGGAGAGAAACAATCTCTTCTTGGTGCATCACCTCCTTTGTTTTAAGCATTTTTCTCTTCCCTTTACCTTTGCAATTTGTTAGGATAGGCCTAGGAGTTAGTTTTGAAGTGTTGAGTTGGTTCAACACCTGCACCTGGATTGAGAAGAAAGCCGTCCTTCTCCAGAGATTCAACCCCCTTGCGCAAGGTTCCACACTTCGGGGTTGTTTCCATGGTTCACAAGGTTGTTGAGTTGATAGCTCAGCAAGGGTGCAAGCTTTTGTGATAACAATTTTTTGGCATGCTCGGTGGGACTTCATTCGATTTACATGCTAAGGATTCAGTGCTATTCTTGGCATGTCAGCCTTTAGAGACAGTCATCTTCAAGCACTTCACGACTCTGCTCACAAGACCAGTCTCTTGTAAATGACTTGTTGCTAGCTCTGGAACCCCGAGGTCTCCAGGTTCCGAAGTCACTAAGCCATCTCAACCTCGGAACCCCCAGGTTCCGAAGTTCCTAGGTCCGTTACTTCAAAAGCCCCAGGTTCCCAAGTCATCGCATCTCTCACAACGTCGGAAGTCCGGACCCCCCAAGTTCCGAAGTGATTAAGCCCGGAACCCCGGAACTCCAGAACCCCAAGGTTCCGAAGTCTCTGCTCAACAGGTCCACTGCTTGCTCATGACTTGTTGCAGCTCCGGATTTCATGCCCAGAATTTATACAAGGGCGTCTTCTAGAGGTAGTTTCCAGTTCGAAGAACTCTCATCTTCAGACTCTAGAAGGCAGAGAGGTAGACCTTCATTATCACCATTTAGGGAGGTCAGGGTTGTAAACACTCCATCTCTCAGGTCTCATTCTACCCCTCCATTTACAAGACCATTACTATCAAGGGCTCCCACCACTCACATCAATAGACCATTGTTTCGCATGGCAAGAAATCAAGTTTTTGTTACCTTCAATGGGGGGAGTCCCCTTATTTTGACTCGATGGAATGACATACTAGTGGCTGCGTTGAAGAGTATACCATACTTCACTGGTGAAACAACTACTACGCCTATAGAGCACATTCAAGACATTGCAAACATCTGCTCCGTCCATAATATCACTCAGGATGATGTTGCTGTCAGACTTTTAGCCGCATCTTTGTAAGGCAAAGCTTTGCAATGGTATAGAGGGTTGCCGTCTAGCTCCATTCACAATTGGGACGAATTGGGGGAGAGGTTGTGCAACCATTTCGAAGACAAAAGTGATCACCTATCACTTGTGGAGCAGTTGACTACGATCAAGAGGGCACCCCACGAGTTCATGGGAGATTTCAATTTCAGATTCCATAAGACATGGAATAGAATTCCCTCTCTAGTGGAGCCATCTCCAAATCATGCCTTCTTGTATTATCTTAGAGCCCTCAACAACGATATAGCTGTCATGGTACAACCAATGGGTGGAGCCTCTCTACCTGGTGCATATGATATAGCCATCAGGGCAGAAAATTGTTTGATTTAGGCTGGGAAGATAGCTCCAAGGCCTCCAAGGCCTCTCTTCCTAGAAGCTCCTACTCAACAACCCACCTTGGCTCCTATCCCCATGGCTCCCGCAGGTCAACCATCTACGCCCTCTACATCCTCCAATGAGCTCCATGAGGTCAAGGCTTGTTGATGTGTATTTTGTACACTATCAAACACAGAATAAAATACCCTAGGGTACCTTATCCTCTCTTGAGTAAAGCCTCTGAATGCTGAAGATATCACAAGAAAGGATCAATCAGGGTGACTTCAAGGTTCTTCGTTGTAGTATCTCTACGTGTGGATAAGCACCAGTGGTCGTTGTGAATGCTGTTTCTTCAAGGGGCCTTACGTTTTCGAGCTGCAGGAATAGGATTCTCCTAAAACTAACAGGTTCTCAAAAAAAAATCAAAAGGTAGGGTTTGCAAGAGATGAATTCTAATCTAATCCTAAGAATGACTCAATGTAGACTAGACTTGGTAAGATTCTACCAATTTCAGTATTGCCAAGGAATTACAACTTTACTGGAATTGATGCGATCTTCTAAGGTGATTAATGATTTTTCAAGTCATCAAGAATTATAGACACTACCATAAAGGTACATATCAATAGTTCAATAATGATTGAAGGTTCAAGCAATCTAAATATCTCCAGTTGACCACACAAGGCGTCCTTACAATCAGTAAGAAGCTAGTGGTTTGGAACGTGAATCTCACCAAAGATCAAGCCCAACACTTAGTCCTTCAAACTTAAATACTACTTCGACTGAGAATGATTCAAGAAAGTAAACAACCATGAAAATAGCCACAAGAATTGCAATAAAACACCATACCTTCAATATTTTATTGATCTCAAAGCCAAAATAGACAACAATTGCTTGAAATTCTTTCTTCAATGCTCAATCTTGCTACAAAATAACTTTCTTCTCTCCAAAAGCTCTAATCTTCTAATTTCTAATTGCTAATGACAAAATGAAAATGAGTGAGGGTATATATAGCATCCTCAATTACAATGAACGACCCAGATCAAAAGAAGATCAACGGCTGAGATTTTGACACCTAAACCCTAATTAGGGTTTGTTACAAAAAATTCCCTTTTTTATTGAACATTATTAAATGCATAGCCAAATATTTAATTGGCACAAAAATCGAGGGAACATAGACCAATGATAATTAAGATGCCACATCATTTTATAACAACCTCTCTTCTAGAACCTTATTCCCCTTCCAATGTTCTTTCTTAGCATATGCAACGAATCTGGACACAATTCCTTCAATCTCAGCAATAGGAATCTCGGGAAGATTCCTCATTCGCTCCTCCAAGTGGATAACCTAATCAAAGGCCTTGAGAAGAGCAGCTTCCCATCCAGGTTCGAGCTCTTTGATCCTCTCAATCAGGAGCATAGTAGTGAACATTAGATCCTGTTGCCCATCTGTGATGACATTATCATCTTTGCAAAAGATGACCTTGACTCTTTCTTCCAATTCTTGAAGGTCCACATCTGTCTCAACTTCGATCCTTCTGCCAAGAATGGTACACAACACTTCAAACACCTTATCCTGAATTGGATGGATGACGCCCTCAACTTGATTGCATTTGGTGCTAATGTTCTCGAAAAGAACCTCCTTCATGTGGAGTAGAGTTGACCACTGAAGTAAATTATGAGCTCCTCCATCCATTATCTTTTCTTGTGCTAGGATCTTCCTTGGTGTTTGCCTGATTACTTGCAGAACAGGAATGATAACATCTTTAGTGTGAGCGAAAGCGGCTACAGTTATCATTAGATTGTGGACAATCTCAAGGACCTGGATAACTCGGTGAATTGTCTGCATCATTCTTGTTGTAAATTCAACGGCAACTGTGTGGGATTTGTCCATCCAAGAGCTCATAAGCTGAACCAAGCTCTTGACTCTTTCTGCCTCGCCAACTGATTCAAGGGGAAGTGCTTGCACAGGAGACACTGCTGGATCCTGACATCCCAAGGGCTGATTGAGATGGCTAAAGTAGCCTCTCCAAGCACCTCTCTCTCTCTCAAGCTTTCTATTCTTTTCCATTTCTTCCTTAAGCTTGTCTTTAAGTGCTTCAAATGAATCGGTTGCCTCATCCAGTGCCTGCTCAGCAATGAGTGGACCAAGCTCGAATGTTTCTACATCATATTCTTCTGCAAGAATTTCATCTTCGTACTTGTCCACTACTGGTCTAGCTATCTGCAACTTCCTGGACCCTGCCTCATCTGTGATTATCTTGGACATCTTGGTGGCCCTCTTCTTCTCCGTTACCTCTTGAGAATTTCCTATAAGGCTCTCTAGGTCAATTACATCATCTTCATCTTCAATCACAATCACCCTTGTCAATCTCTCCTTCAACCAATCCGGAATGGCGGATCTTGTCTCTCTAACTTGTATTTCCTTAAGCAATGGTTTGTCTTCTCGGAGAGGGGATGTCACTTCATCATCATTCTTCTCTTCATGTAGCTCATTGACTTGGGGAGATTGACTTGATGAATGCTGAGGTGCCTGCCCCTTTTCAAGTTTATCATTCTGTACCATCGACTCCATAGATTCATCAACCTCAGGCACCGTCTTCTCTTGTCCTTCAACTTGACTTGTCCTTTTTTCATGTCGAAAAGATGTGCCTGATGAGTGATCTCGATTGGCCTCTTGCTTCTTCTTGGAGGGCTCTCTTTTCTCAGGTCTTTCTTTCCTCTTTGCGCCTCTAGGATGAGAATTGCCTTCACTTGCGCTTGCTCTTCCCTCTTCTGGTTTTTCCTCCAAAGTAAAAGTCATTGGTATGTTCTGTTCTCTTAACTTTTGATGTTGTACATCCACCCATTTGCGAGTACATGACAAAACTGGAGCCATCAAAGCTCTCAAGTCTGAAATCTCAGGCTCGTTCCAATCTATCTTCACTGCTTTGTCCTCTCTGTCATAGGATGACTGGAGATGTCTGCCACTGTCCTGAGCTTGATTGGCCACTCTGTAAACCTTGCACTTCCTGATGAAATCTAAAGGTAATCTGGAATGCATCTTTCTTTTCACTTCTAAATCACTTGAGAGATTCATCCAAAAGTCCTCTACCTGAAATTCGTGCTTGTACTTCCTACCAGCTGTCTCTTCCATATACCCATAAGGATCGAAATTCTCCCTCAAGGCAAAGAACGTGAATGAATATAAAGACAATTCTCTCTCTGCATCATCCAAGGCTTGAGCATTAGGACATACCTCAACTGAATTCCCCAATATGATGGGCACGGGAATTCCACTTCCATGCCTGTGTCTGAATGCCTTCGCATAAGCTGCCAACTGCCTAGTCACCTCGAGTAGCACTATCCTGTCTGTCGGATATCTCGGCAACATGTAGGGAGGTGAAGGACACCCATGAACTCTGATATATGTAAACTTTTGAAATTGGATGAACCAAGCACCATACCTCTTTACAAGCTCTTGTGCATCCATAGATAGTCGATTGTGAATCCCGCCTTGTAATATCCTAGTGATGTTCATCGTGAAGGTATCATTGACTAACTTGTAGTCACTTCCAGGTGGATGATGCAAATGGACATAAGAGTCACAAACTCTCACCTCTCCGGGTCCTCTTCCGATCACTCCTTTGTGAGGTAGCCCTGCATATTCGAAACTCCTGATCAAGGCATATATGATGTATGAGCTCATGTGGAATGACTTGGTAGGCTTTAGTCTTCTTAACTGCACATCCAGGCAATGGCTAATAATTCTAGCCCAATGAATCGTTCCTTTCCCTTGAACTATCACTTGGATGAAGTAGAACATCCACTTCTCAAAGTAGAAGGCTTGAGGAGCCCCTATAACTCGATTGAGCAAAGTTATCAAATCTCTGTACTCCTCCTGGAAGTCGATCCTATGTGGTGTGTTGGGAATCTTGCTCAGGCGGGGACGACTTTTGAGTAACCAATTCATATTGATGATGCTCAAGCAAGTGTCTGGATCATCTTTATACATTGACCTGGCTCCTTCTAGGCTTTTGTAAATCATATCTTTATGCTCTGGAAGATGGAGAGCTTCACTTATAGCCTCCTCTGAAAGGTAAGCCAAAGTGTTCCCTTCCTTGGATACGATCTATCTTGATTGTGAGTCATAATGGCGGGCACACTCGATCATCAGCTCATGACACTGGACTGCTGGAGGGAAACCGGCCGCCTTGATGATGCCACTTTCAATTATTCTCTTTGCGACAGGTGATGGCTTGCCAATGTAGGGAACCTCTTGAAACTTCTTCACACTGAAGTTTCCCAAGTTGGTATCTCCAATATTCCTCCACTTGGACACGATCTTGGTCTCCAATTCTTCGTTTCTCTGATCTTCCTTCATGAGAGCTGGACGACTAGTAGATGCTCCTGCCTTTGGAGTCGCCATCTTGACACCTACACAACATTTCATAATGGGTAATATATTTTGAAGCGTAGAAATATAAAATAGATAGGAAGATTTAGGATTTTAATTAGGAAACTTCATGATAAATCTTGAGTTATCATTTCCTAATTAACTACATCAAACTTAGAATTTTCAAAATTCAAATCTTCAACAATGGTGTTAAGGTGATTACGCCATACCTCCACTTGAGTACTAATTCTGAGAAATGATGCAAAAATAGGAGAATTCGCTAGGCAAAATGTAGATCAAAGTTCTCCCTTGAGCAAAATGCGCCTCCTTTAGTCTTCACAAGAATCAACTCCACCACCTTCTCAACTCCAACACTTGAGATAAATTCGCTCCGAATAGACCAGATTTCGCACTTCCTTCTTGCTCTCCAAATTCGCACTTGAAATGATGAGTAAATGATTGATTAAACTTGCTCAAAACACCCCTATTATATAGGGCGCTCACCACTTTGCCTCCCAATAGGCCGACTTGGCAAAATAGGCCTAAAAAAATAAATAAAAGTGCAAAAAGGAGTGGCCGACTTGATAAAATAATAAAAATAAGCCCTCAAGCGCTCTATTTTTAATTTTAATTTCACAAAAATTAATTTTAAATGCCTTTATAATAAAAATTCGATTTTCTAAGGCTCAAAATTAATTTATTAAATACCAATGCGCCTTTTATTAAATGCCAATTTAATTTAATTTTTCCAAATATTTCGAAGTTAGCAATTTGGCATCTAATGCAATTTTGGAGGATATCAACGCTCAAATATGGTAAAAGTGAAGAATGCCATTAATTTCGCCTTGGACCCTTGGAGAGGGACAAGAGCGAACTTGCAATTTAAGCCTTGCATTCCTCATTTTAAATTGCCAAAACCTCATCTAGGCATCTAATATGGCATTTTTAATTGGAGTCTTGAGTTTAATTTCACTTGATCTCTAGAAGGGAAGTGCATTAGGACATTTTCGCCCTGGACCCTTGGAGAGGGACAGGAGTGATTTTTTACTTTTGTCCTCAATCCTTCATCTTTAATTTGTCGATTCTCGTTGTGGGGTAAGCAATGATCCCTTTCATTCATTCTATGCATGCTTAACTCGTCTTTTGCAAGGCAAAATTGATTCTCCAAAGATTTTCGCCCTGGACCTCCAGTGAAGGACAGGAGCGACTTTTGCATTTTAGCCTAGGATTATCAAGTTTAAAAGTCAAGTCTTTGTTCACCATGCTTTAGAAGACCTTTCCCATCTTGCACAACCTTGCCTTAGCGTAATCTTGGAGGGAAATTGTTGGTTTTGTAAAAATCGCCCTGGTCCTTCAGTGAGGGACAGGAGCGCTTTTGAGTCCTTTGTACAAATTCTTAATCACTTCAATCTTCAAATTACCCTCAGGCGTAAAACATCATTCTCCACTCCCTTTTGAATCTTGGAAACCAAAATATCATCTCAAAATGTAAGGTAAATGGGCATACTTGGAGATTTCGCCCTGGACCCTTGGAGAGGGACAGGAGCGATTTTTCAAATTGTCATCAAAATTTGTAAATCTTGCATCTCAATTCCATCTCAAGGCATTTAAAACATCCTTTCAAACTCGCGCCTTGGCTTAGATTTGTCCAAACTTGGAGAGAAAGGCTAGATACTAGGTTTTTCGCCCTGGTCCCTCAAAGAGGGACAAGAGCGATTTTGCAATTTCAAGCTTATCCGTCCTTTGCTAGCCTTCCAAATTATCTTCAACGGGCTAATCATGTCTTCTTCTATTCATTTCAATCACAAAACTTGCCTTGTCTTTGCAAGAAATTTGCACTTTTAGAAAATCACTCTGGACCCTTGGAGAGGGACAGGAGCGCCTTTTGCCCTCTAGGTATATTTCCTTGTTCTGTAAACCCCCAATCGCATCTGAGGTATAAAACATCATTTTTCCCTCCTATCCAAGTCAGGTTTTGCCTCAAAATCTCAAACAAAGAGGAGAATCTTAAAAAAAACGCCATGGTCCTTCAGTGAGGGACAGGAGCGCCTTTAGTCATTTGGGTTGATTTCCTCCTTTGTGGACCACTCAAATTATATTCAACGGACAAATCATGCTTTCTTTGATCTCTTCCAATCATAAAATCACTTTGATCCTGCAAGAATAGTGCAAATTTGAAAATCAAGCTTCGGACCTTCAGTGAGGGACAGGAGCGAACTTTGTCTTCTAGGCCAAAATGCCTCGTCTTTCACCATGAAATGTCCTTGCTAGGGAAGATTTCATCTTGTTACATGCCATGAATAAGAGTTCCAGTCCAAAGAAGGTCTAAAAAATGTGTATATAAAAAATTTCGCCCTGGACCCTTGGTGAGGGACAGGAGCGATTTTGATGATTCCAACAAAATCCTTCATCACCTCGAGCAAAAACTCCTTCAGGCGGATGGAGAAAATCACTTGTTTTCCATTCATGTTCAACACTTGGTCCTTTTCATTGCCAGATGAGGGAATTCAAAATTTCGCCCTAGGCCCTTGGTGAGGGACAGGAGCGATTTTTCCCTTAACCTCCAAAATTCTTCATTTTCATGCCTTCAAACCTTCAAAAGCATCAAAACACGTCCAATCATGTCTCCTAAGACCCTGCACAAAACAAAATAGAAAAGTCAGTGACAAATATGCATTAAATAACATTTTCGCCTTGGACCTTGAGCAAGGGACAGGAGCACCTTTTATGTTTTCTGGATAATCTATCCAAAATTTAAATCTCCAATCACTCCACAAGGCAGAGTTAGGTCATTCTCAAGGCCAGGAACCAGTTAGCAAGCCTATCAAAAACAAGAAATTGCACTTTAGAATGAATTTCGCCCTGAGCCTTTAGCAAGGGACAGGAGCGATTTCTCTGTTTCAGGCATCATCTTACCTCCAAAATTTGATCAAAATTTACCTAGGCAAGAACACACAATTTCACCTTCAAAATGCTAACACTTAGACAAAATTTGGATTTTACCCCAAAAACCCTGATCAGACCTAACCTGAGACCTATCTGACTTTCCTGACAGGCTTATCCTATCGTCTCAATCTCAATCTTCGGGAGGACGCTTAACAACTTTCAAAATTTGCCTGGACTCAGCTTGAAAAACATTCAAAAGAAACCCATAAGGTTTAGCCCTAGCCCAGACGGACCACTCACTTCAAAACCCTAAAAGCAGAGAGAAGAACAGGCAAAACAAAAGCGAGAAAGAGGGGGTCCCCATTCTAATGGGGCGATGTGTGAAATGGTCACAACAAGGCTCTATTGCAAAATTTTTGCAATGAGTTGGTGACGCTAAAGAGGCAACAAGCCTAGCATAGCAGACCTTATCAGGCACAAAATTAGAACTATCAGCAGAATAGGCCACCCTTTCAAGGGCAAAACCAATGGAGCAACGCCAGGCCTTTGAATAGTGTGAACCCCACAGCTGCAAGCAGCTCAAAAGCGATAGTTCCAATGCAAAATAACCTCGCCCAAGAGCAAGATTGGTGTCAACCATGCAATCAGCCACACAACCAAGGTGCATGCCAAAATGGAGGGTTTGTCCAAACTTTAGTGGTGCAGGATGAGCTGACCACTTCTGGCCAGCAATATGACCCAAATCAGCCTAGTGTTGGCACTCAAGTTTACCTACAAGGGGATTCTACCTTTGTCAATTGGCAGGAGGCAGAATTCTGTGGTTTGAACCAAACAAATGGTGAGTCTATGCTGCAGTATACAAGGTCAAAGAAGAGAGCCATGGAGGCTGCCTCACCTTCAACATCAGCCCAAGCTCCAACACCCAATTTTGCCGCCCATGATACAAGCCAGAGTACCATGCAAGGGAGCAAGAGGCAGGAAGAGGCCCAAATCGTCCAAAGAGCAAAAGTAGACCTTGTAGCCTCAAAGGGTCCTCTAAAATCAGTTGGTGTCCCTTTCAACATAGTTGATCAGATGAAGAAGGCCAACCTCAATGTCACTATGTGGGAGGCCCTTTCAATCCCATCTCAAAGGGATTTGCTTAAGGAGGCACTGAAGGACGTCGATCAGTCAGGTGATGAGGCAACAGTCAGCGGAAAGGCAGTCTCCACTAGTTTGGTGCAACCCAAGGAGGAGGAAGATTCAAGCAAGATCAGCAAGCCTCCATATTTCTATCTCTCCTTAATCATAGGAGATAATTTGGTTCACAACTGCATGATAGATTCAGGAGCTAGTAGCTCAGCCATGCCTAAGAAGGTAGCTGATCTTCTTGGCATAGAATACGAACCTGTGACCAAAGGGGGTGTCCAATTAGATGGCACTTCTATTAAGACAGTAGGGGTGGTAAAAAAATTGAAGTTAACCTTGCATGCATGCCCTGGTTGCACTGTCTTGCAAGATGTATCAATTATCGACCTCCTTGCCTTCTTTGCCATCTACCTGTCTAGAGACTTCACCGCCAAGATAGGTGGGTTCCTGTCTTCTGAGTGGTTCCACATGCTATTTCAAACAAGGTATGGTACCAAGGTCACCATAAGGGCAGAGCCCATTGTCCAAAACCACATTGAGCTCTACACCTCTATCCCTATAAACATGAATTGCACTTTGCATGAAGAGGGGGAGGAGTGTACTGTTTGTGAGCCTGCCGCTCTTTTGCAAGAGGTTCCTAATTGCTTGCTGGACGAATGGGCCAATGCTTTTCAGTTTGATCCATTAGCTGAGACTAAAGAGACTGGGCTTGGCACCTATTGTATCCATGAAGAGGATACTCCTATCCCTAACTTCATCAAGACACAAGGAGACTCAGAGGGGTTATGGAACATGTTTTTTGATGGTTCAAGAAACAAGAATGTTGCAGGTGCTGGTGCGATGCTTGTTTCTCCTGAGCAGGAGAAATATTTCTTCTCTTTTAGGCTTCAATTTGGTTGCACCAACAATGTCGCTGATTATGAAGCCTTGATCCAAGGTCTCCAACTTGCACTAAGCAGAAAGATCAGATCTTTGCAAGTATTTGGAGATAGTGAGTTGGTTGTTAACCACATCCGAGCCCAAAGTTTAGCAAAAAACAACCTACTCAAATCATACAAACATAGGGTTTGGGATTTGATTGAAGGATTCGAGGCCTTCAATATCCAAAGCATTTCTAGAAGTCAGAACAAGCATGCTGATAGGCTTGTAGCGGTTGGTGCTCAATTCGACATACTAGCGCATGTTGCAAGTGAGAAGGAGCAACACATCAGGCTTGTTGTGAGGCCTGCTGTCCCAGACAATCAAGTAAATTGGCAAGTGTTCGAAAGCGATCAGCAGATCATCAACTTCATGCAAAATGAAGCAGAGTTTTCTACTAAAAATCAACCTAAGTTGCGAGACCAATATGGAGATCAAATCATGCAACTCAACTCCAACAAGTTGCCTAAAGGTGTAGTTACCTTGGAAGGCATTTTCAACTCGGATGATCAGTTGAAGAAGAAGATGAACTTGGCTGCAAAGAGGGGTGATTACAAGCCAGTTGCTGTCGCTGAAGGTAGGTCCTTAAACTTGGGCAAGGTGTGTTCCTCCATTGAGCAAGAGGCCTTTGTTGAGCTTTGCCAAAAAAATGATGACATAGTTGCTTGGACCTATGAAGATTTGAAAGGTTTTGACCCTAGCTTAGCCCAGCATACTATAGAGTTAAACTCGGATGCAAAGCGAGTTAGACAAAAGCAAAGGCCAATAAACCCCAAGATTGAGCCACTAATGAGGAAGGAGTTGACCAAGCTGATAGAAGCCAATATCATCTTCTCTAGCAAGCACTCCTCCTGCGTGGCCATCCTTGTCCCTGTAAGGAAGAAGAATGGGGAAATCAGGCTATGTGTAGACTTTAGGGATCTCAATAGAGCCTCCCTCAAGGATCACTATCCCCTTCTCTCTATGGAGCAGATTCTTCAAAAGGTCAGTGGCTCGGAAAGATTTTCATTCTTGGATAGGTATTTAGGCTACAATCAGATCTTGGTCCAAGAATCAGACCAATACAAGACTACATTTACTACTAAGTGGGGTACCTATGCTTATTGTAAAATGCTCTTTGGGCTAACCAATGCAGGTGCCACGTTCCAAAGAGCAATGGACATGGCTTTCAAGGGTGTATTAACAAAGTTTGTGCTTGTATACCTTGATGACATAACTGTTTATTCGAAGCATGCAGCCGACCATCTTATTCATCTTGATCAGGTGTTCATGAAATGCAGGGAGTATGGTGTGTCCTTGAACCCTAGCAAGTGTGTATTTGCTACTGATCAAGGAAGATTGCTAGGACACATCGTATCCAAGGAGGGTTTGACTATTGATCCAGAGTGAGTGGAGGCTATTCTTTCTCTTCCACTCCCTAGTCACAAGAAAGGATTGCAAAGTTTTCTTGGTAGGATCAACTTTGTGAGGAGGTTCATTCCCAACCTTGCCACCATAGTAAAACCCCTCACTTCCATGTTGAAGAAAACTTGGCTTTCAATTGGACCAAGGAGGGTAGGGCCGGTTTCAAAGAGATCAAAAAAGCAATTGCTTAGGCCCCTACCCTTGTCAATCCTAATTATGAAAGGGATTTTATCCTCTATACCTTCGGAGGAGAATCCAGCATCTTAGCTGTCCTAACACAGCTGAACGATGACAATTTGGAGCAACCTATTGCTTTCTTTAGTGAGGGGCTAAAGGACTATGAGCTTAAATATAGCTATGTAGAGAAGCAGGTCCTCACTGTTGTAAGGGCATTAAAAAAGTTCAGACACATGTTGTCCAACAACAGGATCCAACTCTTAGTTCCGCATGCAAGTGTCAAAGATTTCCTTCTAAACAAGGATATTAGTGAGAAGAGGGCTGGGTGGATAACCAAGGTCATGTAGTATGACATCAACATCAAGATCACCAAGCTTGTAAGAGGCAGGGGCCTATGTGAACAACTTGTCTCATCTTTTGAGACTACTTCAGAGGTCGCCCTTGTGTTACAAGAGGATCAACCAACTGGCAACAACACTCAATTCAGTTGGGTAGGTGATATGACCACCTTCTTAAGGGAAGGTAGATACCCCCAAGGTCTAGATATGACCAAAAGAAGGCATTTCAGGTTGCAGTCCATTCCCTATGTCTTAGTGAATGACACTCTTTTCCGAAAAGACTCCAATGGAGTCTTACTAAGATGTATCGAGCAAAACCAAGTTAGCAGATTGTTAGAGGAATTTCATGATGGCTCTTCAGGGGGCCATTTCTCTGCAAGGACTACGGCTATCAAAATAATGAGGGCTGGTTATTACTGTCCATCCTTATTCAGCAACTCACATAGATGGGTGAAGAATTGCAAGAAATGTGCTCTCTTCTCTAGGAAGCAAAGACTAGCTGTCCTACCTCTTCACCCCATCCAAGCAGATCAACCGTTCACCCAATGGGGTTTAGACTTCATTGGCATGATAAATCCACCTTCTACTGCTGGCCATAAGTGGATTTTGGCCGCAATAGATTACTTCACTAGGTGGATAGAGGCAGTTGCATTGAGGGATGCCACTGAGGCCTCAGTGTTGGAATTCCTTGAGGGAATTGTGACAAGATTCGGTGTCCCCTCCACCATCATATCAGACAATGCCAGGGCATTTGTTGGAACCCAAATCAGTTCTTGGGCAGTTAAGCATGGTGTATACTTGAAGACATCATCCAACTATTACCCTTAGGGTAACGGCTTAGGTGAATCTTCCAACAAGAACCTCATCAGGATAATTAAAAGGACAATTGAAGACAATCAGAGGGCATGACACACTAAGTTGAAGACAGCCTTATGGGCTGACAAGATCACACCTAAGAGGGCGATTGGTAACTCCCCTTTCATGCTAGTATATGGGAAGGAAGCAAGACTTCCAACTTCCCTAGAGTTACCCTCTCTTGAACTAGCACATCAGCTGGAATTGAGAGAGAATGATGCCATGACAGTAAGGCTAGTTGAGTTGATGGAGCTGGAGGAGGTTAGAAGTCAGGCTATGCATACACTTGAGACTCATCAAGAGCAGGTCAAGAAAGTTTTTGACAAAAAGGCGACTAATAGGGTCTTCAAAGAGGGAGATCTAGTTCTCAAGTGGGATGCAGATAGAGCCAAAGATGGGCGACACTCCAAATTTGATGCTATCTGGAGTGGTCTGTATGTCATCACTAGTTGCAAGGAGGCCAATGCATTTCATCTCTCCAGGCTTGATGGCGAAGTTCTTCCAATCCCAGTGAATGAGATTCATCTCAAGCCCTGCTTCTGAAGAGGGTGTTGATGACTATGTAAATATTAGACTAGAAGTTGTTTCGCTTTCATAAGTGCTTGTGCACCTGCCACATTCTCCTTAAGAGGGTGTGCGCTCTAGTTTCTAGTTTTCCTCCAAGTGATGGCACACACATGTTTTGGGTTTCTTCAATGACTCAGTGCCCAATGGATGCTCAAGGCTTCTGGACTTCATGCTGAGCAGGCAAGCATCCCGCTTGCGCCAAAAATGTTGTTATTTTATGACACCCTTGGTCCATCAGTAAGAACCGATCAGAGATACGATCCATGGATAGCGCTGCCCTAGTTGATCAAAGAGAAAACAGAAGAATCATGAAGTGTGAAGTGTTGCTTTCTGGAGGAGGTTCCTCCTTTGGCCTTTTCTTCCTTCCCCGGAACCCTGAGGTTCCGAGGTTCTTTCCCTTTGCCTTCTCCTATTCTCCTTCTCCGGAACTCCGGAACCCCGAGGTTCTGAAGTTCCTTCTCTTTGCTTCCTCTCCTTCTTTCCCTTTCTCTTCTTCTCTCTGGAACTCTGGAACCCCGAGGTTCCGAAGTTCCTTTTTTTTCTTCTTCCCTTCTCCGGAACTCCAGAACCCCGAGGTTCCGAAGTTCCTTTGCGCAGTTCCGCCTTTTCCTTGCCTCCTAGTCCCCCGGAACTCCGGAACCCCGAGGTTCCGAAGTTCCCTCCTAGCCTTTCTTCCTTGTTTCTCCAGAACTCCAGAACCCCGAGGTTCCGTAGTTCTCTTCCTTTGCTTCCCTTTCTTCTCTCCGGAACTCCAGAACCCTGAGGTTCCGAAGTTCCATCCCTCCTTGCCTTTTCTCTCTAGTTTCCCTGGAACTCCGGAACCCCGAGGTTCTGAAGTTCCCTTCCTTGGTCTCTTGTTCTCTATCCCGGAACTCTTGAACCCCCAGGTTTCCAAGTTCGTAAGTCTTCCCAATTTTGGTGACCCAGGTCTCCGAAGTCTTCCAAACTCCTTCTGGCTTGCAACACTTCCGGATGGCGTGATTGACACTCAAGACTTTAAATGCTCCGACAGTTTTGGTGACTTATGCACTTTCTTTTGTGGAGCCACAGGGGTGCATTTAATGTTTTTGGCAGGATTTCCATCAAGGGAGGTACGGGGCCATGCTTGTTGTGGTGACTTATGTCATGTTTGCATACTCTGACCTTGGAAGGTCAGTCAATCCACCTTCTCAGGGTTGCCTTTTGTGAGTATGGCTAGGTTGCTTGCAAGTATTGAGGTCAAGTGCATGCACTTCCCTGCACTCCTAGACTGACATGCAGGGGTCATGATCACTCTTGTAACCATTTTTCTATATAAGGTTGTTAAGCCTCATTGTAAAGGGTTCTCTCCCTGCTGCCTTGAGCTTTCCTATGCTCTTTCTCTTCTCTTGAAGACTTGTAATTATTTTTGCGTTTCTGCAACTGTAAGTTTGGCCTTTGGCCTTTGAATGAATTGAAATTGGATTCTTGCCTTCCTTCAACTTATGCATGCTGTGTATGTTTCCTTACCTTCATCATAAGTGTATGTTTTGTGGCTCTTCTCTCCATATATGTTGTGTTAACTTGTTTTTTCTGAGTGTGACTTGTGGGAAACTTTCTCCCCTCTTGGCATTCAGTGGATTCTAACCTTCATATATGCATTGGGATCACTCATACAACTGAAGTTTGTGCATCTCCTGGGTGTTTCAATTGATTCTTTTGTCATTTCGGGTAGGGAGAGAAACAATTTCTTCTTGGTGCATCACCTCCTTTGTTTTAAGCATTTTTCTCTTCTCTTTACCTCTGCAATTTGTTAGGATAGGCCTAGGTGTTAGTTTTGAAGTGTTGAGTTGGTTCAACACCTGCACTTGGATTGAGAAGGAAGCCGACCTTCTCCGGAGATTCAATCCCCTTGCACAAGGTTCTACACTTCGGGGTTATTTCCATGTTTCACAAGGTTGCTGAGTTGATAGCTCAGCAAGGGTGCAACCTTTTGTGATAACAGTAACTCTAAAAATTGACAGACGCTTAGCTAAAAGTTGCATCTAGTTATCTGTCCTTATTTGTGCTTTTGTTATTAAAAACTTCCCGATTTGTTTGCACCTTGTAGCTTTGTTATGACTTTTGAATGTGTGTTTGGATTTTGGAGGTCTCTTTGATGGATTGGCTTTCTTTAGGGGTTTTATTATTTATAATCAATAAAACATGTTCATGTTTACCCTCTCGGGTGAATAGCTTAAAGTACACAGATAAAACACGTAATGCAGAATAATAATGCCATAGATCTAAAATATAAGAGATGTTATTCCATTCCTAATCGTGTGTCACAAGTTACATTCGGAAGTATATAAGGATACCGAGGGGGTGCGAGCGCCAACCGTCGCACCGCAACTGCCACCCCTCGGTTGCCAACTAACCAAGACAATTACAACTTAATTAACTAGTTTTATTTTCGTGTACAATATTGCCGCCAACATCATCCCCCCCCAAAGAAAAGTCGTCTCCAAGCGACTTACAACAAAATGGAGAATACATGGGGATTACAGAACCCCCCCCCCAAAAAAAACTAAGGGGGTGCAGAGGGCGTCCCTGATGAAAAAGGCGCCAGTGGTGGTGTAGCGGTGGACGCCAAGCGCCCACGGAGCTCATACACTTGCTTCGTCCTCCTCTTTAGATCCCGTTCCACCACCATCTACCGCTCCATGGCAGTCTTTACCATATAGGCTGCCTCCAGCACCTCCTTAGCCTTCTTGTCCACACTCTCCAGTGCACTGACCAATCGAGTCTCCAACAGCTCTCTGGATGCCCTTTCCTCTTCCAACTGTATCAGCAAGGCAGACTTCTCTGCTACTAAAGTGTCCATTGCTGTCTGGGTCTGTGCCATGGTAGCCTCCAGCTCCCGAAACTTGGTAGTCAGCTCCTCCCGAGCTGTCGTTGCTGCTACGCGCAAGGCCTCAACTATGGTTGCCGTCTGTTGTGTCCTCTGAAGCTCAAGATAACCTTCGCAGAAGGCTTGCTCCACCTCTCGCAACAACGATTGCATCCGGGTCTCGCCAACCCCCTCAGTGAGGTTCCAAGCCTCCAGCATCGCCTGGTTCTCCGTCTCAGGCCACCCGGCACACTCAAAACACCTCTCAAACTCCTCTCTGCATCTGGTGCGGGCAAAGGTCAACAGCCTCTCGATCCGCTCAACCATGGTGGCATTCGCCTGGAGTGTGGCAGATGACACAAGCCGCTGTGCTCTCAGAGTCATCTCGCCAATGAATTGGTCCAACTCTCCTGTACCCTGCTGTACTCCCATAGGCACCCCCTCCTCTCTTTACAGACTTGTTACGACAACCGCAGGGGGTGACGTAACCCTCTGAAGCGCCCTACTGCTCGGAGAACTCTCTTCCTCTAGATCAATGATATCCAAGGAATGCATGGTCCTGCCTGGAGATAGAGCGGCCTCTCCCGCGGGTGCCATAGGTGTAAGTTGGTAACGGCTCAACTAGGCACTGAGGTCATCATGGAGAGCGCTTGCTTCCGTCATTGCCTCCTGCATATAGCCTGGCAACCCTGGCACATCCTGTCCTGGCACATCCGGCACATCGTGCACCATGGAAGCCTCTGCACTCGCCAAGGTCTCCACCCGCGGTGGTGTCATCGCTATCGTCACCCGAGGCTGCCCAAAGCTAGGAACTGGCACCGTGGTGACTACGCTCACTGTCCCGAATGACCGCGGCACCGCCAATTGACAAGTCTCCGGTAAGTGCGTTGGTGTAAAGTGGACCTGAACCTGCGATGCTAAAACAAACCCTTCTGTACCGGCCGATTCCACTACCTCTTCTTCCGACAACTGGTCACCTCTTCTTCCTGCCAACCGAAAGCTCCCTCCACTCACCTGGGAGTTGTCTGCAGATTCCTCCTTGCCGCTATCTACATCCTCCTTTGCATCGGACTCTTCTGTGTCGGACTCCGTGTCTGACATGGCGGCCTTCTTTCCTTTTGTGCCCAAACGTGCCTCGGCGCCATGTGCCAAGACATCCAAGTGCGACCAATAGAATATGGGCGACTGGTCTGGTGCAACACGCCCTTGCGGCTCCAATGGCTGTGAGCCTGGGGTGATCTGCGTGCGGACTGCATCGAGGAATAACCCAATGGCGTGATGCGGCATGTAAAACTTCTTGTATTGCAACGTCACGAACTCGTCCATCCTATCCGCCAATAGTGATGCCCAATCATACACCACCCCATTGTGCAACCCATTCATCAACGCTATCTGTGCGATAGCTATGTCAGACGTGCGGCTGGCACCTGTGAGGCGACTCTTCACCACGGACAACAGACATCGCCATACTCCCTTGGCAAAAAATGTCTTCTTTATCCCCCGACTCTTGCCTGCACTTTTGAGGCTATCTTTTTCTCCCTGGGTGAGGTTATCGCGCAACATCAATTGTAGTAATGTGGCACGATTTTCTGGAGATATTTTCTGTGAAGTGTCTATTTTTTTCCCTTTCACCCCCTGTATGCCAAACACCTTGGTAAACTCGCCTGCCGTGAATGCAACGGTTATCCGCTGGTGTTGATAATCAAATACAGACTGGTGGCAGTGTCTGTCATAGCTGCCAATCATGGCACGCAAAACCACCTCAAAGTCCTTTATACAAAAAACTGGCATCTGGACGACCCAGTGTACCTGTGCCTGGCGAAGGCTTTTCTTTATCAGGTCATCGTGAGGTGTCTTCACCCACTCGTTCCTACAGTCTATTCCATTCAGACCTTCGAACACAATATTATCTGCTGTTACCTCATCTGTCCTTTGCCGCCAAGGGTTTTGGATGATGCTTCTTGCTTTTCTAACCGCTGCTCATCCCCAGGCTGCCTGCAATACGCACACCAGATGGCAAAACTCGTTTGCCTGTCTCTGCACTCGATTCTGAAGCTTTTCGCCCTCCCTGCAACTTGTCTTCTAACGGCTGTAACTGTTTTCGCCAATCTGCCTTGTTCTTATTTGTGTCCATTGGTCTCGGATTAATTCTTTAATCTGCTTTTATAGCTTTAAAACCACTCTGCCACTTTCTACCACTTCCAACTGCCTGCTGCCACTTTTTTGCTTCTAGCTGCCAGCGTTTCCTTTGCTCCTGTCGATCGGTAGTACGGTGTATGGCGGGTGGGTGTACTTGGCGTGCGGGTGTGCCTGTGCAATCTCCTCCCTCTGGAATATTTTCCTTCTTACGGTGGCTGGGTTTGCGTTGTAATTTTTCCTTTCGGCGCTGTGTTGTAATTTTCTCCCTTGTCGCTGTGTGTTTGTGCGGCTGCGTGTTTGTGCCTTTATGCTTTGCGCGGCGGGGGTTTTATGTTTGCGTGGGCGTGGCATCTACCGCACGGTGGTGTCCACCGTCGGTGTTGCCACCGCACGGTGTTCCCACCGCCGGTGGTCCCATTGTTGGTGGTCCCACCGTCGGTGTTGCCACCACACGATGGTCCCACCGTCGGTGTTGCCACTGCACGGTGGTTCGACCGCCAGTGTTGCCACCGCTGGTGGTCCCACCGTACGGTGATTCCACTGTGGCTTCCTCTTTTTATATATATATATATATATTTTTTTTTTTTTGAAATTTCGACCGTACGGTCAACTGTCGTACGTTTTAAAAAAAAATAAAAATTTTCTTCTAGAGGGTCCGGGATTGGTCGCCCGTTTGTGGTACTGTTTTAATTTCGACCCATTGACGGCGTCTGGTATCTCCTTCCCGTCGAGCGTCCACAACTTAATCGCCCCGTTGGTATTGACCTCGCGTACCTTGAAGGGCCCTAGCCATCGCACTTTAAATTTTCTTGGTTTGATTTCGTTCCTCCCATTGAATTTCAACACTAACTGCCCAGGGGTAAACTTCATTCGCCGAAGATGCTTGTCGTGCCAAACCTTCCGTCTTTGCTGGGCTGCCTCTGTGGCCCATTGTGCCATCATTCTTTTTTCGTCCAACTTGCTTAAGGCATACAGTCTCTCCCTCAGGCTCTCCATATCCCCGAGTCTGTTCTCTACTGCAATGCGAAGGCTTGGCACCATGAATTCCGCTGGCACCACAGCTTCCTGCCCGTACATGAGTTGGAACGCAGTTTGACCCGTGGTCACCTTGTAAGTCGTTCTGTAGGCCCATAGTACAGAGGGTTACTTCTGTTCCCAATCTTCCTTTTTTACTCCGCAAGACTTGTAAATTACCGATACCAATATTTTGTTCGTGGCCTCGGCCTGCCTATTGGCACGTGGGTAGTACGGGCTCGATAATGAGTGAAAAATCTTAAACTCTGAGGTCAATAGCCGTATGACATGGTTCACGAAGTGGCCCCCTTGGTCACTGGTCAACTGAATAGGTATACCATATCGCGTAATGATTTGTTCATAGATAAATTTAGCCGTGCTTACTGCGGAGTTATCCGGGAGAGCCCTCGCCTCCACCCACTTAGTCAATTATTCTGTCGCAACCACAATGTAACGGCACCGTCGTGTGCGGCTAGCCTTAAGAGGCCCTACAAAGTCGAGTCCCCATCGTTCAAAGAGTTCTTGTGCGTGCGATGGGTTGAGGGGCATGAAGTCTCGCTTCAGAGGTTTGCCTGCCCGTTGGCAAGTGTCGCACCCCACGACCCACTCCCTGGCGTCGTGATGTATGGTTGGCCACCACAGTCCTGCCAGAAGCACCTTGCGGGTTGTAGTGTCTAGGCCCATATGTCCACCTGCGGGTCCTTCGTGTGTCTCCCTTAATACACTCGGGACTTCTTCCTCCATGACACAACGCCTTAATACCTGGTCTGGCCCCATTTTGTAGAGTAAACCGTTGATGAGCGAAAAAGTCTTGCTCCTTAATACGAGCTTTCTCCGTTCCCCTGGGGGCATACCCTTCGGAAATCAGGACGTCGACAAGTACTCTCCAATCTTCTTGTACCACGAAGGAAGTACGGCTATTTGGAACAAGTGCGCATCTGAAAAATCATCATTTACTCCCTCTGGAGGTTCCCCTGACTTAATCCGGGACAGCTGATCGGCTATGACATGGCTTCGCCCCAGTCTTACCACAATTGTAAATGTGAACTCCTGTAGTAGCAATAGCCAACGACTTATCCTCCCCTGGATAATTGGTTTGTTTACCAAGTACATGAGTGCCTGGTGGTCTACGTAAAATGTGAATGGTGTAGCCAGTAGGTAATGACGAAATTTCTGTATGGCATAGACCATGCCGAGGGCTTCGCTTTCTGTGGTACTGTAGTTCTTTTCAGCCTTCGAGAGCAATCTGCTCGCAAAATAAACGGGGTGGTCCAACCTGTGTCCTCCTACCTAGGCTAATGTAGCCCCGATGGCATAATTTGAGGCATCCACGTGAACGTGGAATTCCTTATCCCAATTCGGGTATGCTAGTATGGGTGCTCCCATCAACCTTGTCTTCAGCTCTTCAAAGGCCTTGCTCTGCGGCTCTGTCCAAATGTATGGTTCCCCTTTCCGTGTCAACCTATCCAATGGGTGGGACACCTCAGCGAAGTTCTTGATGAACCTCCTGTAGTACCCCACATGACCAAGGAAGGACTTTATCCCAGTGACGTCCGTAGGAGGTTCCATTTCTACTATTACTCGAATCTTGTCCGAGTCCATTTTCAATCCTTCTTTACACACAATGTGTCCAAGCAATCTTCCCTGTGGTACCATGAATCTACATTTCTTCGGATTGAGGGCCAACCGTGCCCTTCGACATCTCTCTAGGCACTCCCCGAGGGTTTTTAGGTGGATGTCCTGTCCGCTATAAATAGACCAATCGTCCAGGAAGGCTTTGAAGTTCCCCACCGACATCTTGTCGAAGATGTGCAAGATGATGCGCTGAAAGGTGGCAGGTGCATTGCATAGACCGAAGGGCATTTGGTTGTATGCATACACACCGTCCTCCACCACGAAGGTTGTTTTCAACTTATCTTCCTCCGCGATGGATATCTGGTTGTACCCAGAGAACCCATCCATGAAGGAATATATTTCATGTCCAGCTACTTCCTCCAAGATGCTGTCGGTGAAGGGTATGGGAAACGGGTCTTTAATAGTGACAGCGTTCAGACACCGAAAGTCTACACAGATCCGGATCTGATTGGCCTCTTTCTTGATGGAAATCACAATGGGAGACACCCATTCGCTTGTCTGCAGTTTGAAGATTATGCCCGCTTCCAACATCCGCTCAATTTCGTTGTTCACCTGTGCAGCATAATTCTTGTTCATACGGTAAGGCCGCTTCCTTACCAGTTGGGCTCCCGGTACCAATGTTATTCGGTGTAAACATAACTCTGGGGGCACGCCCTTCAGGTCCTTGTACGTCCATGCAAAGACATCCTTGTATTCAAGGAAAATTTTGAAGGCTGTAGCCTTTAGCACTGGAATCCAGTCATCTCCGACAAGGATGATCTTGGGGTCACTCGTCCCCCCAAGATTTGTCTCCTTTAAATTGGCTTCCTGGTATTTAATGGGCTCCCCCTTCGGGAATTGGTGTGCCGGCGTCTCATTCACCGAGGCCTCCCCTTCCTTGTACTCTCCATATTCTGGGGGAAATATATCTGGTTCTTCCTCGATGGTCAATAGATTGCACGATGGTGTAAATAATTCATAATCTCCCATTTGCCAATGGAAGAGGCCATTCAAGGAGTCCCCGTCGTCCCCTGAGCATGCCTCCAGTTCTAACACCCCTTCGTCACTAGGCTCCATGCGGTGTCCGTCTCCACCCTCTCCCAACTGGTCTCTCTCAGATTCCGAGTCGGAGGAGGATGTTAACTCCTCACTCACCATTTGCGTACGGAGATCGATCACGTACTTCCTCCCCACGTTTTCCAAGGAAAGAGTATTCTGCTTCTAGTTATGGTTCACTTTTGCTGCAATGAGCCACCCCCGCCCGTGAATGGCGTCATACCCTTTCTGCTTCAGGGGAATTACTACAAAATCCAGCACGAATGGCTGCGTGCCAATCATCACCTGCTGGCCCATGAGGGTACCAAGGGGTTTAATCCCATGTTGATCTGCCCCTAGTAGGTTGAACGTGGGGGGCCACAACGTAGGCTTTCCCAGTTTTTTCCATGTGGCTTCTGGGAGCACATTTACTCCTGACCCTCCGTCCACAATAATGTCTGTCAAGGTAGTCCCCAGGATGCCCATTTCTACCACCGCCGGTTGGCGTCCGCTGTTGTCTACCAACAACATGGGGTTGACCGTGGGGCTTACGACCTCCCTTAACACGGGGTCGGCTGTGGGGCTTACGACCTCCCTCATTTTCACTTGTGGGGGTACGAAGTTTAAGATAGCCGTTTTTAACTGCGGCATGGTCTCAAGGAGGTCTTGAATCCTCACGGGTACCTCCATCTGCGATATTTGCCGTAAGATTCTCTCTTCTCCCCTCCTCCGTGGCGGACTTGCGGCCTCGTGGCTGTTTTGCCCTTGTGCGGCCATTTCCTTTGTGATCTCGTCTCTTGCTTCCCGCACTCTCTTCGTCTCTGTGTGGGGATCTGGGTATGCCACCTTTTTGGCCTGTGCCCTTGTGATTGCCAACACTTCTGCCTTCGTGGGTTCTATGCTTAGAAGGTTTACACCAGGCTTCGGGCAATTTGCGTCCTCATGGTCGCTTGGCCCACACCATCGGCAGAGGTGCTGAGGGTTGGCTTCCTTTGTGCAATCGTGGGCGAAGTGTCCCCATTGATTGCAGGCCCTACACTGGATCATTGGCCGACCCTTGGCGTCATACTGGATACGGTTTCTGTTATTGTTATTGTTGTTATTTTTTCTGCCGCTGTGTCTATTATCCCGGTAACCTCCAGATGATGCCGTTGTGTTAGTTTGTTGGGCCGTACCCGCTGGTGCGGATGTTGTGGCCTGCTCAGTGAACAGTACCTGGTTCATTTGCGTACTTCGGGTCTTCATGTTGTATGGGCACTTCTTGGTGGAGTGTCCCATCACTTGGCAAATCTCGCAGAATGCCTTCTTTGGGCAAGTACTCTTCGTATGTCCCTCCTCTTTGCACTCAGTGCACCATATGTCCCCTTCGGTCCGACCAGTGCTTCTCATTGTTTTGAATTCCCTCCTCATTCACTCCATGTCTTTCTGGAGCGCTTGCGCCTTTTTGCCAGCCTCGCCATCGCTGCTGCTTTCCTCAGAAGAGTCATCATCCTCGGACAAGCTATCCTTCTTTTTTTTCTTCGATGTCTTGGTCTCGCTCTCGAGATCCATCGCTCTATTGTATGCGTCTTCGTACGATGTCGGTGGAACAATTTTCATCTTCTTCCGGAGGGAGTGTTTCAGTCCCTCCACGAACCATCTCTTTTTCAACCTATCCGCTGGTTGACTCTCCATTTTCCCCAACAGTTCCTTCAGCCGCCGACTATAGGCTCGGATAGTCTCGTTCTTGTTCTACTTTGTGCCATAGATTTCGGCAACTATTTTGTTGTTGTCTCTCAGGAGGCGGAACTTTGTCTCGAACTCCTTCTTCAGGTCGGGCCATGTGCCGACTTTGGCCTTATCCATATCTGAGTACCAGTCTATGGCCACTCCCGTTAAGGTTGCTGGGAATTGTGTTACCCATTCGTCTTGGTCAGTAACACCGTTCGTTGACCACATGGTTTCGCACGTGCGGCAATGGCGGACAGGATCTTCCTTCCTGTCGCCGTTGAACTTCGACAGTTTCTGTTTACTTGCCATTGATGGGGGTCGTCTCTCCGGAGGTGGCTGTGGCTGTGTCTGAGCCATTGCGCCACTCCCTCCGGCGCCGGTGGTGTGTCCTGCGTGGGTGACTGGGGGTACGGTGTTTTGCCTGCCGTGTGTCGCACCTACAGCCGTACGATTGTCCTCCCCTTCGTTCTCACCTGCGCCCACTCCTGGTTCCCTTTGGTGATCCTCACTTCGTGGCATAAGGGATAAGTTTCTAAACTGATACCGAGTCTCTTCGACTAGATTCCTCTGTAACCTTGTTTCCTCCAGAAACTCTTCGTGGCTTCTCACCCTACGGTGTTCTGGCGACGCGTAAAAATTTCCCTTGGCTTCTACACCCTCCGTGACACCTCCTTGGTTCCCTTCGGGCCGTCCTTCGGCAGGTCGTCCTTCGGCAAGTTGCCTCAGCCTCCGTCTACGTTCTACTTGCTGTTCTAGAATCAAGGCCCTCTATGTAGCCTCCCACTCGTCTGTTTCTGCTTTCTTATTTCTATCTTTGTTTAATAGGTTGGGCATTAATTGCCGTACATTTTCATAAATAACAACACATAAAACCAAAACACTCCTTTATTAATTCATTTCATCAGATACAACTTGTGTCAATATCATGACATCTTATTCAATTATAGAATATTCTTTTATCCCTCTAGATTCAGGGTTCAATTTTCTCTTGGCATCGTGCCATCACGCTCTGCTTCCCGACGGCTGTTTTCTTCGTACTGTTGGAGGATTCGTTGGCATTGCTCTTCCCGGGCAATCTCCTCTAGGCGAGCTTGTTGTGCCAGCGATGCCTGTGCAAGCAACCGGGGGAGGTGGTTCATCAACCGATTTACTGCCGGGCTAACTTCCAGTGTTGTCCACACGGCACTTGGTGGGATTTCAGCCTCCGTGGCCTCTTGTCGGACGTAGGTCTCGATGGCTACCTAGAGCAGGATTGAAAATTCCCTCATCGCAGTGTCTTCTCCGCTGTAGAGCTCTGTTTGCGCGTTGTCGACCTTTGGGTTTATCTCACCAACGGGTAGGCCCATCGTGTCAGTGCGCCATCCGTTTCTTCCGTTCCCGAGTATGTCTAGGCAATGACGCCAAATGTTTACCCTCTTGGGTGAATAGCTTAAAGTACACAGATAAAACACGTAATGCAGAATAATAATGCCATAGATCTAAAATATAAGAGATGTTATTCCATTCCTAATCGTGTGTCACAAGTTACATTCGGAAGTATATAAGGATACCGAGGGGGTGCGAGCACCAACCGTCGCACCGCAACTGCCACCCCTCGGTTGCCAACCAACCAAGACAATTACAACTTAATTAACTAGTTTTATTTTCGTGTACAATATTGCCGCCAACAGTTCATCAATCAGTTTCTTGCCTTTGCAGTTGCTTCTTGAAGTTATTACCTATTTATAGTCTTTATACCCAAAATGCAGATTCTTCTTTTGATAGTTAGCAGTCATAAATGCCATACTATTGTTTGAAAACATTGGTGCACAAAATTCTTAAATTGAGATCTTTGAATTTATGTTGTTCATATTTATTTCTAGTGTGGTTCTGCTTATGGTGACAAATGATAACATAACTTTTTTGCCTAATTGTCAACAAATTTCTCTATTGAGGTCTTGTACGAGAAGTTCATGAATATATGCTGTCCGCAATTTCATTTTTTCTGAAGACTGATGTTTGTCCTATGCATCAAAACCAATTCATACACATCAATAGCACAGGAGAAAGCCTTTTTAGCCATTTCACTGTATACCTTATTACATCTGTTCACCACATAAATCCTAATGGAAGAATTGTTGAAATTGGTAGCTAGCTCGGATTATGCTAGCCCGGATTATCAAACTTTAATGTTGATAAAAGCAATTAAAGTTTGATTATTATTTATGCGTTTAAACTCATTGGGGCTGGGCCCAAATAATTGTAATTAAATTGTAATAGGACTGGACCTATTCTAGGCGGTAAAAGAAAGTAATTGAAAATCTCAAATCTTGTAATTAAATCTCTAAGCCGACTTGGACAAATCATACTTCAAGTCATGTATAAAAGCAAGTCATATGAATGGCATTAATATATCAAGTAATGCAAATTGTTTTAAGTATCTCTCCTTCTGCAATTTCAGCGAAGCAATTGTGAAGTTGTGCGAATTTCTTCAAGCATCATTCCTTCTGCGATTACCTCTGTTACATCAGCAAATCTCTTGTGAATTCTGCAAATCATCTTTAGAAGGTCAGCGAACTTGATTGCAAAGTCCGTGATCTCCATTATAAGAACAGCGAACTTCAGTATAAGGGCAGCGAACTTCATTAGCAGACAACGAACTTCAGTATAAGGGCAGCGAACTTCATTAGCAAACAACACACTTCATTAGAGGTCTGCAAACACCTTCCTAAGGCTATTATTCATCAAAGGCAGAGCGAACATCATATCAGAAGTCTGCCACTCTGCGAACACCTTCCTAAGGCTATTATTCATCAAAGGCAGAGCGAACATCATATCAGAAGTTTGCCACTCCAATTGTGACAGCAAACATCATTAGAGATAAGTTCATCAGTTCTGATTGCTGTGCATAGTTCGTTGTTAGTGTCAAGAATTGAAGGCCATTGTAAAGATACACTTGCTTATTGTTTAATACAGATTTGAGATTTGTTGCTGGGTTTTTCACCTCCAAGAGGGAGGTTTTCCCAGGGTACTGTTGTGTTGTGTTTTATCTGTTGCATTTTCAGTTTATGTTTATTGTGCTAAGTCTGATTACTAAAAATTAATATGGTATCAGGGCAAGGTTCATTCTAAGTAATCAGATTAACAGTAAGCTTTCACCTTCAGTTTGCTGTTTTATTTTCAATATGGTGACAGGTCTGAAAGTAGAGGACAAACTTGATGGGGCTCTTAATTTTACCTCTTGGAAGGTTCGTGTTCTCCTTGCCCTTGAGGAGATTGATCTGCTGCAGTTTGTAGAAGATAAGGATCTGCCCGAGCCCTCAGATCCATAAGAGTTAAAGCAGTTCAAGAAGAATGCTCTTAAGGCCAAGAAGTTCCTAATTGATTCTGTAAAGGATCATCTTGTCCCAATCATCTCCAAGTTGCCTTTAGCCAGGGAGATGTTCAAACACTTAGAGGGAATGTATGAGATCAACAACATCAGCCGGGCACTTACTCTAAGGCAACAACTACTTCAAGTCAAGATGGGTAAGGGAGATTCAGTAATGTCTTTCTTCATGAAAATTTCAGAATTGAAGGATCAACTCAGCTCCATTGGAAATGAAGTTGTGGACAAGGACATTGTCATGGTTGCACTAAATGGACTTCCTGATTCTTGGGATCCATTCATTCAAAGCATAAGCGAATGATTTGAATTTCCGACATTTGATCGCCTCCGATCTGATTGCATTCAAGAAGAATCACGCTTAGCTGCAAGAGGAATGCTCAAGGGCACTCATGGAGGTGACCATCACATGCTTGCATCTCAATGTGTCAAAAGGAAGGGTGGTCATTGGAAGAAGAACAACTTCATAAGAAATAGAGATTTCAGACCTCCTGCTGCTCACGATTCAAGGAAGAAGCCAAGGGATCTTTCACGTATCTGTTGCTTCAGATGTGATAAGTTTGGACACTATGCTAAAGAATGTTAGAATCTGCCCAAGCAAGGAGAAGCGAACCTGAATGAAGTTGCAGATTTGAAGGATAACGAAGACTTCCTCTTCATTTCTGCCCTATCCAACAATGTGCCAACTGACAACAACACTTGGTTGATAGACAGTGGTGCATCCAGGCATATCATGGGATGCCGAGAGCACCTCTCAGACTTAATGGAGAAAGAGTCCAACCTTCATGTGGTAATTGGTGATGATGCTTGGTATTCGGTAAGAGGTTTTGGCAATACTGCTTTAAATTTAGAATCTGGTATCTCCTTGCATCTTAGTGATATTTTATTTGTTCTTGGAATTAAAAAAAATTTAATCTCCATTTCTACCCTAGAAGGTAAAGGTTATCAAGTAGCATTTTCTGAGGGTAGAGTACTTGCATGGCCTAAGAAATCTAGTTTTAAATTTGCTCGTGTTATTGGAAATAGATATTATAGTTTGTATAAGCTTTCAGCTCACCCTGTTCAAGCACTCATTCATGAGGCTCCTGAATCTAGCGAGCTATGACACAGAAGCCTCGGTCAGCTTCACTTCCAAGCACTTCCCTTACTTGAAAAGATGGTTAAAGGTATGCCTAAACTTAGTCATTTTCATGGTGATACTTGCAAAGGTTGTGCATTAGGTAAGAACACTAAAAGTCCATTTCGTAAAAGTGAAAGTAGAGCCAAGGAAAAATTGGCCCTTGTTCATTCTGACTTATGTGGACCTATGTCGGTTCCTTCTCCCAATGGATTTCTATACTATGTTACATTTATAGATGATTTTCTAGAAAGACTTGGATTTACTTTCTAAGATCTAAAGAATTTGATGAAGTACTAAGTAGGTTCAAAGAATTTAAGGCTCTAGTTGAAAATATATCTGGTAAAAGGATTAAAGTGTTAAGATCTGATAGTGGAGGTGAATACACCGTAAGTAGTTTTCATGACTTTTGTGTAGAGACAGGAATTAAGAGGGAGTTCTGCGTCCCCTACAATCCTTAGCAAAATGGTGTGGCTGAAAGGAAGAATAGAGCCATTGTTGAAGCAGCTAAAGCTATGATTCATGATCAAGACCTGCAGACTTTTCTATGGGCCGAAGCATCTAAGACTGCAGTGTATATTCAGAACAGATGCCCTCATTGTGTCCTGAAGAACATGACTCCCGAAGAAGCCTTCACTGGAGTCAAACTTGATATCAGTCACCTAAGGATTTTTGGAAGTCCTGTTTATGTTCATGTGACAAAAGAAAAGAGATCTAAGCTAGAGCCATCCAGGAAGAAAGGTATCCTTGTTGGATATAGTGAGTCCTCCAAAGCATTTTGTGTCTACATTCCAGGACAAAGGTACATTGAGGTAAGTAGGGATGTTACGTTTGAAGAAAATGTTGCTTTTAAAAAATCTAAAAGTTCTCTTGTCAATAATGATAGAGAAGTTAATGATAATCAAGATATGGATATTGATACTAACCCTGAGATTCAGAGGGAGTCTATTGAGCCTCCCGAACCTATTGAGCATGGTGAACCTACTGAGCCTCAGGATCCAACTGATGGACCTATAGATATTGCAATTAGCAAGAAAAGACCACATTGCGTTAGGAGCATAATTCAAGAAGCAAAAAAGTTTGCAGCTCCCCAAGGAACATTTAGAGAAAGCCAAAGACCTCAGAAATTCTCAAACTATGTTGCAATGATGTGCAATATAATTGAGACCGAACCATCAAGCATAGAAGAAGCTATGAACCAGCAAGCATGGAAACTAGCTATGGACAAAGAGTATCAATCCATCATCAAGAATGATGTCTGGGATATTGTGTCTAGACCTAAAGATAAGTCTGTTGTCTCTTCTAAATGGTTATTTAAAATTAAACATGCTGCTGATGGTAGTATTGAGAAATATAAAGCTAGATTTGTAGCTCATGGTTTTTCTCAAAAGGAAGGCATAGATTATGAAGAAACATTTGCTCCTGTTGCTAGATATACTTCTATTAGAATTATTATAGCTATTGCTGCAGCTAAAGGTTGGAAGTTACATCAGATAGATGTAAAGACTACTTTCTTTAATGGTGTCATTGAGGAAGAAGTCTATATTGAGTAACCAGAAGGATATGAGATTCATAATAAAGAATCTTATGTATGCAAATTGAAGAAAACTCTCTACGGCCTCAAGCAAGCTCCTCGAGCTTGGTATGAAAAAATTGATAAGTATTTGGTTAATTTAGGGTTTTGTAAGAATAATGCTGATCCTAACCTTTACTTTAAAGTATTTAATGGTGAAATGCTAATTTTGGTTTTATATGTGGATGATTTATTTTTAACTGGTGAAGATAGTCTCATCATTAGATGTAAGAAATAATTAGCCACTGAATTTGAAATGAAAGATCTAGGTTTAATGCATTACTTTCTAGGGTTAGAAGTATGACAAAGATCTAATGAAATTATTCTTAGTCAAGGAAAATATACCATTGATATATTGAAAAGATTTGGTATGATGGATTGTAAACCTATGTCTACTCCTATGGAAACTAACTTGAAGAAATTGAGTTTATCTGCAGCTAACTTTGATTTTGCAGATCCATCGGAGTACAGGCAGATGATTGGATCCTTGATGTATCTAGTTAACACTGGACCGGACATTTGTTATGCAATGAGTGCACTCAGCCAATTCATGAACCAACCAAAGCATGTTCACCTGATTGCAGCCAAACATATCCTGAGATATTTGCATGGAATAGTTGGCTATGGGCTGAAGTATCCAATCAATACAGTGATTAACTTGGAAGGCTACTCTGATTCTGATTGTGTAGGAAGTGTTACTGATAGGAAGAGCACTTCAGGAATTTGTTTCAGTTTGGGATCCGCCATGATCCCTTGGGCTAGCAGGAAACAGTCCTCGGTTGCATTAAGTACTGCAGAAGCTGAGTATATTGCATCAAGTGTGGCATCAAGAGAAGCAGTTTGGCTTCACAAGCTTCTTGCTGGGTTGTTTGGACAATCTTGGGAATCCACAGTTATTTATTGTGATAATCAGAGTTGTATTAAAATGTCTATTAATCCTGTGTTTCATGACAGGTCAAAACATGTGGAAACTCATTATCATTATGTTCGTGATATGGTACAAAGAGGTGCCATTTAGCTGAAATATATTAGCATTGATGAGTAGATTGTAGATGTTCTCACCAAACCTCTAGCTGGAGTGAAGTTTGAATACTTCAGAAAGAGGCTTGGAGTTGTGGTGCAGCCTTGATTGAGAGGGAGTCTCAGTCCCAATGATGCAATCAAGTTGCATCTTCCATCCTCTGCGGGCAATGCAAGGTGACATTGTGTCCTTCTCTGAGAGAGGGCTGAGGTGTAAGACCTCTTCCACCCTCTGCGGGCAATGCAAGATGGATGTCATGGAAGGTCCATGATGTGTTATGGTTACTTGTTATCCTCCCTAGCTAAGAGGGAGTGTTGAAATTGGTAGCTAGCTCGGATTATGCTAGCCTGGATTATCAAATTTTAATGTTGCTAAAAGCAATTAAAGTTTGATTATTATTTATGTGTTTAAACTCATAGGGGCTAGGCCCAAATAATTGTAATTAAATTGTAATAGGACTGGACCTATTCTGGGAGGTAAAAGAAAGTAATTGAAAATCTCAAATCTTGTAATTAAATCTCTAAGCTGACTTGGACAAATCATACTTCAAGTCATGTATAAAAGCAAGTCATATGAATGGCATTAATATATCAAGTAATGTGAATTGTTTTAAGTATCTCTCCTTCTGCAATAACAGCGAAGCAATTGTTAAGTTGTGCGAATTTCTTCGAGCATCATTCCTTCTGCGATTACCTCTGTTACATCAGCAAATCTCTTGTGAATTCTGCAAATCATCTTTAGAAGGTCAGCAAACTTGATTGCAAAGTCCGTGATCTCCATTGTAAGAACAGCGAACTTCAGTATAAGGGCAGCGAACTTCATTAGCAGACAGTGAACTTCATTAGAGGTCTGCAAACACCTTCCTAAGGCTATTATTCATCAAAGGCAGAGCGAACATCATATCAGAAGTCTGCCACTCCAATTGTGACAGCAAACATCATTAGAGATAAGTTCATCAGTTCTGATTGCTGTGCATAGTTCGCTGTTAGTGTCAAGAATTGAAGGTCATTGTAAAGATACACTTGCTTATTGTTTAATACAGATTTGAGATTTGTTGCTGGGTTTTTCACCTCCAAGAGGGAGGTTTTCCCAGGGTACTGTCGTGTTGTGTTTTATCTGTTGCATTTTCATTTTATGTTTATTGTGCTAAGTCTGATTGCTAAAAATTAACAAAACAACTATGATTTCTTTTGCCAATTAAGTCTTTTTTTTTTGCTCTGCATTGATATATTGGATGCTAGTTATTAATAAATTTTCACTTCTTTTCAGTATCATTCTCTGGATTTAAAATTGTTCTACTAATGGCAGGCAGAAAAGGAGCCCCTGCTAAGCAGTTATTTGTATGCAAGTATTTTAGCTCATTCATGTTTTGAGCGAGCACTTGGATTTGTTCTTGCAAATCGTCTCCAAAATCCAACTCTCCTGGCTACACAGTTAATGGATATATTTGATGATGTGTTCACAAATGATGCTGATATTCAGCAGACAATACGATTGGATGTACAGGTTACTAAAAATCTGCATGGATGAAGTTCACATGTTTTTCCATTTCTGATAGTGTTTGGAACTTGTGCTTGATATAACTTGAACTTGGAAAATCATGAATGTTTGTCATTAGAATTCTTCATAAATGCATTATTTAAAACTTATTCTCTGATGATTGGCAGGCTGTTAAGGACAGAGACCCTTCTTGCAGATCATATAGCTGGGCTTTGTTGTATCTGAAGGTATGCCAATGCATTTAAAACCGGAAAGAGTGTTAGATTAAATTATTCTCGAGCTGTTTATAACTTTGTACTTGTTCTAATTTTAGGAGAAAAGAGTTGGACTCAGGCTAGAGCAGCAGTTATGGTTTTGTCTATAATGAAGCATGTTATTTCAGCATTTTAAATTTCAGAATTTTATTTTTATTAGAAAAATAATTATATGATATAGCAGACAAACTTTACCTCATCAGTAAATATAGCTGCTGGCTACACTGCTGAACAAATATTATAATCAAATAAGGTCACAGGGATTTCCATACCCTGATAAAACATGAGCAAAAATTCCCACAGTGAGTCCTACAGAAACCACCTATCTAAGATAATGGAGACTTCAAACTGCCTTGTGTCGAATAATCCGAAGCCAAAGTTTATGAGTTGTCATAAGCGAGTAAATATTCACATTTAAAATATTAAACTTATGGATAATCATGCCAACAGTGGAAGATTCACACAATCAATCAATCCTGTGCCCACACAAAAACAGAGAATTTGCACAAAAATAAACTTCATTTGGCGAAGTCCTCATTGTTTACATAACCACGTTTATTGATGAGAATCAGGTTGGAGATGTTGGTGTCATAGCAGCAATGAGCTTTGATATCAGCAATTTTTTCTCAGAATCTTCCTTATATCAATCCAACTTTTAGCTTTTCTACCTTCCAAATTCTGTCTAGTAATTCTTGCATGCCCATATCATACACTCCATTGGTTCCATCCACTATGCATTTATTTTGCCCTCAACAAAATGATTTAGTAGTCGTAGTTACAGGTTGACCAAGTTTCCACAGTGATTTATACCAGGGCTTGTATTCTAATGCTTCTTTTGTTTTATGACATAATAATATTGATATATCTAATAAGTAGTTGGCCTAACCCAATTCTATGTAAATGGGCATACCTCCTTTAGGTGTTGAAGGAATAACCCTCCTTTAGGCAGTATGTCTGCTACCCACCGTTTTGGTCATCATGTAGAAAGTGCTTGGCTCTGTTCATCATTATAGGAAAAGGTTACAAATATGCTTTTACACCTTAAAAGTGTAATTATGTTGTTAACTTTTTATGGAAGCTGCATGCAAGGCTAAAATATTGATGTTTTGGGCCAACGGTAACATTCACACTGCCTTGGATATTTATCTGAGTTTGCATCCTCACTTTGTGTATTGTTTATTCAATATTACCAACATAAATAATTTTAACATAAAGCAGGAGTTAAAAAGAAATTTCCCATGCCATGATCTATGCTCTACCATAGCCCATTAGGATCCATTTCAATAACTTGCATTCGACCATCTGATTGGTATGGAATAAAAAACCATCACATGAGTTCAGTGAGATGATCCCCTAATCTTTCTTTGATTCAAGTCATTCTTCTTCATCGACCTTTAATTGCTTAGCGAAACCCTAGGTACAAGAAAGGTGGCATAACAAAAACTCTTGCTACATGAAACTATTTGATTCATTGCTCACTTCAAGGTCTTGTTGGATTGTACTGGGATCAATACATGTGTTGATTTCATACTTATAAGCATCAAGTTGGGTCAATGCTCGTCGAAAATACATGGTGAATCATTGTTTACAAATAGAAAGTAAAGTTGGATTTGTACTATCAAACATAAATACAAGTGGAGGTAGTCTTGTTCTCATACCATATCAGTTGAGCATACATGAGATAGATGAGTGGGAGTCAAAGTGAGACAAATTGATATTATACTACATGAAAGTGAGATTCATAGATCACTGGATCCCCAGTGTTCAGGATTTGGTCCTAGCATTGTGGGATTCCCAAAAGATAATAAGTTGAATTCATCTGTTGTTGGTTTACTGTAATGTCCCCTACTAGGTTTAGGCCTGTTTTAACCAGAATTAATCCATCTCAACATACTTATGACTTAAACTACATTGACTAGGAGACAAACCATCTTAACTGGAATTTAATGAGTGATAACCTAATCTTCTTCCTGATATTGAATTGATAATCCAGTCAAATTTATAATCTCACCTTTATTTGCTCATTCAAATTACTGTTTCTGTATATAAATATATATATTTAAGTTCAGAAAGTATTACACTCTATGGTTTTACTGCAGAGTAGTTTCTAAAGATATTGTATTAATTATAATTATTATATTAATATCTATTATTGTATCAATATCCATATTTATAACCCTTACTTAATTCTGATTCAGATTTCAGTATATATATACATAAATAAATAAATAAATTAAAATTACCAATAATTTATGTATTTGTTTACTTATTCTATAGATTATTAATACTACTACTGCTTAAAAATATTAATTATTAATAATATATTTAATGGTTGGTAAAGACGGACAGATCTGACACACATCAGATCTGGTCTGCCAATATGTATATAAATTGTAATGCAACTCATACGTATTGCAGTTCATAATAATATCACTATAAATTCTGCATACGGACATTGTATCAGGTATCATATATTAGGCATACGTATCAAGCACATCCCCTATGCATACCACCGAGAACCAAGATGTTACTGGCTGGGACTTCATAACAGTTCTGAACTTATCTGATCAGATTAACTACACTAATGCCCAGTCATCTGTATATCCTGCATATTCGTGACTTCCCCCCCCCCCCCCTTGACGGAGTGGATTGATGGCCTTCTTGTATCTTGCAATTAGAAAGGGACACACTTCTTCATATGCGATGAGACACCTCTTTTACTAATAATCTTCTTCATAACAGATCATGCCTTTTGGTTTATTGATTTAGTTAGTTGTGCAATCGCTGTCACTTATCATTAATAACTCTTGTTTGATTGTAACCCTTGTGCCATTTCGAATTATTGATTTATTTAAATGGATGCCTCAATAATATCAATCATTTCTTATTGATAGTTGAATAATTATTCAACTGCTGCCATCTAATCATAGTCGTTGACTTATACTAGGCTTGATAAATTATTATAGATAACTAAGATATTATTAGTAATAAATATTGATAATAATATTTATTAAATAAATAATTATTTGTTGGTAATATATATTAAATAATATTAATAATTACTTAATTTAGGATATATATATATATATATATATATATATATATATGATGATCAAGGAGGGGACATGACATTTACTCATGCTTTATGACATTATGTTAATCTTCTTTATGAGGTAAGGCACTATAATCAATAATCGATTATGCCATTATCGATGACAGATAATTATAAACCCCCAAAAGACATAACTGCAAGTTTCAGGGATCTTGAAAATGATGTTAGATGCCAATCACCGATTCCAAACTTTATGACCGTAAAGAACATGCAGTGCCCATGCAAGAGTAAGAGATATTCAATGCAAGACATTGAAGTTGCATTATTATTTAAGGTTTCAATCTCAAACACAAGCTTTGTTCCTTTTCAATGATACAACTCACATAGCAAACTCAGTAGAGATACATACCAACTGTCCCTGTTGAAAACAAGATCATACACATGACTAAACAGTGTTTACATAGCTATCGAGTGACAAGTTCTACCCTAAAGATCAGTATATCATAATTCTTAATTACTGCCAATGTGGTCTAAACACATTTATCTACGAGGTAAAAATTTCTAAAATTTATACACAAGTATTAAATCAGCAATCCATGATGGTCGAATTCATATCAAATCCATATGACATTTAATTTTATTTAAAATCCATATGATAGAAGTTTATATTAGACCTATTCACATAGCATCTGACAACTACAAGAGTCAACACTGCATAGCTCATAGCATCTAACACTACAATAGTTAACTCAACATATATCATGGCATCCTACAACTTCAACAATATTTTATATAAAATAGCATCCATCAACAACAGTCAGCACTGCATACCAAATGATTAACAACCACCAAACCTCTGTATCACTTCATTCACATTTCTTCCACAATATTATTTGACCTATGGAAAAGTTCTAGGGTTTACCAATAACTTGCGATGCTTATTTCTCATCCAGAGATTTCAACTAGGGTACTCAAATACCAGACCTCCATGTACAGGAGCATACCCTTTGGGGAAAAGTCAAAGCCAAAACAAGTAAACCATAAAATAACAATTGTATAAGTCGTAAGGCCTTTAACCTGGATAAGTAGTGAATTGTGTGTTGTAAATCAAGTTGAGTGTCTTCTATTGAATCAGTCCACATCTCCTCTTCTTTGACTTATAAAACTAGTCCAATGTAATCAAAGGACATTACTTGCAAGAAACAAATCATAATGGATCCCATTAACTGAAGTGCACAACTGGAATTATCATAATACTTATAAAAAGGGTTTATGGCATGTTTAATGGCATTTGCAAACCATGCTAAATATAATGTTTCTTGCACAGAAGTGGCATTGTCTTCAAAAATATAAGTCTAAAGCATCTACTCTTCTTTTGTTTAACTCTACCTGGACATGATTTTTGCCTCACCTTTCAATGGATAGAAAATTCTTTAGATCACCACAAATTACTCTAGGAGCCCATGCAAAACTACTGACCCAAGCAACTTAATGGAAAAATAGTAGAAAGCTCCATCGAATGTAGAAAATATGGTTCCAACAGCAACAATAGGAATGTCCACGTGCTTCATAATGACCACCATGGAAAAAATGGCAGGTCACTTGGATAATGATGAAAAAGAAATAAATGGTGAGCCTTGGCAGTTTGACATTGATAATACTTTGAATTGGTAGGAGCTGAATGATGATACTGATAGTAAGAGAAATTGTGAGGAAAGGATGATGTCATGCCCCTATACTGACAGTAATTTATATTTGAATATATTTATCTGTTACTTGTGAGTTATTCTTCATTCAAATTAAAGATATGAATTAACCCTGTGATCATTATATAAGTATATCAGATTCATTAAATAATAGAAGTCTATTATTATATTACTTAAAACCTTTAAATATTAATATTTATATATATATTAATTAATAGAAAATAGCAAGTTATATCTCTTAGTAACTAGCCCTAATTGCTGGCTGCAATGAAGCGATTGTTGTCGGGAAATACGTATATCTTATGTTTTGGTAGTAATGTTATTTGTTAGTAGTTAGTTAGCCGACGGGTAGGTAGTTGGAGTCGCGATGCTTGTGTCGCACCCCTTCGGCTGTTATATATTGTACTACCTTCGGGTATTGAAGGATGTGATGTTTTACGACAGATAATACTATGGACATTGGGTGCATTCTGAGTCATTAATGGAAAGCTTATTCTCGTATTCATCTTGTACTTGCATTGTTCATTTCTGCATTACTTTTGCACTCTTTTTGTTTACCCTGTGAGGCAAACATTTGGCGTCGTTGCCGATTTCAAACCTGGGAATGGGAGTAACCCATATGGCACGACGATAATGGGCCAACCCCTAGATGAAGGAACAAGCACCCCTGAGGGAGAAGAGTCAGAAGAATTGTTCGATGGAGAGAGAACACTAACGGTGGACTTCCAGTGCATCCTTCACGCAGCAATTGAAACCCACGTACGAAGGGAAGCCACGCAAGAAGACGTGCCCGAAAGTGTTGTGTGGTCTGCCCTATTAGTGAGCCCTGCAGTGAACCAGTTGATGAACAACCTTCCCAATTTGTTGGCTCAAGCGTTTCTTGCTCTCCAGAACCGCCGAGAGGAAACCTATCGCAAAAACCACCGTCAACAGATCTTGTGGCAGTACGAGGAGAGGGGTTGACGAGAGGAAGAGGAGCGTGATGAAACCCGACGAAGGACAAACAATCCCTGAACTGCGAATGGAGAAATAAAGAACACTGTCATAGTCATAGGAATTATGTTAACATACATTGTATACAAGAGAATGAATTAATAAGAAGGTGTTCCTGTTTTAAATGTGATATTTTGTTTCATCAGGCGGAATTAGAATTGATGCCCAATCTATTAAATAAGGACAAAAGTAAAAAGGAATATGTAGAAGAGGTTGAAGCAGCCCAACGAGCATTGATTGTCGAACAACAGGCCGAACGTAGGAGACGGTTAAAGGGAATCGCAGAGGAACTGAGTGGAAGGAACAACAAAAATGGTGAGGGCCAAGTCTCGAATTTAATTGAAACCACACGGAAGCAACTGGGGGACCTTTCCCTCATGTCGGAAAAAATTGGTGACGGGAGTACGGTAGAACCGTACACACCATTCAGACGAGAGGACGAGACTAGGAAGGAGAAGGAGACTGAAACCGAGAATAGAGAAGTAGGAGATACTGGTGCAGCCGAAGGTGTCGGGAGGACACAGGGGCACGGTAGCAGAAGCAATCTGTTCGGGTTGGGCTCAGCCATCCCTGGTAGTCAAGGTAGTCTGGTGGGACCTAGCGGACCAGTTTCCGGAGTACCTGGCGGTAGTGGACCTGGAGGGCCAATCCCGGGAGGTACGAACCTTGGAGGTTCCAGAGGGCAAGGTGCGCATAAGGTAAGAAGTGCGATGGCGGGCAAACAGAAGTTGTCCAAATTCAATGGAGATGGTAAAGATGACCCCGTATGGCACTGCCGTACGTGTGAGATAATATGGTCAGCCAATGGGGTGGTTGACAAAGTGGATTGGGTGGTGCAGTTCCCTGCCACCCTGAGAGGGGTAGCCATTGATTGGTACTCTGATGTGGATAAATTAAAGGTGGGAACATGTCATGAACTACAAAAAGCTTTCGAGACAGAGTTTCGACTCCTTCGAGATGATAATAAGATCGTGGCAGATATATTAAGCACAAAGTAGGGAAAGCACGAGACAGTGCGAACATACAACTGACGGTTAAAGAAGTTACTGGGGAAGATGGAGAACCAGCCGACTGACGGACTAAAGAAGAGATGGTTCGTGGAAGGGTTGCGGTCATCCCTATGGAGAAAGATGAAAATTGTACCGCCCACCTCATACGATGACGCATACAACCGCGCGATGGATTTGGAAAGTGAGGGCAAAACATCGCGGAAGAAAAAGGACAAGTCCTCTACATAAGAGGAGTCCTCGGGAGAAAGCAGCAGTGATGAATCATCAAGTAAGAAGGTGCAAGCTCTTCAAAAGGATATGCACCGTATGATGAAGGAATTTAAGAACATGAAAGGAAGCACGAGTAAAAACAAAGACGTGTGGTGCACGGAATGTAAGGAAGAAGGTCACACAAAAGGCACCTGCCCGAAGAAGGCATTCTGCAAAATTTGCCAAATGTTGGGACACGCCGTCGAAGAGTGTCCCTACAACATGAAAACAAAAGGGAACCAAGTATTCTTCACGCAAGAGCAACCCTCACTGTCCGCAGCAGTGGGCTCTGCCCAGCCGCAAGCCGACGCCACTGCATCATCCGGTGGTTATAGAGGAAACCGAAGAGGAGGGAGAGGCAACAACAACAACAACAATCGGAGCAGAATGCAGTATGACGCTAAGAGGCGGCCAATAATTCAATGTCGGACCTGCAACCAATGGTGGCACTTCGCTCGGGAGTGCTAGAATACTGAAACCCCCTAGAGCTTATGTAGATGGTGCGGCCTCAGTGATCACGATGACACAAAATGTCCTAAGCCGGGGGTGAATCTGCTCAATATTGAGAAGACGAGCGAAGACAAAGAAGTGTTGGCGATCACTCGCGTGCAGGCGAAGAAGGCAACGTATCCCGACCCCCACATAGAGAAGGAGAGACTGCGGGAGGCGAAGGCCGACATTGAACGGGAGATGGCGGCAGAAGGACGGAAGAACACGGAGATGATGAGTCCCTCAACCCGCCTGAAAGCGGAAAAGAATATCATGACTCCATGCCACATTTGAGGACTGCCATCCTCAGCAATGTGCAAAGCACCGCACACGCACCTTCGAGTGCACCGCAGGTGGAGGTTCCCGTCAGCCCTTCGACTGACCCGATGTTACTAGCCTTGAACAGTGGTAGACACCCAGCTATGGTAGAAATGGGCATCCTTGGGACCATTCTGAAGGACACCATTGTGGACGAGGGTGCTGGGGTGAATGTACTACCGGAAGAGACATGGAAGAGGCTAGGGAAACCCACCCTGTGGCCACCCACATTCAATCTGGTGGGAGCCGACCAACATGGCATCAAGCTACTCGGCATATTGATGGCCCAGCAAGTGACAATTGGTATGCAACCCTTCCTGTTAGATTTTGTAGTTATTCCCTTGAAAAAGAAAGGCTATGACGCCATCCTGGGGAGAGTGTGGTTGATCACAGCGAGGGTGAACCATAACTGGAAGAAAAATACACTCTCCATGGAGAAGGGAGGGCGGAAATATATCATTGACCTACGGACCCAAGATGTTGGCGAAGAGCTCGCCTCTTCCGACTCGGACTCAGAGGACTCTAATAAATGGGAATGGGGTTCCGACGAAAGCAAAGGCAAGAACGCGATGGAGCCAAACAGTGAAGGGTTACTCGAATTGGAGGAATGTTTTGAAGACGAGGTGTGCTCACTCAATGGGCTCTTCCATTGGCAAATGGAGGATTACGAACTTTTTCAATGCAACATGTTGTAGATAGAGGAGCCCGTCGATAAGGAGGTCTTCCCTCCAAAATATAGAGAATATAACAAGGGGGAAGCCCGAGTGGACGAGGCACCCGCACATCAGTTTGAGAAAGACAAGCCAATTCAATTTGAAGAGTCCAAGCTGAAGGCAACAAATTTGGGAAAGGAGGAGGACCCACGGAATATATTAGTCGGGGATGACTGGGATCCCGTGCTGAAGGCAGCGGCCTTCAAAATATTTCTGGAGTTTAAAGACGTCTTTGCATGGATGTATAAAGACCTGAAGGGGGTACCTCCCAAACTGTGCGTGCATCGCATCCCGTTGGTACCCACTACCCGGAGTCCAGCCTGTACGAAAAAGACCGTACCGGATGAACCGCAACTATGCGGCATGGGTGAACGAAGAGATAGAAAAAATGTTGGAGGCCGATATCATTTTCAAAGTACAGACAAGTGAATGGGTGTCGCCCATAGTCATTTCATTAAAGAAGGAGGCTAACCAAATAAGGATTTGTGTGGACTTCCGGTGTCTCAATGCAGTTATGATTAAAGACCCCTTCCCAATCCCGTTTACGGATAGCATACTAGAGGAGGTGGCCGGCCATGAGATGTACTCGTTTATGGATGGATTCTCCGTATATAACCAGATCTCAATCGTCGAGGAAGATAAACTGAAGACCACCTTCATGGTTGAAGATGGTGTCTATGCATACAACCGGATGCCATTCGGCCTATGCAATGCACCTGCAACATTCCAACGAATTATACTACACATATTTGACAAGATGTCGGTAGGGAAGTTTAAAGCCTTTCTCGACAACTGGTCCATCTATAGCGGGCAAGATACGCATTTGGTAGCCCTCAGAGAGTGCATGGAGAGATGCCGAAGGGCAAGGCTGGCCCTTACTCCAAAAAAATGTCGATTTATGGTGCCACAAGGCAAATTGCTTGGGCACATTGTATGCAAAGCAGGTCTGAAGACGGACCCAGACAAAATACAGGTGATTGTGGAGATGGAGCCTCCTACAGATGTCACCGGGGTAAAGTCCTTCCTAGGCCATATCGGCTACTATAGGAGGTTCATAAAAAACTTTGCACAAATATCCCACCCCTTGGACAAGCTTACTCGCAAGGGTGAGCCGTACACCTGGGGGACCCCGAAGAGTGAAGCATTAGAGGAATTGAAGACGAGGCTGGTAGCTGCCCCCATCCTCGCTTACCCCAACTGGGACAGGGAGTTCCATGTCCATGTGGACACTTCAAACTTTGCGATCAGTGCCACACTGGCCCAAGTGGGAGATCACGGGTTGGATCATCCCGTCTATTTTGCCAGTAGACTGTTATCCAAAGCGGAGAAAAATTACAGCACAACAGAACGGGAGGCATTGGGGATGATCTATGCGGTGCAAAAATTCAGACACTACCTGTTGGCGACACCATTCACATTCTACGTAGACCATCAAGCCCTCATGTACTTGGTCAACAAGCCGATAATTCAGGGAAGGATTAGTCGATGGCTACTCTTGCTGCAAGAGATAACGTTCACCATTATCGTGCAGCCTGGGAAAAGCCATGTGATAGCGGACCAATCATCACACATAAAGTCAGGAGAACCACTAGAAGGGGTGAATGATGATTTTCCAGATGCCCACTTATTCCAAATTGCTGCATTGCCACCATGGTACACGGCCATCGGGGAGTATCTTTCTACTTCAGTCTTCCCGCCAGGCATGCTACCAGGAGAACGAAGGAAACTGGTTTTACTAAGTCGAACATTCCAACTGATCAATGGACTGTTATATAAGATGGGACCAGATCAAATACTTAGAAGATGTGTGATGGAGGAGGAGGTGCCAGGAGTTCTCCGAGAGGCGCACGAAGGACCGGTAGGTGGACACATGGGACCAGACACTACTGCACGGAAGGTGCTACTCGCGGGCTTGTGGTGGCCCACGCTATATAATGATGCCCGCGAATGGGTTGTTGGTTGCGACATGTGCCAAAGGGCTGGGAAACCATTGAAGCGGGACTTTATGCCGCTCAACCCCTCACACGCGTAGGAATTATTTGAACGATGGGGGTTGGACTTTGTCGGACCACTCAAAGTCAGCCGTGCTAGGCGGTGCAGATACATCGTGGTAGCCACGGAATATTTGACTAAGTGGGTAGAAGCACGGGCCCTACCTGATAAATAACTCGGCGGTGAGTACAACCAGATTTATTTATGAGCAAATCATTACTCGTTATGGTATCCTCATGCAGCTGACGAGTGACCAAGGTGGCCATTTTGTCAACCATGTTATTAAGTTGCTCACGACAGAATTTAGGATCTTCCATTCTCTGTCGAGTCCTTACTACCCTCGAGCCAACGGGTAGGCGGAGGCCACAAACAAGATCCTTGTAGGAGTCATTTATAAGTCGTGCGGGGTCGAAGGGGAAGATTGGGAAGAGAAGTTACCCTCCGTGTTGTGGGCTTACCGCACGACGTACAAAGTGACTACGGGACAAATGCCCTTCCAACTTATGTATGGGCAGGAAGCAGTGGTGCCCGCCGAATTCATGGTACCGAGTCTTTGTATTGCAATAGAAAATAGACTCGGCGATATGGAGAGCCTGAGGGAGCGACTTTATGCTCTGAATAAACTTGATGAGAAGCGGATGATGGCTCAGTGGGCAACCGAGACAACGCAGCTGAGGAGGAAGTTGTGGCACAATAAGCATCTAAAGCGAATGAAGTTCACCCTAGGACAACTCGTGTTGAAATATAATGGGCGAAATGAAATTAAACCTGGAAAATTTAAAGTGAGGTGGCTAGGACCTTACAAAGTTCGCGAAGTCGCAGCAAATGGATCGGTTCGGCTGTGGACATTGGATGGCCGCGAAGTGACCGAAGCTGTGAACGGGTGCAAATTGAAGGTTTACCACGAACGGAGGGAACCTGGACCCTCCAATTAGGGTGTTTGAAAGTATTTTAAAAATTAAAAAAAAAAGAAAAAAGAAAAAAGAAAAAAGAAGAGAAGAACCACGGTGGACCACCGACGGCGGGACCACCGAACGGTGGGACCACCGACGGTGGAACCACCGCGCGGTGGCAACACCGAACGGTGGGACCACCGGTGGTGGCAACACTGTGCGGTGGAAACCGCCGCAAAAGACACGCCAATCACAAAGGCACGACAACATAAAAACGCAAAGACACGGCCCAGGTTACAAAGACGCAGCCCGCACAAAAATGCAGTCCGCACAAAAATGCAAGCACAACGCACACGCCACACGCAAACACACGCAAGCACATCCGTAAGCAGCCATACACAACAGACACGTCCACACAACAACACGGAAACGAAAGAAGGTAGTCTCCGCACTTCCACGCAAAGCGTTCAAATTAGTTAGCCATACGAAGGAGCATACTAGCCGGTAGCACGGAGACGGCAAAATTGCACAACCGAAGAAGGTGGTTACGAAGGTGTTTCAAGATTGCACGGCTATAACCAGAAATTAGTTACACGAGAAATTAATGGAGTCGGCTGGGAAACGGAGTTGGAAGAAGCAGTTACAGGCTTCCTCTAGTAGCAGCCAAATGAATAGAAATACCAGGGTCCTGTCGTTAGGCGTGTGTGTTGCAGGCAGCACAATGGATGCCAGCGCAAGTCAGAAGAAAAAGCAAAAAACACCACAACCTGCGACAAGTGGAAAAAATACATTGACTCCTTAGAATATCACCTTTGAGGGACTGAACGGGTCTGAATGCAGGAAATGGTGGCAGGACACACCCGACGATGATTTGGTGAAGCAGAACCTTCGTAAGGCAGGAGCAGAGTGGGCTATCCGAATGCCCGTGTTTCCTATCCGAGAGTATGAGGGTGCCCTACGGTTCATGGTGGACACCTTTGATAGACACACATGGACGAGTACTTTTGAGTATCTCGGGAGGGATGTCACCATATCCTTCAAAGCTGTGGACTTTACCAGAGTGTTCGGCATCCTAGGCAGACAGGGCAGGAAAATCGAGTTGAAGGCTAAGAAGATGAAGCGTGAGGAGAAAGAATATTGGATTAAATTAGTATCCAGAAACTTGACCAGGGCGGAGCTAGACAGCATGGCTGATGCCACGAAGGGACGAGGAATGCGCAAGACCTTTGTTGCAGAGGGCCATTGGCGGTGCATAATGGATGTCATTAAGAGCAGGTTGACGAGATCTGGTAGGGCGTCGGACATCGCCCTCCCTCAAATTATGCTCATGAACGGGATTATGAACGACATTGTGTACGATTGGGTTGCGTTGCTAGTAGAGAGAATGTGCGAGTTCTTGACGATGCAGCATCGCACGTTTTATATGCCCCATTATGCCATAGGACTGTTCTTGGAGGCCACGCAGGAAAGCAGTGCTGGAGGTAGAGTTGGAGGTATGGCCGTAGGGACCGTTGGTAGCTGGTGAGCCTCCTATCATGTATTGGAGAGACCTTGACATTGGGCACTCTTCCGCGAAGCGAAAACGGATGGCAGATACGGCCTCAGGGGAACCTGATAGTGGGGGGAGACTTCTAGTAGTATGGAAGCTTTGGAGGCGGAGGATGAGGAGGATGATAGCAGCAGGGCGACGGAGGAGGGGAGGATGGATCCAATTGAGGAGAGGGTCCTTTTTGCCCCACCCTTGCTACCGATGGGCACACCTGTGATGTCATATGGAGTGGGAGGCACCTCTATTCTGGCATTTGGGCAGAGCCGCACGCCAGTTGCACTTGGCCCCATCCAGTAGCAGGTAGCATCACCTCCGTAGGGTCGAGCACCACCTTCAGGACCGGCCTCGGCCACGGAGGCACTTATCGAAGACATGGCGGAGTCGTGTACAGATGGGTCGCCGCATCGAGTAGTGGTAGATGAGGAGTAGGGACTGAGGGAGGTGGTTGATACGGAGCCTCAGGTGCGGTTGGATGTTGTTGGACTTGAGGCATTGGTGACCATTTCTGCCTCCTTGTTGGCGGAGCCCATGGCTATGACGACACACACTCCAGTCGTAGAGATGCAGAGAGTCTCAGAGATCCCTAGTACAGATCCGTCGGTAGTGGCTATGGAGAGCTGGCTGACTCAGCGATTTCAGATGATAGTGGTACCACCCGTGGGAGCTGCTGTATTCTCACCCTGTCGAGAGATTCCAGCTGAGGCAGTAGACTTGGACGATTCATCTAGTGAGGCACATGTACCAGCAGTTGGGAACAAGGCAGGAGAGGTGGTCTCTGCCATCCAGAAGCAGGGGGATGCTACACCTCTAGTGGCGGAGGAGGTACCTTCATACCAGCACGATGCGGCAGTATCGGTTCCGACAGAGACTTCTCAGTTACCCCTTGGTGCTCTTACACAGATGCCACTTCCATCACGGTCATAGCCTTCGGAGCAAGAGGGGGAGGACTTTGAGGCCTATTTAGTTGACATGGTAACGAGGGGTAGGCGAGTGGTGGCCACGGCCCAGATGCGAGCATTACAGCCGGTTGTGGTGGAGTTAGAGAGGGTCCTATAGTTTATGCAGGTGGGCTGCCCCAGAGCTTTTGCTACATGCTTTGAGTCTTAGGGATGGCCGACTACTCAGACGGATGAGATGCTACAGGCTTGGATTGTGCGTGAGCCCATCGTGGAGAGTCGGGTGATGGCCGTCGTCCGAGAGATTGAGCAGGTCTACCGCGACACCTACTATGCATTAAGGCGTACGCAGCTTGAGTCTGCAGTCTGCGAGGCTGCTCGAGTCGAGTTGGAGAGGGATGTGGCCAGTCAGCAGGCCTTGTGGGCAACAGAGAGGGCACAATTGTTGGCGCAGCTTGAGATGGCCCGAGCAGAGAAGGCTGAGGTGGAGACTCACCTTTCGACGGAGCAGAGTGAGGAGCCTCGTGCAGCAGGAGTTGGATGCAGTCACTGCCGAGAGGAGCCTGTTGCAGGCTCGATTGGTTTGTATGACGAAGATAGCGAATACGAAAGAGGAGTTACTGGAAGCCACGCATATGGTGAAGACGGCTTTGGAGAAAGTGTTGGTGGCGGAGCGTGATGTGACTGCACGTACTCAACAGGTTTATGAGCTCCGCGTCCGCTTGGCAGCCCAGACACCGGCATCTTAGCCTTCTACTTTAGGGATGCTTCCTCAACCCCCTCCTTAGTTTTGTCTTGGATGTATATTTTGTATGGGTTGCATTGTCTCCATTTTTGTTGTTAGTCATCGGAGACGACTTCTTTTTTGGGGTGGATGATGTTGTCGGGAAATATGTATATCTTATGTTTTGGTAGTAATGTTATTTGTTAGTAGTTAGTTAGCCGACGGGTAGGTAGTTGGAGTTGCGACGGTTGTGTCGCACCCCTTCGGCTGTTATATATTGTACTACCTGCGGGTATTGAAGGATGGGATGTTTTACGACATATAATACTATGGACATTGGGTGCATTCTGATTCATTAATGGAAAGCTTATTCTCGTATTCATCTTGTACTTGCATTGTTCATTTTTGCATTACTTTTGTACTCTTTCTGTTTACCTTGTGAGGCAAACAACGATTCCCTTTTAATATATGCTACTCCCCAAAAGGTGCGATCTTATCCCCAGCAGATAGTTTGAAAGCCAAAGGTCAAAAGGGGGCATCGTTTATGGTTTAGACACCTCTCTTCACTCACACGTGGGGAGAGGATATTTATATAATCAAACTGCCACTCCACAAAAGGCATCGATCAAGGGGAATGATATATATATTTATACTAATCACAAGAAAGAGATCAGGAAGAAATAAAATATATATTATTGTGGGTAAGCATCATATAACAGAAAATAGGTACGTTGTGGCTTACTTATTTACAGATTATTATATATGAGTGCTGCTAGGAATAAGGGGACCAATATACAGTCTAGTGTGTATGCCATAGTATAAATAACAATTTATATGAGTTTTTAATTATACAATTTTATCAAATATGCTAAATCTTTAATAAACATTATTTTATTTATATTAAATTTTTTTAACATTTATCTCTTTAAAATTTTTTTTTTTTTTTTAATGGTTTTTTCATTGATAAAATTAATGATATATTATAATTTTTATTAATGTGTATATTATTAGAAATGTCAAGTATTATTTTAATAAACTTAAATTCTTTTATTAAAAAAGTTAACATTTACTATAGTTGAATTTAATATTATTTTATCTTATTTAAATATTTTTTAATATTAATATTTAATAAATTAAATCGTCATATTTTAAAATATTTAATTTATATTTTAAACTATTTATAGATAAAAATTAACAAATATACAAAAAATTAACAGATTTAAATTAAATTTAACCAATTAATTATATTTAATATAATGATGTTTTATTTTAAATTTAACACATTTGTATAAGGCAAATTTAATGTCGATTTTTTTTAAATTTTTTTTACTCTTGTTGAACTTCATCTGAATTTTATTGTTGCTGAACTCGAACTCGAATTCGAACCTTGTGACATAGTTCCTAACTATTCATAATCCGTTGAAGCTAATATATTCATAGCCTATTCCTTAATCACTCGCTATAGCCCCTTAAGAGGAGATATTGGTATCGCGTAGGGAGAGGTGGAGTAAATTCACGCAAGGCAGGTAAGTTCCAAGATGGGTAAGGAAAAGTATTTCCAATGCCTTGAGGGAGAGTCCCGAGATGGGTATGAACATGCATTCCCAATGCCTTGAGGGAGCCTTCTTGTAGATGGTTTCCAAGCGCCCTATGACAAGTATTTCCCCATCCTCCTGTTGGTTCCCAAAATTGCAGACTTCTAAACCCTAAAGGTATGCCAAGCCTTATGCTAAGGTTTTACAATGATTTTGGCCAACGAACGGAATGAACCGATATGGCTGTAATTCCCCGCTCTTCTGGCTTTGCTAAACCAAGGCGGGTGTACCTTATCATCAAATATTCTTTATCTTTTTGTATCAATTTATGATTTTCAGGCAGATTATGATTGTAGTGTTTCTTCCTTGATTCAGATCAATTTCAAACTGGCATAGAGGTTTAAAATGATCTGAATCTCCACTTATACTCCTATCTCTACAACTAAAAATGAAACAAATAACTTGATTTAATTCTGAAAGTAAAGTTTGATCAGTGCCTTATCCTGGGCCACAGAGTCTAAATAGTTATCTGTTCATCCAATGTGTTAAAGTCAAACTGCTTAGCACTACCCCTTGCATAAACAAGCAAGTATGATGCCTACACCTTGTATAGACGTGCAAGTATGTTAATTACTGAGTTGTTTTTAGTAATCTTATTCCTCTCGACCACAACATTCTTCCAACAGGATTTTAACTCTTCCTTGAAGAGACCAACTTGAATAGGACACATAGAGCTTTAAAACACAATGATAAATTAGCTATATCCTTAATATACTAATTTATATGATAAAGAAGAATAGAATGCAAAAACAAGTTAGTAATATTTTGTATTACATTGATAAATAGTTGGATACATATTTTGAACAAAATAATTTATATACATTCTCCCTTGAAACCCTAGGATTATCAGTGTCTAATAATGTTATAATGTATCCCCCTATTCTTTTCAGTCTTGATTTCCCTTTTATAAATTCAAAGGAGCATTTCAGACCGTTACATTATGAAAAGACACAACTGTTTGTTAATAATCACAATCTAATTTTAATTTACAAATGTTTCGTATTTTAATCACAACTGCAAATGATCTTTTGTCAACTTTGCCTTTCATATTCCCGTGAAAATTTTTTCGTAAAAGATATATCAAGTAGTTTATTATTATTAGGCCAAAAGCATTCTCCTAATAATATTAATGTCTTCGGGTGTTAACCCCGCAGTGCAACGGCAAGTTGCACCCCACTGTTGATAGTGGGTCATAGGTTCGAATCTCTTCCCGAGCGATGCCCCCATGCTGGTTTCCCCCGGTTTGTGCCTTGGTGCGTGCTTGGATCGCCGTTCTGCCTCCTCCCCCTACGATCGATGCTTCCCCTGCGTTGGCGTTAATGCCCCTGTATGCTCGCTGGTGCCTTCGGTGATGTCTTCCAAGCTGTTCAAGAACCCGTGACTGTTGGTGTGGTGTGATTCTTCCTCGGTGCAGCTGCTGTGCGAACCTACTGCCAGATGGAGTGATAAGGTGTTCTAGTGGAGGGATAAGTAGTTGATATGGAGCAATAAGGTGGAGTGTGGAGAGATAAGGGGAGGGAGATATAAGGCGTATGGAGAGATAAGGAGAAGGGAGATATAAGGAGTATTGTGGAGAGATAAGGAGACGGGACTTATAAGGAGTAATATGGATCTGATGGATTGTTAAGCTGCATGAGACTTACATTGGATGCATTAAAGCCTCAACTTGTTCACCTCGGGGATGGGGTCCCCCTTTGTGGCCCCACTGGTTCATAGCTCCAGTCAAAAGCGTCTATATTGGAGGGGCGAGACCCCGTATTGTCTTAAGCTAGTGGTACTTAGTGGTACGTTGCAGAGCAGCTGAAATTGTAATACCTGTTACCGATCAAAAAAAAATAATATTAATGTCTTCACCCAATTTCCATTTCATGTAAAGCTCTTTTCTCCCTCCCTAAGTGAAATAAATTCGCTGGGCTCTTGTATTTTTATCAAAAATCTCCAGCCAAAACATGAGTAAAAAAAAAAATCCCTCATTGATAATTCACTTTTCTAAGTGTTGCACTTTTACTTGAGTGAAAATAATTCTTCTCTACCTGTTTAATTACTTTTCCCTTTTCTCTATGTGTAAAAGAGTTTCTCCCATCTATTACATCAGTTCAATTGGGAGTAAAACTAATCATCCCTTTTGTAAGTTCATTTATACTTCCTTTTATGACTTACACCCTTTTATTCTGCGCAGGATCTGGTAATGTTGAAAGCATGGGAAGAATATATTCTGGAACTATTTTTGCATCACTTTGGGGAAATTTATCGATAGATTATAAAACAAATCCTTTGAGTGTGAAATTACATTCACTTAATTACCCTTAACTTGCAATCCCATTTATTTTGTAGAAACAATTCACCATAGTGAAATCATTTCACTTGTAATTTGAAAGTATTGATTCCTTAAAACTCATGAAAACATTTTACTTTTATATGAGTGCTTTCACTACAGCTTTGTACCCCTTAGTTAATTTAATTCACGCAATTCTTTTATTTGTGCATTGCACTGTGTTCTTGGTTTTCACAAAGTGCCCTTTCATACCCATTTTTTAGTAACATGTCAATGTCATTAAAGTGCAAATCTGTGTCTTGCTTTAGTAAAGATTGTTTTTGCTCATTTTGTAAATGCTGATGAAAACCATCTAAATGCGAGCTCAGCATCTTACATCCATCATGTTGCGTGTTCAAACAACAAATCTCCCAACTAACTCTGAAGGTTTAAGCCCAAAGTTGATGCAGAATGCAAGACATTTTTGTAATGTATTTTCCTCATCTTCAAGTGTAAAACCACTTTGAGTAGACTCTATTCTGATCTCTTGATCTATCACTATGTCATTGAAATGGACTCAAGATGCACCCGATTCTCTTCCTTGCCAATTTCAGAAAATTATGGATACCAGTAAGAGGAACTATTTCTCTAATTAACCGGGCGCAAATGTGAGGAAATAGCCTTTTCAACGAGTCTATTGTGTTCCATATCCTCTGATCATTACATTCCATGAGATCATGTGTCTTGGGGATATTTACAGTGCAACATTCAATAACAACGTTTATCCCAATGTTTTGTTGGATGCTCGCATACTGTTCTAAGGCTTCCATTCTGCCGCAGGTCACGATGATGCTGGTAAAGCTTGTAGACTTTGGTTTTACATGTCTCTCAGAACATTAGTAGCTGCATCGTTTAACCAAAAATTGTGCTTTCCTGGATACATCATAATCGTTCCAATATTCCTGTTTGATCACAGGCAGGGAGAAGACTGGTAAAGATTGTAATTTTGCATTCACTTGGAAGTTGCTAAAGCCTTTTTAACATGTTCATTTTGTATATATCACACAATCATGACATCCCATGAAACAGCATCAACAATTCATGTGCCTTGTTTGAATCTCCAGAGTTTGTGAGTTTGTCTACAAGAGCATTTCCAACCATAATATCAGACAGAAAATCTGTACAAAATATGCTTTGATAAGTGTCCATAAAATGTGTTCACTCAAATAGGAAGGATACTGGTAAAGGTTGTACATCTCGGCTTTACACCTGCCGATTGCATTAGCTTGAAACCTTTTCAACAAATTTATTTTGCGAATATTCATTATACTTTGATGAACATGCTGTAGCCACATGTTGACACCTCTTCGAGGCGTTATGTCTTCAGTGCACATGCCGTGTCTACACTTCTTCATTTCACAGACAACATCCGGCAAAATCCTCTATTATTCATTCCTAAATGGATATTCGTATTCTGTCCCAATGATCCCATCCTGGTGCAGGTTAAATGCCTTCATTTTGCTTTGGCGAGTGCCCATACTCCATTCCAATGCTCCTGTGAATCATATTTGCTTGACAACCCTTCATCCAACCCTTTTATATATCGTGCAGTCATATTGTGCATGAAATTGCACTTCTATGAGGTAATTATCAACCAATTCACACACTGTACCCTACATTTGAACTCACGAAGATACAGTATACAATCTCCCTTTGTTATGTTATGATGGTTGTTCTTACCTTATTCGGCTGTTCCTATCTGGCCAAAGCTGTGGAATTCATCATTATATCCACCAACTGCATTTGTTTTAAAGTTTCAAAATTCTCGTTTATGATTCCAAACTGTGCGGATCCTGCAATCATTGTGTCTTGGAAACCATAAACTTCAAGGCAAATTGTGTAGCAGATTCATTCTTTCGCAGGGGACATGTGAGCGATTCGAGCTTCCATTCCGAAAGGTGCTGAGAATATGCTGTCAAAGGTTGTGGGAAACTGACTTTACGCCTGTCAATTGCACTTGATTTGGAAATTTCTAAAATCTTTCAACAAATCCGTTTTTGTGTATATCCTGCAGTGATTGCATTCCATGGGATACAACCTTTTGAGGCGGTTTTATTAAACAGTTCGTGTATATGTCTACCATGGCACTCGCAGCTGTACTTTTGACGTAAACTCTATGCTTAGAAGAATGCTCATACACATTTCCAGACTTAAGTTTGTGTGCTCACCTTACACATCGCTATTTCGCATCATTTCTAGGGTTTTCTTCCATACCCCTTGCGAAATGGTGAAAAGCTCCCTGCTCTATCACACTTCCTTTTTCATTCTGCCTTTATTTACTTGCGGTGTGGTGATATGTTTTTAGATAATATGTTTCACATATTGTAAGCCCCACCGAAGTCTCGCTTCATTATTTGAAGTTTTCAACCCTAAAATCAGATTAGGGCAACTTTAGCTTTTATCGAAGAAACAATGGTTTTCAATGAAACGTTAAATTGTATTTTTGAGCATCATGCTTTTGGCGAAAAACGGGCTCCGTACTCCATATCTTGTAGTCCTCACCTCCCAGGGTTGACATTACATCATTGGTAGGATTTTTTCCTTTTCCATTCTTGAAATTTTATTGTGCGAGGGCACATGGGACCTGCCACTTTATGAGCTAAATGTATTTCATTAAATCCCTTAAATGTTTTTATTTATAAAATAAGTCTTCCTCGGTTGGGTGAAAATAAACATTAGGCCCCACACTAGCATTTGTATGCTTAGATTAATAAAGCTAGTTTCTGTGATTAAATATTCAAATCATTTTAGAAAATGATTAAATAATATCAATTCTTATTTTACTGATCAATGCCATTCCTTAGCGATGATTCATCCTCTTTTAAAATATGGCTTCATTCTGCAGGATAAAAGAAGCTTAAATTTTTCGCCTTCCATATTATTATTTAAAGTTGATTTAAATAACACAAGTCTTGGATTTTAAATCTAGCTTTGGGAATGTATTATCACTTAAACCAAATTGATTTAAAAGTCTAGACCATCTGCCTTCACGATTTCTTTTAACATCATATGCTGAGCTCTACCCTTGTGGGATCCGCATTAACCCCACATATAGTGCAAAAATCTGAAATATTAAACTTTGCCTGAATTTAAACCATGACTTCACGGTGAATACAACTTTAGGGTTTTTACCTCTTTTTCTTATTTAGGAGACCTTAAATCTTTGCAAAAAATTAGGGTTCCAACACCTCCTTCGGATTGATGTCAGGAGAGAAGTAAGGGATCGGGGCTTAAGTAGGTTAACTGTCAAATGTATTATGAATCATTAATTGTTTCTTAATTTAATCTGATTTAAATGCATAGTGATGCATGTTAATCATTGGGAATTGACAGCCTCCTAGTTGGGGACATTAGAGATGACGTCTGCAATATCGTACTGTATCAGAAGTCCTGATAGTGTGTTAGAACATTTATACATGACATTATTAGAAGAGGAAAGTTTGGAGACTTAAGAGGACAATAGTGAGTGTGATAATGTCTACTAAGCTAACACCTTGAATATCAGCTGAAGTTGCCGCCTTTCTATAATGAATGATTTATGTAACAAGCAAAATTCTCTTTAATCATCATAACTTTTGGGTAACTGGGACTCAAGAGGAACTGCCTATAGAGGTGGATGGGGATGGCATGAGGTTCCAAAATTTGGATAGCTGTAATATTTTTCTTATTGTGATCTCTCCCTGCAATTTTGAAGAAAAAGAAAAAGATGAAGCGATTAAAGAGCATCCTCCTTGCATTTTTCTCACTATCTGAACATATCCAATTCAGAACGCAGGTAGAAGAAAATGCAGAAATTCCTTTCTTAGATGCCCTAATCATTACAGAATGAAGATGGCTCTCTTGAGCATCAATTTTATAATTTATTGAAAGGAGACACAAACAAGCTTGTACATCAGAACTGATTCACATCACCATTCATCCCAAAAGCTTGTTCTCAACATGCTCTTCACAAGAGCTCTGAAAATTGTAGACAAGGAACATATGGAATCAATGTTTAGGTATCTTAGCAAGACTTTCAGAAGAGAAATGGATATAGCAAATAAAGAAGGTTGCTCCAGTGAAAAAAGGTCCACAGAGGAGAGAGGTAATCTTTGAACATGATATAAAAGCTTGCTTGCCATATTTGCAAGAGACCTCAGAAAAGTTGACAAGGATACTAAGAATGGCTTAAGAATCTATTGTAAGCCTGTGAAAATCCTTAGAAGTAAACTTAGGAACCCAAAAGAGCCTTTGGATCTGAAGCTAATAAAAAGAGTGTACTTAATCATATGCTTGTGTTGAAACTGTAGATTGGGGAAAAAAGGTGGCCCCCATGAACAAGATGTAAAGAATATTGTTCTGATTTACAGGCTAGAAAAGTTTTATAAATCAGCATTGGTAGGACATGAGGAATGACCAATAACAAATCAGAACTAGTAGGACACGAGGAGACCAAAATATGCAGTCTGAGCAAAAGTTACTAAGATGCTTGCTTATGAGAGTTGCTTCATTGAGTAGTGGAGGTCAAAAAACATCTCAGTTAATTGAATAGAGTTAATCGATGGAAGCTTAGCCATGCATGAAATCTTTATTGGATAGACTAGTGAATTATAAGCTCCATTTTCCTTCTTGTCGGCTGGCCTAACCCCATTTAGCAATCCCTTATAAACTTTCTCCCTGCCCACCCATCAACCTCACATTCTTGAGCATACAATAAAATACCTACATCATTGCGTGATCGACAAAATCTACTAACTAGTATGTAGTAGGTCGATCATGTCACATCTATGGAAAATGAAAAGTCTCCATATCCCCCTGTAAAAGGCTTCATTACCCTGCTGGTGAATCCATATCTCAAAGTGCACAGCCGTTTGATTCTTGTTATTTTTAATTTTGAGCTTTCTCCAATGATGCATTTTTCCAATAGATGCTTCAAGAAACTAAGAAGAATTAATTTCTTGAATAAATAAGATTTCCTCTAACATATACCATACTGTGTGTTTTTGTTTTGGGATAAGAATTCCTTTATCAACAGACTAGCTTGATTTTTCTTATATGTATGATAAATACTACTTTATGTAGACCTTTCTTTGCTTCACAGAGACTTATTACATATTCTCCTTAATTTGTACTTGCTTTGCAGGGTTATCATGCTTTACAATCGTATCGTGTTGCACATGCTTTGTGGAATCGAGGTCAACGAGTACTAGCTTTGGCTTTGCAAAGCCGCATCAGTGAGGTGATTCTTTGTCTAATGAAGGCAAACATTTTTATGGTTTCAGAAATTTAATGAGAGTGGGAAGTCAAGTATTTTATTCTCCTAGTCTGAGGTTTAGAGCAAATACAATAGTTCTTTTTTTGCAATAATTTTTCTTATAATCTCCAGGTCTTTGCTGTGGATATGCATCCAGGTATGCTACCAAATAATATGCCCTTTAAGATCAAGTTGAATAAGGGTTTACTTATTTTTTGTTTAAAAATTGATTGCCAGGATTGTACATAATTGAATCTGAAGTAGTTTATTCTGAAGTAATTTATAATGCCATTCATCGGACACTGTAATTTTTAATTGAAAACCTTCCCGATGACCTGCTAAGAAGTGAGAACTAATGCAAATTATTACATTCTTCACCACCTTGGTATTCCACTTGAAAACATAATAATAAATATTAAACAACTTAAAAACAAGAAAAATTGTACAAATCAGGTGGATATGATTGTCATAAATGGTTCTTTTCCTGTCTTTGTTCATTCTTCTTCGTCCTGGTCTTGACAACCTTTTAATTTTTTATACCATTGGTAGGAGGTTTTGATGCATGCAGAATCATATAACTTAGAATAAGTATCACTTGGTTTCTGTTCAGCTGCTCGTATTGGCAAGGGTATTTTACTCGATCATGGCACAGGCATAGTCATTGGTGAAACTGCTGTTATTGGAGACAGAGTCTCAATGTTGCAGGTAAATTTTCTACAAGATGTAGCTCCTTTGATCTTTTAGCTTTTAAATATTCTGTTTCTAGTTGATAAAGCCGTTCTCGTTATTTGTGTTTTGTAAACCAGAAATTTTCTTCCTTTAAATTAAGAGGTTACTTTATGATATATAAAAATTATGTCAATCATTTTTCATGCAATAGGGTGACAAACTTTGGATTAGTTAAACACAAAGTGCCTATGAGTTGCAAGTTAACAAAGTCACAAAAACTTACAAAATCTGGAAATAAAATTATTTTGATTCATTCATGTTAAACTTACAGCAATAGGCTGCTGTTTGTAATGTCTATCTTTTGCAGCCTGTGTTGTTTTGGATTTATGTTAATCTCTGATTCTAACTCTCCTAGAATCTTTTTGTAAAGGGTTTCGGGGCCCCTTCAAAACCTGTTTTTGCTTTAATCCAAAACATATATGAAGTATTGGAATCATAAGCATAACAATAAATACATTGAAAAAAAAAAAACATTTGATGATTGACATAGCAATAAGGATATAGTCACAGAGAAGATTTGAGATAGGTGATTTTCTTTGCAGTTATCTTTCATACTTGTCCTACATTCTATGCTTAAAGCCAAAGTTACAAGATCTGAATCTGATATTGACTTAAGAGAAGCTGAAGAGTAAGTGCGTGTCTCATAATTGGAAAATATCTGACAAATAAGAAAAATTCAAGCATATTCAAATTTCTACAAAAAAGTATCATTTGTGCCAAAGTCCATAACAAGCATTATAATAAATATCATAATATGCATTAAAGAGGTTAACATTATTATAAAATATTGTTCAAATCTCGTTAATAAGAGCATTGAAAATTTTACATACTTGGTAGCTTGCCATCAGTAGCTAAATTATAAATGTCTGACCTTAAAGTGCCATATCTATAATGGAATGGGGTATTTGAAAAATTCTTCTAGAAATCTACACTAATGCAACATTTTTATCTAATAAATCAATATCCTATGCCCAAATGTGAAGCTCTTAGTAGTGAAAGCATCATTAAGGGGTAGTCAGAAGAAAATTAGAAGTAAAATGGGTTCTATAGATAAAATAAAGGCATTGACGGAGAATTGAAAGAACTGACTTCCAATCAAGTATGGGAAGATGAGGACAAAGGCATTAATGAAAAAAATCATATGATGTTTTGGCAGTAAAGGAGGTTGGATATTTTTGCAAATAACATATAAGAGTTGTACAAATGTCTCAGCCAATATTTGGAAAAATAGAAGTCTAAGTCCAAGAGGAACTGATTAATGAAATAGAGTATTATGAAGAAAATCAGAGTACCAGGAGGAAGAAGTTTTTGAGATGTATGATAATAAAGATAAATAGAAGTGTAAGCCGTTGAGGAATTGATTAGTGAAATAGAGTATAATGAAGGAAATCAAAGAGTACTAGGAGGAAGAAGTGAGTGAGATGTATTGTTTTAAAATAATTGAAGAAAGGAAAGATTAACCTATATTAGAAATAGGCCTCATAACAGAAGGAAAAAGACATGACATCGAGAAAGAAGAGATTTCGGTGCCTTATTTACTGAGAATGAAGGAAAATAAAATGAAGAGAAGGAAAATGGTGAAGCATATAAACCTTGAACCATAGAAAATAGAGAAGAAATAATTGAACAAACAAAACCAAAGTCAAGAAAAGAAGAGGCAGTGAAAATTATAGAGGTTAAAGAGTCAAACTAGTGGAAACTTAGGAGAAGAGATCAGATCTAGAGCATATTAGCAATAATGTTACTAGGTAACCAATAAAGAAAAACAGAATTTGAAGCACAATCACAAATCATCAAGGATTCGAGGAAGTCAGAAGAAAGTGAATGACTGCTACAACAAGGGTGAGATTCTTCTATGCTAGTTATGAAAATATTAAGTTGGAATTTAGGGGACTCAACACGTGATAAGAGCCACCTACTAAGGCAGTCAATAAAGGAGGAGAGAACTGATATCATGCTTCTTTAGGAAACTAAGAGTGATTTGGAAGAATTATTAGGTTTAAAAACTTTTAGTATGGAGGGTAAGTGAGATGGTCTTGCAGGAGATGAACCCACACAAGGTTAAGCCACATTGTAGGATCTGAATAAGTTTGAAAAGTTCGATCTGTATTCAAGTAAACAGTTCCAGAATATAATCACCAAGGATATGCTTGGAAGCTTATGGTTGATTATCGATGTATATGACCAATGGAAGACAATGGGAAAAAATGTGCTGGGAAGAACCAGCATTTGTTCAACAAAAGCATAAAGATACAAATTAGATAGTCACAAGAGATTTGAATGCAATTTTTAATCAAGAGAGTTAAAAAGGGGGAATAAGCCTCTAGGAGCAAGTATTATGGATTTTATTTCTTTTTGCAAAGAGTGGATTGTTTGGTATTTAGAAGTCAAAGAAGTGAAATTTACTTGGATGAAGAGAAGCCATAATAATTTTGGAATGCTTGGTATTGGGAAAGAAGATGGATTCGAACATTGTCATGAAATGAGGATTATATCATTGTCTAATATCTCTATGTATCTAAGGTAATGAAAGTGTACAATATCTCTAAGAATTTAAGGTGATGATCAGCCAATATCTCTAAGCAATTAAGGTGATGAAGAACCAGTAAGTACTTCATTAAAGTTTGACATCACGTGGACCTAATCTTCAAACTTTGAAGATAAAGAAAAAGAAAGGTAGAAATTGTTGTCGCAATAATATACTAAGCCATTTTTTTGCTCACATACCATTGCCAATGCCTAAGGAGAAGAAGAGTTAATAGAAAATCCATGATGGACTTGATAGGTATCACCAAAGAGAAAGAAAGGTGACTAATTGTGGGTGTTGTTGATAGCCATGGGAAAGTGGATGACAACTAGATGCCCCTTAGGACCCCACGTGGCCAAGATTGCACGATTGCTAAGGACAAGTGTTGTGCTCGGGATGATCCTTGTTCATTTTTTGGTGAAACTCTAGCCACCTAGGATGCCTATAAATACCTCTAGACCACCCATTTGTATGGGATGGCTTGACGAATGACATATTAGTAGCAGATAGAGTATAAGCAGTGATAGGGAGCCAATGGCAATGGATATTAACATTCAATAGGCTAATTAAGGGATTTTACCAATCAGCATTAAAATTGTAAGCCTAAGGCACAGGTGGCAAAGTATATACTAAGAAATGCATATTAAAGGATTGCAATTTGTGTCAAGGTATTGACGTTTTCACACATCGCCCCATTGCAAATGGGAACCCCCTCTTTTCGCCAAATAAGCCAAGTGTTTTGTGGTTAGTGTCATCTCCTGACCCTAAGGAATAAGTTATAAGTCTTGTTGGTTTGGATTTTGGCCTTTGGAGGTGATGAAATGCCTAAGTATGGAATGGATTTTAAAGAGTATAGAGCCTTCACAGTTGTCATCAAGTCGAGAATTAGGGTCAAACTACATTATGTTTATCGAATATCCTTTGAACTTTGCATTTTGCTAACTTATGATTTGATTGATACTTGTAAGATTACAACGTTTTCTTGTCTTTTCCGGACTGATGCGAGAACAAGACTCTGGATGCTGAGAAGAGGACTTCGTTGAGTGGATAATATCATTGTCCAAGGAAGAGATTGCAATGATAGAACAAGGAATTCACTAGGTGAAAGATGAACTGATGGAAATTTGACTAAGTGTTGAAAGGTCTGCATGAAGGAATGAAATTGAATAGCCAAAATTTGGCTAAGTATAGGAAAAATCCTTCATAGAGGTGGATACGAAGGAATGAAAGTATAGGAAAAAACTTTCACAAAGGTGGATATGAAGGAATGAAATTGAATAGCCAAAATTTGGGTTAAGTATAGGAAAAATCCTTCACAGAGGTGGATATGAATGAAATCGAGTAGCCAAAATTTGGTCAAGTATAGCAAAAATCCTTCACAGAGGTGGATTTGCACTCATGATAGAAATTCATCCTCCGCCCCTAAATTGTGCCCAAGGAAGCAGTTCAGTACAACAGGATTTTGTCTCCAATCCTCCTCAGGGTCTTATTTGCACTTTTAGAGTCAGTGCAAGGCATGAAGCAAGAATTTCTTCCAAAACAAGGAAAAATCCTTCATGAGGCTTGGTGGTGGTGTTTTTTCTGGGCTTCTGGCTGAAGTTTCTATTTTGGTAGTGTCTATTTTTAGCACTTACTATTTTTAGTAAGTTTCAATGCGTCTCAATTTTGGCCAGTTTGGAGTTTGGACACGTCGTTTTTAGCAATGGCTATTTTTTAGTAAGTCTATTTTTAATAAATTTCATTGTCTCTGTTTGGCCTAATTTTGAGTTTGGACACACTATTTTTAGCAGTTTCTATTTTTGGGCTACAAATGAATGTCGACAATGAAGGAACAAGAGTATCCAGATCCAAGACTGCTGAAATGAAGACTGAAGCAGAAATAATGAAAATCCGACTAAGGCAGCGGAATTTTGGTTAAGGCATGGAAAAATCCTCCACCCTCAAAATGTGCCCAAGGAATCCTCCTGGAGCGTAAATCTCAAGGAGGGAAGGAATCTTCCTTAGTTCAACAATCCTCGTCCACCCCCAAAATGCGCCAAAGATTTCTCCATGGGCCGAAGGACTCTTCCTCAAGTCCAAAATTACTTTGTTAGGGTTAAATTGCGCCCATGCACTCAAATGGCATAAAACCCAAAATTTGGTTAAGTATGGAGAAATTCCTTCTCCTAAGCTCAAATGTGCTCAAGAACCCAGTGAACCCAGTGATATGGAGCAAAATTTGGTTAAGTATGGAGAAACTCCTTGACCCCCTCCAAAATGCGCCCACCTCTCAAATGGCATGAAATGATCAAAATTTGATTAAAAAGTGTGGAGAAATTCCTTCTCCTAGGCTCAGGTACGCTTCCACCATGTGCAAGGATTTTGTCACAAGGACAAATCCTCCTCCAATGCTGAAGTGCGCTCTCTGGCATAAATCCTCTCCTCTGCCAAGGATAAACGTCAAAGAACAAAAATCCCTCCCCATGTCTAGAATGCATCCATGGAAGAGAGGTGACTGGAGACATAAAATTGAAGTTCCTAAGGAGGTATTTTGATAAAACATGGCATTCTTGACAAGTCAGAAAATGATAAAACATCAAGGATTCATCTATTCAATCCAAAGACAACATCAAGACATCAGGAAGCATGGAGACCCAAGGTAAAGAAGTCTAATTCAAGACAATCCAATTCAAGGCATTCAAGGTTCAAGACCTCAAAGATCAAAGTTCAAGTACAAATGTAAAAGGAAAAATTTCCTTCAAAAATCCAAAATCAAAAGTTAGATTGTTCAAGTGTGAAAGATTTCAAGAAAGACAGACTCATTGACAAGGTAGTCCAATCCATTTCAAAAAGGTGAATTCCCAAGCAAGTAGATGGAAGGAAGAAGATGATCAAGGAGAGATAGTTTCAGATTAGTTAATCAAAGTTAGAACCTTGATCACAAAATGATGCAATTTGAGAATATTGCCCGTGATGAGTTATCGAGTCTACATGGCACCTAGCATGCTGATGCGGCGTCTACTCACCTTCACTGGCCAATCACGTGTTTCCAAGTGGACATGATCAGATTCAATGAATCCGACTTATCCAAGAGAGCTTCTAGAAGGCGTTGATAATATTTAATTATTGGTTTATATTCAAAAGAAGGACAAGTGTCCCTAAATGTAATTTTCTCATTGGTTGACTTGGCCCTACTTTTTTGTGCCACATAAGCTATTGTTAGTAAAACCCTAATTAGGGTTCCATCTTGTAATCTTGGTCCTTGATTTCAATTTAATCTTGGCCGTTCATTTGTGGGAGGAACTCTATATAAGGCCCTGGCTTCTCATTTGTAATTCATAGTTAGCTTATTAGATGCAGAGAGCTCTTGCTCCTTAGAGTAGAAGTAGAATGGGACGAGGAGAAGAATTTGTTGCATATGATTTGGAGAAATAAAACTTGATTACATTGAAGTTATGGTAGATTCTTCTCTATTTCAACTTGCTGCATGGTGTTCCTTTGATTTCTTAAATTGCTAGAGGTGCATTGATGTTAATGGAGATTGTGACAATGTTTGATGAATTTTAATGGTTCATACTTTTTGCACTTAGATGATTTCTATTTGCAATGTAAAGCTAGCCTAAGCCTTTTTTTATTGAATGCTTAACTTCGATCAGTGAATGTACATTGTTCACTATGATGGTGTTCCTTATGATATGAAAATTCTTTGCATAACCCTTGGAAGATTGCACCGATCTTGTGGAGTTGTTGCTGAGCTTGGCAAAGTAGAACTTCGTTTATTTGGGATCTGTCCATTAGAACACTATCCGTTGATATCATTGTCCTTAGGAGTAGATTAGATGCTTCTAACCCTTTCCCTTTTAATTTCAGTTCATTTCAGTTGTGATCGTTCGAAGAAGCATCACGAGATTGCAATATCTGATGAAGAAGTTTGAGCCAACATTGTAGAAGAAGTGAAGAATGATTCAAACATAAGTACCTTTGTGTTACTGACATATCACAAGGACCATTGAGCTTATCCACACGTCAGGACCTGACAGAGAAGAACCTTGGAGTCTCCTGTATGATCTTTCGCAAACTTAGCATACACGGGATTTTGCTCAAGAGAGGATAAGGTACCTTGGTATTTTATTCTGTGTTGGTGTAGTCATAAAACACTCATGAACAATACTCTTTTTTATGATGATGAATGCAATGAACTACTATTGTGCATGTATCTCTTGTGTAATGTCTACAATTTGTATTGATTGCTAATCTACACTTGGAGTGTTGAACTCAACCTGGTTCTTGGCAACAAGGTTAAATGATATTATAGGAATTTATGGATACTAGACTACAATAAACCAAGATCTAATAGAGAATAGTTGTAAGGGAAAAAAAAGAAATTGACATATAAGCTGAGGTATGCCAACAAGAAGACCAAAAAATAAAACAAGCAAATATTGGCAACATTTTGTAAATTTTAAAAGAAGCAAGAGATAAATTAAAAAACAAAAGTTGTTTAGGAAGATTTAAGGATGGAAGAATGTTTAGTCCTTAGTGTGAGGTTGGTAAACTCTCGGATAAAACAAGGATTTCCCACACGTACCAATTATTCATGTAACATAACATTCATATATCAAAGCATAAGTAACAATAACAAACATCTATACCAGAAGAATGATATCTTTATTGAAGTCTCAAGAATATGTTAGTACAAATACCCCCCTTGCCGAGGTTCCATCCGAATCATATATAGACTTGACAGTTGGCTAAGTTGCCAACCGTCACTAACTACCAACTACCCCACGAGAACCTTTCGGCGACTCAAACATAACCAAACATAAACACCCATCCCAACTATAAACTAACATGTGTTATTGACCCCTAACATCAACCCCCCCAAAAAGTAGTCGTCTTCCAGACGACTAAGACAATAGGAGCTGGAATACAAAACAAAAGACTAAGATTGAGAAGGGGGAGGAGGCGTCCCTGTAGTGGTTGAAGAAGAAGGTTTTTGCCCTGAGTGGAGTCTAAGGTTCTTTTCTCCCATCAGCTGTGGTTCCCGTGCCTTCTTCACCATGTGTGCAGCCTCCAACAATTTTTTATCCTTTTGCTCCATCTGTAAGGTAAGCTCGGCCACTTTTGCTGCCAGTACTTGCATGTTCTTCTGCATGCTGCAACAAGCCTCATAAGTAGTCACCTTCGTTTCTAGCTCAACCCTCAGGTTCTTCTCTACAGTGGCTAGCTGCGCACGCTTCTCCCCTTCTCTAGTTTTTCTACATACAGCCGCTGGGATTGCTGCCCTATCTGGCTCCGTCGCATCTGCAGGTACACATCCCGGAAGGAACCTTCCATACTGCGCAAGGTGGCGCCCAAGGTGCCCACTCTTTCCACCAGTCGCATGCGCGTCCATTCTTGTACCATCTCCGGTGTACTACTATCTGGCCACCCCTGCTGCTCGAAGTGGTGTGCAAACTCGTCTGCACATCCAGAAGTCATGAAGTGACGCAATTTCTCAGTGTCGGCGGAGTTGCCGGCATCCATCTGCCCAATCAACTGTGCCATTCCATGTGCTACATTTGAAATCCCCTGAGGCTCCCCAAAGAACCGCTGGAGCGAGCCTGCTGGATCGCTAGGGTCTGGTGGAGTGAGGTGAAGTCCTACCAGTAGTCCTTCCGGCCTGCTTTCCTCAACACTGGTGATCTTTGGGTTCTGCCCACCACTTCTCGTTGCTCTATTCTTCTCCTCAACAGACATCCCCTCATCCTGATCTGTGATAGGGGTAGTCCTGTCCTGTGTCTGGTTCGGTCCAACGACCATGGCATGTGGTGAAGGGGAATGGGGAGGGTGAGGTGTGAGTGCAAACTGCCCAAGCCACCCGTCCAACGATGCATCTATATCCTCATCCGTCAGTGTCTCCAGTACTGCCAATTCCTCCAGACCATCTCCCATCATCGGTACATCCCCCGACTCATCTTTCTCCGCTGGTACCGTACTAGTACCTGTTGGTATCGTACTAGTACACGTTGGTACCGTACTAGTACATGTCGTACTATTACGTGCTGTGCCAATACCTGAACCTGCTGTACTAGTACCAATTCCCTGTACCACTACCTCTTCTTCTCCTGGTGCTATTTTATTCAGACCATGCTGTACGACCTCCTTTGCCACCGTCCGGTTTGCCATACTGGTACGGTCCGCGACTGGTACAACTTGCGACTCAAGTACAACTAAACTTATCTGTGGCATTGAGACCCGCCGTTGTGCTGATGGTTCTCCTTCATTGATTTTCCGGAACAACACCCCTACTGGTCGTACGTCTTCAACCGGACTGGCTACTGTAAGTGCTTCCTGTGGTACCAAGTGTGTTGAAGAGGATAATTTTGAGGGTGTAAATTTCACCCACGTGCTCTTCCACTATGCCCGTAGCCCTCCATGCTACTCTTCCTCTTCCTCTTCCAGTTGCTGCGATTCCGCTTCCCCTTCCTCCTCTCCTACTGTGTGTGGTGCCATACGGAACCCCTCATCGCCACTTTCCTGTTCCTCAGTCTCTTCGGCCTCTTCCTCAGAATCTTCGGTACGGCTGTCATCTTCAACTTCTATGGACACGTCCAACTTCCTCCTCTTTGTTGGCTGCGCGGTGTCACCAAGCGTGTCCAGATGGGCATAATAGTACATGGTCGGCTTATTAGGTTCCACCCTTCCGCGCGGTTCGAAAGTCCCCCACATTTCTGGCAGTACTTGCAGGCGTACGACATCCAGAAATAGGCTAATGGCATGGTGGCACATGTAAAATGTCTTGTGTTCCAGCTTGAGGAAATCATGAATTCTTTCCACCAAAAGTTGCCCCCAGTTGTACACTTTGCCACACTTAATCCCATTCATTAACCTTATCATCCAGACGGCTATGTCGGATGCACGGTTGGCTCCTGTGAGGCGACTTTTTACCAAGTCCATCAACATTCTCCATTCTCCTGGTGCGATAAATGCACGCTTCAACCCCCTACTGTTGGACCAGGCGCTTTTCCATTGCTCTTCTGTGAGGTCATCCCTGCATACCAAATCCAGCAGCCACTTCTTCTTTTCCTTGGTGAGCTTCTTGGCTAGTTTTGTTGCAGATGCCCCCTTCTCGGGTATACCAAATACCCTCCTGAAATCTTCCGGTTTGAATGAAACTCGTACCGCGCAGCCCTGGAACTAAATGATGGAAGCCCTTCCCTGGCGGTTGTCTCTGCATACCATAGTCCATAGCACTGGCTCAAAATCCTTAATGTTGAATGTCGACATCTGGATAGCATGGTCTACCTGAGTTTCTCTGAGGGATTCCTTTATCACATGGTCGGGGGAAGTTTCCTCCCACCAAGTACGGCATTCGCTGCCAGTCACACTCTCGAAGGCTACATTCTCTGCCGTGATTCCCTCTGGATCCTTCTGCACTTTTGGCCTTCTTGCTGCCGCTGGCTGGATCTATAGCTGTCATGGTTGCACTGCAACTGCTTTGCCTTGTTTTCCTGTCTCTGTCCCGTCCTTGACTGTTATTAGAACGGTCTGCAAGTGTGACTCGCCAATTGGTACAGACCATTAAACCAACTACTGCTTCTACACTGTACCGATTGACCCGTATACTTCCCTCTCCTGATCGTACAACTTTTATAATGCACGCCAACTCTGCACCTAACTCCGTACAGATGGCAAAAAAATTCTCATGTAGCGCTGCATGCCGTGTACGAAAAACCGTACGTATTGCACTGCAACCTTCTTCCAATTCCCTACGGTGGTCGTACAGTGTCCAATCTCCTCCATATGGTGTCCACTTTTGCTTGTCTTCCGTACCTCCCTTATCCGTACAGTCACTATGCTCTTGATCTTGACAACCCGTACGAAATGCGTACAGATTTCCTGTGCACGAGTTCTAGATGTCTTTTTTGTACGGCCCCTCCTTTTCGTACGACCTCTCCTGACGTCTTGTACTCGTGTACCGTACAACTTCACCATACGCTCTCACCTCCAGGTGTGCTTGTGTGGACTGTACGGCTTTACCGTATGGCTTCTCCGAAGTTACTGAGCTCTGTACGAGTTTCCCATATGTCGTGCAATGGTCGTCGTACGGTTCACTTGCGATGTCGTACGACTTGCTTCGTCTAGTCTTTGATGCATCCGTACGTTGTACGGATTCCCCTCCCTTGCTGCCCCTTCTTCAGGACTCGCTTCCTCTCTTGGTCCTTTTGCTGTCACAAGCACAATCTTGCTTGTGTGTTGTAGAAAAATGAACTTCTAGGGGGTTTTTATAATCATTCGCCCTTTTCAGGGTTAGGGTTAGGCTTACATACTTCATTAATATTTTACAAAATAATTGCCTTTTTATCAATCGTATTTTTTCCTTACTTATTTCCCTTACTTTTGCCTGGCACTTAAATTTTTTAATACTCGCCAACCCTCGCCTTTTTATCTCCTCCATATACTCTTTTCTTCTTATTTTTAACATCCTGTCTCTTATCAATTGTTTTAATTCTTTTATTTGACAGCACTTTTTAAGTGTAATTCTTCATACCTTCAGTTTACCAAGGTATCCCGACGTCAGGTTGCATTGTTTTGATGGCCCTTTGTGATCCGCAGGGTAGCTTATTGCCTCTACCAATGCTGCCAATTGATTTCCCCCCCCCTTAGTTTCCTCCTTGTTGTTCGGGTACTATATTTCTTTCTTGCTCTTCCCTTGCCACTCGTCCCAACTTCCTTCCACCTTTTGTTTGACCCTTGGTCGGCGTCCTCGTCTCCTTTGCTCCTCTTCATTCCTGAGGGGTCATTCTGAGTCTTCAGCTCTATCTCCGAATCGTGCAACCACATACAGACGTGCAACAACCTCCTCTAGCATTCTTGTGCACAACACGACCCCACGTACTCTAGGTCCCATATCTTGTCAATTAACTGAGCGGGTCCCACCCCCTTATATCACCCGTCAATGTAGCTGCCTCCGTACTGTTCGTACCATTTTATTTTTTCTCCGTCAACCTCTGGTGGTCCCGCGGGGTTAGGGATCACCCGGTATAATGAATTGGGTCCGGCTTCCTCTTCACTCGGCTGGGAAGCGATGATGAATAAGTCTTTTGTTTTTAGCACCATTTTTAAACAGGGACCTAGGGTTGCCCCGCACTCCTCTAAGTCAAGTTCCGCCTCCAGGTCTACAGGTTCCTTCTCTTTATTTGCACTCTCGGCTTTCCTTCGGGCTTCAGCCTCTTCATCGATATCATATGCTACGTACCCTTCTCGAAGACCTTCATAGGGGGCCCGCTTCTTCCAATGTCTTGAAACCCGCACCCATACAGTTGGCTCCCCAAAATACGCGTTGGTGAGGTGCTTGTGGTTCCTGGGAACCGCAACACATTCCACTTGCTTCGGCACAAGCCACCCTTCCATGGCTGCAAAAGGCTTTGCCCACTCTTCATCTCTCCGGTAGGGTTTTTCTTTTACCACCGGGTCTTCGTCGACTTCCTTGCTCTGGCCAATTGTCCAGTGCCCTTTGGTAGCGTATCCCAGCATGTTAATCCCGATCACAGGTTTGTTCCGTTCTTTGTAGATTTTGAGCTTTGAACCATTCATTGGGTCCCTGATTGGATTGTTATCTAGAGTAGATAGCTTCACTGCCCTGTTCTTGTTGACCTCTCTGATCTTATAGGGTCCGACCCAACGAACTTTAAACTTCCTTGGTCGGAGTTCGTTCCGGCTGTTATACTTCAAAACCAACTGCCTCGGCTGGAAGTTGATCTGCCATAGGTGCTTGTCATGCTAGCACTTCTGCCGTCGTTGCGCTACCTCCGTTGCCCATTGTGCCATTATTCTTCGTTCGTCCAGTTTCATTAGGCTGTCAAGCCTTGCACTCAAGCTTTCTTCATCATCGAGTCTATTATCCACCGCCACCCGGAGGCTAGGTACGGTGTACTTGGCCGGTACCACTGCCTCCTGCCCGTACATGAGCTGGAACGGGGTATGCCCCGTGGTGACCTTGTAGGTTGTGTGGTAGGCCCACAGTATGGTTGGTAGCCTTTCCTCCTAGTATTCCTGCTCCACCCCACACGATTTTTAAATTATTGACACCAATACCTTGTTGGTTGCTTTTGCATGTCCGTTAGCTCGGGGGTAGTACGAACTAGAAAGATTGTGAAAGATTTTGAACTCTACGGTCATGGTATGGATTACTTGGTTGACAAAGTGCACTCCCCTGTCACTGGTGATTTGAAGGGGTATCCTCGTGACGATCTATTCATACAAGAACCGTGCCGTACTCAGAGCTGTGTTATCTGGCAAGGCCCTCGCTTCTGCCCACTTGGTGAGGTATTCTGTAGCTATGACTATATATTTGCACCTGTGCATGCTACTCGGCTTCAAGGGTCCTACAAAGTCTAGACCCCACCATTCGAATAGCTCCTATGGTTGCGAGGGAAAGAGGGGCATGAAGTCCCGCTTGAGTGGTTTTCCTGCACGTCGGCAAGTGTCACACCCAACCACTCACTCTCGGGCGTCAGTGTGTAGAGTTGGCCACCACAGACCGGCCAAAAGTACTTTCCTGGCAGTTGCATCTGGTCCCATGTGTCCGCCTGCTAACCCGTCATGTGCCTCCTTCAACACACTGGGGATTTCCTCCATAACACATCTCCTTAGGATTTGGTTGGGGCCCATTTTATATAACAGACCATTGATTAGCTGGAAGGTCTTACTCTTCAGTGCCAGCTTTCGCCGCTCCCCCGAGGGCATTTCCTTTGGAAATGTGGAAGTAGAGAGGTACTGGCCGATCTTCTCGTACCACGATGGTAGTACTACAATCTGGAACAAGTGTGCATCTTGGAAGTCCTCGTTCACCCCTTTGGCTGGTTCTCCTGATTTGATCCTCGATAGTTGGTCGGCTATCACATGGGACTTGCCTGGCCGTACAATAATGGTGAAGGTAAACTCCTGCAGGAGTAGTAGCCATCTACTTACCGGACCCTGGATAATTGGTTTATTTACCAAATACATTAGTGCCTGATGGTCCACGTAAAACGTGAACGGAGTAGCCAACAGGTAGTGGCGAAACTTTTGTACTGTGTACACCATCCCGAGTGCCTCCCTCTCCATTGTGTTGTAGTTTCGTTCAGCCCTTGACAAAAGTCGGCTGGCGAAGAAAACAGAATGGTCCAGTCCTTGCGTCCCTACTTGTGTGAGGGTAGCACCAATCGCAAAGTTGGAGGCATCGACGTGTACGTGAAACTCCTTATTCCAATCCGGGTACACCAGTATTGGTGCACTTACCAGCCGATCTTTTAATTCCTTGAAGGCTTCTTCCTGCTTCGTACCCCATATGAACGACTCCCCCCTTGTCAGCTTATCTAGGGGCCAGGAGACTTGTGCAAAGCCTTTGATAAATCTCCGGCAGTAGCCAACATGGCCCAAAAATGACTTCACGCGTGTCACATTCGTTGGATTCTCCATGTTGACAATCACTCCTATCTTATCTGGGTCTGTCTTCAGACCTTCTTTACAAACAATGTGGCCGAGAAGCTTCCCTTGCGGTACCATAAACCTGCACTTCCTTGGGTTAAGAGCCAGTCTAGCTTTTTGGCACCTCTACATACATTCTTTGAGTGCCTTTAGATGGGTGTCCTGATCACTGAAAATCGACTAGTCATCCAAGAATGCCCTGAAATTTCCTACGGACATTGTCAAAAATGTGTAAAATTATTCTCTGGAAGGTTGTCGGTGCATTACATAGCCCAAAGGGCATGCGATTGTAGGCATACACCCCCCCCTCCACCACGAATGTGGTCTTTAGCTTATCTTCTTCTGCAATACTTATCTGATTGTATCTCGAGAACCCATCTAGAAATGTGTATATCTCATGCCCAGCTACTTCTTCCAGGATGCTGTCAGTGAATGGGATTGGGAATGAATCTTTGATTATTACTACGTTTAGGTACCTGAAGTCCACGCATATCCTTATCTGATTAGCTTCCTTCTTGAGAGAAATGACTATTGGGGAAACCCAGTCACTGGTTTCCACTTTGAATATGATCCCAGCCTCCAACATTTTGTTGATTTCCTCATTCACCTTGGCTGCATAGTTCTTGTTCATCCTGTACGGTCTCCTCCGTACGGGTTGGGCTCCTGGTACGAGGGTTATGCGATGTACGCACAATTCCGGTGGTACCCCCTTCAAGTCCTTGTAGGTCCAGGCAAAGACGTCCTTGTATTCCAGAAATATTCTGAAAGCCGCTGCCTTCAGTACGAGGTTCTAGTCATCCCCTACGAGTATCACCTGCGGGTCCTCGTCCTTGCTTAGATTAACTTTTTTCACATCCCTTTCCTCGTACTTGATGGGTTTGTCTCCTTCAAATTGGTGGGCTGGCGTGTCATCCACCCATGCCATTCCCTCCTGGTACCTACCGTACTCCGGGGGAAATAACTGTTCTTCCATACCGCCACTTGATTCTCCGATCTCGCATATTTGCAGCATGTGGCACTCCGGGTGGAAGACCTTGTAGTCCTCCATTTGCCAATGGAAGAGTCCGGCCAACGAACTAATTCCATCTTTGGAGCATCCGTCCAGTCCCAACTCTCCTTCTTCGTTGGGTTCCCTCTCTCCTCTGTCTCCTTTGGAACCCCACTTCCATCTATTTGAGTCCTCCGAGTCGGAGTCAGACGACGCAAGCTCTTCACTGATGGACTGATTCCTCAGGTCAATCACATACTTATGACCTTCACTCTCGATTGAGAGTGTATTCTTCCTACATTTATGATTGGCTCTAGCCATGATCAGCCATCCCCTTCACAAGAGGGCGTCGTACGCTTTTCTCTCTAGTGGAATGACTACGAAGTCCGGAAGGAATTGTTGTGTCTCGATCACCACCTTTTGTGCCATGAGAGTCCTGAGGGGTTTGATGCCGTGCTGATCCGCACTGATGAGATTAAATGTTGGTGGCCAGAGGGTAGGCTTGCCCAGACCTCTCCAAGTTTATTCCGGTAGCACGTTGACTCCAGACCCGCCATCCACAATGGTGTTTGTGAGCTTTTGTCCCATTATGTCCATCTCCACCACGACAGGTTTCCGTCCAATGCTTACCGTGAGCAGCATAGGGTCCATGGCAACCGTACCGGGTTCCTTCATCGGAGCCGCACTAGGTGGTTCTGTCGCCGTTTGGTGTTCTTGGCCGATGGTGATGTCACCAGTTGCATTTGTTAGGGCCATCCTCAATTGTGGCATGGTCTGTAGAAGGTCGGATACCCGTACGGGTATGGTGGTGTGTAACATCTACTTAATGATAGTTTTCTCCGGTCCTGACTGGAGTGGGGTACTGGCAGCCGGGTGCGAGGCCCTCTGTTCTTCTGCCATCGCCCGCTCAATATTTGCCCTGGCTTCTTGGAGTCTTTCCTTCTCCATGCGAGGGTCAGGATACATGGCTTTCTTGTTTTGCAATCTTGTGATTGCCAGTACGCCTTCCTTCGACTCTTCTACCTCCAGCATATTCACCCCTTTTTGCTTTGGACACTCTGTGTCCTCATGATTCCCCGGACTGCACCATTTGCACAACAAACTTCCCTCATCATCTCCATTTTGACATTCCCGCACAAAGTGACCCCATTCGTTTCATTTCCGACATTGGATCATGGGTCGTCCCTTTGTGTCGTATTGAATTCTACTCCTCGACGTGTTATTATTGGGCTTGTTGTTACCTCGCTGGTTGTTTCGGTACCCTCTAGGAGAGGCGTCAGAATTTGCTGTTGGCTTCGGAGGTGTCACTGGCAGTGTGACTTGGTCGGGTTGGGCGTAGAGAACTTGTGTGCTCCGTGCTTTCAAGTTGTATGGGCATTCCTTAATGGAATGTCCCATTACTTGGCAGATGTCACAGAAAGCTTTACGAGGGCAACTCCCCTTAGTGTGCCCTTCTGTCTTGCAGTCGGTGCACCATAGTTCCTTTCCTTCCTTGCCACTTTCTTTGTCAGCGTTTAGTTCTTTCATCATCCTCATCATATCCCTTTGGAGTGCTTGCACGGTTTTGGACTCCCCATCGCTGTCTTCATCCGTACTGTCACCATCGCTCACCCGACGCTTCCCTCGGGATGTCTCATTTTCACTTTCAATATCCATTGCACGGTTGTATGCTTCGTCATACGAGGGCGGAGGGACCACCTTCATCTTTCGTCTGAGAGACGGTACCAGTCCTTCAACAAACCATCTCTTCTTGAGTCCATCAGCCGGCTGGTTCTCCATTTTGTTGAGTAGTTCACTCAGCTTTCTGTTATATGCCCACACACTTTCACTTTTTCCCTGCTTGGTATTGTAAATCTCCGCCACGATTTCATTGTCATCTCGTAGGACTTTGAACTCCTCTTGGAAAGCATACTTTAGATTGTTCCAGGACGTTTTGTACTGGGCATCCAGGTTTGTATACCAATCAATTTCTATTCCTCGCAGAGTGGTTGGAAATGCCTTCAACCAGTAATCCTGGTCGTCCTGGCCATTTGCCTCCCAAATTGTCACGCATGTCTTACAATGTCGTACGGGATCCTTCGACCCGTCGCCCATGAATTTTGGAAGCTTTTGTTTCTCCGGGGTGTGTGCCATTGTTTTTGTTTGGAGGGTTTTATGTAGCGCTTGGAAGTTACTATATGCCCGGAAGGTATTATGTGTCTGGAAGGTATCGTATGCTCTTGACTTGGTTGGACCCCTGTCCGCAGGGCTTTGGTCACCCTCGCTCCTATAGTCCCTCCTTCTCGGGGTTTTTGGATCTGACCCTCCTATTTTGGTTTCCTTTGACAAGGACGAATTCCTGATGCTGGATAATGTTGCTTCAAAAATATTGGCGACCTCTTCGTGCAGGTCCCTGTTGACGTGTATTTTGTACACAATCATACACAGAATAAAATACCATTAGGCATCTTATCCTCTCTTGAGAAAATAGTCTCTAACTGCTGAAGATCTGCAAAAAGGATCAGTTAGGTGGACTCCAAGGTTCTTTTAGTGGGGTCTCCACGTGTGGACAAGCTTTTTTAGTGGTATGATGTGATTTGCTGTTTCCTTCAAGGCTTCTTACGGATTCAATAGTTCGAAGGTTTCACTAAACTAAAAGGAACTTTTTTTTTTTAAAAAAAAGTGGAAAAAGGACAGGGTTTAAGAGGTCTAATCTAGTCTAACCCTATGAACGACTTAGCATGAATGAGATTTGGCAAGACTCAACCAACTTCAATTTTGCCATAAGATAACAACTCAATTGAAATTAGTGCGATCTTCTAGGGTAATAATGGTATTCAATGCATAAAAGACCAAGGACACTACTGCGAAGGTACATATCCTAGATGCGAAAATGCTTGAAGGTTAAGGACTCAAAATGTTTTCCAGTTGACCACGCAAGGCGTTCCTACAATCAGCAAGAAGCTAGTGGTTTGGATTGCGAATCCTACCAAATATCAAATCTCACACTTAGTCTTTCAAATTAACAAACTACTTCGATTGAGCGTGATTCAAGTACATCCAACAACCATGAAGATAACTCAAGAAATTTGCAACAAAACACCATAACTTCAATATTTTATTGATTTCCAAGTTATCATATACAACAATTGCTTGAACTTCTCTCTTCAAGACTCAATCTTGCTATAAAATAAAAATTGCTTACAACTCTAAATCTCTCAACTCTATTCTCTATTTTCTATTGACTATTCTATTACAAATGAAATGAAAAATGGGGGTATAAATAGCATCCCCAATTACAATGAAAGGTCCAGATTGAAAGTAAATCAACGGACAAGATCATGACACCTAAACCCTAATTAGGGTTTGTTACAAATGACCTCCTTTTTACTGAACAACATTAAATACATAGCCAAATATTAAATTTGGCACAAAAATCTAGGAGGTATCAACCAATGAGAAATAAGGTGTCATGTCATCTGTAACAACCTTTCATCTAGAATCTTATTCCCTTTCCAATTCTCTTTCTTAGCATATGCAATGAATTTTGTCACAATTCCTTCGATTTCTGTGCTTGGAATCTCGGGAAGATTCTTGATACTCTCTTCTAAGTGGATAACCTGATCAAATGCATCTAGAAGAGCTGTGTCCCAAGTGGGTTCAAGTTCCTTAGTTCTATCAATTAGGAGCATGGTGGCATACATCTGATCATACTGCTCATCTGTAACATCTGCGTCCTTGCGAAAGATGATCTTGATTCTATCTTCAAATTCTTGTAAATCCACATCTGTCTCGACCTCGATCCTTCTGCCAAGAATGGTACGAAGTACCTCAAATACTCTGTCCTGGATCGGATTGATCACCTCCTCAACTTGACCACATCTAACACTGATGTCCTCAAAGAGAACACTCTTTATATGGAGTAAGGTTGACCACTGAAACAAACTGTGAGAATCGCCTTCCAAGATCTTCTCTTGTGCTAAAATTCTTCTGGATGTATGTCTTATAACTTTCAAGATAGGAATGACAACGTCCTTGGTATGGGCAAATGCAGCTACTGTTGCCATCAATCTGTGAATTATCTCAAGGACTTGGATAGCCTGATGGGTGATCTTCGACATCCTTGTAATAAACTCAATGGCCACCGTGTGAGATCTATCCATCCAATTACATGTACGCTGGACCATATTCCTGAATCTTTCTGCTTCATTGATTGATTGAAGGGGCAATGCCTGCAATGGTGATCTAACTGGATCCTGACGTCCCAAAGGTTCATTGATGTGACTGAAATATGTTCTCCATGCACCGACCTCTTTCTCAAGCTTTCTATTCTTTTCTACTTCTTCTCTGAACTTATCCTTCAATGCCTCAAATGTGTCGGTGGCATCATCTAAAGTCTGCTCTGCTGTGGATGGTCCTAACTCAATAGTCTGTATATGATAGTCCTCTGCTAGGATCTCACCCTCATATTTGTCTGCTGCCGGTGTAGCTATCTGCAGTTTTCTAGATCCAGTCTCATCTCGAATCATCTTGGACATCTTTGTAGCCTTCTTCTTCTCTGTTGTCATATGTGAACGTCCAACAAGGCTCTCTAGATCGATTGCACTGTCCTCGTCCTCAATTACGATCACCTTAGTCAATCTTTCCTTCAACCAATCTGGGATATTTGATCTTGTCTCTTGAACTTGAATTTCTTTGTGTACTACTTCTTCTTGTCTGGGAGGAGATGTTACTTCATTATCTTCTTCTAAATCATAGTCTTGAAGAGATCCATCGGATGAAACATGCTGTGCCTGTTCTTCCTCCTGTCTGTCATTCTGTACCATCGATTCCATGGATTCTTCCACTCGAACTGTTCTGTCTTCTGGCCTGGAAGAATTACCTGGTGTTTGATCTTTGTTAGCACCTTGCTTTTTCTTGGAAGGCTCTTTCTTTTCTGATCTTTCCTTTCTCTTTGAACCTCTCGAATGGATATTGCCCTCACTGGCACATCGAAGGTTACCTTCACCTGAATTCCTAGGATTAGGATTGCCTTCACTAACACTGGCTCCTCCTTCGGCTGGCTTTTCTTCCAAAGTAAAAGACATGGCTATGCCTTGTTCCCTCAACTTCTGATGTTGAATGTCTACCCATCTGCGAGTACAAGACAAGACTGGTGCCATCAATTCATCTAAATCCACGGCCTCGGGCTCATTCCAATTCAAACTTATTGTTTTGCTTTCTCTATCATATGAAGATTGGATGTGCCTGCCGTTGTCCTGAGCTTGGTCGGCTACTCTGTAAATCTTACATTTCCTGATGAAATCCAAAGGCAATCTAGAATGTATCTTACGTTTCACTTCGAGATCATCTAGGAGATTCATCATAAAATCTTCAATCTGGTACTCATGTCTAAATCTTCTACCGACTGTCTCCTCTAAATGTCCATGAGGATCAAAACTATTCCTCCAAGCAAAAGATGAAAAAGGATACAAGGCTAACTCCCTCTCTGCATCATCCATGGCTGAGACATTGGGACATACCTCAACTGAATTACCCAAAATAATAGGTACCTGAACTCCATTCTGATGTCTGTGTCTGAATGCCTTCACATATGCTGCCAACTGCCTTGTTACTTCAAGTAACACAATCCTGTCTGTTGGGTATCTCGGCAACATGTATGGAGGTAAAGGACATCCATACACTCTAATGTAAGTGAACTTGGGAAACTGAATGAACCAAGCACCGTACCTCTTGATTAACTCCTGGGCATCTTGAGATAATCTGTTGTGAATCCCTCCTTGCAACGTCCTTGTGATGTTCATCGTGAAAGTATCATTGATTAACTTGTAGTTCTTCCCTGGTGGATGATGCAAGTAGGTATAGGATTCGCAAACTCTGACCTCACCGGGTCCTCTTCCAATCACTCCTCTGTGAGGTAGTCCTGCGTACTCAACGCTCCTGATTAAGGCATAGATGACATATGAACTCATGTGGAAGGACTTAGTAGCCCTGAGTCTTCTCAACTGTACGTCTAAGCAATGGCTAATTATCCTAGCCCAATGTATTGTACCCTTCCCTTGAACAATCACCTGGATGAAATAAAACATCCATTTCTCAAAAGAGAAGGCATGAGGTGCTCCTGTAACTCTGTTGAGCATGGTAATCAAATCTCTGTACTCTTCTTGGAAATCGATCCGGTGTGGTGTGTTCGGTACTTTGCTCAGACGGGGACGACTCTTGAGTAGCCAGTTCTTGTTGATTATGCTTAGACAAGCATCTGGATCATCATCGTACACTGATCTGGCTCCTTCAATGCTCTTGTATATCATGTCCCTGTGCTCTGGAAGATGGAAGGCTTCACTTATGGCCTCCTCTGAAAGGTACGCCAAAATGTTTCCCTCATTGGACACAATTGTCCTGGACTGTGGATTGTAATGACGGGCACACTCGATCATCAACTCGTGACACTGAATGGCTGGAGGAAAACCGGCCGCCTTAATGATGCCACTTTCTATTATTCTCCGGGCGACAGGTGATGGCTTGCCGATGTAAGGGATCTCTCGGAACTTCTTCGTGCTAAAGTTCCCCAAGTTTGTATCTCCAATGTTGCTCCACTTGGACACGATCTTGGTCTCCACTTCTTCGGTCTTCTGATCTTCTTTCATGAGAGCCGAGCGACTGGTGGATGCTCCCGCCTTTGGGGTTGCCATACCTACACAACATTTCATTATAAGAAATAGATTTTGCAATAAATAACGTAGATAAGAGAGATAGATTTTAGGAAACCTCATGATAAGTCCCTAGAGTTATCATTTCCTAAAATACAACGATTGAGCTAAGAGATTCAAAATTCAAAATTTCAAAATTTGAAATATGACGATGAATGAATAAAACAATAACAATAAATCGCCATACCTCGATAGAGAGCTAACTCTAGAATGCAAAAACAAAATTCGCCTAGGCAAAATTGAGGTATAAAGTAATCTTCAATATGATCTCCTCAGAATTGACTTTGCCACCTCTGGACAGGACGTGATCTTCAATTATCGCCTTGGACGTGGTCTCAAATGGATCTTCAAATTCGTACTTTGGCGTGGTCTTCAAGTTCGCCTTGGACGTGGCTTCAAATGAACCTTCAAACTCGCACCACCCTTGGTCTTCAATGTAATTCGCACTCTATATTAGCGCCACCTTTGGTATGAATAAAACTTGCGCCACCTTGGATAATATTCGCACTATCTTTGAACACACTTAACACTTCCCTTCGTCTTCCTTAATTCGCATGTAGAGAGGTAAAATAATGATGTGAAAATAATAGTTTTCACCCCCCTATATATAGCGCTCTTATCGATTTATCTCTTTGGCCGACTTGATAAAATATAACCTTTTTTAAATGATTTGCAATGTCATAACAAGGCCGACTTCCATATATGAGCTCTTGAAATCGATTTTTTTATTAAATAATTAATTATTAATGCCTTGCGTTTTTTTATTGCAAATTTCGATTTTTAAATAAGGCAAAAATAATTAATAAATGTTAACGCCATATTAAATGCCAATAAAAATGGATTTTCAATTTTTTAAATTGATTTAGCATTTAAGGATATTTGAATTGTTTAATTTGGCGCCAAAAATATGAAAATAAAGGGACGTACCTCATCGCTCTGGTCCCTTGGAGAGGGACAGGAGCGATTCACCATCTTTGGCATGATTCTTGCGTTTTAAACGTTCAACTCCTTCATTTCCACGTTCCAAATCGATCATCTGGTGGTCCTTCGAATTTGAATTTCTTTCTTGTGCGAACAAATGCATTTTATGACCATTATCGCCCTGGTCCCTTGGAGAGGGACAGGAGCGATCCTAAGTTCTTTGCTTGAAATTCTCCATTTTGGTACGATCCTTTCCTTGTATCATCTTCCAAATGCTATTTAAAACCTTGTGCGCCCTTGTCTTAACGTGATTTTCAAAGAATATCATGTGTTTTGCCTAACATCGCCCTGGTCCTTGTCCAAAGGACAGGAGCGATGGGAGACTTTTACTTTGATTAGCAATGTTTGGACGTTTAAAACTCTTGCAAATTGTCTTCAAACGATGTCCTGGAGCATATGTAACCTTGTGTATCTTTGTCTTTACGTAAATCTTGCATGGATTAATCTAATATATCAATATCGCTCTAGTCCCTTCCTGAGGGACAGGAGCGAAGTTCATCATAACATGCTTGTTCTTGTTTGTACCAACTCGCAATTATCTTCATTGCGTGGAATGATGTCCTTTCGACCCTCTTGGTAACTTGAAACTTGTTTGCCTTTTGAAATTTACGCCATTATGTAAATATCGCTCTGGTCCCTTGCCAAAGGACAGGAGCGATCTAGGTCTTTAGAGTGCAAATCCTTCCATGTGATGACCTTTGTAACGTTGCGCTTGATGGAAATGCCTTGAAATGTCCTCGCCACCTTTTGTCCTGGCTTGGATCGGTCTTGAACCTTGGAGGGACGACCTTGAACTTGAGAGGGACGTATCTTCACCATTGTATCGCCCTGGTCCCTTGGAGAGGGACAGGAGCGATCCTTCCCTTGTGGCTTTCATCTTACTTTGCCATGTGCTAAGTTTATATTCAACGGATTCGTCCTTCTTTACTCTATCCGTCCATGCCTTGACATTGTTTGGAATTTTGCAAAAAAGGCAATTATATCAAAAATCGCTCTGGTCCCTTCCTGAGGGACAGGAGCGAACTAGGCATTTAGCATTGGTATGGACGTCCCAAAAATCTTCAATTTATATTCAATGCATTCATCTCATGTTCTCCTTCGTTTTTGAACGTAAACTTGCTTTGACCCTTGTCTGAATTTTGCAAAATGGAGGAAATCGCTCTGGTCCCTGGGAGAGGGACGAGAGCTACAAGGTACCTCGCCCTGGTCCCTTGGAGAGGGACAGGAGCGATTTAGTCAATATAGGTCATTTTCCTTCATTTTTTGCATCTCAAATTATATTCATTTGGCAAAGTATCTTCCTTCGGACGTCCTCCAATTGCTAAGTCATCAAAATCTTGCACGGACAAGGTGAAATTTGAATTGTAGCTCCGGTCCTTCACTGAGGGACAGGAGCGATTTTCCTCCTGGAGGCATTTCTGTGCTCATGAAAATCTCCAATTTATATTCAAATGAAAGATCTTGTCGTTCTCCATCACTTCAAACGTAAACTTCGTCTGGACTCTGCAAGGACAATGAGATATTTGGAAATGAGCTCCCGTCCTTCACTGAGGGACAGGAGCGATTTTGCTCCTACAGGCCAAAATAACAAGATTTTTCACATTTTAACACTTCACGAGGCGAAAACAAATCAATTCCAATGCCCAGGATCAAACTTCAAAAAAGTCAAAATTTGGTCAAAATATTCAATCAGACAAAAATTCACATTGACGGTCATCATTTAGACAAGTTTAAGCTCTGCATGAACATTCCAATTGAAAATTAGACCATTTTGGCGAATTCATTGCATTCAAAATTTGCATTCTAGGAAAGAAGCTCAAAAAGCTCTCAAAAGCGACTGGATTTTGGCTTAAAAAGGCAATATTTAAAACCCTAAGGCTTGGCCCTAAATCCAGACAACTAACTAACTAACAAAACCCTAAAAACGAAAGCGAAAACTAGCGAAAAACAAGCAAAAAGAGGGGGTCCCCATTTGCGATGGGGCGATGTGTGAAATGGTCACAACAGTCCCGTACCGCCTCCCCTCCTTGTTCAGAATACTTTGACGAGTTGCTCTGTGACTCGCCTTAAGAGTCTTCTTCACTCGACGTCGAGTGTGGGGCCTGGTCGGTGAGATCTTCCTTCGGTACGTCTGGAAGTGGCAAGTTCCTGGCGGCCTCCGCCAACTCCTTCCACGTACACGGCCTTTGTCTCTCCTGACTACGACTCCGACTCACACTCTGACTTCTGCTACGTTTCTCAGGGCTCTTCGAGTCAGCAACCTCCCTTAGCCGTCGTCTCCGCTCGGCCTGTTCTTTTGTACGGAGAGATTTCCGTACAGTTCCCTCGTCTACTCCTTCGGTGGCAGTGGTATGTTTGTCTTTGTTTGGCCATAGGGGCATTAAGTTCCAGAGGTACGGCGTCGGCTTGTCTCCCTCTCCTCTTCCTCCCTACGGTTCTGTTCTTCGTACCTTTGGAGTACTTGTTGCCAACAAAGTTCCCGTACAGTTTCCCTTCGGTCTTGAAGTGCAATCAGATTTCTGGCGAGTAACCTTGGAATACTTCCGAGCAGGTCAAAGACGGGAGTGCTGACGGTGAGTTCATCACGTACTGTGCCTTCAGAGACGACTCTCTCTTGAGCCTCCCTCTGCACGTACTGCGTGATCGACACGTCCCACAACTCTACCAAGTTTGCTGTCAACTGATCCTCTCGTGCCTCTTCCACGGTACTTTCTTCGTGTGTGTTGCTGTCCACGACAATTAATTGCTGGTTGAATGGCCGACCCATTAATTCCTTCCGCCTGCTGCCATAGTTATCTCTAGGTTCGTTCAGACAACGACGCCAAAATGTTTAGTCCTTAGTATGAGGTTGGTAAATTGTCGGATAAAACAAGGATTTCCCACACGTACCAATTATTCATGTAACAGAACATTCATATATCAAAGCATAAGTAACAATAACAAACAACTATACTAGAAGAATGATATCTTTATTGAATTCTCAAGAATATGTCAGTACAAATACCCCCCTTGCCGAGGTTCCATCCGAATCATATATAGACTCGACGGTTGGCCAAGTTGCCAACCGTCACTAACTACCAACTACCCCATGGGGACTCAAACATAACCAAACATAAACACCCATCCCAACTACAAACTAACATGTGTTATTGACCCCTAACAAAGAAGTTTTTAGACATGGGAGTAAAGAGTTAAATAGTTGGAGGAGGGAAATAAAAACAAAAATGTTTTTCCATTTGTTTTTGATTAAGAAGGTAAAACAAGTTTTGAAGGGGCCTTGTTGGTGCGTGTTTTTTGACACACAAAACATAGAATAAAGATGCCCAAAAGACACTCTATCCTCGCTTGAATAAAATCACCGTGTATGCTAAGATTGCAAAGAAGATCATATGGCGATTCCAATGTTTTTACTGCGACCTAGCGACTTTAATGTTGGAATATAGCTCGTTTGGTGATGTGTGCTGGTAGTCGAAGGGGGACTAACGAATTTCATTCACAATGAAGACTTTTAGCTTTATTTTTTGGGATTTTCGATTTTGGATTTAAAAAAAGGTAAAAAGGAAAAGGGTTTAGGAATTCTATACTATTTCTAGGAATTTAAGAGACGATAGTGATTGGGTGAAACTAAACCACGTTTTGGTCTGCCAACTTAAACAACTAAACAAAGTGGGTGCAATCTTCAAGGGTTGTGCTTAAGATTTTCATACCATGAATAGTACCATCAAAATGAAGAATACTTATTTGAAAGTAGAAGTTAAACATCCACAAAATATGCTCAAGCTAACTATGCACAATGAACAAAAATCATCTGTCCATCAAAGGTATGAGCAATGCTTTCACCAATCAATACTATCAAATTGTTGAAACTTAGTAGCTTCGGTAAGATAAATGATTGAATGAGAGACTTCATTTATCTCTCATTCAATCATATACCTTATCGATATAACTAAAATCTAAATGTAGACCTCATGATTAAATAAATGAACTTGTTATAATCATCTTATATGTATAATCGATCATACTATAATTGTAATAAGATCAGACCAGAATTATGATAACTATCATAGATATCATATGATAGCATCGATTGATGCTATCATATGATAGCTATAACAATTATCATCTTAATCTCAATTTATATCGATCGATGATTATCTTATTTGTCGGATGATTATATTCTTGACGTGACCTGATTACTAATCGGTCAAACATACTAACTAACGTGCCCCGATAGCAATCGGTTTAATATATATTAAATGTGACGTGACCAATAGTTATCGGTACATCGCTTAAGTGAAGCGGTGCATATGCACCGATCAAGACATGTCTTGATCGAGCATGTCAAAAGACATGACTGGTCAAGGCATGCCTTGATTGGTGGGCATTGCCTATATGTACATGTCAATGAAAAGCTGTAGAAGCATAGAAAATATTAATGTTATCTTCAGCAACCTGTGACAGAAGAAATAACAAAAAATATCAGTAAAAGAACAATAAGTTTATACAACTTCAGACTTGAACATAAATTTGAATATTATTTACATGGTATCAGAGCCACACTAATCGAACTTGAGGCATTCAAATTTGAGAAGTTCAAACCGAAGATGTAAACATCATATTTCCCATGGCTAATGCTATCAGATTTGAGGACAGACTTGAAGGAGGCGACAATTTCTCAGCATGGAAGTTCAGAATTAAAATGATTCTAAAAGAAAATAAGGTTGAATCATTCGTAAAAATTGAATCTAAAGAACTAGAGGATGAACCTGACAAATCAACATGGATCGAGGGAAATGAAAAGGCCATGAAGATCATAGTTGATGGAGTAAGAAATCACATCATGCCAATAATAACAAAGCATGAAGCTGCCTACCATATGTTCAAAGCACTCGAAAGTGCATTTGAGATAAATAATGCAAGTAGAACCCTGGCTCTAAAAAAAGAAATAAATCATATAAGTATGAACAAAGGGGAGTCAATCAATGCATACTTTATGCGGATATCAGCCCTAAGGGATGAATTGGCAACGCTTGGATATGAGATCCAGAGGAAAGAGCTAAGGTTGCCTAGTACATGGGAGACATTCATCCAAGGCATTAGTGCAAGAGCTAAATATCCGAAATTTGATAGGCTAAGAGTAGATTGTCTTTAAGAGGAGTCAAGGCGAAATAAGAAGGGGATCAAACAAAAGAACATAGATGAAGATCTCCATGTTCTAAATACCAACTCCAACAAGAAAAACAAGAAGAAACATTTCAAGAAGAGAAAGAACCGACATGAGAAAAAGTCATCTAAAAGAGACAACTCTCACATTCAGTGCTTTAGGTGTGATCAATATGGACACCTATGCAGCAAGATGTCCGGATAGAATCAAACAGCAAGCTACATTTGCAAAAGTTAAAAGGGAAGAATATGACTCCGAGAAGCATGTATTCTACTCTGCCCTCTCCAGTCAAGTATCCAATAAAACTAACACCTGGATCATTGACAGTGGATCTTCAAGACACATCCTTGGGTATAGAGAATTATTGGATTCCATGGTAGAAGAAACCGATGAGGAAGTAACTATTGGTGATGACTCTGCACATCCAGTGAAAGGCGTTGGTACTTGCACCATTAAGCTGAAGACAGGCATGTCTCTTCAACTCACTAGAGTCCTATTCGTTCCTGGCATCAAGAGGAACTTAATCCCCATATCTGCACTTGAAGATGATGGGTACAAAATAACATTCATGAATGGTAAAGTTCTAGTATGGCCACAAAACTCTTCCATCAAGAAGGCTACAACCCTAGGACATAGAAAAGGCTATTTATACGAGGTATGTACTGAATCTAACCTAGCCCTAATTCATGAGATTACAGATTCAAATGAAATTTGGCATAGAAGATTAGGTCATTTAAACTTTTGTGCTTTATGTTCAATGGAAAAATTAGTAATTGGTTTGCTTAAGTTAAAACAATACCATTCTGGTACATGTAAGGGGTGTGCCCTAGGCAAAAATACTAAGAGTTCCTTTCAGAATAGTTCTAGGAAAACAAGCAATGTTTTAGAGCTAGTTCACTTTGACCTATGTGGGCCAATGTCTGTACCATCATTAGGGGGGTGCCTTTACTATGTAATATTCATTGATGACTTCTCCAGGAAGACCTGGATCTATTTTCTTAAACGTAAAGAATCTGAAGAGATGCTCAAGAGATTTAAGGAATTCAAATCCCTCTCTGAAAATTCTTCCGGAAGGAGAATAAAAACCTTAAGGACTGATAATGGGAGGGAATACACCTCATACATTTTTAGAGAATTTTTTAAAGATGCTGGGATTAAAAGGGAGTTCACTGTCCCTTACAACCCCCAACAAAATGGGGTTGTTGAGAGGAAAAAATGGAACCATTGTAGAGGCAGCCAAAGCCATGCTTCTTGATCAAAACTTAGAAACTCGTCTTTGGGCAGAAGCCTCCAACACTGCTGTATACATACAAAATAGATGCCCTCACTCCCACATTGAAGATAAAACTCTTGAAGAAGTCTTCACAGGTATAAAACCTGATATCACTCACTTTAGGATATTTGGATGCCCTATCTACTTTCATATACCTAAAGAGAAAAGAACAAAACTAGAACCCTCTGGAAGAAAAGGAATATTTGTTGGATACAGTGAAACCTCTAAAGCCTACAGAATATTTGTGCTTGGACATAGCAATATTGAACTTAGTAGAGATGTAATATTTGAAGAAGACAACTTTCAAAAGAGCCAAATACTCTATTGAGTCAAAAATCTATGTTCCATCTTCAAACATAGAAGAGGATTCCACTCCTCAGATTCAGAGGGAGTGCTCAGAAGAAAATGAAGAACAAATTCCTCCCCAAGAAATCGCTAAGAAAAGACCTCTGTGGGCTCACAAAACAATGGAAGATGCAAGGGACTTTGCAGCTCCTTCAGGGACCTTTAGAGAAAGTAAGAGGCCCCGAAGATTCATTAGCTATGTAGCCCTAATGAATGATCTCTCTAAATCAGAACCTTCTAGTGTACCAGAAGCTCTTAAACATCAAGTTTGGAGAGATGCCATGTCAGAAGAATATAAATCCATCCTCAACAATGATGTATGGGAAATTGTTCCTAGGCCAAAAGGGAAATCCGTTGTCTCATCCAAGTGGCTATTCAAAATCAAACATGCTGTCGATGGTAGCATAGAGAAACATAAAGCCAGATTTGTTGTCTGGGGGTTCTCTCAGAAAGAAGGAATAGACTATGATGAGACATTTGCTCCAGTTGCTAGATACACCTCTCTCAGAACAGTACTGGCCATTGCAGCAGCCAAAGGCTGGAAAGTCCATCAAATGGATGTGAAAACTGCTTTCTTGAATGGTGAAATTGAGGAGGAAGTCTACTTAGAACAACCAGAAGGGTTTGAGATCCACAATACAGAGACACGTGTGCAGATTAAAGAAAGCTCTATATGGTCTAAAATAGGCTCCCAAGGCTTGGTATGAAAGAATTGACAGCTATCTGCTGGGATTGGGATTCTTAAAGAATGATGCAGATCCAAATCTTTACTTCAAGAAAGTCAAAAGTGACATGCTGATATTAATCTTATATGTTGATGATCTTCTGATTACAGGAGAAAATCACCTTATTGGTCAATGTAAGAAAGACCTTGAAAAGGAGTTTGATATGAAGGATTTAGGCCTTCTACATTACTTCCTTGGATTAGAGGTTTGACAAAACTCTAACAGCATTATACTTAATCAAGGAAAATACACCTTAGACATATTGAAGAGATTTGGTATGATGAACTGTAGACCCATGACTTCTCCCATGAAAACTAATCTTCACAAACTGAAGGAGGCAGCAACAGATTCTCCATTGGTAGATCCTACGCTCTACAGACAGATGATTGGATCATTAATGTACCTGGTCAATACTAGACCTGATATCTGTTATCCAGTAAATGCCTTAAGTCAATTCATGTGTGAACCTAAGGAGATTCATCTTATGGCAGTAAAACATATAATGAGATACCTTCAAGGTACTCTCAACTATGGACTCAAGTATGAGAATATTGACTTGAATCTTCACGGGTTCACTGATTCAGATTGGGCTGGAGGTGTGACTGACAGGAAAAGCACCTCAGGGTGCTGCTTCAGCTTGGGTTCAGCCATGATATCTTGGATTAGTAGGAAACAGTCTTCAGTAGCTCAGAGCTCTACAGAGGCCGAATATATCGCAGCTTCCATGGCTGCACGAGAAACTGTATGACTACGAAAGCTACTTGTGGGATTATTCGGAGAACCAATGAAGCCTACTATAATTCATTGTGACAATCAGAGTTGTATAAAACTCTCTGTGAACCCTGTATTTCATGATAGATCCAAACACATTGAGATCCCTTATCACTATGTGAGAGATATGGTGGATAGGAATGTGATTCAGTTACAGTATATCAGTACAGGAGACCAGACAACAAACATACTGACCAAACCTCTAGCCAGAGTGAAAGTTGAACACTTCAGAAAAGGTCTTGGTATGATTGAGTTATAATCAGTTTTGTAATCTGTACTAATATATGAGATGTTTAATGTGTAAACTTGTTCTGTCATGTTATGACTTTATGGGCTCCACCCCTTGTGAACATTTCTAAAAGGTGACGATCTTTTAGACTATGAACACTTGTATTAAACATTATGAGGTGACGATCTTGTAATGTTGATATCATGCTGACTTGATATCACTCTGACTCATGGATGTGCCATGATATGTTGTGGTAGACATTATGTGACGTAATCTCAGTGCACATACCATAACCTGGATATAAGGGAATTTAACATTCTCAAGTATTCTATATCCAAGGTATCGCGTGTTATGCGACACTGATATCACGTGTTATGTGATATGTATATCACAAGATGATGTGATATATTCCTGTGTCACTCATTACGTGATGCATCATGTCACGAGCATATGTGATATGATCCCTTGTATTACGAAGTCGTGTAATACATGTTATTATAAGAAATATGATGCTTATTTTCCATAGGTCTCCAGTTATCTTCCCTAGCTAAGAGGGAGTGTTGAAACTTAGTAGCTTCGGTAAGATAAATGATTGAATGAGAGACTTCATTTATCTCTCATTCAATCATATACCTTATCGATATAACTAAAATCTAAATGTAGACCTCATGATTAAATAAATGAACTTGATTTAATCATCTTATATGCATAATCGATCATACTATAATTGTAATAAGATCAGACTAGAATTATGATAACTATCATAGATATCATATGATAGCATCGATTGATGCTATCATATGATACTTTTAACACTTATCATCTTAATCTCAATTTATATCGATCGATGATTATCTTATTTGTCGGATGATTATATTCCTGACGTGACCCGATTACTAATCGGTCAACCATACTAACTAATGTGCCCCGATAGCAATCGGTGTAATATATATTAAATGTGACGTGACCAATAGTTATCAGTACATCGCTTAAGTGAAGCGGTGCATATGCACCGATCAAGACATGTTTTGATCGGGCATGTCAAAAGACATGACCGGTCAAGGCATGCCTTGATTGGTGGGCATTGCCTATATGTACATGTCAATGAAAAGCTGTAGAAGCATAGAAAATATTAATGTTATCTTCAGCAACCCGTGACATAAGAAATAACAGAAAATATCAGTAAAATTATAATAAGATTATACAACTTCAGACTTGAACATAAATTTGAATATCATTTACACAAATCTTGCATTCATTTAATAACTTTTATAAACCAAATTCTATTTTATGTTGAAGAAAATATGAAACCATGCAACTACAAGATAACATAGAGATTCAAAGCAATGCAAATGAACTTTATTATCTTTATAGTCTTAAGCAACAATTTCACCAATCTATCTCATACAAATGAGAGAAGAGGGCTTTATATAGAGTTTTGAAAATGAACGAAAGGCCTAGATCAAATTGAGATCAATGGCCGAGATTAAAACATAGATACTCTAACTAGGGTTTACAATAGTTATCCAACAAGAGCAAATAAAAGAAAGACAAGTGTCACATGGAGCTTTCTTCTAGAAGAGCACATCCTTATCCCCTTTTTGGGGCAGCATATTCGATGAACTTGGACACAAGAGGATTAACCTCTTCCACTGTGACATGTAGCAGCATGTTTATCTTGAATTCGATCACGTCCAAGTCATCAACACAGGTGGCAAAAGTATTCTCCCAATCCAATTCCTGTTTCTGAAAGGCATCCTTGATGGAAAAAAAGGTGGATGCCGTAGTCGGTCTTGTGAAAGTGAAGAAATTCTCTTGAGCTTTGACCTATAGATTTTCCATGTTCATTTCATTTTCTTGAATTGCTTCTTTGATAGCAACTTCTTCAAGGTAGGCCGGTATCCTTCCATTAGGTGCCACAATCTGCCATGTCTTGAATTCTAGATAGTAACAAAGAAGTTTGCCGATATGATAATATCAACGTGAGAACTTCATTTTTGATGTTTGCAATCTGTTCCTTAGTTTCTTTAGTTGTCATCTTCATCTCCTCAAAGTCTTCAACTGTTTCCTGTGGAAGAGCCAAAGGCGGGGGAACCGTTGCATTTCCTTGAGCAATAGGATTTATCAAGTGTTGGAGAAAATTTCTCAGTTGCTCATTCTCTTTCTTTAATTCTTCTTTCTTTTCTACTTCTCTCTTCAATCATTCTTTGATTGTCTTTGAAGTCAACATGACCAAGGTTGGTGTCACCAACCCTCTTCCACTTTGAAGTGATTTTAGATTCTTGCTGTGCTCCCTTGTTGGCGAATTTCATTTGAACCTTTTTGGAAATCCCTTCCTTAGTTGACATCTATCTCCTGAAAATCATGAAAACTTTCGAAGTTAAAAAACACTAAGGGGGTTGGATGTTTGTTCCCATCCTAGAGTGCAAAGTTTGAAGAAATTTTCGAAGGTTAATTTTAACTTGTGGAAATTTTGGAAATTGAAGCATTTGCCCCTAAAAAGCATAAAAAAGAAAGACGATTTGAAGTGAAAGCTGTTTTGCAAGTTTGGAAAATTCTTTATTAAATCACTCCAACTTTGACCTCAAACGTGGAAATTGGCTTTGAAATTCTTCTAGAAGATGTCTTGGAAATTTGCAATTTTGAGCTTTTTCAACACTTAGCCAAAATTTTTCGAATTCTTCTCCTTAGGTGAATCTCCTCATGCTTTTCACTTTTTGTTTTAATCATCTTTCCATTTTCCTTTCAATAGCTGGGCGAATTTTATCCTTTGCCCTTGAATAAGGGAAAAAAAAATGCCACTTGATGGGGCGGATTTGGTAGTAGGAAATGGAACTTTCACATTTTCCAAGGCGAACTTCATCTTGACTTTAGAATTTTCTCATCTCTTTATACTTAGCCAAAATTCTGACTTTTCCCTTCAAAAATATCAACACTTAACCACTTTCTTTACCCATTCCTTGGGTGGACTTCATCATGTCTCAAGACATATCCAATATTTCCTAGGCAGAATTCACTTGTTGCTAAGACATTCTTCTCTTGGCCTTGGTGGACTTTAGCATTGGTTAGGACATTTCCTCACAAGGCTTGGTGGACTTTGCTATGTTACAAGATATTTCCTTTCTTGATGGGTGGACTTCATGTGTTGCCAAACCATTTTTTGGTGAAGTGTTGGGTGGAGTTTACCATGTCTCAGGGCTTGCATTTTTTGATGGGTGGAGTTTGCCTTCGCTCAGGACATTTTCTTTCCTTGATGGGTGGAGTTTGCCTTGTCTCAGGACATTTTCTTTCCTTGATGGGTGGAGTTTGCCATGTCTTAGGACATTGCGTTTTTTGATGGGCGAATTTCATTGTGGATTAAGAGATTTTCTTTTTGTGGAAGGCATATTTTACTATGCCTCAGGAGATTTTCTTACCTTGATGAGCGGAATTTGCCTTACCTCAAGACATTTTATTTTTTCCATGAACACTTAGTGAAATTTCTTGCTCATCACCATTTTTGTCTGGAACTTTCTGGATCAACGACTTGTTTGGAGAATTTTCTATTGATTTTTCACCTTGGAGATACAAACTTTTCATTTCGAAGATAGGAACCACATTGCCACGACCTGACTGACCCAATCCTAGGTCAACTGTCAAAAAAGTTGAAAAAAGCAAAAAGCAAAAAGCAAAAAAGTAGGTGAAAAAGCTGCTTCCCTGATTGGTCCCAAAGCACCAAAAATGAAAAAAGCAAAAAGCAAAAAGCAAAAAAGCAGAATTCCACAAAAATAGGAAGTTGTCAGAATTGACCTTGAGAAGTTGCATTTTTCGTCCTTTGGCTTGCCTTAGCACTTCTGTGATGTCAAAATGTCCATTTGATCATGATTGGTCCAATTGACTTGAGGATTATTAGAAAACTCTATGAAACACTACACTTGCGAAGATTGGTGAGTCAAAACACTACCCTAAAAAGCAAAAACAAGGGGTCACCATTTGCAATGGGGCGATGTGTGGAAACGTCACAACAGGCCTGAAACCCTTTACATAAAGCATAGATACAACAAAAACATAGCCAAAAAATAGCAAAATGTTTGCAACCATGAACTCCAACTAAACAACCAGCAACACAAACTACCTAATCTGCTAGACACAGAAAGGAGAAGCAGGAAAAAACTTCTGTTACATCCGGTTGAGAATTTTCATAGCCTCCAGTTCTTGCTGGTAGAAATTTTTATGTAACTTGACAAAGTCAACAAGAGAAGTTTTCTTCTTGCTAGCTCTAGTTCTGGTACCGGGGCCAGCCTTTCCACTCTTCACCCCAGGTGCAACATTGTCATTGACAACATGAATTACATGGCCTTCATGTAGGTCCTTCAGCTTGTCCATAAGGATTTTTATCCCCACAGCACTGTTATGAGTGGTGCATTTGTTGACTTGGACAACACAATTGGCAGAATAAACAAAACCATAATGAACAGAAAGAAGCTAAGAAATATTCTAGAACCCTATTAACTAAATTAAGGGAGAGGTAAATGAAGTGGCATTTGATGTTGGGAAATAATTAACTATTGTTTTAGAAGGGGTGATAAGTTCTAAGGCAAGAAATGATCCAAAAAAAATGAGGAAAAATAGTGGTAGGCCTAATTGCAGAAAAAGCCCAAGTACCAGATAGGTATCAGATAGGATTCTTTTAGAAACTTTGGTATAGTATAGGCTGAAAGGTGATAGAAGCAAATACAAGAATTTGGAAGAGAAAAAATCCAGTTTTGAAGAATGGAATAATACTTTACCAGCCTTAATCCCAAAATAGGAGGATACAAAATTCTGAAATACCTTTAGATCACTCTTTGTATATTAGATGGGATGCCTTTAGCTCATTAACCTATTGATTAAGTTCGCGAAAGTAGGAAAACATGAGTGATGAAAAAACTAGATTCAAACATAACTTATGATTGTAAATTGGGAATTTTTGACATATATACAAAAGAAGTCTGACTTTTTGCGGGATTGGGTGCATGGGTTGACAGTTGAATAAGTGCTTGCCCATATTCAGCCCTTGTTTTGTAACTTCAGTGACTGGCATATATATGCATCAAGGGGGTTAAGGCAAGGAGGTTCACTTTGCCTATTCTATTTATTAAAGTGGAGAAAGCCTTAGCAAGGATGATAGAGAAGGTACATAAAAAAAAAGAATAAAAGGTTTAACCTTACCCTCAATGGATCTTTTATCCAATATTCAAGTTTTAAACAATACTTTGATGATAGGAGCTACAGCTTTTTAGGAAAAATGATCTTTTAAGAAAATATTGAATAATTATGAAACTGTTGTAGTTGGAGAGGACAATATTTTTCTTTGATGTACCAGGAAAGCCAGAAAAAAGAACTTATAAGATCGTTGGTTTTGGATTTTTTTGAATATCAAGTATATACCTGGGAATTCCTATGCTAAAGGAAAGTATAAGGTGTTGGAAGAAATTGGTAGACCAAATTTGGGCAAAATTGTCACCATGGAAAGGAAATTATCTTAGCTCATTTGTAAGAACTGAATTAATAAGGTGCTGTCTACAAGTGGTTCAAATATGCATGATGTTTTTATTTCAAGAACCAAATATAATAGTTGAGGTTGTCCCAAGAATACAAATAATTTCTTGTGGCATAGGTAAAAGGAAAGAGTGCCTTGACAACTTGGAAATAGATAAGCCAACCAAAATAGAATGCAGGTAGGGTAGGTTATATAAAGGAAAGGAAATGCTTTGGAGAAGTGTGGTTCATGGAATTATTTTGAGAGTCAGGAAATTGAAAGGATATTTGTTTTTTCTCCTTCTTATGGTTCTCAAGGATGGAATTTTTTGAGGAGTTCTATCCCCTTAATTGAACAGGATTTGTGATAGAATATGAGTGTATGAAGGCTTTGTTTTGAGATGATACCTCCATAAGTTCAGTTCCTTTAGCTTAAGAGCAGAGTCTTGCTAATCTAAATGTTTATGTGGAAAGGTTTTGGTATGATAAAGTTGAAAACAATCTCATATATTTAGCACGAAGAATAAAATGGAAGCATTTGGAATGTCACATCATTTGGATAGAAATAACATTTGTAGTTCTGGAAAATATTATAAAAGATCAACACACATTTTAGTTAAAGAGAGGGAGTTGTAAAGAAATAAGATCAAATGTGAGATGGAGTTACATATTATATGGGAAAATAGCAGATCAACAGAGAATTTAGTTAAAGAGGCATTCAAATTTTTTCTTTTTGAAAAACTTAAAGGGAAAGTTAGGCAATTTCCAGACAAGAATGTGCAACTCAAGCATGGACTTACAAATGCGCAACATGATGTTCTCACTGATACAAAGGTTTCATGGTCCTTCAAAATGTGCTTTATGCATGAGTAACTTAGAATATGGAGATCAAAGTTTTAGGACTCGGACTTGGCTCAGACTTGGCAAACCAATATAGGACTTGGACTCGGGACTCAGCACGAACTCAGCGAAAAACTTGGGATAGGACTTGACAAAGAAGAAAACCGTAGTTTCACAAAAAAAGAAAGAAATTAATGCATTTAGAGAACATAAGAGCCTAATTTGATTATCAAGTTGTCATGATTCAAACCTTACACATGTCATATGATCTTCAAACACTTGATATTTGAAATTTCATCATTCATACTCAAACTTTTAAATGTATAACAGCATCAAGAGTTTATAAATGCTTATATATAATGGTATGTCAAAATGAGAAAACAACAAAATACAATATACATTGTAATGTCACCACTTTGAAATAGAATTTAATGGTAAATATCTAAGTTACCGGTTCGGGTTCGAAGAACTCGGTATGCCGGTACGGAAAATTTTTGAAAAGGGGTTGGGTTCGTTTGGGTTCATTAGTACAAAAACATGTAAATTTTATATATATATATATATATTGATATTTGTGAAGCCTATAAGCATGAAGTAAAATTTGCATGTCACATAGCATCATATAAACAACAAAACAAACATAAGCTTGTAATCATAGCATCATGATGATACCATAATAGCATCATATACATCAAGTTTATTATCAAAATGACAAAATATTCAAGTATCATTGTTTCAACTTTCAACAATATAAAGTTTAATCATCAAATGGATCATCTAATTCATCCTCCTCCTCCTCCTCCTCCTCCCCCTCATTGACATTGACATTAGATGAGCCAATGCCACTTGCACTTGCACTATAAGTTGGCTCGATTTCCGAGTCATCAAGTGTCAATGCAAGAAGCTGAGAAGCAGGAGCATCCAAATTAGTATGCTTTGGATCTATATCCCACATCTTCGTTTCTCCTTTTGTGTAGTCACGTTGTTTGTGTGAAAGAAGATGTAGGTTGGAATGCACATATACTAAATTCTCCGCTCTTTTTGATAGCAGCCTATTGCGCTTTACTGAGTGGATGAAAGAGTATGTGCTCCAATTTCTTTCTGAAGCAGATGAACTAGCAACCTATGAAGACAAAGTAAACAATTAAAGTTATACATTAATAAAAATAAAATTACTAGCAACCTATTAAGACAAAGTAAACTATAAATAAACTAAAACCTGTAAATTTAAAATTCTAATTAATTAAACTTGTCATAAAACTTTTATAGCGAGGGGTTGTAGGTGGAAGCATGTGCCCTGGAAGTACCACCAGCTATGAGCATCCTTCTTGGATCTATGACGAAGTGCATCAACACTTAGACCATTCCCATTTGCGAATTCTATGAACTCATTTGCAACAACATCTTGCAAATCATCATCAAGATATAGTCTAAGAAATGCTGCCTTGTACCCATTACTCCATGGTGGAATCCTTCCTGGTTTATCAAGAAACTGATTGCTATAGTACTTAGGTGTCAAGGCATAGGCAAGAAGATGCAAAGGAGTGGTCATCTTATTCCACCTTTCTACAATAATTGCTTCCAGTTCTTTGAAGAATTTCTCCTGGGGTCAATGCCATCATAAATCTCATATATGCAAGGCCTATCCATGTCTGTATAGCGAATCATGCTCATGATGGGCTTAGTGATACTTAGGAGATATGTAACAAGATCCCACCATTTCTCATTCAATATTCTCTCCCTAATTTTTTCTGCCCTCTCAGTGCTACTCTGCTTCCATACAGTCCAATTGGTGCTGATCACCATATTGCATAGTGCCACTCTAACTTTCACAAGTCGTCTTAAGACGATTGTATTTGATGCAAAACTGGTCTCAGCAACCTATAACACAAATTAATGCCAAATGATTAAAAAATAAAGCCAAAGTTTAAAGAAGAATACACAACAGCTTACACAATGATATTAAGAACATTGAAAATTAAAAAAATCAGAAAATGTAAAATTAAATTACTTTTTCACTTACCTTCAATAGCTCCAAATTCGAATAGGTTCTAAAAATCCCATGAGACATGTGGTGGTTTGTGATGAACATCTAGATGTCCTCAGCCTCTGCATACACATCTCTGATCCATTTTATTTTTTGCCCAATCCTTTGTAGCATAAGATTGAGTGAATGTACCGCACAAGGTGTCCAAAAGATGTGATCATAGCGTTGCGCAACCAACAAACCAGCAGCTCTACAATTTTTTGCATTGTCCGTTATGACTTGGACAACATTGCGGGTCCCACCGACTCAATGGCGGAGATGAGAATTTCAGCAATAAATTGGCCATCTTTTATTTGGCCCTCACAATCCACAACTTTCAAAAACATTGCCCCTTTAGGGGACACCGCTATGACATTGATCAAGGGACGGTTATAGCATCTTTCCACCCATCTGAAACAATTGTTACACCTGTCTCAACCCATGAATCCCTTATGGGTTTCCATGCATCTTCAACCCTCTTCACCTCTTTCTCCAATAATGTTCCACGTACTAGCTCATAACTGGGGCCCTTATACCCTCTTGGAGCCTCATTAACACTTTTTATCATTTGCTTCCAATATGGGGAGCGAACAACATTGGAAGACAACCCATTTGCATAAATACACCTTACTATATCTTCGTCAACATTGTCTCTACTCTCATTTTGAAATGCGGTTTCTAAAGGCCCTTGATTTCTTTTACGTGTCAAGGGTGGTTCACTTTGAGGTTCATTTGTGGCAAAGAAGGGGTGGTCTTCTACTACAATATTGGGATTAGAAGGGGCTTGCATTCCCCCCTTGTTTTCTTTGATGCGGTTTGGTTCAATCTACGAGCTTCTCTCTCTTCTGCTGCCTCATGCTCCCTAATATATTTCATCATTGTCTCATCTAGTATAGGTTTACCATCTTTTCCAGGGCATTTTTTGATGCCTCTTCCTTTTATTCCACACAAATGGCCTACCACCCGATAATATGAACTATTACGTTCAATACCACATCCTCGGCATCTCCAACGGAATCCCCCACCTCCTGGAAGTTGTTTTATAATGTCAACATACTTCCATAAGGGAGAATTTGGATCATTTCTTTGTTTTGCAATTATTTGTTCATTGCCAATGGAGGAAGATGTAGATGCCATTCTAGTTCCTATGGCAAGAAATAATATAAACATATTTAAAAACAAAAACTAAATAATGAAAAAAAATTCAAGTTTCATGTTTGACAATTTGTGAAACAAAATAGTTGGAAATAAATGTTAAAAAACCTACCTCTTGTAGCCAATGGAAGCTTGAAAATGTATGGAAATGATGCTGCAACACTTGTTGAAGCTTCAAAAATCAGTCTTCAGCTCCTCTTTGATCTTGGAAGCCAAATTTTGTTCACCCTTTCTTCAACCTGCTCTCATAAAACTTTTGTTTGCAACACAAATGAGGTGAAATGAGTGAATATAATGTTTTAGAAGTCACTTTTAGAGTATAAGTTTCACTTTTTAGAAGGCGAAATTCAAAAAAAATTTAAACTTTGCATATATTTTTCTTTTTTGGGTCGCCCAGCCGCCCGGGTTCGACCTGGGTCTGCTCGGGTTCGACTGGGTTCGACCAGGGATGAACCACCTTTGGGTTTTTTGAATCTTGGTCGAACCGGACCCGAACCAGGAACCCGTTTGAACCAGGTGCGGTACCAGGGGGGTCCAAGGGCGAACCCGGTAACTTAGGTAAATATTAATAATAAAATTAAAATTTAAAGAATAAAAATAAAATAAAAATAAAAATCTAAAAGAATATAATTAAACATGATTAAAAATTTAATTAAGTTAATGAATGGACAAAAGGCATGAAATGATAAGTTGTGACTCTCCCAAATATGAGGTATAAAAGGGAGAAGAGAGCTTCACTTGAGAGGGGATATTTTGGGGAATCAGAAGTACAGAACTGACTTAAATTAGAAGTGCAGATCTGATTGTGAAAGGTTGTGTCCCTTTCAAAGGGCAGAAATAATGAAGAGTTGCACTCTTTCAAAGAGTGCTAATGGTGAAAGGGTGTATCTCTTTCCAAGGGGCATACATGATGAAGACGTGTGACCTTTCCCTCACATTAAGAGATATAAAGGAAAGGAATCAAAGCATCCAGTAACATCCCCATCGGTCAGTTCAGATCAGAACCGTTATTAAGTTACAGGCAGTAACATCTTTGTTCTTGGTGGTATGCATAGGAATGCACTTAATATGTATACTTAATACGAAACCTTATAATGTTCATACTGTCGTATCCCTCCCAATATTCTGGTTAGAGGAGTTTTGAATATATTCAAGTTTTATTATGAGCAACCGATGATGATGGCAATTAAGGGTATCGCTGCCTAAGGAAGAACAATCAGATCGAAGGTCTGAAGAATCCATCCGCCCAGCAATAACAGAAAAAGATAACACTTTCAGATCAGAATAAGGAGATAATATACTAAGCACTTCCAAAGTTCAGTAAATAAGAACAATCGGTATGCATCCCTGTTGACATACACATAGAATCCTGAGGCGATATTAATGATAATGTCTCTGCATACAGCATGTGTATGTTTTCTGATTATCATGCAGACATTCTGCATATTTATACTGATTAGTACTCTACAAATTCACTATATCATTATCCATCTAATGAATCACATATTCTGAGTGTTGCTGGTATGATGGAAGAGGGAGAAATTACAGTTAGGATAATGGTGTTGGGGTGATCTCACAGGCACGCCACCTCATGGTTTAAGACTGGGTAGTCCCATGAGGCCAAGGGGATACAAGGGTGCTGCCCTTGGGCCTGCGAAGTATGGGCTTCCTAGGCACCTTACTGTGACTACCCCCTCCCTCTGTCATATTGGATGAAGAAGTAGACGTGGAACATAGGATAGGTATGACAAGTGGAGGAGAACGGTGATAGGATACCCACTAGGTAGGCCACCTCATTGATGGCATGGGCCGCGTGGGGTCAAAGGGGGTTTGACTGCCCTTGAGCCTAGTTGGGGGAGTCTCTTGGGCACCACACTTGTTCAAACTACCCTATGTTCAATACATGAATACATCTTTAACAAACTGATATCTTACTTAGCACAGATAGTAGAACCTGTTATAATCATTCATGCAACTCTGTACATAGATTTCATTTCTCCTAACCTGTTTACAGGACTCTACTATGGATCTCCAGGTATTCCTAAACCCATTACACTCTATTTAGAGCACAAGACAGGTATTCATCTATATGTTATTCTGAAAGTTATTATCTAATGTTATTACCTATGAATGTAGATGTTATTATACTAGCTTATCTAAATGATAATTAGTGTTGCTGTTTATCTATGTTGGTAATGTTAAAATTAAATTTCCTTATACTTAGATAGGACTGTTATTTTCTAGGCAATTCCAGGGAAGGGACATTACATACATCTTCCTCTTTCCTCTCCTAAAGTAACTCAATTTTTCAGGCCTTGAACTAGAAGGTTCTACAGTATCTAAATGATGATGAATTGTTTCTTCAAAATTGTCTTCGTCCATCTCCATTGCATCAAATTCTGCTGCTCCTCTCTCCAATTCTGCAAGATCTTTTTCACTAAGGAGGAAATTGCTTACTTGGTCTTTTTCGATCTCCTATGCTTCTCTTCTCTACTTCTTCCAACCCTATTTAGCCATGTAAACTTGTTTTGGACAAGAAAGGCATTATGAAGTGAATTTTTTTAAAAAAAAAACCCAATTTTTAAGGCTGTTGGACATCCCAGCTAGATGCGAGAGTCCCGCTTCAGGACTTGCAAGTCTGAGTCTAGGACTCGGCTGAGTCTCATGCCAGGACTCAGTGAGTTTTGGCAGATACTCTTTGGGACTCGACTTGCGAGTCCTTGGCTAGTTGACTTAGTGCCTTAGGACTTGTGAGTCCTGTGAGTCTCTAGAAAAACTCGTGGAGTCCTCGAAACTATGATGGGGATCATCTATTTCTGTATTGTAAGATGAATTGGGTTATTTGGAGAAGATTCTTCTATGAAATGCAAGTTGGATGGCTTAGACTGGAGTTAGTAAGGAATTGGATATTTCCATGGTTAAAAACACTTGAGAGTGGGGTTTTCAAATCCCTCTCAATGATAATTTTCATCCACTATAGTTCAAAATCTATGACTGGAAGGAATCACACAATCTTAGGGAGAAGGAAAATTTGGTGTGGAAAATATGGAGGAAGACAAAGGCATATCACAAGTAGTTCATACTTGGAAGCCAATTTCAAATAAGCCATTTGGAGTTGATTGGAAAATTCTATAAAGATGGAACCTAATTAAAACATTAGGGAATGGGTTTGTTTGGAATAGGCTGAAAATTCCTAATAATGCATGGAAGAAACCTTCTAGAGATTGGGTTAAACTCAATTTTGTGAGCATTGCAAAACAAAATCTAGGATTAGGAGGGATTTATTAATGTCGAGAGGCATTCTACAATGGAAGCAAGGGGTAGAGTGTAATGTAAAGATGGAACCTAATTAAGACATCGGGGAATGGGTTTGTTTGGAATAGGTTGAAAAATCCTAAGAATGCATGGAAGAAACCTTCTAGAGATTGTGTTAAGCTCAATTTTGCTGGCATTGCAAAACAAAATCTAGGAATAGGAGTGATTTATTAATGTCGAGAGGCATTCTACAATGGAAGCAAGGGGTAGAGTGTAATGGCATGAGTGTGTTGATGTTAACAAAAATTCTTATCTTTTAGCTTAAATTTGACAACCTGTTACATGTCAAAATATTAATATTAATTATAAACATAATATTCTCAAAATAAACACCACATAAAATGTCCTCATAAAAATTATGTTTTAGATAGATGTATAAATATAAAATAAAAATAGATATATTTAAAAAAAAATAATCTACCATTTCATAATTGCAATGTATAGCAAAATATTTTTAGAAAATTATTAGTAGACATTAAGAATAATCAATTCAATTAAAAAATATATTTTATAATTATTTTTTTTGGTAAATTAATAGCTGCTATGGTGCAACATCCATTGTATTGATATCAGAAAATAAACTTTACATCTTATGCATCATCTCACCTGTCTACCCACCTATTAGGGGTAGAGCCCAGTATCACTATAGTGTCCAAAATTGGGGCCCATAGTGTGAATATACCCATATCTACCCATCCATTAGCCAAGGGCGAAGCCTTGCTGTATTACAGGGTTGAAATGGTGTCACCCCCTCCAAAATGGTGACACTAGAGAGTTTCAAAAAACATTTTGTTTGACTTTAACAGTCCCATTCTAGAGTACAAACACCAGTATATATCCTATTGTTACTCAGGAAAACTATACACAAAAAGGAGAGCAAACCCTTCTCATGGCACCTTCGGCTTCCTCCTTTCCTTGGCATGAGTTTTGACCAGGCATTTTGGCTGCAATCTTCATGGGCCAGAAACTCAGCAACTCAAAGGGGGTCTTCCTCCTTGCCGTCGTCCACCACCTCTTTTATCATAGTGCCAAATTCAGTCTCCTCATCATCGCTTTCCAAGCCCTCGCTTTGCAGATAATTCTTCACCCAATCACCACCTTCATTCAGCATTATTCCCATTAGTTTCTTAAGGAACACAAGATTTTTGGCAATGGACGACTTCCTACCCTCAAACAACACCGGATCTGTGGTATTGACCAAGGGCAATTTTGTCACCTCTTTCCCCTGCCTTTGGACCACATGGTAATCTTGAGGGAGAGGAATCCGCTTCTCCTCGTCTGTATTCTCTAGGACGTTGTCAATATCGCCTAAGTATGGGTTCTTCAAAACCTTTTGACATAAAATCCTCACCCCCGCCTTCGTTTCTCCCATTCCCAGGACGACCACCAGAAAACATGGTGTAGATATAACTGTTAACATGGTTCATGTGACATGCCTTCAAAAATTCGTCCCCAAGAATTGTCTCCACTGCATGGATGACCAGGGAGCGAGAGGAATTGAGGATGGTTTTGAGTCTCTTCTCAAAAACCTTATCCAAAAAAGACATCTGACGATTGTTGGAGACTAACCTAATGGGTATATCCATTATTGAAGGCTAATGATACAACTTTCAAACCAACATGCTTGAGTCACCAGTAGCCGCTGAAGGGTATAAATAATATTGAGCAATCTGTCATCAAATATTGGTAGCCACATTCTCATATGCCCTTACCATAATGTCACCTTAGTTTGGCCATGACATTTCAAATCCACTCAAATCTGCTTGTGAGATGGGTAATTAATGTCTTGTTAATGAATCACACGCATAGGTTTATGCTCCATGTCTAGAAATGATGTTTGTAGCCCAAAGGCTACGTTGGCCACTGACATGTCATACCTGATCTCTCGGGAAACCTTCCGTTATGATCTGTCTCTTTAAAGATTGCAATGCCACTACAACATCAGTACACTGGCCTGCACGTGAAAAGAGATCCTCTGTCCTCTCTCTCTGCGCCAACGTAATTGGTAATGATGTGATGATAATATCCAGGGGCCCACCATCATTTCTCCTCCAATTCATCCTCAGACTTCGTGCCATTTTAGCCAGAAACTTTCTTTGTGGTGTGTTTGGCTAACTCATCAGCAAGTTCGTTCTTTTCACAGTAGACATGCGACAACTTGAAATCTACGAACATGCTAATGAGGTCGCAGATTGGCCTCAACCATCGGCCCAACTTCTAGTTTGGTATTGAATTCTGTTTGATGGCATTGACAGTGATCAGGGTATCTCCTTCAAGATGCAACTGCCTTGCATTTAGTTCCAGACCTAGCTTTAGGCCAAGTAGGGCCGCTCTGAACTTTGCAAGGTTGTTTGTGGTTTCCCCCAAGTGCTACAATCTTTCTGCTAGAATGTTTTCGTTGTGGTCACATGCAATACATCTAGCACCCCCAATCCCCAGGTTCCCCTTTGAAGTGCCATCAAAGTTAATCTTAATCCTCCCTTCATCCGGTGCCATCCATGTCACCCCAGCCAAGGGAATTAGAGGGATGAACATTTATAATTTTTTTAAATAATGATAAGAAATTAAAATTTTAAATATAAAAATATAGATGTAAATAATCGAATTTTAAAAATTAGAATAAAAATTTGTATTAGGAAAAAAGCGATGTAGATACAATATAATTTAGATGTTTTTGTATGTAGTAAATATAATTTAAAGTAAAATAAAATTAATTTAAGGTAAATAAAATAGCTCCAATTGATATCCCTTAGCATTTCTTTAGAATCTAGATAGATGTATTTAAGATATCTATACTAGTGGATATTATAGAAAACTCTATTTATGTTAATGTTAGTGTTAGCATTGGGGACAAACACAGACAAGGCACAAAAAAAAGGGTATTGAAGAAGAAATAATCCTAAGGAATAGGGATGTCAAAAAATACAGTTGGAAGGGGATTAAATGTAAAATTTTTAAGTAGTTGAACAGGGACATGCAATAGATTTTAAAAGAACATTTAGAAATTAAGATGGAAATGTAGAATTTCAAGATCTTAAACTGACATATTAGGACAGAAAATACATTGTAGCTGAAGTGATTTGTTGGGGTGTGGAAAAGTTGGACAAGATAGCTTATATTCATCCTTTCCCTTCCATGGTAATAAAGCTAAATCGAAGCAACTATGCCGTCTTCTGCTTTTCATTTAAAATTGGAACCGAGGATCCTAAAAAATAAGTACTTTGTGGATAAATTTTTTTCTCTGTATGCACTATGTTGTAACTTTCCATGATTGAATTAAAAAGGAGAATGATAGTAAATAAAAAAGTGTAATGGATAAACATTGGCAGCCACTGGCTATTGTTTCTACCAAATGTCTAGAAGTGGGAATATTGTTGCAGCTGATTGTTATATATGCAGAAAAGCAGGTCCCTTAGTTTAATTTTGAAATTCAAATAGTCTTCTTATTTTCCTAGTTTTATTAGTTAGCCAACCATGAGTTAGCATTTTTTAAACAAATTCTCCTGGCCTAGGTCCCTTAAGCTTAGATATTTTACCCCATGCCCCACGCCAAAAGAAAAACTCTCCATAAGAGCTGCATAGAAAAATCTAAGTTACTGAATCAGAATTGGATATGGGTGTGGGTATGTGGCTGCACTTAAATTTTTTTTTGGTGGGTATATATATTTGCAACTAAAAAATAGGTATCAAGTTTAATAAATCATATATCATACGTATGCTAAAGAAAAACTACCATAAATATTACAAGGAAAACCATATGCTAATATCTATACATAAAACTAAAATATTATATTATATATAAATTATAAATATCTGATATTAGTAATAATTTAAAATTATTTAAAATATTATCCTGATGCCCCTTTATAATGACAACTGGTGACATTTTAACTAAGTTTACAAATTATCTCTTTATTTCCTTAATCAATTAGCAAGGTCTGATCTTAAATAATAACATTGACATTAGCCATCAATGAATTTTTTGAAATATTTTAAATTAATATTTTTGGAAAGAGCATAATGTTACAAGAGGACTATAAAAATGCTAAGAAATAAATAAATAAGCATAATATATCAGACGATGTGTGGATTTAATTGATGATCGAATGCTTATTTGTCTGCCCCTACTATCAACTATTGAGGGGGCTGGGGCACCCTTTCTTTATTGGGCACCATCACCCGTGTTTCAGCTTCAAGGTACCCATCCACCTCATGAAAAAGGGGCGACTCCTTTGCAGTTGGCTGTGCCTTGGCCAACACTGTTGCCTGTATTTGTTCAACACAGGAAATGTGTTTCAGGATAGTCATTTGGGGTTTCTGATTGGAAAAAAATCAAATGAAACATGTCTAAAATGTTGCCTTCTGCCGGAATCATTGTAAAAACGTTTTGGAAATGCCAAGTCCAACCTAGAATACCTAGAATCGTTCAGGTATGCAATCAACGACTCTATATGATCTTGATCTCAAAAACCAAACCTTGCTTGATCCTTCAGTCGATTTGAATCCAAATCTAATTTTGGGTGAATTGAGCAACACATGGTTTTTCTGCTGATTTGGTAGTTAGAGAAGAGTTGGTGGGTTTGGCACTTTGGTAAATCTACTGCATCTTGCTTAGTGAGCCAATCGCTGAATAGGATACTCTTAATTGATTTGTAATGTAGTTCTTCAGTTTGATTATGATCACTGACTATTTTTCTATTTTTTTTAAAAGAATATAGAACTATGTGATATATCATGTCATGACTCATTTAATGTTTTGAATTATTACCGAATTTTTTGTTTATTTTGGTTAGTTTTACAATTTTATGCATAAAACATGGATATTATGGTTAAGCACACAATTTGAAGTATTTTTTTATTATTTTTTTGCATGGATATACACAGTTTGTTCTGAACCTGGGTTTCTAATAAGATTTAAGAATTCCATATCCATGCTTGGACCAATACCCTGAATACTTAGATACAGGGAGACTTCGATAGCATGGAGGAATTTGAAATTGAAGATGGGAGACAAGTGAAGAAGAGGTACAAGTAGAACTAGTTCGAGTCCCACTAGATGAGCCACATTATTCATAGTCAAAGAGTGACATTGATTATTATGAGGCATTGGGTGTACATCACATGGAAGTAGATGAGTTGAAGGACTTGACAACAGTTGATGTTACATGCTAGCTATGTTTCTTTTTTCCAGTTTGTTGTTTTCATGCATACAAACATTGATTACATTGACTCTGCGTATTAGACTCTCGTACTAAATTGATGTTTTATCATTTATAAAAATTACGTGTTTAGAAATTTTTTATGTTTTATTCCTTTGCTGCTAACTCATTAGCTCATTCTGATTTGCAATCCTCGGCTTATGAAAAGCAACAAAAACATTCAATTTCCTGAGCTCATTCTTCTTCTTCTTCATCATCTTCAATGGCATTAGTCATTTCCGTGAAAGACTTTGCTGTTATTCTTGACTGCTATTGCATTTATTCTTGACTTGCAATTAGTCTTTCATATTC